>NC_047037.1:7552286-8152286 GCF_011762595.2 Tursiops truncatus
GTGGTGTATCATATTGACAGATTATCATATATTGAAACATCCTTGCATCTCTGGAATAAAACCCACCTGATCTTGGTGTATGATTCTTTTAATGTATTGTTTGCTAATATTTTGTTTAAGATTTTGCATCTAAATCATCAAGATTATTGTCACATAATTTTTTTTTTGAAGTGTCCTTGTCTGTTTTCTGATTCAGGGCTTCATAAAATATGTTTGGAAGATTTGCCTTCTCTTCAATTTTTTTGAAAAATTTGAGAAGAATAGGTATTAAATCTTCTTTGAATGATTTGTAGAATTCTCCAGTGAAGTCCTCTGGTAATGGACTTCTGCTCTTTGGGAAACTTTTGATTAATGATTCAATCTCCTTACTAGTAATTGGTCTATTTGGTTTTTCTATTTCTTCATGATCCAGTCTTGGATGATTGTATGTTTCTAGGAATTGTCCTTTTCTTCTAAGTTGTTCGATTTGGGGGTTGATAATTGTTCATAATAATCTCATAATCCTTTGTATTTTTGTGGTATCAGTTGTAACATCTTTTTTACTTCTATGTCCTCTCTTCTTATTTCTTGGTTAGTCTATCTAAAGGTTTGTCAATTTTGTTTATTTTTTCAAAGATCCAGCTCTTAGTTTCATTGACCTTTTCTACTGTTTTTTTTTTTTTGTCTCTATTTCATTTATTTCCACTCTGATCCTTATTATTTCCTTTCTTATAATATTGTGCTTTGGTTGTTTGTCTTTTTCTAGTCCCTGAAGGTGTAAAGTTAGGTTGTTTAATTAGGATTTCTCTTGTTTCTTAAGGTTGGCCTGTATTGGTCTGAATTTCTCTGAGATCCACTTTTACTACTATGGATTACAAAAATCCCATAGATATTTGATACATCATATTTCTGTTGTCATTTGTCTGTAGGTATTCTTTTTTTTTGATATCTCTTTTGATTTCTTAGATGACCCATTGGTTGTTCAGTTGTTTAATCTCCATATTTTTTTTCTTGTCATTGATTTCTAGTTTTATTCAATTGTGGGCAGAGAAGGTGTCTGATATAACTTCAATCTTCTTGAATTTATTGAGACATGTTTTGTGACCTAACATGTGATCAATCCTGGAGAATGTTCCATGTGCACTGGAGCAGAATATGTATTCTTCTGCTTTTGGATGGAATGTTCAATACATATCCATTAAGATCATCTGGTCTAACATCATTTGAAGGCAATGTTTCCTTATTGATTTTCTGTCTGGATGATCTATCCATTGATGTAAGTGGGTTGTTAAAATCCCCTACTATTATTCTATTGCTTTCAGTTTCTCCATTAAGCCTGTTAATTTGGCCATGTATGTCTTATTGCTCCTTAGTTGGGTGCATATACATTTATAATTGTTATATCTTTTGGCTAATTTGACCTCTTTATCACAATGTAATGACCCTCTTTTTCTTTCAGTGCAGTCTTTGTTTTAAGGTCTATATTGTCTGCTGTGAGTACAGCTACTCTAGCTTTCTTTTCATTTCTTTTTGCTTGGAATATCTTTTCCCATCCCTTCACTTTCAGTCTTTCTTTTTTTGAAGTAAATCTCTTTTAGGCAGCATATACATATGCCTTTAAAAAAAAAAAATCCATTCAGCCTCTCTATGTCTTTCCATTAGTGAATTTAGTCCATTTACATTTAGTCCATTTGCATAATGGCATAGAGTTAATTGTTTTCTAGCTGTTTTTGTAGTTCCCCTCTGTTCCTTTCTTCTTCTCTTGTTCTCTTCCCTTGTGCTTTGGTGGTTTCCCTTAGTGTTATGGTTATGTTCCTTTCTCATTATCTTTTGTGTATCTACTACAGGCTTTCGCTTTGTGGTTACCATCATATTGACATATAACAGACTATATATTTAACAGTCTATTTTTAAGTTGACAGCAAGTTTGGGTGCATTCTAAAACTCAAAATTTTTACTACATGCCCCCTCCAAATGGTCTGTGTTTTGATGTCACATTGTACCTCTTTGTATTTTCTGTATCCCTTAACTAATTATTGTAGTTGTAGTTATTTTTACTACGTTCATCTTTTAAACTTCATACCAGCTCTATAAGTGATTAATCACTACCTTTACTATACATTTACCTTTACCAATGAGATTTTTACTTTAATGGGGTTTTTTTGTTACTAATTAGTGCCCTTAGAAGTCCCTTTAGCATTTCTTGTAAGGCCATTTTAGTGGTAATGAACTTCTCTAGTTTTGCTTGTCTGAAAAATTCTTTATCTCTCTTCCAACTCTGAATGATAACCTTTCAGGGTAGAGAATTCTAGGTTGGAATGTTTTTGCTTTCAGCACTCTGAATATGTCATGTCACTCTCTTCTGCCCTATAAAGTTTCTGCTGAAATATCTGTGGATAGCTTTATAAGATTTTCCTTGTATATTATAAGTTATTTTTTTCTTGCTGCTTTTAGGATTCTCTCTTTAACTTCTACAGTTTTAATTATAATGTGTCTTGGTGTGTGTGTCTTTGGGTTCATTCATCTTATTTGAAACGTCTGGGCTTCCTGGACCTGGATGTCTGTTTCCTTCCTCAAATTAGGGAATTTTACAGCCATTGTTTATTTCATTTTTTTCTGGTCCTTTCTCTCTCTCCTCTTTCTGGGGCCCCTATAATGTGAATGTTATTCGGCTTGATGTTGTCCAAAAGGTCCCATACAGTACCCTTACTTTTATTTAATTCTTTTTTCACTTTTCTGCTGTCTGGGTGAGTTCCAATGTTTTGTCTTTCAGCTCACTGAATCATTCTTGACCTCATCCAGTCTGTATTTGAACACCCTGAGTGTATTTTTCAGGACAAT
Organism: Tursiops truncatus; assembly: GCF_011762595.2. Lineage (NCBI taxonomy): Eukaryota > Metazoa > Chordata > Mammalia > Artiodactyla > Delphinidae > Tursiops > Tursiops truncatus. The sequence continues at coordinate 7,555,107 of NC_047037.1, forward strand.
TATAACTTCTATTTGGTACTTTCTTATATTTTCTGTCTCTTTGTTGAACTTCCCACTGTGTTCATACACTCTTCTCCCAGGCTCAGTGAACATCTTTATTACCATTATTTTGACTCTTTATAGGATAGATTGCTTATCTCTGTTTCATTTGGTTCTTTTTTCTGAAGTTTTGTCTTGTTCTTTCAATTGAAACATATTCCTCTCTCTCCTCATTTTGCCTAAGTCTCTGCGTTTTTTTCTACTTATTAGGTAAATCAGCTATCTCTACCATTCTTGAAGGATTGGCCTTATTTAGAATATAAGTGGGATTTAGAAATGCAATCCCACCTGGCCACCAGAACCAGGCACTCTAGGGGTCCCCTATGTGTGCTGTGTGTGTCTTCCTATAGTGGTGGGGCCAGGACTACTGCTGCAGCATAATGCTGGGCAGGGCTGGCCTCCAGACACACTGTGGGCCCAGTCACAGCTGCTGTGGGAACACTGTTCAACCAGCTGTGAGTCCTGGCAAAGGCACAAGGGTAAGCAGGGCTGTCAGCAGGGCATACCCACTAGCACTAACAGATTAGTGGGAGAATTCTAAAACAGTGCCCACCAGTGCTAGTGTTAGCAAGGCAGCCTGAGATAACAAAACTTGTTTCCACCAGTGTCTCAGTCCCTGGCAAGGTTCCCACCTGGTTCCTGCCTCTCCAGCAAATGCTTCAAAATTAGTAAGTGGGTTCCCTTCACTTACATCCTCTGCTTTTCAGTCTGGTGCTTTTGCACTGGTTTTTGGATCAAGTGTGTCTGTGCTCAAGATTTTTAAGACTAAGCTTTCCATCCCCTGAAGTTCTATACTTTTCCTGGATTTTCAAAGCCAGTTGTTTTTGGACGCTCATCTCTCCTGTGCAAAATCTAGGAGTTGGGGTGCCTGAAGTGGAGTTTGAGTTCCTCCCTCCTCAGGGCAAAGATCCATACTTTTGAGATTTCTCTCAATGTGGATCACCACAGCTGGGGTGTGGTTTTATCCTTGGTGAGACCTTGTCTCTGCCTCTCCTACCTGTCTTGATGCTGTCTTCTCACCTTTTGTTGTGGAGGCTCTGTTTTCAGGTCCCTTTTCAAGAGTTATCCCATATGTAGTTGTAGATTTGTTTTATCCTTTGGAGGAGGTGCATTCAGGACCTTCCTATCCTGCCATCTTGAACCTTCCTCCCTCTCTTATCTTACATTTTTAATAGTAAATTCAATAACCTTTCATTTTTACCTTTTTAAAAATTGAAGTATAATTTGTTTACAGTGTTGTGTTAGTTTCAGGTGTTCCACAAATTGATTCAGTTACATATACATACATACATTATACACACACACACACACACACACACTATATATATATATATATATATATATATATATATATATATATATATATATTCTTTTTTGGCTTCTTTTCCATTATAGGTTATTACAAGATATTGAGTCTAGTTCCCTGTGCTGTATGGAATGTCCTTGTTGTTTAACTACTTTATATGTAGTGGTGTGCATCCGTTAATGCCAAACTCCTAATTTGCCAAACTCCTAATTTATCCTATCCCCACCTCTATCAGCTTCGGTAACCATAAGTTTGTCTCCTATGTCTGTGAGTCTATTTCCGTTTTGTAAATAAGTTCATTTGTATCGTTTTTTTTAGATTCCACATATAAGTGATATCATATAGTATTTGTCTGACTTCACTTAATATGATAATCTCTAGGTCTGTCCATGTTGCTACAAAAGGTATTATTTCATTCTTTTTTATGACTAATAGTCCATTGTGTATATATACCACATCTTCTTTATCCATTCATCTGTTGATGGACATTTAGGTTGCTTCCATGTCTTGGCTATTGTAAATAGTGCTGCTACGAACATTGGGGTGCATATATCTTTTCAAATTAGAGTTTTCTCTGGATATATGCTCAGAATTGTGACCCCTGGATCATATCATAAGTCTATTTTTAGTTTCTTAAGGAATCTCCATGCTGTTCTCCACAGTGGCTGCACCAATTTACTTTCCCACCAACAAGTATAGGAGGGTTCCCTTTTTTTCCACACCCTCTCCAGCATTTATTATTTGTAGACTTTTTGATGATGGCCATTCTGACTGATGTGAGGTGATACCTCACTGTAGTTTTGATTTGCATTTCTCTAATAATTAGCAATATCGAGAATCTTTTCATATGCTTCTTGGCCATCTGTATGTCTTTGTAATAATCGTCCTATTAGGAGGCAAGAATTCATTTATTTCATTCAAAGAGCTAAATTATAACTGAACATGAGGACCTACAGAAACAGTATATGTATTTTGTAAAATATTTACCCAGCAATGAATCCCATAATTTTTACTAGGTATAATTAGCAAATGCTGCTGGTGACTCTTCTGCTACAAACTGTCCACCTACAAAAAGTCCTTCACTTACTATGGTCTCCTGAGATTGGCACCCACTCAGGGTGCTGACGGTAATGATAATATTAAATCAAAACTGTTTTCAGTACTATCAAGAGTTAACAGAGCCAGGCAGAGATGGCAGCCACTTATGATTCCAGCTTGGTTTTTGCATGGAGAAAGAAGATCAATGCATGAGGTGTAAGGAGATAAATAGCATTTGTAATGAGAACATCAGAAAATGGCCTGGTGTTGCTGATAGGATGAACTATCTAGGTTGAACAATAGAAAATTGCCATTTTGTAGGTGAAATACTGGCAATACATCAAAATAGGCTATTACTCGTGCTTTCTGGATTTGGAATGAGCAGGACTGGTATTTTCTGAAATAGTCAAAAACTATTTCTAGGAGACCTGTAGGTTCCTAAACACGTATGACCCGTGCCAATTGAGACTTGGATGTGCTCCTTTCATATCGTATCTCTCAAATATTTAATACAACCCTCACACTCACCCTTTACCCAGGGCTGCCATCCAGAGTTGTGCATTTGCACACTTCACAAAGGATAACAACCAAAGGGCTGGTAGGGGGCTGTTGACCAGTCCTATGCCCTAAGATGCCACTTAGCACCCCCCAGGAGGTCCCTTTTTCACACTGATCTGCCCAACAGGTGTTCCTTTTTCTAATTTTCACAAAAGCGCCTTAGAGGCTATTGTAGATCATCTCTAAATTCTATGCAAGCCTGGAAATTGAAGCATAAGATGAACTGGGAAGTCAATGGTGAGGTAGGCCTTCATAGCATGTGCAGATGGCAACTCTTCTCTGTTAGATGGGACATTTGGTTTCCTTATAGCTCAAATCTTTCTATATCAAAAATCCCTCTGCTGAAATTGTTAAGAGATTTTCAGTTCTAGAGTCTGAGTGAAGAATATGGTTGGGGAAATAAAACCAAGAGTCAGATTATCTTCTTGGCAACCAAACAGAGATAACATATTCCAGTTACATTAGGATATTTGCAATCTATTGACTGAAGTTAATAAATCTGTGGGGTGTCTTTTGTTTGCTGATCACACGAGAAGCTCCCGTTTGACCATGTATTTTTCTTTGAAAAACAAAACAAAAAATTTTGTAGCACTAATTCTTCTCAACGATTCTCTTGCTAAAAACAATTTCCAACTGAGATACAGCACCAAACATCTCAAATGTATTATTCAAAGATTTTAAAAGCAATTCAGCATAGTGACCTCTGACTTGATCTAAGTATTGTGTATTCACTGTGGGTGTCAGGTCTCAACTCATTGCAATTAATTTGATGTATTGATTTAATATCTCGGGCCAAGTTGTATTTACCTGGCAAGGGCAAGGTGGAAGATGATTCTGGGAGAAAAGGAATGTTTGCGAATGAACATGAGATCCTTTGATGAAACAAAAGCCTAGAGTAAGTAACCTTCACAGAATCAGACCCCAAACACCCATTATCTCAAGGCACAATCTCCCAAATTAGAGCTAATAATGATTCAGCATTGTATTGTTGGTTACTTTCATTCTGTAAAAGAATACCCTGGGGTAGAAAGGAAGCCAAGCAATAGATCTGCTCTTGTAGGCTGGTCCATTAAGAGACCTTTATTTAAACTAGGGCCAAATTACAGAGAACCATTTCACAATAATATCTACACTACCAGAAGTTCTGGAGAAAAGATGCCATCTTTCTTTTCTAATATATAAATTTACTATTACTTTTAAAATGATCTGTTCTGATCATACACATTAAGTACTAAATAAAATGTAATATGTAAAAAAGATAATTTATATAAGGACAACCAGATAATTTTCTATCATCTTTCTTATTCATTCAAAAGAAGTTGTAGATCGTCTACAACTTCCCAAGCATTATGTATAAGAGAAATATACTGAATAAAACACAATCCCTGCCCTCAAATTATGTATTATTTAATGGGGAACATGTATGAACAGAAAGAAAAATGCAGTACATTTTGATCAGTGTCATTATAAAAGTACATGTGCATATTTTATATTGAAATATAATCAATTAAAAAAATAGGATCCCTCATTTTCAGTTAGTACAAGTTTTCCCTATGGTAGTAAATATATATTTTGAACATCATGTTACTGACTGCAAACTAGTTCATGCTTTGGATATGCTTTAATTTGTTAAACATTTTCTTACACTTGTGTGTTCAGATTATTTAAAAATTTTCACTCCTTAACTAACCCAGTAATGGACACCTTTCACATGTGTCCTAAGGCAAATTTCTAGAAGTTAAAAGTTTGGGTTCAAAGGTTAAGAACATTTTTAAAACTCCTGGCACATTATTGCAAAATTGCTTTCCAAAGAACAAAAGCACTGTGCCAAATTACATGTCTACAGGAGATGAGCCTTTTAAAAGATATAAACACAAGTACACACTAGTTCATATTCATATTGACCTTAATTTCATCAAAGTCTGAAATTTTTCTGAATGCAAACAATCTCTTTATTCTTAGGCATAAGTGAATAGATGTTTATATTACATAAAGTCTCAGAGATGATCATTGGTTTTATCTGATTACATCTATTTCAAAATTAAAACATTTTTTTAAAGCAAAAGAAGATACAATTTTTGGTATCTGTAACCAATGACATATTATGCATTTTGCTGTCACTTTTTATAACAACCATCTAAAACCATGTAGCTGGGGGCTTCCCTGGTGGTGCAGTGGTTGAGAATCTGCCTGCCAATGCAGGGGACATGGGTTTGAGCCCTGGTCTGGGAAGATCCCACATGCCGCGGAGCAACTGGGCCCGTGAGCCACAACTACTGAGCCTGCGCGTCTGGAGTCTGTGCTCCGCAACAAGAGAGGCCGCGATAGTGAGAGGCCCGCGCACCACAATGAAGAGTGGCCCCCGCTGGCCGCGACTAGAGAAAGCCCTCGCACAGAAAAGAAGACCCAACACAGCTAAAACTAAATTAATTAATTAATTAATTAAAACCATGTCTGATCCATCTTCTCTCATTATCAAGTCTGGTATCTGTGCTACCTGGTTCTAAGTAACGTGAAATAGTCCACTGTTTAATTAGACTTCATTAATCTTCCATTTTTAGCCTTTGCAAATATAAAATTGTGATAATCACCAATCACAAGAGAAAATTAGTCACATACATGGAAATCAAGAAAATTCTCTCTCCGGTTTCTATAAAAAACTGGGAATAAAATTCACTGAAACTCTCAAGTTATTAAAACACATTCTTTTGCATCAACATTTTCAACTATTTTTAAGTGTGTTAAATACGAATTAATGGCAATATTATTTGCTTCAACTTCTTTCCTACTTTTGAACAACTAATAACAGACAGAAGTAACAGAATCAAACAAAGACCAACATTTAGAAAGAGAATCAATTGTCCCACTAGATGAGGTAATTCTAGACTAATTTACAACTTGAAATGATAAGTGTCATGGAATTTCTTTTCTAAGAAGACATCAAATTTGGAGTTGAAAGATCTGGTTTGGCTTTTTCACTTACTAGCTGCATGACACACAGCAGTTACCTTACCTCTAAGCCTTAGTGCCCTAAACCATGAAATGGTGTAGGAATAAAATCAGTTATCGCCCATAAAAGTGGATAACACACAGTAGGTATTTTGAATATCAGTCTTTTTCATTGGTAGGCTAATTCCTTTATCCTTTCTCATAGCCCTTATTAGCCAAAGCAGTAAGTGTGGGGCTTTATTTATAACTTTCCAGCTAATGTTCTACTTTTTATCAATTTTGGAAAATAATGTGATGAATACAAATGAATACAAATGAGCCAAATATATTGGTGATGTAGAACATGAATAAACCTCCATTTTATTTGTCAATGGGGATGAATTTTTTCTAATGAGTCACAGAGCTAGCAACGGTGTGAGGAAAACATTTATCCTATTTTCCTAAATACAATATAGAATCTATTTTATGGTTTCTTCAAGCTGCTTTAAAATTTTCACATCTGTACCACTCTCCTACAAAGGGTCCCAGATGATTATTATTTTTATTTTAAAACTCTCACGTGGTGCAAAATAATCTAGAAATTCTAATCGTACTCCATATGAGCCTAACATGATCAAGTAGAAAAGTATAGCCTAAAGGTTAAGAATGTAGATTTTAGAGTAGGGATCAGCAAACTTTTTCTGTAAAAGACCTGAGTCTAAGTATTTTAGGCTTTGAGGGTCACCTAGTCTCACTAACACTCAACTCTGTCATAGCACGGAAGAAGTCATAGAAAATATAGAAACAAGTATTGTCGTGAAATATTCTTTTCATTCTTTTGAACCATTTAAAAATGTAACCACTACTCTCTAACTCACCTGTTGTTCAAAAACAGAAGGTGAGCCAGACAGGCCTGTGGGCCAGTTTCCAGACCCCTGCACCAGAGTCACACTGTTTGAACTCAAATTCTGGCTTTTCTGACTGTATCAACCTGAGCAAATTAGTCTCCTCCCTCCACCGAGGGGTCAAAGTTGGAAGGATAACTGCATTCATGTGACTTTTAGGGGGTCTGAAAGAGGAATATATGAAAGTGCATAGCATTATGGATGGGGGGCTGCCCCACATGGCAGCTCCCCTCCGATTCAAGCATCTTTATTTTCATAGGTATCATGTACCCTGGAAACACAAGATCCTTGAATCCTGACAGACTTGCACCCAAATCCTGACGGCTGATTGTTAACTGTGTTTCAGCTCACTAAGGTGTCACAAGGAGGCTGCAAGTTACCTGCACTTCAGGATTGATGTGAGAACCTGGTTCTCAGACTACACACTGAACGTTTTACTGAGTCTCTGGCATAAACAAGACGTTTAAAAAGTTTTGGTTACTGTTATTTTATGCTAAACTCTTTTTCCTAATCTCCATAGGGTGTAGGTAGTTGATATACTTTCTATGTCTGTACCACTTATAACATGTGTCTGTCTCTGTGTGTATCTCCTGTCAAGCTCTGTACTGAGAACAAAGCACTCATATTCAAACACAACCCATGGTTATTGTTGGGAATTCTTGAGTTCTCATGTATACGTGGTTCCTAATCTGGACAACGGATCGCTTCTAGGAGCCAAAGTTCTCACTAAGGAAAAGTATCATGCGTTACCATTTACTCTCCATCCCCTCCACTTCACTGTGATATCAGAAGAGAATAAAACACTGGCCCATTTGGGGGTAAAGATCACTAATACTACAGAGAATAGAAGCTTTGCCTGCGTTGGGAAGAAATGAGTAAAAGGAAGAATCAAGGACAAGAGAGGCTAAGGAAGAAACACAGAGGGAGGGAGATGTTCTGCCTGTTTTTTGAGATTAGTAGGAAAACCAGACTGAGGCACCCAGAGAGTGACGTTGGCTCCGAAGGGGGATGATGATACTTCCCATGTTATGCTTGAAAGTAAGCAACAAACTCCAGCTAGTGATTTGAAGGAGTCACTGGATCTAATCCAGGCAAAAGGAGCCCAGTGAGGAACCCAGGGGAAGACTTGGAAGCACAGCGGTGAAAACAGACCCGAAGTCTTGTGGTCTAGTGGAAGTTCAGGGATGAGAAAATGGGACACTGTGGATGTTCAGACTGTACATAAACATGCAGATCGCATGCGTGCTGGTGGTGTTTCCTGTTATTGAAAATCTTCAGGGAACATGATAAGATGAGTACTGCGTTTGCAGAGCAATGCAAAACTGCAGGGGGCGCTATTCAGACCCCTGTCTTGTAGTCTCACGTGAATGGCACCTGCTAGAGCTTTGCTGAGCACAGCCTGGAAGGCCTGAGCATTAGCAAGTTAACAGCTGCCTTTCCTGCAGAGTGAACTGGTGTGTGTGTGTGTGTGTGTGTGTGTGTGTGTGTGTGTGTGTGTGTGTGTGTGTGTGTGTGTGTGTGTGATGCTGGAGCAGAAACCTTAATGCTAAATAAAGCATGATGCCTCCCAACGTAACTCGGTTTCTTGGTGCCAAGGCCTTATCAAGACAAGGATTATACAAACTATATCTTCTTTTGAGGGTCTTGGTCTCCACAAAATACCAAGCACGCCCTTGTAACAGTTGAGGCAAAAAGTCTCTGGGTATTCCAACTACTACTGATCAAAACACACACACGCACATTTACACACACACACAAATAATTATATGAAATATATGCAGACGTTTTATGAAATAAATACAGTAGGTGCTGCCTTTCCCAAAGCCATCCAGCCAACACTGCTGATTGTTGAAGCACTGCTCAGTACAATCCGTATGCCCAATATGAAGGCTGTAAGAAGTTTTCAAGTTATGCCTTTACAAGATAGTATTTAGTATTTACACTATTGGAATATCTGAGACTGGAGGAAGCTTTATATGGTCAAGAAGCATTTCAAATCGAAAGGGTTATTTCAAAGTATATATTTGCCATTCCTGACAATGTGGTTTACTCAAAGTATCACTTTTCATAGGCACTGAATTCATAATAAACACCCGTGAATATACAAACAATACGCCTCACTTTAAATCACTGGCGTGTACATACACCCAACCTACGACAACAGCACGAATATTTTATGGGAGAAAATAACATAAGTATCTTAAACGTAGACATACAATTTTGTGCTAACTTTAGTTCCATGTGATGGACATAAATATTGTCTGAATCTGTCACCTATGAATGCGGGAGCCCAAGAAACAAAAGGACTTCCAGACTAGATGGGAATGCCTATTCTAGAGGATAATGATTACAAGGAACTTGCAAGTCCACATCAATAAAACACCCCGCCTTCCAAAAGCCACGCAGCAAGCCAATGATTTTGGAAGCAGAATCTTACACATGAAGGGCAAGTTATTACATATAGTGAATATACACACCACATTCAGGAATCAGGGAGAAAGCTATCATTCTTAGAAGCCCTTAGGAGGAAAACAGATGTCAAAAACAATGACAACTAGGCCAATCTACTACATGCTCAAGAAGTAGTAGCTATGAAGACTTTGCCCTTGAATAGCCTACTATAGCGTGATGGGATAAAAGGACGTCTAGGCTGGGAGCCAGCAGACAAGTCTATGGCCCCACTATGCTACTGATATACTATGGGACCTCTGGTAAGTCACTTAACCTCTCTGTGCCTCAGTTTCCTTATCTGTAAAACAATGGATTGGATTTTTATGGGCCCCTGCTCTAACATTCTGTAACTCTCTTCTATCTCCTCAAATCTTCTTTCACACTAGCATTTGATTTCAAGAGTTAAGAATAAAGTCCAAACACTTAGGTTAGCATTAAATTCTCCATATTCTGACTACAGCCTTTGTCTCCAACCTTGTCTTGGTCTATTCCTGAAACCACATCAATATCCCATTCGGATCCTCTTTTTCTCTCACTCTTCTGTTTTTCTTCCCTCGACTTCAGCTGAACTGTCTTTTACTCCATTCTATCATTTTCCAGAGCCACCTCTGGGTTACAGTTCTATATATCTGTCATCACTATAAGCCATAAGCCCCTCAAGGTCAGAGGCTGGGCCTTATGCAGGGTTTGTGCAGTAACCAGCAACACTTTGCCCAAAATATATCCTTGAGAGTGAGTGGTGATTCTGGTCTCGGTAAAACAACAAAAGGTCTGGTTTTACTTTAATCAATGATATATTTTGTTAAAAATCAAAACCAAGTGAGCCTTAAGAAAACTCAGTTCCTCTCACCCTTGTTGGAATGAATGCCTTTGAAAAGGAGTGAGAATTAAATGACATTTCAGATCATTATAAATGGTTTATTTATCTTTAAACACAGACTAGCCAGGATTCACAATTTTCAAAGCAAGAAAGGTTCAGGTAAACAAAATAAATGTTACCAGACTAATTATCCACAGACTGCAGAGCAACTTTTAATGAATTACGTTGTCAAGTGATTAAAACACCTAATAGCTGGAATAAGGTTAAATATTTTCTAAGGTGGAACATATAAATGTACTCACTGTTGAAATGTGTCAGAATTTGCCTTTATTCAATGTCGAAGAAAAATTGGTCTCCTGTTTGAGTTAGACTACTCTATTTCCCACGTAAAAAAGCTTTACTTTGAAATTACCAAGAGAATACCCACTCCATGCCTATTAGTCTTAACAGAAATCTTGGCTGTCTTTTAAGACTGTTACACATTCTCCTACAGAGAAACACACATCAATAGAAGATGTATCACTGTAGGTCTTCCTTTTCTTTCACAGGTTAGACAATAATTTTTGGAGAGCCGCCCCTCCCCCCCCCCCGAGTCTCTAGGTGACTTTTTCTGCTTGTAGATCTCGTGTGCTGGCCCCAGGATGGTGGCTGGGGACAGGGGCACAGCATACTCCTCCGTGAGACCCATAAGGTAGCTGTAACTGTCCTCCTTGTGCTGCGTAAACACAGCCAGCAGATTCATCTCCTCGTCTGGCGCCTTCACCCGGGCCACCTTCTCGGCCTCCAAAGTTCTCCTGCAGGATCTGGCACTGGTCCGGAGAGGCCCGTGGCAAACACTGAACCACCAGCCAGCTGCACTTGTTGTCCTGGATGTCAGTGCCGATCTTGCCCATCACACTGGGGTCCCCAAAGAGATCGAGGTTATCATCCTAAATCCGAAAGAACTCTCCCATCTCCAGCAGGATCTTCTTGGCATCGGTATGCTCCTTCTTCCCGTCAATGTCCACCACGTACATGGCAGCAGCTATAGGAAGACAGAAGGAGTAGAAAGCTGTCTTGTATTTGACAATAGATCTGTACCTCTTTTCAGTGAATCTGCCAAGATCCACACTGTCCTGGGGGGCTGTGATGAGGTCCAGGGTCTGTCCGATCTCAGTCTGATAAGGACTCTGTAGGAAGAGCTCGATCAGGTTCAGGTAATAGGGCTGCTCCCAGCAGCAGAGCTTCAGCAGGCGGTAGATACACGCCTCCAAGAGGAAAGCATCATGAATGGCAGCCAAACCTATGCCTGGCTTCTGATACCAGCAGATCTGCCCCCCTCGGGTGAAGAACGCATCCATGAGGTTGTCTGACACCAAGAGGAAGGCTTGGAGCAGTTCCACGCACCAGCCCTCAGTCATGGCCCACCGGAGACTGTCAGCATCTTGCTTCCTGGGCTCCGACAGCTCCCAGAATGCTACCAGCACTGTCAAACCCCGAAGGTACTTGCCTCGGATGGCACAGTACTCCAGGACCTCCTTGAGTCGGGCAATAGCATCTCCTGTCTCTGGGTGCCCAGTGTCCTCCTCAGTCAGCACCTTGACAATCTGGAATAAGTGCTGGATGAAATCCTGCCTTTCTGCATAAACGTCCAATTTCTGGTCTCCATCTATTCTGAGGGAGGAGTAAAATACTCTGTTCCCGGATGCCAGTTGCTGATTGTCACTGTAGGTCTTAATCTGCCTTTGTTACGCCCTCTGTACATCACCAAATATGATGTATGTGATTTCAGAGAACTTCCTTTACATTTCCCCATCCCTAACTCTGCATATCTTTTTAGCTCAGAAAGATATTAAAGATTAAAATATTTGATATGAAACTAGAAAGTGATATAGCAGTACAACCTTTAAAAAGGCAGACTTTTTTTTTTTTAATTTCCCAAACAAATAGAAGAAAATGGCAAGTAAATGGTGAGCCTTCGAGGAATTGGGCTAGAAGTTTGAGGCTTCACAGTCCTAAATCGTCAAGTAAGAGTAGGAGGCACAGATGACCAGTTATAAAGTGGTTCACCATAGCAATGTGAGTTAGTACTGAATGGCTGACACAAACGTTTGCTCTTAGCAGTCAACTTTGAGACCTCAAATGAAAAATAATACAATGGCATCCAATCCCAAAGAAGCACATTTAACTTACAAAATGTACAAACTCAGCATGAATGTAGAGAAAGTAAATAAATAAGCAAACAATTTAAAAGAGAGGAAGAAGGTAACTTGACCATTCAGTTGGAATGGTGTCAAGATAAGCTTTTGGAAGGGCTGGGGGGAGGGACAGATTGGGAGTTTGGCATTGACATGTACACACTGCTATATTTAAAATGGATAACTGACAAGGACCTACTATATAGCACAGGGAACTCTGCTCAATATTCTGTAATAACCTAAATGGGAAAAGAACTTGAAAAAGAATAGATACATGTATATGTAAAAAGTAAGGTAAGCTTTTAAAAGAAGTATATTGTGGCCCCAAACATAAGGCAACTATTTCATCCGAGGCTCTTCAATGTCAGGGAAAATCTGACTGTGTTAGTAAAAAACAGTGTGCAGTAGACTTACTTCATAGACTTACTTCATAGACTTACTTCAATTTAATCTTAGCACAGAATTGCTGAATAATGGATGACGGTTTTTAATGTCCTATGTTTGGAATATCCCCTTCGTTAACTCTCACCCGAGTGTCAAGCAATTATTCAGTGGAATCTTGAGGGCTCCAGGGGTGTCTTCATCTCCCCCAACGTCTATGAAACACAGAGTGTTAATAACTCTTCTTCTCCCTTATGGATCTGACCCATTTAAGATGCAGATAGAGATAAAGACCATGGAATATTTGTGCCAGAACCGGAAACAGAATTGGAGATATTGGCCCCAAACCTTTGTATCATAAAATGAGGAAACTGAGACCCAAAGAAGTTCAGGGATTTGGTCCAGGTCGAAACTTGAATGGGGAGTCACTTGGGAAATCTCAGGACAGCAAATACAGGTCTTTTTTCATTTCCCAGATGGGTTTCATCCTAAAAAGTGAGCTGGAACAAACTGGATGGTAGTCATCTCACTGCAGATTTATCTGTGGTCAAGGCAGAGGTTTCAAAGGCTCTACAACTATCTTATACCTGAGCTGGAAAGTTCTTCTGATCCACTTACTGTTATCAAAGCTTAGTACATCTATTTTTCTTGGAGTGCTGTTTATTTAAAGCGAGAGCTGGTATTATTTGTCACATCATAGGCGTTTTTACAAGGCATTACGGATGTTCTCTGAAACCTTCACTGCAGTTATGTTGATGATTGGAAATGCCAAAAAAATTACCCTCCATACACAAACACACATGCACTAATTCTAATTAGTCAATTCTAGTTCAAGTGGAAGTAATGAAACATTTCACCATCATCTTTTTTCCCAGGAAACTAGAATATATTTTGGCTATGTAAAACACTTTTTTTATTTAAGCATCTATTATTATAGAATAAAGGCATTCTGCAAAAATGGCATTTAGCAATTCTCTCATATCTGAAAATAATTAGAAAAAACCATTTTCTCATGTAGAAATGTAATTTTCTATGTAGATGAACATAGTCCCATTTGGAAGGCAGATAGATAAGAACTCTGAGGAATTCATTGAAGCATTGAGGCTATGAAGATCTACTCAAGTTGCCTGGCTACATCTGTCCTATAATAACGGGATGCTAGTGTTATTTTTTCTTATAATACTTAGAGACTTGGTAAGTACTAATTATTTAATATCTACATATTTTTTAGGAAGTTGCAGTCCATGTAGACATTACTAATATTAGCTGAAAAATGAGATTAAACTTTATTTGAGAATTTTATGCATTAGACCTCAGAAGACTTTTCAAGATGTAACAAAGGGAATTGAGAAGACAGAGGGAGGGATGATCCAGGTTTTGGAAGTCCTAAAGCTTTTTAAAACCAAGAGGAATTTTGTAAGAAAAAATATAAATACATTAGGAGTAAAGATGAAGATTCATTTAGGCTGAGAATAATCACAAAAATGACAAACTGTAAAAAGTTGACAAACACAAACGTCATAAAATCCAGAATAATAACAATGGCTGACATACCCTTTGTGATACTTTTCACGGACACTTGGCTGCCTCAGTCTGTTTCAATCCTCCTTTCTCCTCCCCAGAGAGAGAAACTAGAGAAAGCCCGTGCGCAGCAACAGCCAAAAATAAATAAATAAAATAAATAAATTTATTTTTTTAAAAAAAAGAGGCACTACTTCCTTTCAGATGGATTCATGGGGGCGGCACCAACAGGACAGAGGTGCAGAGGAGACATTGTGCAGAAAACAAATGACAGGGTTTATCACCTGTGGACTGAGGGATCTGGTGTGTGGCCTCTGTCAATGTCAACTTCCTGATAGCCCTGCTGTTTGTGGATAATGTTGCCAGCCAGGAATGAGTGTGGCTGAAAAAAATCAATGGCCTCTGTGTAGCCAGGCCTTCCCTTTGAAGTCTCATCCATTTTGGGTACCTTGTTGAGACAGTTCACCTCCTGGGCCTCGTGATGTCAGAAACACCCTTCCATGCTTTCCTACAAACCACCAATCTTCCTCCTGGCTAAAGCACTGCTTAATGTGATAACGTCAGCCTTTACTTTTGAAGGCCATTCATGAGTTCCAGGAAGAAACTAAACCAAAATGGTCCAGGCATGGTCCCTGCCCACCGTGCTAAGCCAGGAAGCTGGGTGGTGATGCAGCTCGGAGGCTGGACTTCAGCTGGGGCTTAAGAAACAGCTCTCGGGCATCCTGTATGTGCCAGTATCTATGCTGGTACCACAATGAAAACAAACCAGCAATGTGTAAGACACCCTTGCCCTCATTAAACTCCACATTCTATGAGGACAGAGGCTCATAAAAATACACAATATTTATGAGGGCAAAGGATGAGAACAAATAGAAAATTTTAATTTAAAATCATGCATTTTAAGACCAAGAAATGCACGGGGAGTTGCCTAGCTCCGTGGTCCTGCTGGGAATCGCTCCTGACACGGGCTACCAGAGGCCCATGAGAGAGAGGTCTTGATTATTAAGAAAACTGGATGTGACATCTGTGGGCCTTTGAAACCTCATCCACTCTAGTGAAGCCAGCTCCCAGAGCACTTTGTGGTCACTTTTGGAGCTTTCTACCTTGTTATGCTAGAAGGAAAATCACAGCAAGTCAGGACGCCTGAGTTCTCAGGCTGACCATCGGTTTCTTCCACGAGCCTCAGTGATGGCTCCTCCAATAGCTAAATGACAGTGGAAACAAGTCAAATGAGGCCTCTCAGTGTCTCAGCAGAAGGGATCCGGTTTCATCTTTTATGTGGAAAATGCTCTGAGCTCCAGGAAGGGAGGGACGGCAAGGTCCCTCCACCCGCGCCCTGCTGCCCCCAGGAATTGCAATCATCATAAACGTGACACCTGGCTAAAGGTCCCAGGTGTAGGGCACTACAGGAAAGCTATGTCGTGGTGTTCAAGAAAATGGTTTAAGACATGTTATGTCCTCCTCCCACCTGCCTTACTCCAATGTATGAAAGGCATGCGCCTCTATGACTAAACCAACTGATAAAGAAAAAGGAGAAAGCCACACACATTTTTTCCAGCTGCTGTTATGCTCCAAGTACTGCTGTTCTAGGTGTATGGAATAAATCAGAGGAGGAAACAGACCAAGTGCTCCTCGTTGGGCTTACATTCCAGTGTCAGCGTTGGGGGAGGACAAACAACAAAACTAGTAAATAAGCAAATTACCGAGTATGTTAGAAGGTGGTGAGTACTGCAGAAAAACAATAGATCAGGGAGATTGGGGGGCAGGGTGGGGAAGAGGGGAGATGATATGATTTTAAAGGGTATGATCAGGGGAGGGAGGCATTACTGAGAAAAGTATATTTGAAGACAGCCTTGAGAAGGGGGCCGTTCGTGAGCCCTGTGGGCAGTTGGGGTGCAAGGATGTTCCAGGCAGAGGGAACAGACAATGTGAAGGCCTTAGGGCAGAGACACACCCAAGTATTCACAGGACAGCAACAAGGGCAGCGTGACGCCTCACGGCGGGGGGGGGGGGGGGGGGGGGGGGCAAGGGAGAGCACAGTAGTTCTGTGGCTTGAATTCTGTCTCACCAAAATGCATATGCCGAAGTCCTAACTCCCAGTACTTCACAGTGTGGCCTTTCTGGGAACCAGAGCCACTGCGGATGTAGCTAATTAAGATGAGGTCAGGGGCTTCCCTGGTGGCGCAGGGATTGAGAGTCCGCCTGCCGATGCAGGGGATGCGGGTTCGTGCCCCGGTCCGGGAAGATCCCACATGCCGCGGAGCGGCTGGGCCCGTGAGCCATGGCCACTGAGCCTGCGCGTCCGGAGCCTGTGCTCCGCAATGGGAGAGGCCACAACAGTGAGAGGCCCGCGTACCGCAAAAAAAAAAAAAAAAAAAAAAAAAAAAAAAAAAAAGATGAGGTCATACTGGAGTACGATGGGCCCCTTGCCCACTAGGACTGGTGTCCTTATAAAAAAGGAGAAATTTGGACAGACATGCATACAGTGAAGCTGCCAGGTGAAGACTGGCGTGATGTGGCACATGTCAAGGTCCCAACAGAGTCTAGGAGACAGGACTGGAACAGATCCTTCCCTGATGACTTCAAAGGGAACACAGTCCTGCTGACACCTTGATCTCAGACTTCTAGCCTCCAAAACTGTGACACAATACATGCCTGTGGTTTAAGCCACTCAGCTTGTGGTACTGGGCTCTGGAAGCCCTAGCAAAGTAATAGGCAATTAGGCCAAAGCGAGAGTAAAGGGGCAGATGACAAAAGGTCTTCATGCAAGGACACTGGAGGTGAGGTCATCATAGCATCTTGAGCAGAGGAGTGAAATAATCTGCCCAAAGGCTGAGCTCCAGAGCACTGCAGTTTTATGAAGTCTCAGAAAAGAGAGGCTGAGAAGGAGCCACCAGTGACGTAAAAGGAAACCCAGGAGAAGGTGCAGCGGGGAAAGCCCGTGGTACTTTTCTATCTAAAAGCATAGTCAGTGGTATGGCACAAGCAGCTCACTGCGGGTGGATCGGGGACAGTCACTGAAGAAGGAGGACAAACAAGTCCATCCACTTCCTCCAAGGCATACGCAAGCCAGTGAAGCCTCAAAAAACCTTTTAAGTCCATGGGCTTCCCCATGGTTCGTGGAATTTGACTTTTTTTCCCTAAATTTGACATTTATTGATCAGAAGAAAAAAAAGAAGATAATGGTAAAATCCTGGTTTGGGTGTGTAGGTCTTCTATTTGTGCTGAGTAAAACTATTATGAATCACTAAACACGGCTCTTGAAGGTGAATCAGAAACGCCAAGGGTCTCAGAATCTAGTTTGGAGATTCATTCAGAAAACAGCTAATTCACTCAACTCCAGGGGCTCCTAATACACACGGCACAGATTCTTAAAAGGGAGTGCTTAACCTCACTTTGCAGCAACTCTGCTTCCCTAACTCCCCATCTGTACGGCCTCATGCAACGGGGAGATTGCTGGTGAAAGCCACAGCCCTAAGCTGAATACATAAGGTGACTGAATGTCAACCCAGAAATCCCATCCTGACAGACACACAGAACAACTTCAATACTCCCAGCTCCTGTCATTCAAAAGTCCCCATAGCCCTAATAGACCAGACTGGCCCAGCCTGCTCCCTGCAAGCACTGACGCTGAAGCCAGTCAGCCTGGGTTAGAATCCTAGCTGGGCAGCTCACTACCTAAGGATCTCGAACTTGCTTGAACTTGAATGGCCTTGGGCTTCGATGTACGTAACCGTAAAACAGGGATGATAACAGAACCGACTTCAGAGTATTGTAATAAGGATTCACCGAGTCAATAGTTGTCCTGAACCTAGAACATGCCTGGCATTCAGTAAAAATTATATAGGAATCTGTTAAACCCATAAACAAACAAGTATGTATTTTTCCCGGAAGAAGATTTTGATGAACAAACCAAAAAATAAAAAGGGCTAGAAAAGAAAAGTCTTCATATAGTGAAGAGAAACTTCTCAAGGTTTTAAAATATTTGTCTTGAGAAAACAATGTGTGCATCAATCACGACTCCTGGCTATGCATGTGCGCTCACCTGCTCACAAAATCCTCACCTACTTTAAAAGGTTGGACTTGACAGGGGCTTCCCTCGTGGCTCAGTGGTTGAGAATCTGCCTGCTAATGCAGGGGACACGGGTTCGAGCCCTGGTCTGGGAGGATCCCACATGCCGCGGAGCAACTAGGCCCATGAGCCACAACTGCTGAGCCTGCGCGTCTGGAGCTCCGCAACAAGAGAGGCCGTGATAGTGAGAGGCCCGCGCACCGCGATGAAGAGTGGCCCCCGCTCTCCGTAACTAGAGAAAGCCCTCGCACAGAAACGAAGACCCAATAGAGCCAAAAATAAATAATTTTTTTTAAAAAAAGTAACAAATGTTCAAGTATAATTGGTGTCTTTAAAAAAAGAAAGTTTGGACTTGACAGATTTTTATAAACTGTAGGAACGGAAGGTGAAATTTCTCAAGCCACATTAGCTAAATAAACTGAAATAGAACACTTTTCAACAAAAGCAGATGATTTCCCCCAACATGAATTAGCAGTGATGATAAGTGTACACAAGCCAAATGATTAGCCTTTTCAGGCGACGGACGGTGCTGGGACCACAGGAATCCCTCATCCAGTCCTCACAGCAACCTCAGGAGGTGTGGCCTGCTGTCACTCTCTATTTAAACCTGAAGATACGACCTCAGAGATGTTAAGTGTCTTCTCTACCCTCACACAGCTATGCGTGGCGGAAAAGCAGAGCTGGAGCTCTTTACCACACTGCTTTGCTCACCCCAAAGCCTTCCTTCAGCCTCTGCTCAACCTGCCCTGCAACTCTGGTTCTTCCGCCCCTTCCCTGGCTCCCCACACCTGGCCTGCTGCCCGCTGCTGCCATCCCCGGGGCCCAGCAGAAAAATCAATCCTGCTGAGATAACGGTTTCCTTGAGAACAGCACTCTGACTGCTGGGGAAACTGCAGAGAACACAAAAGGGGTTCCTCTCGTATCTGGGGCTTTGTGCTTCCTGGACAGACAAGCATTTCTATTCCACTGGGGAAAAAGAGGTTTTACAAAAGGGCACGTCCATGAAGGTGGCAGGTAAACTAACACACTTACCTGGTCTGGGGAATTATGATGATTGTTAAAAATTTTGAGGCTGTCAGTGACAATTACTCATTTTCCTGAAGTTAAAAACCCCCTGTGGTGAGAGGGGCGGGGATCATGGATCTGCAAAATTCATCAAGACTGCTGGTAAATATTGACCATCATTGGGAATTTCTATTACGAATATCTGCCCTTTCAACTCAATGCAGCACCACTTGAATTTCATCCAAAGTTACCTGCATAAAGTAAACAAGCTTCATCACCCATGTAGACGGAGGCCAGCCCGCCTCAGCTGGTGCTACAATCTCTATTTTTTTCTCCCTCATTCCCCGCCTACAACGGAGAAAACTGGCTCAAAGAGCCAGCCAGCTAAAGGAAGGGGCAAAATTTGATGGGAAAGTGATAATTCAAGTTGTTCTGTGAATGATGGGTAGATCCAGCAGGTTCATTCAACACGGGCAAATTTTATTAGCAAAACTGCTCATTCAAATTACCAGGGGAACTAGGTTTCTGAACCCAAAAATGGTTCATTCCAAGCATGCCCATTATTCTAAATTTCTATTATTTTCTCAATTCCCAGTTGGATTCTGCTGCCTTCAAAGGCGGCATTGCTATTTGCAGTTGCTGACACTCGCTAGCGATGGCTCATAATTTCATCTAACGGTGGGACAACTAAAAATGTGACTGAATTAGCGACAGCTGTACTCCATCCAGCCACAAAGGAAAGGCGGCAAAGCTGGCGTGGAACCACCTTCTGGAGGGGGATACACAGCCTCTCTGAAGAAAGGAGAGCTACCAATAAGAACGCCCATCCCTTATTTATTAGTTTGTTTTTTGAGGCAGGGAGAGAAGAAGTTGTGTAACTGTCAAGTAATTGTTACCAAATGGAAAAACAGGAGTCACTTGGGGTCAACCAGGGAGCATTGACTAGGCTGAAAAACCCCCGACGGGATCGGTATTTGGTAGTCAAACGACAAACCACAAAACCACAATACATGGTGGGATCATGGAAAAGAGACAATTAAATCCAAGACGTGTTGAATTGTCTGCTCAAGCTTTCACTCTGCGTTAGCGTACCTGAAAACGAAATGGGCTGAAACAAGCTGCTTTCACACCATGTGGGCCTAATTACCTTTCAAGACTGACATATACAACCTTACCTGGAAATCCAGGTCCTTCTAGTTCTCCTGGGTTCCTGTAGCCTTCCAACTGCCTTCCGCTAGCATCCCACTTCATGCCAGTGTGCAGTGCCAGGAGTTATAAATAAACCTGCTGCTACGGCCCCCAGTAATAACCATGATTTCCCTAAAAGGCATGCAAGTGTCAAGTTGTCAACTTAGTTTCTGAACCTCAGTGAATGCCAGTGCACAATTCCCAGGGCGTGGAGAACTAGCCTACTCCAAATAAACATGCCTGGAGAAGAGGAGAGCGATTTAGCTAAACAAGCAGACTCACTTCAGGGAACTGGGGTGGTAGAGCTCCAACCTGGATGCTGGCCCACACTCTCTGGGGAAGAGAAAGGAGGAAGAGATATGGCAGGAGGCGGTAACGGCAAAAGGTGTGTGAGCCTCCACAGAACAGATCATGGGCGTGTGGGCCTCCAGTGACAGTGGGCACAGGCCTTGGATGTTGAACCAGTGATCACAAACTTCACCCTGGACCAATGACAGGCCATTGTCAAGACCAAAATGCTCAGCATAGAAGACACATTATGTTACGGAGAACATGCTGGAAGCGAGAGATTCCCTCAACCATAAGAAAGTGGTGGCGAAGAGGACAGGATTCATGGACCTTGAGATGATCATACTAAATGACGTAGGTCAGACAGAGAAAGACAAATACCATATGATATCACTTACATGTGGAATCTTTTAAAATGATACAAATGAACTTATTTACAAAACAGAAACGGACTCACACACATAGAAAACAAACTTATGGTTACCAAAAGGGAAAGGCTGGGGGAGGGATAAGTTAGGAGTTTGAGGTTAAGCAGATGCACACTACTATATATAAAATAGATAAACAACAAGGTCCTACTGTATAGCACAGGGAACTATACTCAGTATTTTGTAATAACCTACAGTGGAAAAGAATCTGAAAAAACTGAATCATTTTGCTGTACACCTTAAACTAACACAACATGGTGAATCAACTATACTTCAATTAAAAAAAAAAGACATAGGATTTGGAGTCAGATGGATCTAGTACAATCACCAGCTTCATTATCTTCTAGCTCTGTGGCCTGGGTACATATTTGAAGCCAGGTGCCTCAATGCAGAGCTTGAGACAAGGATTAGGACATATCTAATTTATTGAGGGCTGACTCTCAAGTAAAGCCTATAAGAGAATGAGAGGAAGAGGAGGACTGAGAATGGGAGAGAGAGCTAAGAAAGGACCAGGTTTCTGGTGAAGCTTCTCCTCAACCTGATCCACAGGAGCCTCTAGAGGGTGAACCGTACTGTAGAGTTGTCCTTGCCTGAGGTCACAGGAGCTGGCTTTCGTAGGTTAGTCACTGCCTCTGGCTCACAGGTGGAGGGGAGGATTAGGGAGGGTGCTAACCTCCTGGGCAAGGCAGCTCCCGTCGCTGAGGGCAATTATTTGAGGAGGGAGCCTCTGTCAGTTCAGCAGCCAATGCTTGGAGCAGCCGTGGGATGGGCCGACAGCAGTCTGGATCCAAGCCGGATATGGAAATCATACAGGATATAAAGTGCAATATAGATAATTACTAACTGTGATGAAAGGGTACCTGTGTAGTACCCTGGAGCTGAGGCAGATCATCTAAGGAAGATAAACTTGAAGACAGTGGGGTTCAGTTCACCAGAGAGCACAGAAGGATGCTGGTTTGGCCGCGATGGACAGGGGCTGGGCTGCGTGCAAGCAAGTGGCCTCCACTCTCGGGAGTGTGAGGTGCGAGCAGGGCCAGATGAGCAACTGATGCTGTGGGTGCAGGTGCGGGAAATCTGGGGGCTGGGGGGAGGAAGGGAGTCACGTAGGGGCTCTGGTTTCAGGGTGAAGACAGCTGTGGGACTGTTACGGTGAGACTAAGGTTGCAGGTTTGCACAGCGACCGTGTCTGGGGCTCGATGCGTGGCGGGCAGGCTTCAGCAGCCGCCCTGGCGCTCAAACCTCCCTCCTCCAGGACCACGCTGCACGGGCAGGAGAGCATCTTCCTCCCGCAGAGCCCCCTGGCGCCCTCTACTGGAAGTCCGTTATCACGGAGCACGTATCAAACAGCTCGCTCAGAGCCATGAGGCAGCAAATCGATGACTGACCTAGCAAAGTAAAGGGGATCTGGATGGGGCACCAACCAAAACCCACTCTGCACAGTTTTCTCCTCTAGAAAATAGGAGTAACATCTAGTATATTGCTGTGCAGATAAAAGATTTTTTTTCCAGTGCATGATACAGGATAAGTACTCAACGAAGGCTATCAATTGCCATTCATATTGTCATGACCGTGTGATGACAAACCATGGAAAGAAATGGTGGGTTCCTCCTCCCCACTGCTTTTAAAAGTGCCAAGCATCCAGGCTACCTCCAGCACTGCTAAGAAGAGGGCTAACTAGAGACCAGTCTGCCCAAAGCAGGAGATATGAGATTCTTCTTGGATTTCCTACCGAGTCATTTAGTCCCGGTAGGATCCCCTGGGAAGGAAAGTAAAGCTGTGCTCGCCTTTTAGCAGATGAACAGAACAGACTGGTGAAACTAAGTCATGCTCCTGGAAGGTGCCATACTAACCAGTACCTTCTTGCTGTCAAAACAAAGCTCACACGGTTTCTAGAGGGCATCCCTGGCTGTCTAAAGGTTTATCCTCACCTGTACACCCTTCACCACTTTTAATCAGTAGTTTATAGGAAGATCCCATTATCAGATTTACAGATGCATAGATGGAAGGGAGAAGTAATATAGATAGATGTGGGATAAAAAGAACATGAAGAGGACATGTGTTGCCCAATAGAAGCAAAATCATTATTCGTTCATTTTTTTTAGTCCTATTAATGATACCGCCATGATGACAACACTTAATGAGCTTTAACTCTGTGCCAGGACTGTACTAAGCATGGGCCCAGAGTCATTGAATCATCGTAACAACCCTATGAAGTTGGTATTACTGTTACTCTCATTTATGGGACGACGGGGAATGTCAAGGGAGAAAAAGGACTCAGTCGACATCACACAGCTACGTGAGGAAATGCGAACCCAGATCTGTCTGCTTCCAGAGGCCATTGCTCTTCATTACGATAGTGTATCTGAATCCGGGACATGTGGCCTTGAAGTGTGGCTCTGCTCTGCCATTCCCTGGCTGTGTGAGCAAGTCACTTAACTCTCCAGGCTTCGATTTCCTCATGAGCAAAATGAGGACAATAGTAGCATTTCCCATAGGGCCATTGTAAGGATTAAGGGAAATGATATTGTAAAACACCTGGCAGGGTGATGGCTATGCAAGTGTTCAATAAATAGTAACCGTGGCTGATATTAACAATCATCATAAATTAACTTAGGATGGCAAAAGTCCAGACTCAAAAAGATCTTGCCAACTTTGCCCCATGGACCACACTAAAATTATGGTATTTCTAGGAATAAAGGCAAATGCCTGCACAGGGATTCCAGAGTCAACACGGTACAAGTATAAGACCCGGCTCAATGACAAAGTTAAAGGAGAAATTCATTTAACAAATATTTATCAGTTGCACCTACATTTTGCAGACACCATGCCGCAGGCTGAGGACACTGCAGGAAACCACAAAAATAAAATCAAATCCCAGCTCTCATTGAGCTCATGCCTTTGTGGGATATGCAAAGGATGAAAAAACAAACAGGTAAATGCAGAGTCTGTCAGATAGTGATAAATGCTGTGAAGACAAATCAGAGTATTGGGATAATATATGGGAGAGGGGGTGATCAGCAAAAGATTTTCTGATAAAAGGAGTCAGAGATGTGAGTGAGTGTGGGCATGTCAGAAGGAAGAGTGTTTTTTATTTTCTGTGTAAAAGTTTGGTTTAATTTTATAATTAATTGAAGACATATTATTTATTTAGCGGTACGCAGGCCTCTCACTGTTGTGGCCTCTCCCGTTGCAGAGCACAGGCTCCGGATGCGCAGGCTCAGCGGCCATGGCCCACGGGCCCAGCCGCTCCGCGGCATGTGGGATCTTCCCGGACCGGGGCACGAACCCGTGTCCCCTGCATCGGCAGGCGGACTCTCAACCACTGCGCCACCAGGGAAGCCCCATGGAGGGGATTTTGATTTATGTTTCAGCCACTGCGGGGAGAAGAGACTGTTGCGGAACATGGAGGGGCGGGGGGGTAGTCGTCTGTGCAAGAAGCATGATAGCCTGAACTACAATGGGAGCAGTGGAGTTGGTAAGAATTTGTTGGATTCTGGAAGAAATTTTTAGTTTTTAATTTTTGTTTTAAAGAAAAGTTTGATATATTTAACAGTGGTAAGAAACAAACTTCTGTTTATCAAAAGACATCATTTTTTTTTAATTGAAGTATAGTTGATTTACAATGTTGTATTAGTTTCCGGTGCACAGCAAAGTGATTCAGATATATATACATATCTGAATATGTGTGTGTGTGTGTGTGTGTGTATTCTTTTTCAGATTCTTTCCTTTTTATTTTTTAAAAAATCTTTATTTTATATTGGAGCATAGTTGATAACAATGTTGTGTTATTTTAAAATAGAGCCAATAGGGTAGCTGATGGTTTAGATAGACAATGAAAGAGAATGGGAAACACCAGGGTGACTTCAGGTTACTGGCCAAAGCAACTGAAAAAATAGAGTCTGGTTTAATGACATGAAGATTAGGGGGTGGGAGGAGATTTTTGGTGGGAAGGTACAATCAAGATTTGGGTTTTGGGTATTAAATCTGGGATACCTACTAGACATCCAAAAGAAGACATCCAGTAATTGGCTGCATATGGGTCTAGAGTTCAGAGGAGAGAGTTGGTCTAGAGATACAAAGGTGAAAGTCCTCAGTTTATAGATTTAAAACCCTGGAACTGATAGGATCACAGGAGTGCCTGTGGATGGAAATGAGGACAGGTTTAAAAGAGAGTCCTAGAAAACTCTGCTGTTTAGAGCAATGGACAGGATTGAAAGGTTCTATTGGGTACAACAAAGGAAAAAATGCTGTTTAATTTTAAATGGAATGGATTGCTTCCAAAGAAAATGGGGTCCTGTTCCATGCTCACAAGGAGCCCCAGTTGACAGCAGTCAGAGATACTGTAGGGGTTCCTCTACTGGATGGGAAGAAGGGGTAAGTGACCTCCAAGCTCAAAGCCAGATAATTGACTAGGAATCCAGAGAGATCTTTAGTTAAAGGCCTACACTTAACAAGCTCTGTGGCCTTAAGCGACTTGTGAAACTTGCTTAAGCCTTCAGCTTCCTCACTGACAAAAGAAAGGAGCTGGATAAGATATTCTTTAAAATTCTCCCCTGACATCTAAAAGTCTATAATTACCGGGTATCCTTTTTTGTGCTATTTAACTCAGATGTTACACAACCCAGCTATAAAAAAATCCAAAGTGATTTAAGAAATCCAAAGGGTTGCTGATTTGCTCAAAATTAATTAATTAGATTCTTGGAATCTGACAAAGCAAAGCCTTCCCAGGTAGGTCCTGAGTTATCTTTGCCAGAGCACCTGTTCACACTTACCCTGAGTTGCTACAGCTGTATTTCTGTGATAAGCCATGTCAGAGCAAGAAAATTTAGCTCAATTCAAATAATATGAGCCTTGACCATGAAAAAAGTACAGTGCTGGATGCCTTGGGACATGGGAACAGGCCTTCTGGGTCCTTGCAATCTAGTTCGTAGATGGCCAGAGAAACACTTCTAGGGAAGGGGAGAAAAAAATGACTACCCAGAAATATAGAGTGATGGATGCAGAAAATCCAAAGAGGAGGTCGACCGTGTGTTGGAAAGGTGGACTTAGACAGAAAAAGCCAGTGTTCACATTGGGGCTGGGAGATGAATAGGGTCTCTAGGCACAAGGTAATAGGAGCCTTGGAATCAGATAGGTCTGGGTTCCAAACCCAACTCTCTTAACTACTAGCTGTGGGCCATTGGTAAGATTCTTCACTCCTAAACTCAGGCTAATACCTTCCTGTTAGGGTAGTTGTGATGAAAAATGTGATAATTATATGGAAGATAATACCATACTGGCATCTGAGAAGGAATTAATAAACCCTAGTTATTAACATGTGGGTAAAGAAAGTGGTCTTGGAATCCCAAGGAAGATACAACATGAATGAAGTTCATGAGTCCCGTATTCCCTGACCTTGACCTGCTTGCAACCTCTCTTTCTCATCTTGTTCTGGCTACTTTCCATCAGGACTGTCCTTGTTATCACAGGGGGCTACTTACCAAACCAAGTATAACTTATATTAAAACTCATGTTCTCCTACATTCATACATATATCACCCAAACAAATTCTGCCCTATCTACCTAACACTTGTGCTATTATTTGCCTCTACTTTTCCTTATCTAAGTTCTCCCTTAAATACATTTATTTGATTAAAATATTTTATATCACGATTTTAAGTGGAAATCCAACATGACTTTCCATAAGATGAAGAGAACTAAAAAGTAGATGCAATCTGAAACCCATTTAAATTGAATTACAGGTACTGTTGTCTGCCATCGTCTTTTAAGTCCGGGGCCCTACTGGCTATGTGTTAAAGAATGGGGGGAGGGAATGGTTAACTAGCAAGTGTGGACACAGGGGTTAAAGATGTGTTCACATCAAACTGAAGCCTTCTTTTCCTAAATAAAAGTACTGAAAGACAACTGGGAAGAGAAAACTTTCTCACTGTGTGGTTCAATATCACTTAATGTTACATCTGTATAGTGTGCATCTCAGCAGGGGTACAGAGCCTTTGAGAACCACTGTCTTGGTTCCCACCAGCCTGCTTTTCTCTGCTTGTCACAATCCTTCATGACTTTCATTGCTCCCTCGAGCACCACCTCCTCCATGGAGTTTCCCCTTTCAGAGGTAAGCTCTCGGCCTTTACATCAAAGTACTTGGGGTTCAGAAAACACATTTGGAAATACACCACACACTTCCTCATGACCTCTGTTCTATGACTGTTATGCTGGCAATTTGCCCTTGCTTTCTAAATTACTGTATATGTTTTTTTACACCCTCCCCAATATAAGTCATTGTGAATGCAGAATCTGTCTTTGCCACCCACGGTAT
The DNA here is from genome assembly GCF_011762595.2 of Tursiops truncatus. Taxonomy (NCBI): domain Eukaryota; kingdom Metazoa; phylum Chordata; class Mammalia; order Artiodactyla; family Delphinidae; genus Tursiops; species Tursiops truncatus. The sequence continues at coordinate 7,582,525 of NC_047037.1, forward strand.
CTCGCTCCGACACACCTTGAAAACGGTAGGCGTGGGACAAAGTATGTAGAAAAGTGTGGTCAATGGAAGCACCGAGTACGATGGCCGTATTGGAGAATGGAGATAATCTAGATGAAGACTAAGAATACTGACATTAACTAGGTATTTTTGAAATAAAAATATTTGAATATTGGGCAGTAGGGAAACGTCTTCCTGAGATGATTTTGGTTGCATATGGCTGTGAAAGAGGAAGCTGTCAGCACTAACAACAAAGTCACCATGTTTTGGGGATCCAGCAAGAAGAGGGCTCCATCCAGGCGCTGCTGTCCAAGGAATCTACTGCCAGAGTCTTGCCAAGGTCCTTTATTTGCATCTCTTGTTTGACTCTCTGGGAAACGTGAATCACTCCTCTTTGGACATGTGTTTTTCTTATCACATTTTTAACAGTAGGTACATGAAACTCAGCCTGCTGCAACATTAAAGCAGCCATTTCTCAACGTGTCAGAACCCACCGCAGTGCAATTTCAGGAGTAGAAAGACAAGCTTGAAGAAAGCAATATGGAAAGCACTGTATTACACAAAAGAGGGTAAAGTATTCAAATGAATCCTCTCTCCTCTTAGACTTCACATGAAATTGGAAGGACAATTGCATTACTTTCTACTAAGCCCTGTGTAATAATCAAGACATGAATCATCACAGAGCTAGGTGTACGGTCTGCGAGGATATAATTTCATTTTATGCATTTGGGTAATGTCACTTTAGAGAAAATACGATCATGGGAAAAGAAAGCAAGTAGAAGGAGAAAGGAATCATAATTGAGAGCCTAGTGCCAAGGCCATTCCTTGCCCCTTTCTTTCCATTTTAAAAGCTGATGGCAAATCTCTTCACCCACAGAATGTAAGAGGTTTTCTGAAAAATAAAAGACAAATTCTAAAAGGGACTTTTGTTAAAACAGGAAGACATCTCAGAGATTGCCTGGTTCAAATTCCATACTGTACGGACAAAACAACAGAAGACCAGAAAGGAATGTAAAATGTCCCAGATCACTCAGTCACTTTTGGCAAAGGGAGGTCTGGAATGCAGGTCCCCTGAGCCAAATCTCTAGCTTTGGCCTAAGCAGTGCTTCCCCCCAAGGGGAAAGTGCTTCCCCCCAAAGCTCTGAGCAGAGCTCAAAGCCTGAAGCCTTCTCTCCATTTCAGCCCAGTCTGTAGTAATAGCGAGAAACAGGAGTGTAGTGACACAGGTGACAACTCATGAGATACCTGCAGCTCTTCCACTAGCGGTTCTGCGGGTCCTTAGCAAGCATGTCGTTCCACCTGTGACATCTCTCCTTGACACTTGTAGTGAACAGGCAGCACTTACTTCCCTCAGGTCTCATGCAACCACTGACAATGCATGTCCCTAAGCAAAGCTGCTTTTTGTTTGGAATCCAGCTGCTTTTGTACTGAGAGCAGACATGAAGACACAATCGTTTGCTTACTTCTGCAAGGGAATTTCAACCTCTTGGAGAATTTGAGACAGTCCACATGACTGGTTTGAATGGTTTTCATTGGAATAGCCAATCTCTGGGTAAGTGTTTAATAACTTTCTAAACTGCCAAAGGTTAAATTAGCTTTGCTTGCAGGAACCCACTCTGTTTTCAAAGTCTTTTCTTAAATATGTCAGCTTTACTTTCTAGATGAATATACTTCCTTGACCTCAGGAAGTATAATGACATTGTGCCCAAGACATACAAATTATTCCTCCTAAATGAAAAAAGCACATTTTAGTGATTTACTTTCATTTGTAAATGAACTTCGAAACACGGAAGATATTGGTTTGCTTGTGACGGCAATCACAATGAATCTTTTAAGTAAAAAGGCATACTGCCTTAAATTCCAAAGAAAAAGCTATTGACAAAATACCTAAGGTAAGGAGTTGTAAAAGTATAAATATATGTACAAGGAACATATATTTTATTTTTAAATAAAGAAATAAATGTGTGTGTGTGTGTGTGTGTGTTTAAGTCCTTTCTTTAAGGAGCCATTTCCCTACTATTGCAAGTCTCAAAGGACTGAGTAAAAAAATTGCTTTGCCCAAAGCAGACCTGTGGTTCTGGTTCCTGAATAAGTATGGAAAAACACTGCTAAGGTCCAAAAAGGTTGAAGATCTGATGTTTCTTGTTCCCTTGCTTTAACCCTAAGTTCCTCCAAGTGGCAAATTCAATTCCCTTTTTCCCATCTCCCACTCATAAAGAAAGATTCTAGTACCAACTGGGAAAAACAAATTTCTCTTTGCGACTAGGATCAACACCAAGTAAAACAGTAAGAAGACCACCTTCCCTACGAAGCCTCCTTTGACTTTCCTGGAGCCCACGGATCTCTCCAACCCTTAAACACCTTCTACATATGTGTGCAGCTCTAAAGTGTCCAGCACTGAATTGTTCTCTTATTGATTTCTATGTGGTTCTTGCAAACTTCTGAAAATAAGGATTACAATTTCTACTTATTTATGGTTTGTTGTACTTAATAGTGTATCAATGCAGACAAGCATGTAAGTCAGATCAGCTTGATTGAGAATCACACATCACTTTTTTCAATCTTTCAAGTCCTTGAAAACATATGTCCAGAGAGAGTTAGGGTGTTAATTTAACTACAAAGAGAGAGTGAATTTATTCTTCGGTAGCACCCAGCAATTTTTTTAGTTCAAAAAGTTTAAATTAAATTTTAATTTATTTAATAAAATATTCACAATATTTTATTTTATACTGAAAATGCACACTAGGAATAAAAATAATGACATCTGAAATATTAACTGTGAACTCTCTGACAGTAAATACAAAAAACAAAATATTCCCTTATGAGTAAAAACGTAATGTAGAACTTTTCAAGCTGGTCAACTTTTGCACTGTTCCTTTCTTGCTGCATTGACAAGAGGAATAAATGACTAATTCTTAAACTGCGATTGAATCTTGAGAAATTAATATCTGTAGCATTTCGCATTTAATTCTCTCAACCTGCAGAAGAAAACAGGCAAATGCTCTACAAGCTAGAGTTTTATTAAATTCACCTGTAACTATGTTCTTATCTTAAAAAATCTTAGTAGAATTGCCAATTGATATGAAGTACACTGAATATCCTGAGCTACCTGTAGAAAAAAATAATTTTGACACCCGTATCAATTACATTAAAATCTCATGCAAGACAACCTTCCCCCATCTTTGGTATCCAGAACACATCATGGTGGTGATGAGTATTATATATACTTCTTTTTTTTTTTTTTTTTTTTTTGCGGTACGCGGGCCTCTCACTGTTGCGGCCTCTCCCGTTGCAGAACACAGGCTCCGGACGCGCAGGTTCAGCGGCCATGGCTCACGGGCCCAGCCGCTCCGCGGCATGTGGGATCTTCCCGGACCGGGGCACGAACCCGTGTCCCCTGCATCGGCAGGCGGAGTCTCAACGACTGAGCCACCAGGGAAGCCCCTTTTTTACATTTTTGATGAGAAAAGCCATTAGGTACATGAGACAGCTGTTCATAGCCTTGTAGACACAACTTGGCATATATCAGGGCATACAAATTGTCATTCATGAATTAAACGAGTCCATTTACACATTGGACTTATTTTGCCACTGGCATATTTCAGCTGTCTATTTGTGCATATTGGTAGGAAAACGGACATAAAAAAATACATCCCTGTAATGCCTATTTCTGAGAGTCTCAAAATACTTCATAGACATCAACAGGTTATTTTAATATATTACCATAAAGTAATTAAGGGAGAAGCATTAATAGTCTCTACTTTCTTAGATATGAGTATTTGGATATAATACTGTAGCCAAAGATCATTTAAAATGTCCAGGAATACTTCTCACTTCTTATTTGAATATGCCTTTCTGCAGCATCATTACAAAACAGCTTTCTTCTTAAAAGGCTTCTTTGGCAGATGTGATACCACATCTTCCTAGCTCACCTCTCACCCTTGACCATTCCTTGTCTTTGACTGTTTTCTCTCCTGTTGTCTACTCCTCTATTTCTTTATGTTCCCACAGGTTCAATTGTTGGCCTCTTTGTTTACATCCCTATACACCTCCATCCTCACTTTAGCTGACACTCAAATGCTCCCTGCAAGACCAAACTTCTTCATGGAGTTTCAGGTTTGTATATTCATCTGTCTGCCAGACCCATCAGCCTGGATGTAACTCGGGCATCTTTAATCCCCATCTCAAAAACCACACCCAAGACCTCTCTCAGCACTCCCCTCCCCCCATTTCTCTTTCTTACTGTGTTTTCTATCCAAATGTCTCCCAAATTATCTGCCATTATCTGTCTGGTTTCCCACTCTAATCTCCAACTCCATATTCAGTTCTGATTTTATCACTTGTCTTTCCCCCTGAAATTCACCTGTAAGCAGTTTTTGGCAGGAAAGAGCTCTCTGCAGGAGGCCCCTTTGTCTTGTCACTAACCTTAAACAAGGCGCCCCCATGCTCTACTCATCTCTGGCCCAAGCACACCTTTCCAACCTTTTGATCACACGATACCTTGTCTAACCTGTTGGTTCTTTCCGTACATCAAAATAGAAATGAAGAAAAGTAATTAACAGATGACCAGACCTCTTCCCTAGCTTCCCCTTCAGTGATCTCACAAACAAACTGCGTGAACAAGACAGCATCTAAAGAAAGATCACAGGACATCAACAAGCCTGTACACAGTGGGGAATGATGATGACCCCAACCCCCGATCTCAGTGAGTAACTGAGATTACTTCCCTTTTTCTTTACAAAATTTTCAAGGCTGAGCAGAATCCTGGGAGATGGTTTTTAGGGGATACTGAATCGACCATCTTCCCAGATTGCCAGCATTCTGATTAAAAGCAACTTTCCTTTCTACCAACATTTGCCTCTCGCGGGTACTGATTTCTGAGTGGAGAGCAACTGGACCTGAGTTTAGTGACACACCCTCTGGGTGATTCATCTAAAACTGAGGGTGATTGTAGCCCCCAGGGAACACTGGCAATATCTGAAGACATTTTTGGTTGTCACAGAGGGGTAATGTTACAGGTATCTAGAGGGTATAGACCAGAGACATTGCTCAGCATCCTATAACACACAAGACGTCTCCCCTACCACCTAACAAATAACTCCCTGGCTCAAATGTTAATAGTGCTGAGGTTGAGAGACCTGATCTAGATTAAAAACTGACCTTGACATCATCCCCCCAACTTAAAATCATTTCAAGGATGTCTCAAGACTCAAGCTTCTTGAAAGCCCATGAAAGTCCCTACAGGGCACATCCCAGCCATCAGCTCCAGCTTTTCTCCTGCCCATGATGACTTCCTCTTCATGCTTTTGCAGCGTCAGTTGGCTTTCAATTCTCCACCATACATTTTACCACCTTTGTGCCTCTGCTCATACATTCCCCACATCCAGGAATGCCCCTCCCTCCCTTCTCTTATGTGGTTAATTTTCATTCATTCTTTTTTTTTTTTTTTGCGGTACGCGGGCCTCTCACTGTTGTGGCCTCTCCCGTTGCGGAGCACAGGCTCCGGACGCGCAAGGTCAGCGGCCATGGCTCACGGGCTCAGCCGCTCCGTGGCATGTGGGATCTTCCTGGACCGGGACACGAACCCGCGTCCCACGCATCGGCAGGCGGACTCTCAGCCACTACGCCACCAGGGAAGCTCTTATTCATTCTTTAAGACTTTCCCCAGAGGTCTTTCCTGACACTCTTCCCCATCTCCCCAACTCTCAGACCAGGGTCAGGTTAGATGCCCCTTCTCTGTCCTCCCAGAGCATCAGTGAGGTGGTTTTCAAATTATTATTATTACTATGCCCTCTTTGTTCATGTACACGGTTGGTGTTTTATCAGGTTTCTCTGTACTCCTGTGCCTGGCTCATAAGTAATCGATAAAAATTTGTTTAGAGTTTGGGATTGGCACGTACACACTGCTGTATTTAAAATGGATAACCAACAAGGGCCTACTGTATAGCACAGGGAACTCTGCTCAATATTCTGTAACAACTAAAATGGGAAAAGAATTTGAAAAAGAATAGATACATGTATATGTAGAACTGAATCACTTTGCTGGACACCTGAAACTATCACAACATTGTTACTCAACTATACTCCAATATAAAATAAAAAGTTAAAAAAATATAATTCATTAAAAAAAATTTGTTTAAATGAAGTGGAAGAGTTAAGTGGAGACTGTATTTACCCAAGGATGAGCATTTTACTAGCATAAAGTGTAACTCTTTAAGATATTTTTCTAAGTTCTCAGAAAATAACACACCTTGCCCCAAAGTAGTAGTACGTAAGCAGAATCTCCTAGCCACACTGAAATATATCTATTGATTTGAATCCCTGCATTAAGCATCTTAAGATCAGGGTCAGGTCTTTGTATTCTTTGCCAAGGAATATGTCAAAAAAATATGTACTTATTAACTATTAGTTAAATATATGAATAACCGAGTGGTGTGTGGTAGGTGGATGGGTGGATCAATGAGTGGATGCATAGTTTAGACACTGTATTCTCTTGATTTCTTTATGATCACCTACTTATTAATAGGGCTAGGAAACACTTATTATATCTCATTACTTGGTCTACTTGTATATATATTTGTCCTCCATTTCGACAAGCCTTAGGATGACCAAGTGCAAAGACCTGGGAGTATTTGAATGAATAGTTCATTACTTTTGAAGTTCATAACACATCTTGATTTCATTCATAGTGTCTGAAGTGAAGATCTCTTCCAATTTTCCTTCCCAATACCAATCTGTTCTCTCAACCAATTTAAGATGTTTTGATTAAATACTTTTAAAATTTATTTTGCCCAAAATACTTATTTTAAAAGGAAAGAAAACCTGACAACCGCTTGCATGATGATAGTGGGTTTTTTTTCAATCGCTTTTAAAACTGTCTTTCTTTCTTTGTGGAATAGGGTGCCTTAGTTTAAAACTATCAATTTGCAATCTCAAGTCAACTGGTAGTAGCCAGCTTTGAGGGCATCTGCCCTCTAAAACTGTCCCATTATAGAGAGGGATGAGCTCCACAGCCATGGTAGCTGGTGGAATTTCGTTTCCAAGACAAATGATTATGACAAAGAGGAGAGACATAGGCAGAGAGTAACAGCCTCAGTCCACAGTAGAATCAAGTTCCTAGAATGCCCTCTCCTACCTTCTTTTATTTGGTTAATTTTCATATATCCTTTAAACATGAGCAGGGAGACCATATAATTTATCATGCAAATCGGAGTATATTTAACAGTCAATGGGAGCAATAAAAATAACTAAATTATATAATTAAAAAAATTTAATTAACTACGGACTATTTGTTAGTCCGTTATTGTTAGTGAACCAATAAAAAGTTCTATTCAATAAATATTTTCAAAATAAAATTTCCTAAAAAATAAAAATAGCACATTTCTAGTGTAGTAAACACCACCAAAATACTTCTTCATTTCCACATTCTGATAGTTGTACTGATTTTATCAGAGACTGTCTTTGATTGTAGAAAATATACACTGAAGTTGTTAGGAATTTTTTTTAAAAAGAGGCTTGTAAAACTCTATAAAATTTTACAGAAATAAGTTTAAAACGTAAGCAGAAAAATTATTTACGCACATATTCAGGGACTTGAAACAGGTTCTTATCCATAGCATTATTTGGAAAATGCATTTTTTTCAATGTGGTCCTATTATTTCTTTTGGTTTTTTTTGGTAAAATTACCTGCAAACCTCTTCAAAGACACATTTTATGAATAATACATAAGAAAGCATGGACATTTCAATTGGCTCTTTTTTGGGGGTACACCATAAATTTTTTTTTAATTGAAGTATAGTTGATTTACAGTGTTTTGCCAAACTCTGCCGTACAGCAACGTGACTCAGTTTTACATATATACACATTTTTTTAAAATATTCTTTTCCATTATGGTTTACCCCAGGAGATTGGATATAGTTCCCTGTGCTCTACAGTAGGTCTTTGTTATTAATCCATTCTAAATGTAATAATTTGCATCTACCAACCCCAAATTCCCAGTCCATCCCTCTCCTTTCCTCCCTCCCCCTGTGGCAACCACAAGTCTGTTCTCTGTGTCTGTGAGTCTGTTTCTGTTTCATAGATAGGTTCATTTGTGCCATATTTTAGATTCCACATATAAGTGATACCATATGATATTTGTCTTTCTCTTTATGACTTAATTCACTCAGTATGACAATCTCTAGGTCCATCCATGTTGCTGCAAATGACATTATTTCATTCTTTTTTATGGCTGAGTAGTATCCCATTGGATATATATACCACATCTTCTTTATCCATTCATCTGTTGATGAACACTTTGGTTGTTTCCATATCTTGGCTATTGTGAATAGTGCTGCTATGAACATAGGGGTGCATGTATCTTTTTGAATTATAGTTTTGTCCAGGTATATACCTAGGAGTGGGATTGCTGGATCATATGGTAATTCTATTTTTAGTTTTCTGAGGAACTTCCATACTGTTTTCCATAGTGGTTGCACCAACTTACATTCCCACCAACAGTGCAAGAGGGTTCCCTTTTCTCCACACCCTCTCCAGCATTTGTTATTTGTAGACTTTATAATCATGGCCATTCTGACCAATGTGAGGTGGTACCTAACTGTAGTTTTGATTTGCATTTCTCTAATAATTAGGCACACCATAAAATTTTTAAGTGAAAATGTATTCTCTCTATAAGTGCTAAGGTACCTGGTAAGCAAAAAGCAAATCATGCTACATGAATTATAATCTCAATTTTAATATTTTTAAATTGAAACTTGAAAATATTCTTATAGATATTGGGGGGGTTTGTGCCTTCATTTGCTTAAAATATGTCTTTGCCAGACATTTTTATGTGATACATCAAGTGACATATATACACTAATATGTATAAAATGGATAACTAATAAGAACCTGCTGTATAAAAAAATAAAATAAAATTCAAAAATTCCAAAAAAACCAAGTCATCTCTATTATGATTCTTCTGAATGTACAGAAAAACTTAAATACTTCAAAATATATAAATATATTCAATCAAAGAGGAGTACCAAGAAAACATTTTTCCCATAACTCAAGATATTTCAAAATGCAATTACAAAGGTCCAAAATTAGGTCTTTTATACCATTTGGGCTCTTATTATTTAATTTGTTCAGTTTCTCCTTTTGTGAGGATCCAATTCAATATGTTCCTGTTTGCAAGCATTAACTGCAATAATTAGTTTATTGCATATCCAAAATGTAAGTATCTTTGCCACTCCATTCTTTGAATACTTTGACTCTAAATTTGTAACTAATTTTGAACCAAATGCAAACAGAATTTGAAGTGTACTCTGGTGCTTTTTCAGCAAATATGCATCTTCTGGTGGTCACATGGATAGTGACACGTCCATAGTCTCCATAATGGATTGGAAATATCAACAAACTTTTTGTGCAAGTTACATGTTTATCATCAACTTTTTAAAAGAAGTATAAATTCGGTACCTAACATCTCATTAAATATTCATTTCATTTTTTTCTGTTATTGCTGTCAAAGAAGTTAATTCCAAAATAAAAATGTTTACTAAACCATGCATATAGTTGTACACTTAGGGCTTCCGTGGTGGTTGAGAGTCCGCCTGCCGATGCAGGGGACACGGGTTCATGCCCCGGTCCGGGAAGATCCCACACACTGCGGAGCAGCTAGGCCCGTGAGCCATGGCCGCTGAGCCTGCGCATCCGGAGCCTGTGCTCCGCAACGGAAGAGGCCGCAACAGTGAGAGGCCCGCGTACCGCAAAAAAAAAAAACAAAAAACCCAAAACCATGCATATAGTTGTAAACTTAAACCATACAATAAATGATAAAAATACTATAGACTACTCTCTATGGAATAGGATTGCTCATCCTCTATTTTCTGTACACATTTCCCAAACCACAAGCAAAATTTCCCCCATTTCCTTCTAATCCCAATCACTGGTGTCCCAGCAGCTTTGTGAGTCTGGCACAGAAGGAGGTAGCTGTGCCTAGTCCTTGAGGTCTGAAAGCTTTTTGTTTTATCAGCAAGCACAATGCAGGCAGTCTTTGAAGAGAAGTTGAAGCTGGAAAGGGTTAGGAATAGAGAGATGGGCTGGTCATTGTCTTTCAACATTTAAGCACAAGTTAAAATGAGAAATCTCTTCTTTGCACCTGGGTCTCACCAACTAATAGACCTGATTATGGCAGAAGGGGCAAGCAAAGCAAAAATCTGTCAACCTCAAGCCAGCTCATTTTCATAAAATAAATAATAAAAGCATGTTCTTAAAAAAAACCTGGATAGATGTTAAACCAGGATGAATGGCAGGACGACACGCGAAAGCAGGGACTGCCCCAGGCAAAACCAGGACACATGGTCACCCTTCTCATAAAGTCTGTTTGCACTTCCAGCCCTAACTCAGGAAAGATATTTTTGTTTTTTAACCAGTTATCCTAACTCACTAATTTGGTGCAGGAGATATGTTAATGAAATTAATATTGTCAGTTTTTATCTTTAAAATTACTGATGAATCCATCCATCAAACCCAATGGGTTGATCTCCCAGTTTGTTTTATTTTGTTTTTAGAACAGAAAGGAATTTTAATTGTTTTCTGGGAAACATAAATTAACATCCAATGACCTTGTGTATTTACAATCAACTTGTTATTCCCCGAATAACAATGTAAGTGAAGCATTTAAAGGGAAAACAGAGTGGAGCCTAGTGAAGAGAAAACTTGTGTTTTGATGTGGGAGAGTTCAGATATCCTGTACTTATTCTGTCTTGTACTGAGGACTCAATGGATAGTAGTATGGATAGCTCTCTTCAAGGCCCCAAGAGACTGCTGAATCAAGGTGTGTGGCCCAGGAGTGTTGACATAAAAACTGAAATTTGAATAAGGCATCCACTAAGGACAAACCAGGGGGAAATGTGCTAACTGTAGCAGCTGGTCAGGTGTTGTATTAAAAAATGTTAGAAAAGTTTATATTCAATTACCTCCCCTCTGTCACTTACTAAATTCCTTTAACATTGCTAAACCAGTTTTCTTATCTGTAAAAAAAACATGCTAATATCCTCAGGGCAGAGAATATGAGATTAAAAAACACAATGGCACATAATTGGCCCTTAACCAATATTTGTTGAATTTTAAATGTTGAAAACTAATTAGATGAAAACAAAGAATTGGAGAGGAATAAAATAAACACATTGTGATAAAAAATGTTGTTAGCAGCAAATGCATATCTAATAGACATTTTAAGAGAATAATTGTTAATTATATTTTCACTTACATACTTGAAAAGATCCCAGTCATTTGTTATTCCTAACCTAAGGGTACAAAGTTAATTAAATAGCACAGCTTTAGGGGTAAAATTTCACCAATGAAATTTCACTGTAGAAGTTAATGGTTTGGGGAACTTCATGCCTCAAAGTTTTTTGTTTATTTTTTGTTTTTAATTTATAGGCCAAACTACTGTTACTATAGACTAACGTTAGTACATACTGCAAGGGTAAATCAAACCTGTAGCAAAAATTAGTTGATAAAGACGAAGCTGAACTGACATTACTTTAAACCTTTAAAAACCTCAAGTAAAATTGAAAATGATCATTAGCTAAGTATAACACCAATTATACCCTGACAGTAAATCATTCTTCCAGAAAGGGAAAGAAATGGGAATCCCAACTGTCTGTAATAGAAGCTTTGCAACTTTCCTTGCGTGCCATACTGTTTAGATTTTCACTAAATTCTAAAAACATGCAATTTTTTTAAAAATATAAAATTTTAGTAAATGTTATTCATTTAATAGATTATTATTAATTATTCCTGAATCACCTTTAAAAATAAATTTCAAAAAATAAAAATCTACATGTTATTTGTGCTTACTATTTGATCTGGATATATTTTTGAACCACATTTAGCAACTTCTCAAGATCGTCTTTTATCAAGCTGATCCTTGGGGGCTTTTTCTACTTTATTTATTTCTTCACTCATTTCCTCACCCATTTTTTGTTTTGTTTTTATTTTAATGTGGAAACTGATTTTATTTTATTTTTTTTACTGAAGTACAGTTGATTTACAATGTTGTGCTAATTTCTGCTGTACAGCAAAGTGACTCAATTATACACATATAGACATTCTTTTTTTTAATATTTTTTTTTATTATGGTTTATCCCAGGAGATTGGATATAGTTCCCTGTGCTATAGAGCAGGACCTTGTTGTTTATCTGTTCTAAATGTAATAGTTTGCATCTACTAACCCCAAACTCCCAGTCCATCCCTCTCCTTCGCCCCCTCCCCCTTGGCAACCACAAGTCTGTTCTCTATGTCTGTGAGTCTGGTAAACTGATTTTATTTTTAATCTGTTATTTGTATGCCTGAAAGAGGTCTCATACTAGCTACTGGAATGATGTAAGAAATAAATTGATTAATTAGTTTTCAAAAAAAAATAACAAACCCTAGTAATTCATTGAACAAGGTATTATATACTTCAGTTTCACAATAAAAATATGTACTAAGGTATTCATATCATATGAGTTTATAGCAAAACAGTTTTAAAGGAGATCCTACTATGAACTCCTTTATTATTAACTGTGGCTCTAGATCATGAAATTAGCTGAATAAAACCAAGTTCATCAGAATAGACAGGACTACTCACTTTTTAAATCAAAACAGTAATATTATATCACATACTACTTTGCCTTATCACCACATCTGTCATTTGTCAATAAGACTCTCAGTGATTTGCATATTTTACTGAACACAGCCTTGTTTATCAGAATGAGACAGTCCCCTATAATTAGCAACTTTCAGTATCCACTGCTGAGCAATTCAAAAATATATATATGTCTTTATTACATAGTTTTTAAATTTCATGTAAGACTATAAATACATTTTATATATATATATATATATATACATGAATTGTTCCCAGAAACAAATGACTTAAGCACACTTCTGCTGCATGAATTGCATGAATAACAATTTTTATCCAGCAGCTACAAGAACTTTTAATATTGCAAGCTGAGAATACATATTTACAATTTGAGGGAGGGACTTTTGTTAGATGATTGAGAAGTCTGCCTCTTAGGACGTGGTGTCCTTTGTTTCTCATCATGACTTATGTAATATTAGTGAATTGCTTCTATAATGAAGGTTTGTTTCTGCGGTGACATTTGTGGAACCTACTGTTCTAAAACCACCCTGTCAGATGAATAAGAGAGGGTAGAATTTAGCTCAGCTTAACACATAACGTGATTTATCTCAACCTGATTAGCGATGAATAACTATCAGACAATACATTAGTAGGGCAACACAAAAAGACAATGAATGCAAGACCATGCAGCATGGTAGAAGTTATTTTTGAGAAGAGAGTGAAAATGGCTTTCAAAATGTTAAGGTATCCCTTCCCACAGCATTTCTTATTTTATAATTTTCTGCCATAAACATGAGGCCGATAATAGGCAGATATTGCTCAGCCAGCCACTCTTCATCACCTAATCACCTGCCACCAGCCATTGCTTTGAGGTTCTGGTGACTTTGCAATAGGGGAGAACATATCTGACTCCACATTGGATCTATTCCTTTAACTTTAATCTCTGTATTCTATTGCTTTTGCTACAAGTTAAGAATGTTGCCTATAGCCTGAAATATACATAACAACTCATTCTCAAGGCTCTGACCTTTAAAGATATAACACTTTTCCATTCATATAGAGATAAAAAGTTGCATAACAAAAAATAACAATTGTTTTGTTGGAGGTTTACAAGAACACTGTGACCTGACCTATGTGGACAGCTGCAAGAACACATTCCCAAACCAAGAAGTTTGCAACAACCAGACACACCCTTTTATACCCTTTTACCATAAAAAAAGTCTAAATTCTAACTCAGGCAAGATGGTTCTTTGGGACAATAGTCCACCACCTTCTCGGTCTGCTGGCCTTCTGAACAAAGTCACTATTCCTTGCCCCAACAACTCGTTTCTCAATTTACTGGCCTGTTGTGGGGCGAGCAGTACAAGCTTGGACTTGGTAACAACTTTAGGCTCTTCCAAGCAGTGGCCTTGCTTGGGACCCTGATCATCCCATCTCTCTTCCTTCCATAATTTCTGAAATATGTCTCATTTCTGCAGACCCCTATTCTTAAAGAGACAGCTAATTCATCTCAAAATCTATGGCATAGTTAATGGGATTCTACATTCTAAGAGATGCCCTAAAAAACAAACATAGTGTATTTCCCTGTTAAGAATACAATGAAAACATCATTGAGAGAGGAACTTCAGGATGGCGGAAGAGTAAGACGTGGAGATCACCTTCCTCCTCACAAATACATCAGAAATAAATCTACATGTGGAACAACTCCTACTGAACGCTGGCAGAAGACGTCACACCTCCCAAAAGACAAGAAACTCCCCACGAACCTGGGTAGGGCAAGACAAAAAAGAAAAAACAGAGACAAAAGAATAGGGATGAGACCTGCTCCAGTGGAAAGGAGCGGTGAAGGAGGAAAGGTTTCCACACACTAGGAAGCCCCTTCACTGGTGAACATGGAGGGTGGCATAGGGGGGAAGCTTCAGAGACATGGAGGAGAGCGCAGCAAAGGGGTGCGGAGGGCAAAGCAGAGAGATTCCCGCACAGAGGATCGGTGCCCACCGGCACTCACCAGCCCGAGAGGCTTGTCTGCTCACCCGCCGGGGTGGGCAGGGCTGGGAGCTGAGGCTCGGGCTTCAGAGGTCCCAGGGAGAGGACTCGGGTTGGCTGCATGAGCACAGCCTGAAGGGGGCTAGTGCACCACAGCTAGCTGGGAGGGAGTCCAGGAAAAAGTCTGGAGCTGCCAAAGAGGCAAGAGACTTTTCCTTGCCTCTCTGTCTCCTGGTGCTCGAGGAGAGGGGATTAAGAACGCTGCTTAAAGGAGCTCCAGAGACAGGCGCGAGCCGTGCCTATCAGCGAGGACCCCAGAGACGGGCGTGAGATGCTAAGGCTGCTGCTGCAGCCACCAAGAAGTCTGTGTGTAAGCACAGGTCACTGCACCTCCCCTCCCAGGAGCCTGTGCAGCCCACCACTGCCAGGATCCCTTGATCCAGGGACAACTTCCGAGAGAGAACACATGGCGTGCCTCAGGCTGGTGCAACATCATGCGGGGCTCTGCAGCTGCAGGCTCACCCTGCACTCTGTACCCCTCTCTCCCCCCGGCCTAAGTGAGCCAGAGCCCCCGAATCACGTGCTCCTTTAACCCCACCCTATCTGAGCGGGTAACAGACGCCCTCAGGTGACCTACAAGCAGAAGTGGGTCCAAATCCAAAGCTGAACCCCAGGAGCTGTGCGAACAAAGAAGAGAAAGGGAAATTTCTCCCAGCAGCCTCAGGAGGAGCAGATTAAATCTCCACAATCAGCTTCACGTACCCTGCATCGTGGAATAGCTGAATAGACAAGGAATCACCCCAAATTGAGGGGGTGGACATTGGGAGCAACGATATATATATATATTTTCCCTTTTTGTGAGTGTGTATGTGTATGCTTCTGTGTGTAATTTTCTCTGTATAGCTTTGCTTTTACAATTTGTCCTAGGATTTAGTCTGTCCGTTTTTCTTTTTCTTTTTTAGTATAGTTTTTAGCACTTGTTATCATTGGTGGATTTGTTTTTTGGTTTGCTTGCCCTCTTTTTTTTTTTTTTACTTAAGAAAAACTTTTTTTATAAACTTACAAAGGGTCTAATCAGTTTTGTTTTGTTTGGTTAATTAATTTATTTATATTTGGCTGTGTTGCGTCTTCGTTTCTGTGTGAGGGCTTTCTCTAGTTGCGGCAAGCGGGGGCCACTCTTCATCGCAGTGCGCGGGCCTCTCACTATCATGGCCTCTCTTGTTGTAGAGCACAGACTCCAGATGCACAGGCTCAGTAGTTGTGGCTCACAGGGCTAGTTGCTCCGTGGCATGGGGGATCTTCCCAGACCAGGGCCCGAACCCGTCCTGCATTAGCAGGCAGATACTCAACCACTGCGCCACCAAGGAAGCACCCCCCAAAATTTTTTTAATAATTATTTTTTCTTTTATATTTTAATAACTTTATTTTATTTTACTTTATTTTATTTTATCTTCTTCTTTCTTTCTTTGTTTTTTTTCTCCCTTTTATTCTGACCCGTGTGGATGACAGGCTGTTGGTGCTCCAGCCAGGTGGCAGGGCTGTGCCTCTGAGGTGGGAGAGACAAGTTCAGGACACTGGTCCACAAGAGACCTCCTAGCTCCACGTAATATCAAACGGCAAAAATCTCGGAGATATCTCCATCTCAACCCCAAGACCCAGCTCCTCTCAACGACCAGCAAACTCCAGTGCTGGACAACCTATGCCAAACAACTACCAACAAAGGAACACACCACCAACTATTAGCAGAGAGGCTTCCTAAAATCATCATAAGGCCACAGACACGCCAAAACACACCACCAGATGAGGACCGGTCAACCAGAAAGACAATATCCAGCCTCATCCACCAGAACAAGGGCACTAGTCCCCTCCACCAGGGAGCCTACACAACCCACTGAACCAACCTTAGCCACTGGGGACAGACACCAAAAACAACAGGAACTATGAACCTGCAGCCTGCAAAATGGAGACCCCAAACACTGTAAGTGTTAAGCAAAACACTGTAAGTTAAGCAAAATGAGAAGACAGAGAAACACACAGCAGATGAAGGAGCAAGGTAAAAACCTACCAGCCCTAACAAATGAAGGGGAAATAGGCAGTCTACCTGAAAAAGAATTCAGAATAATGATAGTAAAGATGATCCAAAATCTTGGAAATAGAATAGACAAAATGCAAGAAACGTTTAACAAGGACCTAGAAGAACTCAAGAGCAAAGAGTGATGAACAACACAATAAATGAAATTAAAAATTCTATAGAAGGGATCAATAGCAGAATAACTGAGGCAGAAGAACGGATATGTGACCTGGAAGATAAAATAGTGTAAATAACTACTGCAGAGCAGAATAAAGAAAGAAGAATGAAAAGAATGGAGGACAGTCAAAGAGACCTCTGGGACAACATTAAACACACCAACATTCAAATTATAGGGGTCCCAGAAGAAGAAGAGAAAAAGAAAGCAACTGAGAAAATATTTGAAGACACTATAGTTGAAAACTTCCCTAATATGGGAAAGGAAATAGTTAATCAAGTCCAGGAAGCACAGAGAGTCCCATACAGGATAAATAAAGGAGAAACATGCCAAGACACATATTAATCAAACTATCAAAAATTAAATACAAAGAAAAAATATTAAAAGCAGCAAGGGAAAAACAACAAAAAACACACAAAGGAATCACCATAAGGTTAACAGCTGATCTTTCAGCAGAAACTCTGCAAGCCAGAAGAGAGTGCAGGACATATTTAAAGTGATGAAGGAGAAAAACCTACAACCAAGATTACTCTACCCAGCAAGGATCTCATTCAGATTTGACAGAGAAATTAAAATCTTTACAGATAAGCAAAAGCTAAGAGAATACAGCACAACAAAACCAGCTTTACAACAAATGCTAAAGGAACTTCTCTAGGCAAGAAACACAAGAGAAAGAAAAGACCTACAATAAAAAACCTGAAACAATTAAGCAAATGGTAATAGGAACATACATATTGATAATTACCTTAAATGTAAATGGATTAAATGCTCCAACCAAAAGACGTAGACTGGCTGAATGGATACAAATACAAGACCTATATATATGCTGTCTCCAAGAGACCCACTTCAGACCTAGGGACACATACAGACTGAAAGTGAGGGGATGGAAAAATATATTCCATGCAAACGGAAATCAAAAGAAAGCTGGAGTAGCAATTCTCATATCAGACAAAATACACTTTAAAATAAAGACTATTACAAGAAACAAAGAAGGACACTACATAATGATCAAGGGATCAATCCAAGAGGAAGATATAACAATTGTAAATATTTATGCACCCAACAAAGGAGCACCTCAATACACAGGCAAATACTAACAGCCATAAAAGAGGAAATCGACAGAAACACAATCATAGTAGGGGACGTTAACACCCCACTTTCACCAATGGACAGATCATCCAAAATGAAAATAAATAAGGAAACACAAGCTTTAAATAATACCTTAAACAAGATGGACTTAATTGATATTTATAGGACAATCCATCCAAAAACCACAGAATACAATCTTCTCAAGTGCTCATGGAACATTCTCCAGGATAGATCATATCTTGGGTCACAGATCAAGCCTTGGTAAATTTAAGAAAATTGAAATAGTATCAAGTATCTTTTCTGACCACAATGCTATGAGACTAGAAATCAATTACAGGAAAAAAAAAAAAAATTAAAAAGTACAAACACATGGAGGCTAAACAATACACTACTTAATAACCAAGAGATCACTGAAGAAATCAAAGTGGAAATCAAAAAATACCTAGAAACAAATGACAATGAAAACACGACGACCCAAAACCTATAGGATGCAGCAAAAGCAGTGCTAAGAGGGAAGTTTATTGCAATCCAACCCTACCTTAAGAAATAAGAAACATCTGAAATAAACAACCTAACCTTACACCTAAAGTAATTAGAGAAAGAATAACAAAAAAAATCCCCAAAGTTAGCAGAAGGAAAGAAATCATAAAGATCACATCAGAAATAAATGAAAAAGAAACAAAGGAAACGATAGCAAAGATCAATAAAACTAAAAGCTGGTTCTTTGAGAAGGTAAACGAAATTGATAAACCATTAGCCACACTTATCAAGAAAAAAAGGGAGAAGACTCAAATCAATAGAATTAGAAATGAAAAAGGAGAAGTAACAACTGACACTGCAGAAATACAAAGGATCATGAAAGAGTACTACAAGCAACTATATGCCAATAAAATGGACAACCTGGAAGAAATAGAGAAATTCTTAGAAATACTCAACCTTCCGAGACTGAACCAGGAAGAAATAGAAAATATGAACAGACCAATGACAAGCACTGATATTGAAACTCTGTTTAAAAACCTTCCAACAAACAAAAGCCTGGGACCAGATGGCTTCACAGGCGAATTCTATCAAACATTTAGAGAATAGCTAACTCCTATCCATCTCAAACTTTTCCAAAATATAGCACAGGGAGGAACACTCCCAAACTCATTCTACGAGGCCACCATCACCATGATACCAAAACAAGACAAACATGTCACAAAAAAGAAAACTACAGGCCAATATCACTGATGAACATAGATGCAAAAATCCTCAACAAAATATTAGCAAACAGAGTCCATCAGCACATTAAAAAGATCATACACCATGATCAAGTGGGTTTTATCCCAGGAATGCAAGGATTCTTCAATAAATGCAAATCAATCAATGTGATATACTATATTCACAAACTGAAGGAGAAAAACCATATGATCATCTCAATAGATGCAGAGAAAGCTTTCGACAAAATTCAACATCAATTTGTGATAAAAATCCTCCAGAAAGTAGGCATAGAGAGAACGTTCCTCAACATAATAAAGGCCATATATGACAAACCCACAGCCAACATGGTCCTCAATGGTGAAAAACTGAAAGCATTTCCACTAAGATCAGGAACAAGACAAGGTTGCCCACTCTCACCACTCTTATTCAACATAGTTTTGGAAGTTTTAGCCACAGCAATCAGAGAAGAAAAGGAAACAAAAGGAATCCAAATCGGAAAAGAAGTAAAGCTGTCACTGTTTGTAGATCACATGATACTATACATAGAGAATCTTAAAGATGCTACCAGAAAACTACTAGAGCTAATCAATGAATTTGGTAAAGTAGCTGCATGAGCTGCTTGTAAATTTTGGAGATTAATCCTTTGTCAGTTGCTTCATTTGCAAATATTTTCTCCCATTCTGAGGGCTGTCTTTTGGTCTTGTTTATGGTTTCCTTTGCTGTGCAAAAGCTTTTAAGTTTCATTAATTTTGTATCCTAAGGATACAAAATTAATGCACAGAAATCTCTGGCATTCCTATTCACCAATGATGAAAAATCTGAAAGTGAAATTAAGAAAACACTCCCATTTACCATTGCAAAAAAACAATAAAATACCTAGGAAGAAACCTACCTAAGGAGACAAAAACCTGTATGCAGAAAATTATAAGACACTGATGAAAGATGATACAAATAGATGGAGAGATATACCATGTTCTTGGATTGGAAGAATCAACATTGTGAAAATGACTCTACTACCCAAAGCAATCTACAGATTCAATGCTACCCCTATCAAACTACCACTGGAATTTTTCACAGAACTAGAACAAAAAATTTCACAATTTGTATGGAAACACAAAAGACTCCGAATAGCCAAAGCAGTCTTGAGAACGAAAAATGGAGCTGGAGGAATCAGGCTCCCCGACTTCAGACTATACTACAAAGCTACAGTAATCAAGACAGTATGTTACAGGCACAAAAACAGAAAGATAGATCTATGGAACAGGTTAGAAAGCCCAGAGATAAACCCACATACATAGGGTCACCTTATCTTTGATAAAGGAGGCAGGAATGTACAGTGGAGAAAGGACAGTCTCTTCAATAAGTGGTGCTGGGAAAATTGGACAGGTACATGTAAAAGTATGAGATTAGATCACTCCCTAACACCATACACAAAAATAAGCTCAAAATGGATTAAAGACCTAAATGTAAGGTCAGAAACTATCAAACTCTTCGAGGAAACATAGGCAGAACACTCTATGACATAAATCACAGCAAGATCCTTTTTGACCCACCTCCTAGAGAAATGGAAATAAAAACAAAAATAAACAAATGGGACCTAATGAAACTTCAAAGCTTTTGCACAGCAAAGGAAACCATAAACAAGACCAAAAGACAGCCCTCAGAATGGGAGAAAATATTTGCAAATGAAGCAACTGACAAAGGATTAATCTCCAAAATTTACAAGCAGCTCATGCAGCTCAATAACAAAAAAACAATCAACCCAATCCAAAAATGGGCAGAAGACCTATATAGACATTTCTCCAAAGAAGATATATAGACTGCCAACAAACACATGAAAGAATGCTCAACATCATTAATCATTAGAGAAATGCAAATCAAAACTACAATGAGATATCATCTCACACCAGTCAGAATGGCCATCATCAAAAAATCTAGAAACAGTAAATGCTGGAGAAGGTGTGGAGAAAAGGGAACACTCTTGCACTGCTGGTGGGAATGTGAATTGGTTCAGCCACTATGGAGAACAGTATGGAGGTTCCTTAAAAAACTACAAATAGAACTACCATATGACCCAGCAATCCCACTACTGGGCATATACCCTGAGAAAACCAAAATTCAAAAAGAGTCATGTACCAAAATGTTCATTGCAGCTCTATTTACAATAGCCCGGAGATGGAAACAACCTAAGTGCCCATCATCGGATGAATGGATAAAGAAGATGTGGCACATATATACAATGGAATATTACTCAGCCATAAAAAGAAACGAAATTGAGTTATTTGTAGTGAGGTGGATGGACCTAGAGTCTGTCATGCAGAGTGAAGTAAGTCAGAAAGAAAAAGACAAATACCATATGCTAACACATATATATGGAATTTAAGAAGAAAAAAAAATGTCATGAAGAACCTAGGGGTAAGACAGGAATAAAGACACAGACCTACTGGAGAACGGACTTGAGGATATGGGGAGGGGGAAGGGTGAGCTGTGACAGGGCGAGAGAGAGTCATGGACATATACACACTAACAAACGTAAGGTAGATAGCTAGTGGGAAGCAGCCACATAGCACAGGGAGATCAGCTCGGTGCTTTGTGACCGCCTGGAGGGGTGGGATAGGGAGGGTGGGAGGGAGGGAGACGCAAGAGGGAAGAGATATGGGAACATATGTATATGTATAACTGATTCACTTTGTTATGAAGTAGAAACTAACACAGCATTGTAAAGCAATTATACCCCAATAAAGATGTTAAAAAAAAAAAAAGATGTGGCACATATATACAATGAAATATTACTCAGCCATAAAAAGAAACGAAATTGAGTTATTTGTAGTTAGGTGAATGGACCTAGAGTCTGTCATACAGAGTGAAGTAAGTCAGCAAGAGAAAAACGAATACCGTATGGTAACACATATATGTGGAATCTAAGAAAAAAAAAATGGTCATGAAGAACCTAGGTGCAAGACGGGAATAAAGACACAGACCTACTAGAGAATGGACTTGAAGACATGGGGAGGGGGAAGGGTAAGCTGGGACAAAGTGAGAGAGTGGCATGGACATATATACGCTACCAAATGTAAAATAAATAGCTAGTGGGAAGCAGCCGCAAAGCACAGGGAGATTGGCTTGGTGTTTTGTGACCACCTAGAGGGGTGGGATAGGGAGGGTGGGAGGGCGACACAAGAGGGAACAGATATGGGGACATATGTATATGTATGACGGACTCACTTTGTTATGAAGCAGAAACTAACACACCATTGTAAAGCAATTATACTCCAATAAAGATGTTTAAAATAAAATAAAAAAATCATTGAGGAGTGAAGATTGGCACTAGTTGTTACTATTGTTTGGGACACTTTGTTGCTGTGGGGTCACTATTACATTAACTGTGCTCATATGATATATCTTTATTTCTGTAATATTAAAACAAAGCATAACTTAGAATCCCAATAGTTTATAAATCTTATTGATCATTTATTATAGAAATTCAGCTCTCCAAACATTCTCTATTGGCCACAGGAAAAGGTCTACGTCTTTTTTATGGCAGGATAGAGCCCTGTTACTTCTCCAGCTTTGTTTCGTGCCATAGTCAAGACTTATCCTCCTGCAGTTCTCTATGCTGTCATGTTGGTCTGGCCTCCACAAATTTGCTCTACTTGCTAGAACACTCCCATACCTTTACCTTCCAATGCCCCCTATTTAGGCTTGACTTAAGAATCACCTCCTTGAAGAAACCGATTGTGTCACTGCCTTTGTTTCCCACTGTACCCTGTGCTTACACATACTTCTATTGAGACAAGCTGAGACCTGGGACCCTTTGCTGCAGTGCTTGCACCTGGACAAACATTTCCTAGACCAACAGAATACAAAGAAACCCTAAGGGACTAAAAATAACTGCATGCATGCACAGTAGGGGCAAGTTATGGACAACAAGATACAAAACGACCAAAAGAACCCAACTGCCACTTCTGAAGAGCTGGGAGCAAAAGCAGAGCGTCAGGAACAAAAGCAGGGTACTGCACATGCCCCCTGCACACAATACCGCCAAAGAGGTGGGCAGACCACCTAAGTCACCCTTCTGGCCGGACCCCTGCACACACTCCTACCCTTACCCCATATAAGTAACCAGCTCAACCCTCCCTGACTTGGGTAGCAAGCAACGGAATCTGTTACTTGTTTTCGCTCCTCCTTACTGCAGCAGGGGCCCCAATAAAGCCTTGCCTGAATTTCTTGTCTGGCCTCTTAAAAATTTCTGTTGACTGGGGAAGGCCAAGAACCCCGGTCAGTAATACTATTACACAGCTCAGCAATATACTTCCCCTGATCCTGTACTTATTAATTTTCCTATACTGGATGTTAAGTGCCTTAAACATTGGAATGGATACTTGTTCACTCTGAATTTCTATGACTGATCTCTATGTCTGGCACACGGTGAATACTCAATAAATGTTTGTTAATTGGAAATGAATAAAAAACTACTGCCTGTTTGGAATTACTGAATGAGCCGCTGATTCAATAACTTTTCCAATACCTTGCTAAATAGTGTCTAAACACTGCCGTTGACACATAAAACCCCTTTCAAAAACTTTCAACAGTTTCCCATATACCAAGCATCAAATTTGTAACACACACTATACAAAACTTTTTAAGAAAATTATTTCTTTCCTCAAATAACTTAAAATTCCATTGGGGAAATAAGGCAAGAATAAGTAAAACAAATAATGTCAACCATAATGGTAAAGTTTTATACAACACTTATTTTGAACCAAATACATTTACAAGCACTTGACATATACTAACTCACGTAATCTTCATAACAATCTAGATAGGAACTCTCAATATCTTCCTAGAAGTGAAGAAAACAAACCATTGAGAAAGTTATATGGCTTTTCTAAGGTTGTAGAAGGAAGAAGTGGCAAAGCTGAAATTTGGAGTTAGGCAGCCTGGCTCTAAACCCTATATTCTTACCTACTGCACCATATATAGCCTCTAAGAACATGATTCATAAATGCCTACATGCCCCCCAAACAACTGCAACATTGACTACCAAATGGCTGAACAGACACATGCCATAACTTAAGAGAAGAGAAAAATGACTCCATGATTTGGAAAAAATTTATGGGAGAATTGAAACTTGATTGGAACAGACTTTTTAGGATTTATTGGATTTAGGGCAAATCAGAGGGGAAGGCTTCACAATAGAGAAAGCACAGATAAGTAGATACAAGGTAGGTTGTTTGTAAGATAAATACTGGAGGATATGTGGGCAAGATGGGAGAGGACTAAATTCCAACTCCAATTATGGAGTTCAGAATATTCTAATTGACCCTAGAAGACATTGAGAGAAATGGTCCAAGAGAAAGGAATAACACATTGTTTCAGAATAATAATCTATCAGTAGCTTGTAAAGCAAAATCAAGGATAAAGATACTAAACACTGGCTTCTTCCACAGTGGGCAAATGAAGCCAATTTCACCTCACCAGAAAAAAATGTATTTGTACATCTATAGACAAGAATCATTCGCATTGCTATCATTTATCTACAATGTACAGAGCTGTAGATGGCTGAAAGACAATTAAAGGTATAGAGACCTCAATATAATCAGATAAGCAGGAGGGATGAAAACACTAAAGAAGCCTTAGTTTTCCACTGAAGAAATTCAGTAATTTTTTTTTTTTTTCATTTCAAAGTCTTTCATTGTAACCATTTCATGACACTGGTGTGGGCATTAAATGAGAATAGCAGTGATACTGGACCAGAACAGGAATTCAGAATTCCTAGAACATGGAATGAGGTGGTTCTTTCCCTCTCCTCATCCCTTGAATAATACCTAATCATTTTCTCAATATACATGTGAGGGTCTCCCTGGTGGTGCAGTGGTTGAGAATCCGCCTGCCAATGCAGGGGACACGGGTTCGATCCCTGGTCCAGGAAGATCCCACATGCCGCGGAGCAACTAAGACCGTGCACCACAACTACTGAGCCTGCGCTCTAGAGCCCGTGAGCCACAACTACTGAGCCCACGCGCTGCAACTACTGAAGCCCGCGCGCCTAGAGCCCATGCTCCACAACGAGAGAAGCCACCACAATGAGAAGCCCGCGCACCGCAACGAAGAGTAGCCCCCGCTCACTGCAACTAGAGAAAGCCCCGTGTGCAGCAACAAAGACCCAACACAGCCAAAAATAAATAAATAAAATAAATAAATTTATTTAAAAAATATATATATATATATATACATGTGAACTGGAAGATTCAGAAAAGAAATACAGCTGACTTTCATGAGGTTTAAGCATTTGCAAGCATATCACTTCTGGCAGTAGAGGAAGATGACAGCTAAACAAAGGGCAGACTTGGGGTCTCCAAGGGAGAATCTAGCACAAGAAAAGAAATGTGAGCATGGCGCAGTAAGCCAGACTTGCAACAGGGTCTTTTGTTTTGAGTCAGTGTGCTTCGTTGCAAAAAAAAATTAATAAACTAAGCAAGGCAAAACACTGCATCACACCAGTATGATAAATGTGCCAATACAAGGAGGGTAACAGATGCTCCACTGTCAAATGACAGAGCAAATGTCCAAAGAGAGTTTCTCTGTCGGGTATGGAGAATAGTTGGGATATAAAGCCATCTCTGATGCATCTACTTTGTCGGCATGAATGTGCTTTGAAGAAGAGCCCTATGGGAATCAAGGCGGGAAAGCCTGTAATCCCAGAGCCAAGAAGTTCTGCTGTTGGATCCCTTCTGAAAAGGCAGAATATGGCAGGGAAAGGAAGCCTTTCACAGCCAGGGAAGGACTGAACACACTGGAGTCTTGGAACTGCAGGAGGTCAGGCAGCAGCTCATAAGTGGGTCCCAGGGTAGGTGATGACAGCAGGGAAAAGGCATAGGGGGACCTCCCCAGGGGCCTCAAGCTGGCAAAAGAGGATTTAGGTGTTCCCATAGCTGGTGAGGCTCAGGGAAACGTCTGATTATAGAAGTTATTGCTATTTTCCCCTACAACATATCATGCCTTATTACTTGATTTTACTATCACTTTCAGTTGTGATGGTTTCCCTCGTAATACTATACTACCTTGAAAGGGTCTTCTACTATTTTTTACCTAATTGTTTAAAATAATTGGACAATTCTACTTCTTAAAAAAGCATTTCCTGACCTAAACCTAAATTGTTTTCTCCATTACTTAAATTGGTAAAGCTCTTACTGGTCAGTTTAGTACTTAAAATCAAACACTGTCTGTGACCTTCTCTAACTGTTTCCAACCCATAAGATTTGTCTCTTCAACCGATGTGGGACCCTATGAAGAAACTGGACTGTCAGACTTTGAAATTCTCTAAGTTTATAATAGGTGCTTCATAAATATTTCTTTCATCCAGGGTTTAACCCGGGATGGAAGGAACAGAAAACAGAAGTGGTCTGAAAAAAAAAAAAAAGAAGTGAGCTGGTCTGGGTTAAGCCTGTCACACATTGGTTATGGGGTAAATACTTCATTCAACTGCCAATCCTTACTACCTCGTCAATAAAAAAGGGACAAAGATGATGAAGATAAAAATACCATCACTAAGACCTAGCTCAAAATGTTATCACGAGCTGATAAAAATACAGCGAAATGCTTTCAAACGATGAACCCCTGCATTATAAAAATACTACTTTTGAACACATGCTATTAACTACTATTAGCATCGAACAAGAAGAATTTCAAATGCCATAGCAGCTTGTAGATAAGAAGGTATTTTTGGAAATGGAGTCCATTCTACTGTGCTTCCAAATACACTGTGTAGCGAGTCATAATTTTGCTTACAGTTACTCTCCTGTCTTTTTCTGTCCCGACAAGGCCACGGAAGCCTGGCTCTGCCCTTTACACAAATTCCCCTCTTCACACCAACTCTGTTCACAGTAACAGCTCCTTGTATTTATACAGCACTTGCACAGTTTATAAAACACTTTCACACCTACTGTTTCATTTGATCTTTGCACACACACACGCGCACAAAGTTACAAGAAAGAAGTGTTAATAATTAATAAATTCCCCCAAATGTTTGACGCTCTAAAGTTAAAGTAAAATTTCTTTAGTGAAACAGCTCTTTCTTTGAAATTTCTTTCGCAACAGCAAAATTATCTCCAATTTAATACTCAGTATTGAAGGCAACAACTGGAAAGCTTTTAGAGCTAATTTTACAACTTTAAAAATCTCTACCCCAAATTTAAGTTGAATAACTTCCGTATCCGCCTGTACTTCTACGGCACCTTATACTTATATAGCACTTTACAGTTTATAGCACTTTTCGTACCTACCGTCTCACTTAAATTTGCACACACACAAAGGTGAAGGCATGAGGTCAAAATCATGGCTTATTCATTCACCTTTGTATCTCTTGGGATACAAAGTACCTGGTCCCTATGAGATACTGAATAAACTTTTGTTCGATTAAATATGAAGGAAGGGGATGAAGAAAAACAAGGAGGAGAGGGAGAGACTGATAGGTCTCAGAAGCGAGGAAAGATTAGTGTCCATGGAGATACAGAAGAATGGTTCGTATTTTTCTCTTTGCAGAAACTCCACTAAATTACAGTAATATTCAATTCTCACACATATGCTTTGTGTTGAGCACTAAATTACAGGTTTCGCAAGGAAGGGACTTATTAAATATTGGAATTGGGAGATGTTCTCTTTCCTATTTTTAAAAATGGCATATGTTTGAGAATCTAAAACTCTCAGTCAAATAGGGAATGAAAATCATCCTTGCCTAGGATCAGTCTCAGCTTTCAAATTAATACGCCGTCTCTCATGACCAAAGCTTTAAAATGAGTTTGAGTGCCTCTATAAATGAATCTTTCTAAAAGGTGATGTGGAAATCTTAAATCTTTTATGATAATTGGTGGCAATCCTGCACTTAAAACAGTAAAAAAAAAAAAAAAAGTGAAGAATAAGGCTTGTAATAATATTTGATTGGTTGAAAATGCCAGCAAGTTTGCAGACCATTTCTAAATATACCTGCTACAAGTATTTCAAACTGAAAACAAAACAAGTAGTCATCTCTTTTATGGGAATCAGGCTGAGTGAAAATAAATATAATGGTCACAAATCAACCACACGTCCAAGTCAACTCCATAGAAAGCTGGAAAGAAAGAAAGAACTGGAAAAATATAATCAATTACTGAAAATGAATGCATCTTTTCTCTAGAGACATTTTATGTCAATAATAAAAGAAATGCCGTCGTCACAAATTAAGATGGAAGAGAGCTGAATGAACACATCTGTTCACTCCTCAAATTCCTTTGAAAAGGACAAATGAAAAAAATAAAAGTAAATGTAAAAGAACACTGGAAATTTGGGAAGATTATGGACTTCCGGGAAGATATAAAGCGGATGGGAATACACTGATGTCAAAATCCAGCCGTGTTATGATTATCTTAACCAGAGAAGACCTTAAACAACCCTGGGACAATGGCGTTCTTTGGAGAATCAGATCATAGGCAGTCAAGAGAAAAATTACAGCGTGTCGGAACACCAATGAGAGTAGTGGACTCTTAAGGTGAGTAACTATTTGTTATTTTTATTTTTTTGCTACCTGGACAAAACCAAAAACAACCATGAGTACATTCTATCACAGAAGGAACTCTGACATGGGAGATTCCAACAGTGGGTACAGGTACTAGAAATAGAAGACCAAATCCTAAGTAAAGTACTTTCTGGGACATTCAAGGAAAACTCAATCTGGCTGCAGGTCAATGCCCTGCCCATTTTCTCCTCTGAACAATAACCAGGGGCAAAATTCTTGCCTTTAATACATGTATTTACGGCCAAACAAAAAAAAAATCATCCAGTCTATGGAAAGCCACTGAAACTAGCAAGACTGTACAATCTGAGATGTGTAGACGAAAACCGGTAACTTGAAAAGGAGGCAATAGCCTACTATCTCAAATACAAATCTGAATAAACTGCTTACACAAAAGACAGAAGAAAGATTAAAAATGAGCAGAGCTAACACCCTCCGAACCAAGACCCAAGAGAATAGTGAGAATAAACAAAAAACTTTAAATTACACACCATATATAAATGACATGTTATACAAAAGGATAAATACCAAAATTAAAATTTAAACAAATAGCAGAGTGGACCCTGACAAAAACTGGAGATCCAGAAGACTAGGCCTGGGGACCTCCCTGCTGAATGCAGGGGACAACAGTTGGACAGTGTAAGAAAAAAGTTAAAAGACATAATGATTAGATATAGAGAGTCTAACATTATTCCAATAGGACTTTTAGAGAGAGGTAACGGAGAAGAAGAAATAGCCAAAGAAAAAAACTTACCTACACCGTAGAAAAACTCCATAAAATAAAATTAACATATAAAAATAAAGAGGCTACATGAAGGCCAAGATGGCAGAGTAGGAAGACCCTGAGCTCACCTCCTCCCATGGGCACAGCACAATTACAACTATTTACAGAGCAACTATTGATGAGAAAAACCGGAATCCAGCAGAAAAGATCTTCTACAACTAAAGATGTTAAGAAGGAACCACAATGAGATGGGTATGACGCAGTCTAGGCAAGCCCCATACCCCTGGGTGGGCCGCCCACAAATGGGAGGATGATTACCTTTGTAGAAGTTTTCCCCAAGGAGCAAGGGGTCTGAACCCCACGTCCCCAGTTTGGGGGTCCTGCACTGGGAAGACGAGCCGCCACAGTGTTTGGCTTCGAAGGCCAGCAGGGCTTACTTTCAGGAGAGCCAGAGGGCTGAGGGAAATAGACTCCAATCTTTTTTTTTTTCTTGTTAATTAGAGTATAGTTGATTTACAATGTTGTGTTAGTTCCAGGTGTACAGCAAAGTGAGTCAGTTATACATATACATATAGCCACTCTTTTTTAGATTCTTTTCTCATATAGGCCATTACAGAGTATTGAGTAGAGCTCCCTGTGCTATGCAGTAGGTCCTTATTAGTTATCTATTTTATATATAGTAGTGTGTATATGTCAATCCCAATCTCACAATTGATCCCTCGCCCCACCTTACCCCCCGGTAACCATAAGTTTGTTTTCTACATCTGTGACTCTATTTCTGTTTCGTAGGTAAGTTCATTCTTAAAGGGCACACATAAAATCTCACACGCTCTGGGACCCAGGGCAGAAGCAGTAAATTGAAAGGAGCCTGGGTCAGATCCCCCTGCTGATCTTAGCCTCCCAGAGAGGCAGGAGGCAACTGGAACTCCCCCTGGGCACACAGACTCTGGTGGCAGCCATTTCAGGGAGCTTGTTCTACCACGTGGACACTAGTGCTGACAAGGGTCATTCCAGAGTCCTCCCTTCAGCTTATTAGCACCTGGACCCGGCCCCAACCACCAGTCAGCCCAAGTACTGGGACGCCTCAGGCCAAGCAACTAGCCGGGTGGGGACACAGCCCGATCCACCCCCAGGCCCTAAGGCCAGCTGCCTTAAGGTTCCCTGAGTCCACAGCTGCCCCAAGACCCAGTCCTGTCCACCAGAGGGTCCAGGAACTGTCCCCTCAGCCAGAAACACCAATTCTGGGACCTCCAGAGCCCTGCAGCCTGAGACCCTGGGCCTTGGCCCTGCCAACCAGTGGGCAGACACTAGGCCCAAGACCACCACAGCCCCGCAGCCTCTCATTCCAGGACCCAAGCCACCCACCATCAGGCTGGCACCAGCCCTGGGACTCCCCGGGCCCCAGTACCCCCAACCAGTAGTCTGGTACCAGTTCCAAGACACCTTGGATTCTTCAGCCAGCTGCCCTGGGATGCAGCCCAACTCACCAGCAGGCCAACACCAGTTTGGGGACACCCCAGACCCAGCAGCCAGCCATGTCAGGAACTGGCCTCACCCACCAGTAGGCCGATACTACATCCTGGACCCCTAACACATAACCACCCACTCCAGAAGCCAGGTCCACCCACTAGGGTCAACGCTAGACCCAGGAACCCCCAGGCTCCTGCAGCTAACAGCCTTGGACTCAGCCCCACCAACCGGTGGCTGGCAGCCTCTGCACAAGCAGGGCCTTGGCAAGCAGCCCGACTGGGGACAGGCCATGCCTACCAGACCACTGACAATAGTCAGCCTGCTACAACAGAAGGACCCATGCAGCCCACATAGGGAGCAACCCCAGACCATATATCTCTGATGACCAGAGGGGAGTGCACTGCTGGGGGACACATAGGGTGTCTCCTGCATAAGGCCACTTCTCCAAGGTCGAGAAATGTAACCAAGCTACCAGATACATAGAAATAAAAACCGCCAACTGGGCAAAAGGAGGCAACAGAGGAATATGTTCCAAATTAAGGAATAAGATAAAATCCCAGAAGAAGAACTAAGTGAAGTGGAGATAAGTAATCTACCCAATAAAGAGTTCAAGGTAATGATCATAAACATGTGCAAAGAATTCAGAAGAAGATTAGATGCACAGAGTGACAAGTCAGACGTTTTTAACAAAGAGTTAGAAAATATAAAGAACAACCAAACAGAGGTGAAAAATACAATAACTGAAATCCAAAATACACTAGAAAGAATCAACAGTAGACGAAGTGATACAGAGGAACAGATCAGCAAGCTGGAAGACAGAGTAGCGGAAATCACTGAAGCTGAACAGAAGAAAAGAAAAAGAAGTGGACAGTTTAAGAGACCTCTGTGACAACATTAAGTGCACTAGCATTCACATTAAAGGGGTCCCAGATGGAGAAGAAAGAAAGGGGCAGAGAACATATTTGAAGACATAATAGTTGAAAACTTCCTTCACCTGGGAAAGGAAACAGACATCCAGGTCCAGGAAGCACAGAGGGTCCCAAACAGGATCAACTCAAAGAGCTCCACACTGTGACACATTGTCATTAAAATGGGAAAATTTAAAGATGAAGAGAGAACACTAAAAGTGCAAGGGAAAAGCAACAAGGTAAGTACAAGGGAACTCCCATAAAGCTATCGGCTGACTTTTCAACAGAAACTCTGCAGGCCAGTAGGCAGTGGCACAGTATATTAAAGTGAGGAAAGGGGGAACCTACAACCAAGAATAATCTACCCAACAAGGCTTTCGTTCAGAGTTGATAGGGAGATCAAAAGTTTTATGGACCAGGAAAAGCTAAAAGAGTTCAGCACTACCAAACCAGCTCTAGAAGAAATGTTAAAGAGACTTCTCTAAGTAAAAAAGAAAAGGCCACAACTAGAAACATGAAAATTATGAAAGTAAAAATCTCATTGGTAAAAGCAAATACACAGTTAAATAAGTAAATCAACCAGGTATAAAGCTAGTAGGAAGGTTAAAAGATGAAAGTAGTAAAATCATTTATAACCACAATAAATAGTTAAGGGATACACAAAACAAAAAGATGTAAAATATAATGTCAAAAACAGTAAATGTGGGTGTGGGGAGTAAACATTCAAGATTGTTAAAATGTATTTGAACTTAAGAGATCAGCAACTTAAAATAATCACACATATATAGAGAGAGATTGCTATGTGCAGCATGGGGAATACAGTAAATAACTCCACAATATCTCTGTATGGTGACATATGGTAACTTGTTGTGGTGATCATTTTTACATGAATAGAAATACTAAACCACTATGTTGTGTAACAGGAACTAACACAGTGTTGTAGGTCAATTATACTTCAAAAACCAACAAACAAATTCATAGAAAAAGAGACCAGATTTGTGGTTACCAGAGGTGGGGGTGGGGAGGGATTGGATGAAGGTGGTCAAAAGGTACAAATAAGTAAGTACTAGGGATGTAATATACGACATAGTAAATATAATTGACACTGCTGTATGGTATACATGAAAGTTGTTAGACAGAAAATCCTGAGTTCTCATCATGAAAAAGAAAATTTGTTTTCTATCTCTTTGATTTTGTATCTGTATGAGATGATGGACATTCACGAAACTTAATGTGGTAATCATTTCTTGAAGTATGTAAGTCAAATGATTGTGCTGTGCACCTTAAACTTACACAGGACTGTGTGTCAATTATAGTTCAATAAAACTGGAAGAGAAACTAAATAAATAAATAGGCTAAATGTTCCCACTAGTTAAAGCTATAAAATGATAAGAAAATTATGCTAATGAACAACTAACATGTGAAAGAGGTTCAACTTCATTACTAATCAGACACATCAAAATCATAACAATATATCACTTTTTGTTCACAACATTCAGGAGGCTGTTAAAATACAGTGGTGGTAAGCTTATGAGAAAACGGATATCCTCACACGATTTCAGTGGGAACATAGTTAGTTTAGCAGGAAAATTGTAGAGAGTATTAAAATATTAATGGTGAATATGATTTGACCCAGCAATTCCACTTTTAGGACTCTATCTTACAGAAGTGCACAAGTATAACAGAATATATAAACCCAGTTTTATTGCAGCATTTTTGAATAGTTCAAATTGGAACAACCTAAACATCCAAAAAAAAAGGCAGAATTTGATGCCCTATATATCTACTCTATGAAATATATTATGATGCCGTATATATAATACTGTGGAATAAATTATGGCTACTTTCATTACATAAATTATCCATGTTATGGAATATAATACTGTGGAATAAACTATGGTTACTTTCATTATATAAATTATCCATGTTATGGAATATTTTTCAAGTATTAAAAATGAAGTAAATATATATCATTAGCATAGAAAGATCTACAAGGTAGGTGAAGTGGGGAAAAAACTGCAAAATATCAAGTATGGATCCATTTATATTATTTATATGAATGCAAATGCATAACAAAGGTGTGTAAGAATGCACACTAAAGCCTTTGCAGATGGGGAATAGGGTTACCAGGCAAGGGTGTGTGTGTGTGTGTGTGTGTGTGTGTGTGTGTGTGTGTGTGTGTGTGTGTGTGTGTGTGTGTGTACAGAAGTCAGGAGTCAAGGAGGGACTCCACTTTTTATTCTATGTTTGTACTATTTGCAATGTATATTTGTGTTTTAATTTTGTAACTTTAAAATATTTTTCAATGGACTGTTTATTACTATTCTTCTACAAATATAAAAGTTTCTTTGAAAGTTTTAAGATATGATCATGGCAATTCCTCAAAATAGTCCACAGGGTTAATGAGAGTAATTCTATAAAATTATGGACAATTAAAGTACTGGCAACCACTTATTAATAAATAGCAAAACACTATTTTATATATATTTCTTTTTTCATAAAAATAAAACTCACACAACATACTTAAAATAAAGCCATGCAAATCTGTAGAATCCACCCAATCTTCATAAGGCTGGGTTTGAGAGATTTTAAGTGGAAGCTTGAAAGAAGAGGTTGACAGTATTTCTTTTGAGTGCTCTGTCCTAAACTCTAAAGTCTATTACATATCGCCACATTGTCATTTCCACTTGTTACTTTAAGAAATTAGCTAATCTGGAGCTTCCCTGGTGGCGCAGTGGTTAAGAATCCGCCTGCCAATGCAGGGGACACGAGTTCGAGCCCTGGTCCAGGAAGATCCCACATGCCGCGGAGCAACTAAGCCTGTGCGCCACAACTACTGAGCCTGCGCTAGAGCCTGCGAGCCACACTACTGAAGCCCACGTGCCACAACTACTGAAGCCTGTGCGCCTAGCGCCCATGCTCCGCAACAAGAGAAGCCACTGCAATGAGAAGCCCACGTACCACAACAAAGAGTAGCCCATGCTAGCCACAACTAGAGAAAGCCCACGTGCAGCAACAAAGACCCAATGCAGCCAAAAATAAATAAATAAAATAAAATCTATTGAAAAAAAGTCTATAAAAAAAAGAAATTAGCTAATCTGCAACATCATCTTATTTTCTTCCACATTAAAGGCTTCGTGTCCATGCAGTTTATATTTCTTTGGCTATAAATAAATTGGACACATTTTATCCCCCACAGAGCTACTCTGGGGAAAAAAAAAATCCCTTCAGAGAAGCCAGTTTTATACATTTTATTCCTTTTACCTCATCAAAGGTCAAATTAATTTCACCTGGGTTGTTTTTCAACAAACACTTCTGCTGGGATTAAAAAAAAATCCTTGATCTACTAAAGATAAACAGCCTAGGCTAGTCAAGAGTGGGACTACATTTAGTGAAGCATCCATTCAACTTTTGCCCTTGGCAAGATGGGAGAGAGGGAGAGAGAGAGAGAGAGACAGAGACATGAATATGAATGAGAGTAAACTCATAACTGCTATAAAGCAACCTGGAACCATGGAACTTCTAACTAGGCTGAAGTGCCAGAACCTAAAAGAAATTAGAATCTAATGATGAGGACATACAAACGTAACAGGGAAGAACAAATCTGACTCCATATTGGATCTGCTTCTTTTCCTTTGATCTTTGTATTCTACTGCTTTTGCCACAAATTAAGAATGTTGCCTAGAGCCTGAAATATACAGGATAGCCCATTCTCAAAGCTCTGATCTTTAAAGCTATAACATCTTTCCATTCACATAGAGATAAAAAGTTGCAGAACAGAGAATAACATTTGTCCTGTTAGAGGTTTACCGGAGCATCATGACCTGACCTACATGGACAGCTGCAAGAACAAAGGATTCTGACACCAAGAAGTTTGCACCAACCAACCACACCCCTTCCTCTTTTAGTATAAAAGAAGCCTGAATTCTAAGTGGGGCAAGATGGTTCTTTGGGACAATAGTCTACCACCTTCTTGGTCTGCTGGCTTTCCAAATAAAGTTTCTATTACTTGCCCCAACAACTTGTCTCTTGATTTATTGGCCTGTTGTGCAGTGAGCAGAATGACCTTGGACTTAGTAACAGAAAGACCACCTGCAGAATACTCATATGACAAGAGTCCTAGGGTTTCCTCTGACAACTAGATCTGTTACCAATACAACAGCTATTGATACAGTAAGGAGGAGAGTGACTCAATTTTTTCTCAGAACTTCTATAGGCGAAAAATAGAAGAGAGCACTTACTAGTTTCTTGAATCAATGGAAAACCTGTGAACACCAGCTTTAAAATGTCCATTTCGCTTCACAGAAATATTGATTCCAATGCTCTCAATTAATTTTTCACCTCAAGGCAAGCAAAGTTGTTTTTTCTCCCTTAACTAGGCCATCTCTGCTAGCTCAAGATCGATTTTGCCAAAAATCAACTAGTTATCACCAACATTTGCCAAATGTATCAACCCTTCTAAGGAATGTTAGTAGACAAAAATTATAGTCAATGACTATACATTCTTTTTTTGAAGCTGTTATGAATACATCAGCCTTAATATTTTATTTCTATCAATTAAAATTTTAAATTTCAGCACTTCACGTGATGAAATTGGTTTTGGCTTTTTTTTTTTTTTAGTTCTTTCACATTCTTTGCAATTTCATTTTTTTATACTTTCAGACTTAAAGTATTTCGCCAAATTCATATCAAGCATGATTTTGTAATTACTAGCAAAACAGTTAACTTTTTTTTTTTTTTTGCAGTACGTGGGGCTCTTACTGTTGTGGCCTCTCCCGCTGCAGAGCACAGGCTCCGGACGCACAGGCTCCGGATGCGCAGGCTCAGCGGCCATGGCTCACGGGCCCAGCCGCTCTGCAGCATGTGGGATCTACCCGGACCAGGGCACGAACCCGTGTCCCCTGCATCGGCAGGCGGACTCCCAACCACTGTGCCACCAGGGAAGCCCTAGTTAACATTTTAAATCAATTTACTTGTTTTGGAACATCTTTTAGGCAAATTCATGTTTATGGTCATTGTAAATCAAATCTTACTCTAACTTTGGTTGTATTTGAATATGAATTACAAATTTCTGAATATTAAATACATTCACAAAATCATAAGAAAACTGAGTCATCTTATGACCTTTTAAAAAAATTACCTTTCAACCAAATAATTCTTAAAAATACTGCTATGAAGACAAAAATCCAATAACCTAAAATTCACAGAAATATTTAAAAGCTATTAATACAGTCCTATAATATGAATTGCTATAAAATTTATAAATTAATAAATGATTAAATAAGCAAAAGCAATGCTACTTGAAAATTTAAAAGATCCTTTAAAAGACATAAAAGCAAAAGTGACTTTAAAAGGAATTTAAAAGAGATTACCACAAGCTAAATAATTCCCATATGAAACATTTGTTAGATTCATCAAAAATAGTAAATAAAAAACAATGTACTTGTAAAAAACAATGCATTCATAAAAATTAATCAACTCAGCAACTGAATATTTATCGGATATATTAAAAAAGAAATGATAATTTTGATAAATTCTGCAAATCAGCCATGGAGCAAATAGAGTTTTGGGGAACTGATGAGCTTTTAAACTTTCTGGTCTGTCAAAGTGTGACCCACAAATTCACTTTAACTATGAAATTTCTTCATCCAAACAGCTTTGATTTGGCTAACATCTAAAAATCCTTCACTTGCAAGATGAGCATGAAAAGGTATGTCCTATAATCTAGGGATATGTTTAGCAATTTATTTGGTTATTCAAATATATATATATGGGTTATGGCTGAGTCAAAAAGAAAAACTACCCATAGTCTATGTAAAAATCTTGTGGAATGCAGGCCAGTTTTCTTCAAGAATGAGCTTTTAACTGAAAACAAACAAATTTTAAAAACCTAAAATTCTTTATTTTAACATAAAGCATTAATAATGACCTAATTTTAAACTGTACTTCTATAAAGGAAGGATCATGTTGTCAAACAAATAATAACTTCCTAAATTTATTATTCCTAATTTATAGAATAATTTTGTTAAAGTAGTATCTAATTAGATTTTTCTTAGACTTTTTAGAATCATCATATGCTATGGAATAGGAGTTAGCAAACTGAGGCCCCTGTGCTAAATTCAACCTATCACCTGGTTTTGTAAATAAAGTTTTATTAGAACACAGCCATATTCATTAATTTACATATTGTCTATAGCTGCTTTCACGCTACAAATGCCAAGTTGCACAGTTGTGATGGAGACCTTAAAACCTAAAATATTTACTCTCTGGCCCTTTACAGAAAGATTGCTGACCCCTGCTCTAGAATATATTTGTAAACCCCACAACAAGGAGCCAAAGATCATAGTTGGACAGAGGCAGGAGATAGATGGGCCCTCAGGGCAAACGGTTTGAGTTCATTCCCTGTGGACCGACACTCCAAGATGAGAATAACAGGCAATTGAGAGAGGAGACTGGGCCCTGCCCAGACAGAAGAAAAGAGAGCACGTATTCCTCATTCTCAAAGTCAGGAGACCTCCCCAACTACACATGTCCAGAAAGGCTCCTTGGACGTCCAAAGGGGAGAGATGTTAAGTGGCCAAATCTACCCACAGGCCTCTTCGGTAGAATCCATCTTAGCTAAGAGATGCACGCACACACATGGGAAGAGCCTGAGATACACCAAATGTGGACTTTAAACCAGGCAAATCAAAATGACTGGTCAAAGGAAACACAGAAGAAATGCCCCATAAAAGTGATTCAAAAGTGCCACGAGAGCACAGCTCTCTCTCTGAGCACGCCCGTGTTATCCACACGTACTGTACTTCTTTTTCCCTAATACTTTGTTTCACTACTTTCCGTCTTTGTGGGAATTCTTTTAATGCAAAGCCGTAGGGCCGGGGCCTTGTCACTGACCACTGGTCTAGTGGCTAAGATGCAGTGCTCTCACTGCCACCACTGGACCTCAATCACTGGCTGCGAACCGAAACCCTCCTTCAAGGCGCTGCAGGCCAAGGCCATCCGAGATCAGGTCCAATGTTACGGTAAACGTTACACCTTAAAACTTGGGCTAAAGCCCACTAAAAAAATAAATGTTAAGTATAGAAACAAAAACCGTATAGCAGTACTTGGACATAAAATGGGAAACCAGATAATAGAAAATATGCCTATAATTTTATTAGATCATTCAT
The DNA here is from genome assembly GCF_011762595.2 of Tursiops truncatus. Taxonomy (NCBI): domain Eukaryota; kingdom Metazoa; phylum Chordata; class Mammalia; order Artiodactyla; family Delphinidae; genus Tursiops; species Tursiops truncatus. Next base: position 7,621,477 of record NC_047037.1, read on the forward strand.
AAAAATAAAAATACCTATTTTAAAACCTATTAAGAGCTCACGGACCCCCAAGAATATATCTGATGACCCTATTATATTCCTAGTACTTGCAAACCACAGTAATAGACAATGGAAACATAAATATATAAAAATGTAATTTTATAGCTTCTCCTGATTTATGGAATCATCAGTTGATTCAGCCAACGAGTGGATGACAACTGGTAGAAGTTTATTCACAAGGACTGTTTTGATGGTTTTACATGTGCAATTTAAAACATATTATTTAATAAAAGGAAAATACTCATGTCTACAGTTCCACTGTATGTTTGGAACTCCATGTGAGTTTGGTAAAGGAAATTCTGAAAGGGAATCACTTCAGGACTCAGGCAATTTTGAACTGACCACATGGAGTGCAGTCTTATGACCAAAGTGAGCAATAAACTGGGGTGAGAAAACTTGAGTCAACAACAAGGTCTAGTAATCTTTACTCAGCCAGTCATCTTTTTTCTGGCTGTTTCAGTGTGAGGTTTTATTGTTGTTCTCTTATTGCTATTATTTATTTATATTTATAGACACAAGAGAGATAGATAGATTTATGCTATCATGTATGGTCATTTATTACCATAAATCACATAATTTGTAAAAGCTGTGTTAATTTTACTTATGAGTTTTTCAGGTTACTCCCTGTTGATTAGAAGTTATCCAAATTTGGCTCATAATTCCAATGGGATAGGGGAAAACATGTTAAAGAAAGAATAATGTTTCATGATACGTGAAAATAATATGAAATGCAAATTTCTGTGATCATAGATAAAGTTTTATTCAAATATCATCATGCCCTTTTTTGTTTGTTTGTATTTTGGTGGTACGCGGGCCTCTCACTCTTGTGGCCTCTCCCGTTGAGGAGCACAGGCTCCGGACGCACAGGCTCAGCGGCCGTGGCTCACGGGCCCAGCCGCTCCGCAGCATGTGGGATCTTCCCGGACCGGGGCACGAACCCACGTTCCCTGCATCGGCAGGCGGACTCTCAACCACTGCGCCACCAGGGAAGCCCCCCATCATGCCCTTTTGTTCACATATTGTCTATGGCTGCTTTCATGTTACAACAGCAGAGTAGAGTGAGAGACCATAGGCCTGTCAACCTAAGATATTTACTATCTGGCACATTACAGAAAAAAAATGACAACCCCTGATTAAGACTGTACAGAAATTTGGAATAAGCAAAAAAATGTACTGGATGTCTCCAATGAAATGCCATGCATTGTCCCCCGTCTCCTCTCCACCCCACCACGGAAAAAGCCAGTTTCACCTCTTCTTGTAAATTCATTTCAACATCTCTTTGTTCCATATCAGTTAAGAGATTCTTTGATTTCTCCTTCGAACATTGCAACATCTGCATACTGCCCTTTTTGAGAATAGGTTAAATGAAATCTTTAACACATGTTTATTTTACATCTGTATGAAAGTTATGAATTTTCCTTTTTCAAATGTATCCTTCAACAGAATAAGAAGAACACATCAAAGAATATTATTCTCCCTGCCCCACCACTTGTATCATGTGAGGGGCAAGCACACAAAAGTGATCTGTTTATGCTCTGCCCTTTCAATATATGAATAAAAGACAAGGCCCAGGAAAGGTGCCCTTAAGCAACACAATAATTTGTGAAATGCCAGGTGTTTATACAAGGTTTTCTTTTGGAGAGACTTTTGAAAATGAAACAAAAGGCATATTCAAGTGTAAAGGACATTCATTTCAAGCCAGTAAGAGTGACTTGCAAAGCTTTTTTTTTTTTTCTTTTTTTAAGAGGAGCAGTCTGCAAAAAATAAAACCACCGTGAGAGAATGCACCCAACCGGGTTGTATCAATGCAGCAATGTCTCCCAGACAGGCTGCAAAGGTGATTCAGGAGGACAGTTACCTGCCCCAGCAAATTTCCATGCTGATGAATCTAGTTCCTTTAGACACATTTAACGTCTAGAATTGTTATTTACTGTTGTTTTTTAAAGCATATTTAGGAGTACTTTTTACTATTGTCTCACTAAATCCCATTTTCCATGAGATGCTAATCTTGCCACTGGAGTTTGCGCAACTACTATCTGCAATTGGCAAAATATGAACTTAGAGTTTGAAGCAGAAAGAATGAGCGCGTGTGACTTTGTGTACGTACATTGCGTGCAGGGGGTTCAGCTCACTCAGAATGCAAACCATGAGAAAACCTCAAAGAATGTTTTGAATAATGGTTATATTTTTGGATAAATGTGGAGAGTAAATATAATTACTTTGACAGAATCACCGGTAATTGGAATGCATGACTTCTAATAAGTTTGAATCAATGTTTTTCATTAGATTTAAATCGCCTTTAAAAAGAAAAAGGGCAAATAAATTATAGGAGCACAAAAATTCTAACTACCTAAAGTATCAACTACAGTGATAATGATCCTCTTTTACTGTCCAAATTATGATCATGGGAGAGATATGATACACATGAAAATAAAGCCCAACTTGAAATTAAATTCTTTCATACAGAAAAATAATTTGCAAATCTTATATCTGGTAAAGGACTTGTATCCAGACTATACCTCTTATAACTCAATAAATTATAGTAATAATCCAATTTAAAATGCGGCAAAAGGCTTGAATAGACATTTCACCAAAGAAGACATCAAATAGCTAATAAGTACATGAAAAGGCATTGAATATCATTTGTCATTAGGAAAATGCACATTAAAACCACACTGAGGTAGCACAACACAGCCACTTAATGGCTATAATCAAAACACAGTAATAAGTTTTGGCAAGGATGTGGAGAAACAGGAACTCTCATACATTACAGGTAAAAATGTGCAGTGACGCAAACACTTTAAAAATAGTTTGACATAGTTTAAAAATAGTTTGCTTTTTAATGTCTTAACAATAAGACATTAAACATAAATGTTCAATGACCCAACAATTCCACTCTTATGAATCTACCCAAGAGAAATAAAAACACATGTCTACAAAAGACTTGTACGAGAATTTCATAGCATCGATACTCAGCCAAAATCTAGAAACAATTCAAATGACCGTCAACTGGTGAATGGATAAACCAAACACAGAATATCCAGGCACTGGACAGTAGTCCATTCAGCAATATAAAGGAACAAATTACTGACACATACTACAACATGGATGCACCTCAAAAACATTACGTTAAGTGAAAGAAAGCAGATTTAAATGACTCCATACTGTATGGTTTCATTTGCATGAAATATCCAGAAAAGGCAAATTTATGGAGACGGAAAGCAAATCAGTTGTTGCCTGGGGGTGACAGAAATGCTCTAAAACTAGACCTTGGCGATGGTGGCAAAACTCTGTACATTAAACAAAAAAAAAATCACTTAACTGTACACTCAGAAAAAATTCATGGAATGTAAATTAGACTCAGTAAAACTGTAAACTACCTATTGAAATCTTTTAAATTCTACAGATATTTTATGGCAAAAGTTTGAATAGCTTTTCCATTAAACCCCCCAAAACTAAACCATATTTAACAAAGCCTCACCCATTTTGGTTAAATATTTTGACCACAAGGCAGATGCTTGAAGACCTAATGGACTTGCATTGAAAAAGAATGCCACAGCATTGTCCATCTCTAGATTTGCATTTCGCCTACCTGTCCTTCAATAATCTAGTGTCTCAATATATGCCTTCAAAATTCATTCCCTGGGCAAATGTGTTTGAGGAGCACTGCACACTACATTTGCCTCTTAGTACATCTTAGCTTAATAAAGGTCTGAGAAGTCCTGCATCAGCAACAATACTGGTGGACTTTATTTAACACCATTTTTCAATGAAATATCATTACTGTCTAGAATGTTATAGAGAATGACATGTCCCTGTATCCCTGAACCAGTTTTATTAAATTTCAACATATTCCGTTTTTGCTTTCAGTTATATTGGGTAAAAATATTAGATATACAGTTGGAGCACTTCTGTATCCTAATTCCACCTCTTCTTCTCCAGCTGTATTCACTACCCTAACCTGGTGTTTATCATTCCCATGCCTATTATTATACTATTGATATTACCGTATAGATATGTCTGTTAATAATATATTTTTATATATTTCTAAACTTTATATGAGCAATGACACACTTGCCTTTTTTCCCCTCAAGACTGTGTTTTTGAGATTCTTCCATGTTACAAATGGTTCCTCTTCATAGGTGTTTAGTTCATTATCTGATTACATCCAGAATTTCCGTATCAATTTATAGTAAATTTTACTATTATAAATAATGATGCAACAAGCATTCTGGACCTACCTCTTTATGCACTAGTAGTGGGTTATTTTCTAGAACATATTTTGAAAAGTGGCATAGCTCTGTTAAAAAGCAGCCTCATGTTCAAGTGTACTATAACTTGTCCAACTGCTCTTCCAGAGAGCTACTAGAACTCATAGTAATATAAGCATATTTAAAACTGTTTTTCCAAATTCTTGCCAATACATGTTATATACACATTTTCAAAGTTTATACTAACCATATAGATGTAAATTTTAATTTGCATTTTCTTGGTTACTAGTGAGGTTGGGCCATCTTTCCCTTTTTCTTTCTTCTGTTGACTTACCATAAGAGTTTCCTCCTCTCTGACTTGTCTTGACCCGTTTCTTTTTTAGATGAATATAGGAGTTCTTCTAAATTCTGTACGTGATCCTTTGTCAGTCACATATGTGGCAAATACCTACTTCTACTCTGTAGCCTGCATTTCAACTATGTTTATGGGAGATGTTGTTGTTGTTCAATAATTTAAATTTTTACTTTAATTGTATTTGTCAAACTTTTTTATAGTTCATGCTCTTTGTGTATTTTTTTTAAACATCTTTATTGGAGTATAATTGCTTTACAATGGTGTGTTAGTTTCTGCTGTATAACAAAGTGAATCAGCTATACATATACATACATCCCATATCTCCTCCCTCTTGCATCTCTCTCCCACCCTCCCTATCCCACCCCTTTAGGTGGTCACAAAGCACTGAGCTGATCTCCCCGTGCTATGTGGCTGCTGCCCACTAGCTATCTATTTTACACTTGGTAGTGTGTATGTGTCCATGCCACTCTCTCACTTCGTCCCAGCTTACCCTTCCCCCTCCACATGCCCTCCAGTCCATTCTCTACGTCTGTGTCTTTACTCCTGTGTTCATCAGAACCATTTTTTTTAAATTCCACATATATGTGTTAGCACATGGTATTTGTTTTTCTCTATCTGACTTACTTCACTCTGTATGACAGACTCTAGGTCCATCCACCTCACTACAAATGACTCAATTTCATTTTTTTGTATGGCTGAGTAAATATTCCATTGTATATATGTGCCACATCTTCTTTATCCATTCATCTGTCGATGGACACTTAAGTTGCTTCCATGACCTGGCTATTGTAAATAGTGCTGCAGTGAACATTGGGGTGCATGTGTCTTTTTGAATTATGGTATTCTCTGGGTATATGCCCAGTAGTGGGATTGCTGGGTCACATGGTAGTTCTAATTTTAGTTTTCTAAGGAACCTCCATACTGTTCTTCATAGTAGCTGTATCAATTTACATTCCCACCAACAGTGCAAGAGGGTTCCCTTTTCTCCACACCTTCTCCAGCATTTATTGTTTGTAGATTTTTTCATGATGGCCGTTCTGACTGGCGTGAGGTGATACCTCATTGTAGTTTTGATTTGCATTTCTCTAATGATTAGTGATGTTAAGCATCCTTTCATGTGTTTGTTGGCAATCTGTACATCTTCTTTGGACAAATCTCTATTTAGATCTTCTGCCCATTTTTGGATTGGGCTGTTTGTTTCTTTGATATTGAGCTGCATGGGCTGCTTGTATATTTTGGAGATTAATCCTTTGTCAGTTGTCTCTGTGTATTTTTAAATGTTTCCCTTCCTATGATCAGAAAGGTATCCTCCTATATTTCATGATTTGTGACTTATTTATCTAAGTCTTTAGTCCGCTTAGAATTTAAGGGTTAGCTCACCCTTTCCCAATTCATTTGTAATGTCAACTCTGCCCTATTTTCTTTTTAGGGCTTGATAACTTTTTATTGAACTATAGTTAGGTTCCAATGTTGTGTTAGTTTCAGGTATAGAGCAAAGTGATTCAGATATAGATATAGATGGATAGATTGTCTTTTTCAGGTTCTTTTCCCTTATAGGTATTACAGAATATTGAGTATAGTTCCCTGTGTAAGGTATTTATACATACCTAGATCTGTTTCATTGTTCTGTACTCTGTTCCACTGGTCATTTTTGTTATGCCCGCACATTGCCTGGTTATACACTTATGGTAATTTAATAAATAATGAATCTTGCCAGCTGGTAGAACTGGTCTCCAAACTTTGTTGTTATTCTTCAACATAATCTTGTGTATTCTTTGTTCTCACAGTATTTACATTCCCCAGGGCTTCCTACATAGACGATGATCTCTAACCTCTTCTAATTTGTGTATTTTGTTTCTCTTTTTATTATTATATTATGTTGGCTAGAACTTCTGGTACAGTATTTTTAAAAGAGAGGTAACAGTTGGATTCTTGACTAGCTCCAAATTATTTTTTAAATTATTTATTTATTTTTGGCTGCCTTAGGTCTTCGTTGCTGTGTGCGGGCTTTCTCTAGCTGCGGGGAGCGGGGGCTACTCTTCGTTGCGGTGCATGGGCTTTTCATTGTGGTGGCTTCTCTAGAGCGCAGGCTCAGTAGTCGTGGCACACAGGCTTAGTTGCTCCGCGGCATGTGGGATCTTCCCAGACAAGGGATGGAACCTGTGTCCTCTGTATTGGCAGGTGGATTCTTAACCACTGCGCCACCAGGGAAGTCCACTCCAAATTTTAATAGGGATATTTCTAAAGCTTCACTACTAAATATATTAAGTGCAAGTTTATTTTGTCCCTGTTACTCAAAAATGGATCATTCATATACAATATCTGATTAATATCACACATAAGTACAACTTGCAAAACTGCAGAGAAACAAATAATAAACATTTCCCCACTCCATATAAAACCTGAACAACAACCTTTAGCAGTAAATTCTCGACAAAAAGTCAGTGTTTGGGGCAAAGAATTCTTCAGCCAAATGAACAGTATTTCCTACATTAAAAACATATTCTGGGCTTCCCTGGTGGCGCAGTGGTTGAGAGTCAGCCTGCCGATGCAGGGGACACGGGTTCGTGTCCCGGTCTGGGAAGATCCCACATGCCGCGGAGTGGCTGGGCCCGTGAGCCATGGCCGCTGGGCTTGCGCATCCGGAGCCTGTGCTCCGCAACGGGAGAGGCCACAGCAGTGAGAGGCCCGCATACCGCAAAAAGAAAAAATATATATATATATTCTTTCTCGACAATGTCGCTCACATTCATCTCCATCTTCCTAGTTCAAATCTCCTTCTCTGTTTCAGGTCTCCTGTTACCACTCACACAATTCCTAACTAGTTCCATTGCCACTAATATCTCATCTCTTCTAATCTTTCTAAATACTATTGCTAGAGGGAATTTGAGGCTCTGAGTTTACTAGCTCAATATTTTGCAATAGCTCTGTATTGTCTATTTATTAAAGTCCTACCATATTACCTTGTTTCAAAGACCTGAATCATTACGTCCCAATCACCACTGCAGCCTTGCGAAAATTTGCCACACCACGATTTACCTTCAGGAATGCCCGGCTCCAGCAAGATCTGCTGAAGAACCACACTCTCTCTTCTTACCTAACAGATGCTACTTGGAATACCCATCCCAGTCTAAATGCTCTCTTTTCTGTTCTCCTTCAACATCAGCCTCGTTTATCAATTCATAGTCCTTGTTGCTAGTTCCTGGATAACCTTTCCACTCTACACTGTGTTCTAGTCACACCAGTCTTGCCTCTCCCTCCCTATAGAGTGTCCTGAGAGAGGGAAGATTCATCCCTCGATTTCAGCCACTCTCTCAACAATATGTAGCACGGTGATCTGCATTAGTATTTGTTGAACTGATGTTTGAGGCATTGAGTTAGAGCCTAAAGATTAGGGGATGGACAGTGCACCCATTTTTTATTCCCTATTCCCAATTAGTTTTTTAAACAGACAAAAAATTAAAATGAACAAGTATTTCTGTGATCCCAAAGTATGGCAATGAAAAATCTCTAAGTACAAAATATAATACAAACCTAGAGAATTTAGTTCCAAGAGGCCTCAATTCTAGATCTTATTAACAATCGAATGCAGAATTTCCCCGAAAAGGCCACCTGATTACTATATTTACTTTCCTGTGCTATTCAGTGTTACTAGAAGGCATAAATTAAGTTTGATAAATGAACAAAGAATTGAGTTGGTAATATACTAAGCAAACATTCCACTGACTTTTATATTAAGAAGGAGGGGAAAAAAAAGCAAAGCTAAGCACCAATTCAGTAGCTACAAGTGTGGCAAAAACTGAATTAACTATGTCTGAAAATGGATGGCTTCACATTAACTGTCTTTTAAAATAATATTAAGATTATATTAATTACGAAGCCTTTTCATTTTAATTGTCTATAAACAGAAGAGGGTAAATTAATTTTATGTACTTCAAAGAATTTTTACGCATGAATAATTAGGACATTCATTACTTTCAAAAATTACTTTCTTCTGTTATCAATATGTCAGGACTCTCTCACCGTCTCTCTCTTTCACGCTCACTCTCTCACTTGCTCTGCCTCTGTACGTATATACAAGTAATACACATGTTCTTAAATATGCTTGTGCTTAAATACTCAGGTATGTGACACACGTGTATATAGAAGATGATACATATTGCCCTTAGAGATATTTGCCTACGACTGATAACAAATGGAGGTACAGAATGGGCTTGGCTATCCACCAAGTGCTGTAACAGGGAAGAACAAATCTGACTCCATCTTAGATCTGTTCCTTTTACTTTAACCCTTGTGCTTTGTTGCCTGTGCTTAGTCATGCTGGCTCTGCACCTTTTGTAAAAAGAATGTTGCCTATAGCCTGAAATATACAGGATAGCCTATCCTCAGGGCTCTGACCTTTAAGAGTCCATTCATACAGAGGGGAAAAGTTGAAGAACAGAGAATAACATTTGCCTTATTGGAAGTTTACGGAAACATCACGACCTGACTTACATGGACAGCTGCAAGAACAAAGGATTCCCACACCAAGAAGTCTGCAACAACTAACCACACCTCTCCTTCACCTTGCCTTTAAAAGTGATTTGCTGAAACCCTTCAGGGAGTTTGGGGTTTTGGGGGCATAAGCCACCCGTCTCCTTGCGTGTCCCTGCAATAAACCTTTCTCTGCTCCAAACTCCGATGTTTATGTCTGTTTGGCCTCACTGTGCATTGGGCACACTGGCGTTCGGTAACATCATAAATTAAAAGACAGAACATAACAAGAGAGAATTCCAACCCTGTACTAACCAAAACATGTCACAGGTGCATTCTTATACAGTCCATCTTCATTACTTGTGGATTCCTGATTTGTGAATTTCTTACTCATTAAAATGTATTTGTAACCACAAAATCAATACCTGTGCTTTCACGGTCATTCACAGACCTGCACAGAGTCACCTGTCATGTTCCCACCTGAGGCAGGACAGGGCGATTCTGTCTTCTTGTTTAAGGTCTCATACTGTAAACAAGAGCCCTTTTCATGGTCTGGTTCGTGCCACGTTTTTCTCATGTGTGTGCTCTCTGTTGGTGATTTTGCTGTTTACAATGACCCCCCTTCCCTGTGTAGTGCTGAAGTGCTGGCTAGTGTCCCTAAGCCTGAGAGGGCTGTGACATGTCTCACAGAGGAAATACATGTATTAGATGCATTTGTTCAGCCATGAGTGAAAGTGCTGTAGGTCATGAGTTCAATGCTAATGAATCAACAATACGTATCGAATAAGGTTTTGAAAAACAAAATTATGTACTGATCGCTTGACAAAAATGTGGTGACCAGAGGCTCCGGAGAACCTCACCCTGTATTTCCCCTAGGAACACTGTTCAGTATCTGCTAATTCAGTATTCGTGGCAACTTTAGAGAACGTAACTCCCGCACATGATGAGGATCAACTGTACGTCATGCACACACACACAATCACAGACTCACATACACATACATACATGGAATAGAATAGTCTGAAATAAAGTTACAAAATTAAATAATCAAAAGATAGAGAATGTTTTTAAAAATTACTTTTCTTTAGCACGATAACTCTGCCTGCTCAAAATCAGTATATTTCAGTCAAGCTAATATTTCTCTGGTAACTCTTAAGATAGAAAACAGTCCTAAAAGAATCTCAGGAAAGAAAAGAGTCATTTGGTTGCCACAGTAAATGCATGTTCAATGCTCTAATAACCACAATCTTAGCATTTTCAGATCTTTCTAGAACTTTCCATCTCTGCAATGTTCTCCCTTAATCTAGAATATCCTCATTCCCTGCTTGCAGAGCCCCATACTCTTTAACTGGCTATTTCCAGTAGAGCAAATACTCAATATAGACAATGGCCTCCAGCCTAAACAACTCCTTGAATTTATGTTCTAAGGTTCTGTTAAGATAAATGAGATTGTTTTCATCTATAATTATGCAAAATTTTCTCTGTTAATTAGCAGGATAATGGAGAAAATGTGGTCCTTAAAATTTATCATAATTTAGATCATTTATCAAAATTAAGTCATTTAATTTTCATTAATTAGATTTATCATAATTAACTCTTCAACGTATCACAAGATAATTTTGTCATTATTAATATTATAGCTGGTACCATGCTAGAAACAATATAAAACAACTTACAGAGACAGTACTCATCCACAGAAAATGGTTAGATTTTAAAGTTATTAGTAGGCATTTTTTACTGTAGTTCCTTTATCGCTATCTAGCTCTCGATACACATGTATGTGCTTTTATATACAGGACAGCTATTTATAAACAGCGGTCATCATTTCTGTAGAAGTGGTATAATGTGATTAAGATCACAGAGTTTGTGGTCAGCCAAGGCAGTGTTCAAATTCCAGCCCTACTATTTAACAAGTCACTTAAATTCCTTAAACCTTAATTTCCTCCTTAGTAAAAATCTCTTGATTCTAAATTTTTTTTAAAAAACTTTGAAAATGGGAAGCTTTTTGAAAGCTTAGCACAAATTCTCTTATTTGCAAACCTCACCTGAACTGATGTGAGGTTACTTATATTCTTAATGTTTCCCATATTGTGTGAATAATAATATGTTTTGCTGAAGAAATATTAATATGTTTGGGAGAGATAAATTAGAGTTCAGGATTAACATATACACACTACTATATAAAAGAGATAAAAAACAAGGACCTACTGTATAGCACAGGGAACTATACTCAATAATAACCTATAATGGAAAAGAATCTGAAAAAGAATTGTATAACTGAATCACTTTGCTGTACCTCTGAAACTAACACAACATTGTAAATTAACTATTTCTCAGTAAAAAAAAAATATATTAATATGGTTCATTACAGGGTGCCACCCTAGACTCCAATAGGGCATTAGGTAACATCTAGTACATGCATCATATTATCTTAACTAACGTCTGAAAAATTCTTAATTCCAAGACCCATCTATCCCCGAGGGTTTTGGATAAGGGGCTGTGGACGAGTAGTACTCAATTTGAAATTGCTGGGACGAACACATGACAATATTTGAAAAGTACGTATGTGTACTTTATGTATACGTGACTACATAATATTAGACCACATCACTCTAGCCCATATTACCTTTGGCCCAACAAAAGGAGGAAGAAAGAAAACATGGAAATTCATTGTGTTCATTAAACTATCTCAAGTCGGCCTTCAACCCACCCGTATCATAGTGAGTCCCTGCCTGCCCAGGTCCAGGTCTGTCCTCTTCCTTTCCCTGGCCACCTGCCTGCCCCATCATGCCTGCTTGACTTCCTTTTTCAAATACAGTCTGTCTTTTCCTTTAAGTTCTATTGCTCCCTCAGTCATCAAGATCCTTTTCGACTCAATCAGTGCCTCCCATATTTCTAATTACCCTTGCATATAGAAGAATAACCCACATCCTACTGCTCCCCAAGACACCCTCATACACATACACACACAGAAAAACCCACATGATCCAAAGGGACCCATCAAGAAGATTGCTTTCCATCCAGGTCTATAGAAGACAATAAAATATATGAAGAGCTGGCTTCCATTCATGTCTATCTACAATGTTTTCTCCCAATACAGCCAAAGTGATAATACCACTCTGTTCCCCAAAACCTTATACTGGCTTCCTGTTTCCATTTGAACACAATCCAAACTCCTTTCCTCCATGGCCCTATATGGCCCTGCATGATTCAGCTGTTGTTATCACTCACAACTTGCTTCATATCACTCTCCCCCTCGTGAACTATCTGCCTTGGACATTCCTTCCCTACCCCTAATCTTTCCATTGCTGGTTTGTTCTCATTATTTAAGTATTAGCTTAAAGGTCACTTTTAAAGAGCCTTTTTATGATCATCCTATCTAAAGAAACAACCTCTTTTCCCCTTGTTTACCCTTCTTCTCCCTTATATTTTCTTAATATTGTGTATCTCTCTCTTAACTCATGTTGTGTGTTTAGGGTTTCCTCCCACCCTCACCATCAGAATAGAAGACTCATGAGGGAAGGGGCTTTTCCTGAATCTTTCACACCTATATCCCTAGTACCTGGAACGGTGTCTGGCATATAGTAAGTGCTCAGTAAACATTTATTGAATGGATCATTGCTCTGACTTGGCAAGAAGTTAATAAATATCTGAATTTACAAAAATAAAAGCACCGCTCTAAAAAAGCTTACAGTGTCTCAGACAAGTTATACATATTACAAAGTAGTGCAGAATGATGTAGAATGAAGTACTATGTGTACTGGGGAAAAAGGGAGAGATTCCTGTAAGCTCAAGAGGTTAGGGAAGGTACCTTTCAAGAACAGTGCTTTGTCCATGTTTGCATGCCCACCCCCAACTGGAATGTTGCTGGATGAAGTTCTGTAGGCTCCTAGGAAGAAAAGCCACTCTACGGCCAGGATGTGACTACTCACAAAGACAACAATAGTTTCATGCCACGTGGAATACAGATATTTAACTTAGTGTCAATTATGTATTACTTTTGGATATTGGAACCTTAACCCAAATCCCAAAACACTGATTCAGTAAGGTACTTTTAACTTGCCAAAATGAAAATTAAAAAATGATTCTTCTTCCCCTCCATTGTGTCCACCTTCAGGGATGGCTACTAAAGGCCATTTCTGCTTCAAAGGGCAAAAAACGAGATTCTAACCTAAGAGAACAGTGGTGCCCAACGGAACATGCAAAACATCCAGTATAAGACTTAGAACTCAACCAATAATCAAGGGTGTTAGTATCTAATTGAAAAAGAATTCATAGAATATTCTTAGAGAACAATTTCTACCAAGGTACCAAGGTAGACACAGCCTCTCATGAGAAATCTGGAAGACTCAGAATCATGTTTTAAACCTTAATAGGTCTTCTGTTTTTTATTGGGTCTTCATTATGTTTTCATTTTTCTGCTTTTGCTTAACCTCAACTTTACATTGTCCACAATGTATTTTCTTAGAAAATACTTAAAAGTTATAATTTTAGTCACCATTGTCCAAGCAAATCTCACAACTTCTAAGATATTTACTATTTTAAACATAAACATCATTTTCCATGGAATAAGAGTCTGGGTAGAAATGACATTTCCCGTGGAATAAAAGTCTACATAGAAAAGACACGTTAGAGTCTCAAAGTCAAATATTCTCTCAATTTCACTTATTCACCTACAGAATGAACATGACACTGGATAAAAAGCATGGGTTCTAACCAGCTATGTGACCCTGGACAAGTCATGTTGCCTTTCTAAACCTCATTTTCCTTATCTTCAGATAAGAAGCTGAAACAGGATAATTCTTCAGGTCTCTTTTAGTGATTTACCAGAGAAGGCCTTCTGAATCTACTTGACAGTAAAAACAGAGTGAAATATTAGAGGACAAGAAGTAAACAAATATTTCACCCCCAACTCAGCAGCACACATTTTCTGAGAAAATCCTAATAATAGGAAACAAGTCCAGAGGAAGTACTGACATCATGATTTGAATTTTTATCATTTTAGGTAGCATTATTTGTAAACAAGCTAATGTAGCTAACTTGATCCTAAACTCCCACACAGCTGCTGAAAGTATATTATTAGTTGAGGAAATTGTCTAAGGTGAGGTCTGTACTGTATGAGAACGTGTACTTGAATTCAAATGTAAATATAAATAGCTCACAGGATTTTTTTTTCCCCTCTGAAATGTCAGAGAGTGTATTAGGAGAACCAATTTACAATCAGCCTTTATGTTTAATTGGATAAACATATGATCCACAGAAAAATCAAGACAATAAACCAACTTTAATATTAGAAGTGATCAAAGATGATAATACAGTATTTCCAGAAGAAACATACTAGAAAGTGTGGCAGAATTAGTCTTTATGTTCTCATGGAGTTTACAGAAAATATTATTATAAAGTGGCATCTCAACTATTTAGAGTCACTTGAAGTATTCATTGCCATTATAAAATAAAAGAAGGAGTACAGAAAAAGGTGTGTGATAAAATAACAAAACAGTTATTCTGTATGTGTTTCAAATCATGAACTTCTTCAAGTTCATATATTTTTAGCTAAATGTGAAGAGAGTATTTCTAAATTACTATATTTAGAACAAGCTAATCCATTACAAAATGGATGGACTCTGAAAGTATTTATCCCAGTGTGGGGATGTCCTTTAAAACTCATGACACTTCATCTGGGGTAAGGAGGCCAGATTCACCATCAGAAAAAAGAAGGAGAAGGAGAAGGAGAAGGAGAAGAAGAAGGAGAAGAGAAGAAGAAAGCACATTCTCATGAATAAGCTGGTCAAAGACTCTATAAAATAAAACATAAAATGATTGGTGTCTAATTCAAAGGGGACATTAGCATATTACTTTCTTTTGCAATTCTTTTCACTAACAGAAACAAAACGATTATAGATAGACTCAAAAATTCCTTTTCTTAAAGAAAACAGGCATAAAATTCTTACTATATAGAAGTCAAAATAATTCAAATGTTATATGTTTCTCCATTGTAAGTCTCCAGACTTTATTATTGGAAATAGCACTCATATTCATCACCTAGGCTGGACATCACCTCCTTGAGGACAGTGAATATTTTTATTAATTACATTCTAAAACATGTAGTAGATATCAGGCAGATTGAATAAGGAACATGCTTTAAGACACAATGGGAAAATCAACTCATGAAAGCATGAAAATTCAGTTTTGATTTAGTTCTGAAGGTTGAGAACATAAAAAAAATCAATATTCCTTAAAAGAGTGAAGGAGATCCCAATTAGGGCTTTTCAAGTACATCCTTGACTAGTGACTGTCTTGCCTGATTTCACCCAAGGTATTTTTCCATTTCCCTAAAAGTAGAGGGGGTCCTGAGATTTATGAACTTGCCAGGAGAACTGCAGAAACTTAATTCTTAATGTCTGTAGAATCCTTTGGAGGCACTTTTAATATGATTTTTGAGGAAATCACCATATTTTTTTGTTTAAAAAGTTACTCTGTTCAACTGTATTTGAAAATATACAGAAAAAAATCCTTAAAATACCGTTGCCTTCTAAAGCCTAGTACCAAGATCAGAGGTAAAGATGTCAAACACCACTGAGCTGAGGGAAGAAACCACGAGATGCAGCCTGGAGGGGAGGCCACGGAAGAGGAAGGAGGAAACATTATCTGCCTCAGGGTATCTACCCTTCATCTTTTCCTTTCTCTCTTTATTTTTTTAGGCACAGAAGAGAGAAGAGAGAGAATGAGATGATGTGAGGGTGGTGGTAGGGATATTGCGGGGAAGGAATCACAGTGGTAACGGGAGGGAAAAAAGGAATGTGGGTCTAATACACAGGAGCTAGATACTAGCGCAGATAAAGCAGAAACTAACACATCACTGTAAAGCAATTATACTCCAATAAAGATGTTAAAAAAAAAAGATCAATAACGTTGTCTGTGGGAACTTCGGGAGGTCAAACCTCATAAACAGTTGCTGAGAATTTGTGCACACTTAAGTCCTGGGGAAGCAAAGAGAATTATTTTCTTTGAGGATGAATTGCAATATATAGAATATGCAGTGGTCAAGAGAATCATAGTCATATGTATAATTCCTTCCTTCTTAGGTGAATTCATTTAAATATTGGTCTAAATGTTCTATCCTTTTCTCACGAATTATCCACTGTAAATAGCTCAGATTAATGACTCAGTGTGTCCTTCTGCCGTGATACCTACGTCCACACAGTTTGTGCCTTTCTCCCCTGCTCCCTCTTCTCTAAATGCTTTATCTCTATGAGCCTCATCTGCGCACGAACACAGCAAAGTTACCTGTGAGCTATTCTTCTAGATTTCAAAACCCATTTCAGCGTCTCACTTTACAGAAGCCATCAAAAGCCTTCCTCACTCTGGGTTCATGAGATATTTCTCATTTTTCTCTGTAAACTTGGCTATGGAAGCACTTCCTTGCCCACTTCAAAAAGTGTCACAGATACTAATTTAAAAGTATACATGCAATCGTTTAAGTGAATTTAGTGATCAGAGGAGATCTGTTATTCACAGCATCTTACTCCTGATAGGCTCATTTATTTATAGATTCAAGCTACCGAATATCTATGTGAAAACTGAAGAAGAACTGAAGGAAAGCCATGTATCTTTGCCATTTGCATCCACCCTCAACAAATGACAATTTGAAAAATACGTTGCTAGGAGGGATCATTCATTTTTCCCTGAATCTTAGTTTCTAACCCTCTAGTCACTGAAAAATAAGCAACCTTATAGAAATGAAAGAATAAGAGCAGAAAATATGAGCTGCATCCTCCAAAGGACCTAATTTAACCTAGAAAACTCTAAAACAAGTTTTCTTAAAACTTATGTTTATTTATATGACGAATTGTTCCAAAAAATAAATTATTCATGTGGCTCACAGAAATATATACAATTTATAAAAACAAATAAATGAGGACATTAGAACAAGTAAGACTAATAAAAAGGCTATGTGGCTGGGAATAGTATCTTTCCTTAAAATACATGCCACAGGGGCTTCCCTGGTGGCGCAGTGGTTGAGAGTCCGCCTGCCGATGCAGGGGACACGGGTTTGTGCCCCAGCCTGGGAAGATCCCACATGCCGCGGAGCGGCTGGGCCCGTGAGCCATGGCCGCTGAGCCTGCGCGTCCGGAGCCTGTGCTCCACAACGGGAGAGGCCACAACAGTGAGAGGCCCGTGTACCACAAAAAAAAAAAAAAAAAAAAAAAAAAAAAAAAAATACATGCCACAGGGACTCGTACTCTTGCTAAAAAGACGTTGAACATTCAGCTTTGAGCATTCTTAAGCCAGTTCACGGAAAAAAACACAAGCCATTTCACATTTCCAAAATCTCTTCCCCATCTAACTCTCTGGTATTGGAAAATGTTGTAAATTCTTTAAGCCTGAGAAACGATTACATTATATAAGATATTATACTTTGGGAGCAATTAACATTTAATTGAAGTGATACTAAATTATAAATAGTTTGTGTGTGTGTGTGTGTGTGTGTGTATTTATATGAATGTACATGTTGGGATAGAGTTTGGGGAACTGTTAAAGAAGGGAAACAAAGAAATAGGAGGTTACGAGCACAGCAGATGCACCTTACCTAGCCCCAAAAGCTTCCTCATGCTTCTTTGTGATTCCACCCTTCTCCATCCCCTCCCACTCCTACGCAAACACTGACTGGCCAGAAGCATTTTAAAATTCAAGTTAGTGTAACATTGTTCTATAGATAACTCTAGGCTTGTGGCACTCAAGTTATCTCCAGCATCAATAGTCATGACCCCTCACATAACAAGAAACCATTTTGGGTATTTATTCTAACAAGGGAAGTAAATTCCTGGACAATCCACTAACTACTGTTTATAAAACACTGCCACTTTATAACTTTCTGAATTGAGTTTCCCAAATGGTGTGTTCTTAAAAAGCACAAAAGTGGTTTATATCTCAAAGTGAAGTCAACCATAACCATTAAGATCTTAATCCTAATAAACTGAATGCCTTACAATTTAGCTCCAATTTTTTTGTCTTTTTGGTACGCGGGCCTCTCACTGTTGTGGCCTCTCCCATTGCGGAGCACAGGCTCTGGACACGCAGGCTCAGCGGCCATGCCTTACGGGCCCAGCCGCCCTGCGGCATGTGGGATCTTCCTGGACCGGGGCACGAACCCGTGTCCCCTGCATCGGCATGTGGACTCTCAACCACTGCGCCACCAGGGAAGCCCCAATTTTTTGTCTTTTTAATTAAACCCAGACTGCTTAGTCAAAACAAAACGTGTAAATTCCAGTTTCACTACCTGTAAAGTGTGTGGCTTTTGGCAATTTATTCAGCCTTCCTGGGTTTCAATTTCTCCATCCACGAAGTAGGAATAAAAACATCTAGCCTGCAGTATTGCAGAGATTAAATAAACTAATATAGGTGAAAATACCAAACATAGCATTGAGTTCATGGTTACTCACTAAATGTCAATTCTCCTCCCTTTTTCTTCTTTCAAAGGAAAATCAGAGTAAAGTTGAAGGAAGAACATGGGTTTTGCAATTGAAGGATGAGAATAAGAGTCCGTCCCTTTCATGTACCAGTTTGAGACAAAATATGAGGCTCTCTAGGGTCCTCTGCGTCCTCTTCTCTAAAATAGGGACAATAGCCCGTCAGGATGGCTCCAGCAAAGAAGCGCAGCGAGAAGAAGAGAGCCGGTCCGCCGCCAAGGAGGTGGTGACCAGAGAATACACTGTCAACATTCACAAGCGCATCCCTGGAGTGCCTTTCAAGAAGCGTGCCCCTCGGGCGCTCAAAGAAATCCAGAAGTTTGCCAGGAAGGAAATGGGAACTCCAGATGTACGCGTTGACACCGGGTTCAACAAACCTGCTGCGCCAAAGGAATAAGGAATGTCCCATACCGTATCCGTGTGCGGTTGTCCAGAAAACGTAATGAAGATGAAGATTCACCAAACAAGCTCTATACGCTGCTTACCTATGTACCTGCCACCACTTTCAAAAATCTACAGACAGTTAATGTGGATGGGAACTAACTACTGATTGTTCAGTAAAGTTATAGAACGGCAAAAAATAAATAATAAATAAATGACAATAAAAATATTTAGGAATAATCACAGGCCAAGAGCGACCCAAGTCACTTCCATTCAAGGTATCTGGTATAACAAAATTAAAGAGATAGCAAATAGTGTTATATAAACACATGAAAATTTATTTAAATACTTATATTAACAATTACAAATGGGGGATAAAATTTTCCCCAACTTCATCAATCTACTTCAGAAGACAGTATCAAAAGTAAATTGTGTAAAAAGTCTAACTTAAAGAAATTTGTACTTGGAGACCTAAGGAGGTCAAAAAGCAGTATTTCAAAGAGCTGTGAATATCTTGTTATGAGGTGGGCATAACATAGGATGACTTGAGGATTCCTTTGAAAGTGAAAATAGGTATCAAAGAATAAAATTGTATAATTATTAAAGTATTTACTTTATTATTTTTGACTAGTTCTACTATACCAGTGAACCTATAACCTTTCTTTCTTCCAAAACTATTTTGAAACATAGCATTATTTCTATGAGATAGTATCTATATATTACCAGAAAATAAGCACCAAAGCACAATGATTTTTCATTATATTTTCACATATTTGTCATGTATTTAGCCATATTTGTCTATTACACCAAGTTGCTGGTATTATTCTAAACAATATCTCTTTTGTATCTATATATTATTTAAATTTTTTCCATAAAATTGCCTGTAATTTTCCTCAACAATGTATTTTATGGTAAATAAATTTGAAATTGTGGGCATCTTCAATTAACTCTTTGCTATAGACCATGAAAAGTTTTCATTGAAAAGATACTCTGTAGTTGCTGAAATACCTTGTAGACATGACAAATTCTGCTATACAGAGGATATTCTCAATTCTATTTGTCCCCCAAATTTTGCTACATTGACAATATCTCAATTCTATATGTTGAAAAGTGTAAATATTTCAGTTCAAATACCTCATTGGTCCTCTCATTTTTCTTTATTCAGAGTAATTACCTTCAAAAATTTCTATAATATAAAAAATTTGTCATAAAAGGTATCTCTATAATTCTTTTCAGTGTTTTGTCAAATGTAGGTGCTGCAAAATCACAGATCTTTTCAACTGCATTCAGTTTCAGTACTGATAAATGTATCCAATTAAATATAGAAGCTTCATCAAAAAAGTCTTCCAAGTTGAAATATTTCAAAGGAAAATTCTTAAATCTAGCGCTTAGTTTGAGCTCTTATTGTTTAATTTTTCCCCTTGCTTGTCTAGTGATACATTTCAATGTATTCTTGTCTTACAGTTTGGTTTACAATCCTCGCTATCCACTAAAATGAAGTTTTTGATACTCTGTTTATTAAATACTCTGATTAAATATTTTCAAGTGATTTCAAATAAAATGAAAAGAAAATATAAAAGCTTCATTCAGAAAAGAATAATAACTGTCAGACACTTAGATTGCTTACAAAGCATTCATTCAAAGGCTCAGACACTTTAAAATTATGACTGATGACAGTAAAAAGAAAAACCATGTATTGCCATGCCAAATGTTTTTTCTGTATTTAACAAACATCATGTAGTGTAACTACTGTAACTAATTCTTCATATATAAACATACTTGGTAACTTTGACCATTACAGCCTCTACAGTGATTGACAAAACGCACCATTTTGGGGGCACAAAAATGTACTATGCATTCACTACATCCAAGTCCAAGCACATTTCTGTTTTTGCTTTTTTTTTTTTTTTTTTTTTGTTTTGTTTTGTTTTGCGGTACGCGGGCCTCTCACTGCTATGGCCTCTTCCGCTGCGCAGCACAGGCTCCGGATGCGCAGGCTCAACAGCCATGGCTCACAGGCCCAGCCGCTCCGCGGCATATGGGATCTTCCCGGACCAGGGCATGAACCCGTGTCCCCTGCATCGGCAGGCGGACTCTCAACCACTGCGCCACCAGGGAAGCCCCCAAGCACATTTCTTCCTTCTCCATACATTGTTTAATTTAATAAATATTGTCTTTACTATGACACTGTGCTCTACCAAAACCTACATTTGTCTTCTCATCACAAAACAAGTAACTTTATTTTTAATGATCCATTTAACTGAATTTACAATAACATTTAAAATAATATATGATTTACCTTCTATAAAACAAACTTTGGAAAGCTTTACTTATATCCATAAATTTGATGCAAAAACTCAAGTATTATTAAGATTAACTGATTTTCCATAGAAAACCCTGACGGTATTAATAGTTATGAAGCTCTTCTACTATTGAATCAATACATTAACTACTGTTGCTTCCTTTTTTTCTACATGTATAAGAAAACTCAAAATCAAAACTGAATAAAATTTTCAACAATAAAATAGAACTACTGACACATGCAAAAAGCTTACTTAATTGCAAAAGCATTATGACAAGTGAAAGAAGACGGACACCTCCACCTTCCCCACCCCCCCACCCCCCGACACACACAAAAAATGCTACATACTGTATGATTTCATTAACCTTACAACCTAGAAAAGGCAAAACCACAGAGATGGTAAACAGATTAGTTGTCCTAGGGACTGGAAGGGCGGGGGAGGGTACTGACCTTGGGGAGAGGGGGGAGAGATACGGTTCCAAATCTTGATTGTGGTGGTGGTTTTATGACTGTACATATTTTGCAAAATTCATCGAATTATACACTTGTAAGGGGTGATTTTACTGCATGTAAATTATACCATTATAAACCTCACCAATGTAATAAATAACGATAATTTATTAAAATAAGAAAAATTTGGCACAAATTCTAAACCCAATGACTCTACAGTATAAGTGGCACAGATATGGATCTGTGGTCCCCAACAAAAATCCAATAATACACACATGCAAAAAGAAGAAAAAAATGACTATTACACACACACATTCAAAAATTCTAAATAAAACATTAACAAGTAAAATTCTAAGTGAAATACTAAGTAAAACATTAACAAGTAAAACCCAGTAACACGTCCAAGAAACCTTTAATGAAAGAATGCAAAGAGAGTTTATATTATAAAATCTGTCAAAAGAATCTATCATATTAATTAATTCAACAAGAAACATAGAATTATTTGAATAGATGATGAAAAGAATTGATAAAATTGCTTAATAAAATAGGAATACATGACAAAATCTCTTAATAATAAAATATTTATTTCTCAAACTAAAAACCAGAAAAATTCTTATTAGAAAAACGCTAAAATAATTCCCATTAAAGTCAGGAACAAGAAGGATATTCTTTATCATCACCATTTTTATAGTATTTATAATACTAGCCAAAACAACTAGACAATAGAAAAAAAAATTAAGGGGAGAGGGACTTCCCTGGTGGTGCAGTGGTTAAGAATCTGCCTGCCAATGAAGGGGGCACCGGTTCGAGCCCTGGTCCGGGAAGATCCCACACGCCACAGAGCAACTAAGCCCATGCACCACAACTACTGAGCCTGTGCTCTAGAGCCCGCGAGCCACAACTACTGAGCCACGTGCCACAACTACTGAAGCCCGTGCTCCACAACAAGAGAAGCCACCACAATGAGAAGCCCGCGCAGCACAACCAAGAGTAGCCCCCGCTCACGGCAACTAGAGAAAGCCTGCGCACAGTAACAAAGATCCAATGCAGCCCCCAAAAAAAAATTAATAAAAAAAAACTAAGGGGACAAAAAGTAAGACTTGTGAAAATTGGAAACAAGAAAACAAACTTTTCATTATTTGACGGCAATATTGTTTGTTACCTTGAAACCTCAAAAAAAAATTGCAAAATTATTACAAAGAATAATAGAAACTCAGCAAGCTGGCTGGTTAGAAAAACAATAAAATTTAAGAATCAATAGCCTTCAAATAAATAAACATGACTGAATTAGAAAAACTAAACGATGGAAGAAAAGAATCCATTTTACATAACCGTTACAAAGATGAAATTACTAGGAATCAAATAAAGCAGAAATGTGCAAGAGCTTTATTGAGAATCCCAAAAAAGATGTGAAAGAAATACGTGGCAAATTTTTGGATATGAATTTTCAACATTATAAAAATGTCATTTTCCTCCAGGAGATTCCATTAAAAATATCATCGGGGTTTTTTTCCACTAGATAATCTGATTCTTAAGTTCCTGTGGATTTCCAAATAAGTATGATTAGCCAAGTAAAATTCTGGGGGGAAAAATAGAATGGATTGAGACTTTTGATGCACATCATAAAACTTCTATAATTAAAACTGTGGAACTACACATAAAGAAAAAAATAGATGAATGTAATAAGATAGCAAGTCAAAATATAGAAAGAATTACATATAGAAATATGGAATATGATAAACCAGATGTTTCAAATCAGTGTAGAAAAGATGAATTATTGAAAAATATTGTTAGAAAATTGGATAGGAATCTAGGAAGGAAAAATTTGATCCCTACGTTGTTCTCAATAGATTAAATGACAGAACTTACTAATAGAGGAGAAAAAATTAATATACAAAATGAAACTATGGTAGAACACATAGGATGTATTTTTTAAATAATTTCAGAATAGAAAATACCTCTCTAAGTATGACACAAAACACAGAAATCATAAGAGGAAAATTGATTAATTCACTTACATAAAAATAAAAAATCCCACCAAAATTGGAGAAAACATATACATTAACACCACCAGTAAAGTATTCATTTTGTTATTCTGTAAAGAGCTCATAGATGTCAAAAAAAGAATGCCAACAATTTAATTAATAAAGGGCAATGAATATGAACAAATAATGCCCAGGAAAGGAAATTCAAATAGAACTTAAATATATTAAATAATGCTCAACTTCACTTACAGTAAAGAAAATGTATGTTAAAAATTATAATAGGAAGCCACTTGTTATCTATTAGTTCAAAAGCAATTCAAGAGATGGAAAAAAAGAACGAATACACTAAAATGCTAGGCAAATATTAGCTATTATTACTATCTTTCAAATAATTTTATAACGTTTATTCAAATCAAAAGTTACAATACAAAACAAAAGCTCCAGTCCCAAGACATTCATTCTCCTTCACAATTAATGGAATCACAGCAGAAACATTTATTTCTGTGTCGAGATAAAAAAATATGCCCCATTTAATCTTCTACATGATTCTCTCCATTGGAGGAATAGCCAGAATATCACACTTAAGGACAAGTCACTTCCTGTCAAAGTGGGTACTTGACAGTTTGATAACATCTGAACTTCTTACATGGATCATTTTTTCTAGACAATCAAAATATGGAAAGACTGAAAAGCACTCTGGTCTCAGTTCCCTCTAGTTCAATAACTAGAGTAAGAAACTGGTTGGACTCACAGGTACAATAAGGAAATCTGTCCAAAAGACTTATTAGAACAAAAAAGAAAAACATGAAAAAAGAAAAGAGCTTTAAACTAGATTTGAGAGTTGGAGAGCTAGGTACCCTTATTTCTGACTGTAAGTTCATTGTAGAGTAAAGGTAAATGATTGCTGTTAAAAGTGCCTGACACTGGAGAATATATTTCTCCCAATAAAAGCAGACTCAAAACAGGTAGAAGAATTTCCTCTGTAAAACACTAACAGGTAAAAATACAAAATGATGTCACTATAACAGCCATGAGAATTAGAATATCTTCTATGGAAAGATTAGCCTGACAACAAAAATATCACAAGGAAGTTCTAAAGTCAGCAAATTCTAAGCACCAAAATCTCAAAGAAAATGGGTTTCTTTATTTTTTTAAAAAATGGACGGTAGATTTTCTTTGATGAGCAAAACTGCTTTGCACAGTAAGTGCACTTAGTAGTTCCAGATATAAGTCTTAAATACCAATCTAAACACATTCTTAAGTGACGAGTACTTAAAGCATAGTATATCAAAAGAGAAAAAAAAAAAAAAGCAGCATATGAACTAGAAAGGGCTAAAATCTTTAAAGCAGAAATCCCTTTTTGCAAGAGTTAGAAACAAGAAATGATATCACAGATTGCCCCAGTCTGTTTATACTTACTATTAAAAAACCACATTTTAGAGGCAGTGTGATATAGTAGCAAAATCACAGGCTATAGTAGAAAAATCACAGGCTACTGTGATAACATTAGAAAAGTTCTGAGCTTGAGTCCTGTCATCTGGAACAGAAAGGGGACTGCCTGCCTTCTTGCTGTGTTGGGTTGTGTAGGAACAGATAAAGCACCAGCACAGCACACAGCATGCAGGCAGACATGCCCTGAATGGTAGTCACTATTATCATTAGAGTTTTATAAAATAAATTAGTACTTCAACCATGTGAAAATGAGGGGCTAGAAGCCAGTCTAGAATTATGTCTCAAAACTAAATTTAACCACATAGTACTGTATAAAAGGAGTACCAGTTACTACTGAAGGGAAATAAAGACAATTAATATACAGACCTGGACTTTAAGAAATATGAAATTCTTCTACCCCAAAAAACATTTATTGAGCAAAGACTTTCTTCCAAGTATAAGTCCAAGTGAGGAAGACTTGAAGGAGTTGATGGCTGAGTGTTGAAATCCGAAAGCAGATCATTAGAGCACACAGAGGAGCTGACTGGAGGGATGGGATGGGCAAGGTAACATGGCAGCAGAGAGGAAATGTCACCTGGCTCTACTTGGAGCCTCACAGAAAGAGTTTGGACAGAAGGGGACCTTCAGGATGGGTACCATGCAGAGGCCCAGGATGAGCAAGTGGGGTGTTTGGGGTGAGTATGTCTGCAGCCTCAGGAGGCAGTGGCTGGAAAAGATGCTGCCAAATCATCTTGGGGTTAGATGACCCAAAGGGCTTTGGACATCCTCCAAGAGGTAGCAGGGAACCGGTGGGTAGTTACATGATTAAATGATGATAGCGCTTTTAAGGAAAATCACTCTGGGGACAATGCAGACTGAAGGGGGCGCAAGCGGGTCGGATAAGAGCTTATGGCCACGGGAGTCTAGACAGAGTAAGGTTGCAATTGTGTCGCTAAGAAACAGGATCCAAACTAAAGTAAAAGCAAGGAAGAAGGAGATGAGAAGCCAAACTAGGGCATTTCTAAGTGAAATCTCAAAGACCAGATAACCAATCTGACGCATGCGCAGTCGAGGCCGACTCAGATTTCTAGCCTGAAGGAATGGGTGGGTGGTGATGCCAATTATGAGGCCAGAGAAGAAATAGGCTTCATGGGCTAGAAAAGATTATTAGTTCATTTGGGGACATGTGAATTTTGAAGGGCTTGAGGGAGATGGATAGTTGTACTAACAGCTAAAAAGGAAAGCAAAATTTATCTTCCAGGGAATTTATAAGCCAAGAACTACGTTTGACTGTTTAAATTATTGAGAAAACTCTTCAACCACTTCAGTTGCTAAGTATGAACTATAACACAGGTAAAGTTGAAGTCTCATCATTTTTGTTTGTAGGCTCTGCTAAACCAAAATGGATTTAAAAACTTAGTGTTTAGACTGTATCAGCAAATATGTATGGCCCGGGTGAACGGACTATCTCTGCAGATGTTGCAGTTCTGTACCTCTGTCTGTTGGCATTTCTCCAGTGGCTTCACGGGGATGGAATTCTAGCACACCCTCAATTCTTTTTCTTCTCCACAGGCGTCATTCTACAGTACAACACAGGGGTGAGCAGCCCTGGAGGAGAACAGCACTCACCTTGTGGTCAGAAATCAATCTTTCCCTTTCCTAAGAGAAAGTTAGCTTCCTAGGCAGAGCTGACATCCATAAGCAAATGAAGAACACGCAATTCCGCTGCGTAATAGGGGACCCTTGTTCAAGTGTAAAGCCTTTATTAGGACAGATAGTAAGAAGTGTCTTGGTGATTTGGTATGCACACCTGGAAACACTGCAAGAGGTAATACTTCTACATGGATAACTGAATCACTTTGCTGTACACCTGAAACTAAATAGCATTGTTAGGGCTTCCCTGGTGGCGCAGTGGTTGAGAGTCCACCTGCCGATGCAGGGGGCATGGGTTCGCGCCCCGGTCCGGGAAGATCCCACGTGCCGCGAGCGGCTGGGCCCGTGAGCCATGGCCGCTGAGCCTGCGCGCCCGGAGCCTGTGCTCTGCAGCGGGAGAGGCCACAACAGTGAGAGGCCCGCGTACCGCACAAAAAGAAAAAAAAAAATAGCATTTTTAATTAGCTATATTCCAATATAAAATAAATGTTTTAAGAAAATAGTTAATTAAAAGCATCTAGACATAGGGGCCAGATACACACACACACACAGTACAATAATATCTTGCTTTTTCAGTGGCAAGACCAAGCCAATGTAGCTGTTTCCCATTGAGACCCATGGGCTTGAGGGACTCTCAGCTTTGTCCAGAGAGCCCAAGCTGAAATTCAGACACTCATATTGTAAACCTTAATGGGTAGAAGCTGAAAAAATGGTAAAAACTCTTGTGAAAGCTGCAAGTAATTTCTAGCTAGAAAGAATGAACACTTTAGGAGGGAAGGGGGAAGGGGCAATATAGGGGTCGGGGATTAAGAGGTACAACTATTAGGTATAAAATAAGCTACAAGGATATATTGTACAACATGGGGAATACAGCCAATATTTTATAATAACTATAAATGGAATACGACCTTTAAAATTTGTGAATCACTCTATTGTACACCTGTAACATATAATATTGTATGTCACCTATACTTCAATTAAAAAAAAGAAAAAAAGAAAAAGAAATATCTTCAGTTTCAAGGTTGACATTTCTCCCATATCATGCATCAGCCTGTGCAACATGGGAAGGTTGAGAGCTTTCACACCAGGCATACAGGACAACACATTTCTCTTACCGAGACATGGGTGTACCACCTCCGATGGCTTATTATGACAAAGCACCCTGGTTTCAAAGATGTTCCTCGTCTGGCCTTATTGACTTTCCATTGTCCTGTTGCCTCTACACTGCCCCCTTCACGTCTTCTAAGATACTTGGTATTCTCCTTAAAGGCCCCCCTTTCCAGCTCAATGACACGTGCTGCACAAATTGACCAAGTAAATGGAATACTGTTTTTTGCCCTTATCATATATAAGCCAATCATTCCCACCCAGAAGTCATTTACTATATGACTCCCGCCAGCTCATTCCCCCCCACAAGGAAATTATTCCTCCCTCATCTAAATGTACAGAGTCCTTCACCCTGAACAGTCGCATCCGCTTCCAACCCATGTGATGGTGATTTGTGCATACATTTATTGTCCTCTTTGAGAGAAGGACAAGCAGGATTTATCCCAAAGATCCTAGCATAATGGCTTTGTATATAGTCAGCATGGATTAAATAGCATGGAAGAAATGTTTGATTGTTTGACTAAAGCAAAGATTTCCTAAGAGAGACTGTGCCCTCCCAGAGTGTGTTGGATCTGGTCTACAGGCAACACCAAATGCCAGAGCCTAGAAAAAATTGTGGGTATAACTTCCATTCTTAACATGTTAGCTATCTATCTTCCTCTATATGATGATGTCAAAACAAAATTATCTGGGGGGCTTCCCTGGTGGCGCAGTGGTTGAGAGCCCGCCTGCTGATGCAGGGGACACGGGTTCGTGCCCCGGTCCGGGAAGATCCCACATGCCGCGGAGCGGCTGGGCCCGTGGGCCATGGCCGCTGAGCCTGCGCGTCTGGAGACTGTGCTCCGCAACGGGAGAGGCCACAACAGTGAGAGGCCCGCGTACCACACACACACAAAAAAAATTATCTGGTATTTTTAAAGACTACATAATAAAATTTTTCTTCTTATTTGTATATCTCACTCATCCAAAGAAATGCATTTCTGGTAAATACCTAAATCCAAATTATTGTAAATCAAACACTCTGTTCATTGCAGGGAAGTTTTGAGAACCCATGCAATAAGTCCTTTTTAAGATAAAGAATTCATCTCCAAAGTCAAAAGAATGAAAATAAATAATTCCCTTTCCTCATTCCTCTTCTCTATTCTCTCCTCCCTCTCCCTCTCTTGTTCTTTCTTTTTTTCTATTTTTTTAGTAAACTTGGAATATAGTTTACATAAAGAAAGTTATTTAATTTAACTCAACCTCAATACAAGAGTGCTTAATGGGGAGTTTCTTAAAATCTGAAACATGGTTAGAAGCATAAGAAAAAGATGGAAAACATACTGTTTCAAAACAGTCCACATACGAAGCCAGTAACAGAACTGGTTAATAAAGTGGAAGCAGCTCAGTCATCTTAGAATACAAGGACCTGTCTTGCGTCCTTTGCAGATGCCACATTTGTGGTTCACCCGCCAGTGCAGATTTTGTGGTTCGCCCGCCAGTGCAGATTAAGATACCCGTACACAGACCAACAGACCCCATGTAACCTTCCTTATCTGGAAAGAGGAAGCACCCTGTCAAGAGACTGGGATTAATATTCTGAAAATATCCCTATGTCGCCCACGTTACTTGTAGATCAGAGAATGAAGAACCTGATTAACACAGCTGACTAACGTGGCTAGGCTAGGTTGACTCATATGCCATCACCAAATATAAAGAAACACCCTCCCACCAGTGAGTTGGGCCTTACATTCACCAAGACTGCAGATGCAAGCTCAGCAGAGTTTACGTGCGTACAGAATTACATAGAGCATGCTCAATAAATCTGCTTCACAGAAGAACAGACGTGAGAACGTTAGGCTTCGTATAATAGTACAGCAATGGGACAGCACCGGTAGCAGATCGAATTCTAAACTGGCTCCCGAGATTCCTAACCCCTTGTGTAAACACTCCATCTAGTCCCTTTCCCTTGAGTTTGGACAGGTCATATGATTTTAGAAGGGATTTTACAGATGTAATTAAGATCCATAATCGGTCAACTTTGAGTCAAAAGGGAGATTATTCTGGGTAGGCCTGACCAAGGTGAGCTTCTAAACAACAGGCATTCCTGCTGTTCTTTTTTTATTCTTTTTTTCAATTTTTATTGGAGTACAGTTGATTTACAATGTTGTGTTAGTTTTAGGTGTACAGCAAAGTGAGTCAGTTATACATATACATATGTATATGTATAACTTTTTTAATATTCTTTTCCCATACAGGCCATTACAGGGTATTGAGTAGAATTCCCTGTGGTATACAGTAGGTCCTTATTGCTTACCTATTTTATATATAGTAGTGTGTCAATCCCAATCTCTCAGTTTATCCCTCCTCTCCCCTTTACCCCAGTCACCATAAGTTTGTTTTCTACATCTGTGAGTCTATTTCTGTTTTGTACAGAAGTTCATTTGTACCCTTTTTGCAGATTCCACATATAAGTGATATCATACTATATTTGTCCTTCTCTGTCTGACTGACTTCACTTAGTATGATCATCTCTTGGTCCACCCATGTTGCTGCAAACGGCATTACTTCATTCCTTTTTATGGCTGAGTCATTGTGAAGAAGTAAGCTGTTCTGTTGTAATAGGGCCTGGGGAAGAGGCCATGTGTCAGGAGGCGGAAGGAAGCCTCCAGTTGCTGAGAAAAACCACAAGGAACTAAATTCTGCCAGCAGCCACGAGAGCTCGGAGGGGGCCTCGAGCCTCAGCTGACAACTTGGTTTCAGCCTTGTAGTCTCCGGAAGCCCTGAGCACAGGACCCAGCTGGTCTTTGCCTGGATGTCTGGCCTACGGAAAATGTGAGATGATAAGCCACTGAATGCGTGGTAATTCACTACCCGGAAATAGAAAACTGACGTGGGAACTGTCTCTCTAAACACACAGAATGGGAATAAGAGACCACTCGTGGCATGCAAAAAATACCAACGAGTCTTTACGAACTCCCATTTGTGGGGAGATATCTATGGAGTGCTAGGTATTTCTTTGAATGTTTTCATGTAACAGCCTTTTACAGACAGACCCATACATAATGGAGCTCAATCTTTTTTATTGGCTAAATGCCTCTGATGATATTCTTCTAACTACAGCCCAGCAAAGACTTAGGAAGTTCCCACTGTCCCCTTCCTTATTGTGTCCCTTTGCTACAGCATTGGGTACATTACTCTTCTCTCTATGCTTCTGAAGTTAAGAGATCTATGTACCTTGATGAAAGTATAAAGGGGAAAAGAAACTCCATTGAGTTTCCTCTGGAAAGGAAGCGTTTCAATTTAACAAATTTCCTTGGACCATTTTGAACAGGAGTACATAAAACATATGCAAATACAAAATGAATGTCTAAACCACCATTATTTCTGAATACTTTGAATGGAATCTCCTTGATAGAGTCTACTGGGCTACAAACTTCCTTTAGAGCTTAGATCTTGTCTCACTAACCCCAAAGAGAAAGAATTGTTCTGGCCAAATTTTGATGTGACTGGAAAATGTAGGCTAATGCACCATTTTGTTGGAAAATGGACACTTCCCTTTGAAAGTTTTATATCCTCAAAGAAATGTGTTTTTCTCAAATGGTACTCTGTGGCAAATACTTGTACTGAAAAACTATTTTTTAAAATATGTACTTATGTGTTCTGTTATTATCATTTCCCTTTGTCCAGATTAATATTAATGTACTTAAAGCAAAAGCCTACGCAGAAGAGATTTTTTTAAGTACATTAAATGTGTAAAAAAAAAAAGAACGATGTAAAAATAAACTATATACATGTCATAATGTTAATATTGTGTGTGTGTGTGTGTGTGTGTGTGTGTTTAAGTGTTTCAAGTGAGAAGTATGGATATATGCAATGAGTCAAAGAATTTCATTGGAGTTACTTTTTTCCCCTAAATGGGCTACACATATTCAATATTGGCAAGCTTCTTAGTTTTTCTAAGTCTCATTTACATTCAGTTAAACATAAATCAGGAGAACATATTTCAAGAGTAAATATATGTCAGGGTAGTTTATGTGAAAAGATTTATATTTTCCAATAGTTTTTAAAAATTATATTGAATATGAGAAAAAAGTTTCAATTAATGGTCCACTATTGACTTTCAATCCTGACCAACAGCTCACTTCTTAAATATTAAAAAGAAAAAATATCCTATTACATTCAATAATAAGTGTCACTAGGTGATAAAATATATTATTAACTTATTTTTTGTTGCCCTGTGATGATAATAACTCAACTGATAAATCAGTAAGATTATGTTATAGGCTTTTCTTGTCATATATTTAATTTTTCCTGGGAGAAATTTTACATGATGTTTTAAGATTTATTATTTTCCATTACAATATTAAATCAATAAAGATAATAATAATATTTCATGGTGGTTAAGTTAGCAAGGTGGTTTTCTAGGGTTATTGTTTGCTCTCTTAGTTTTTCAATGATATTTTCCAAAATAAAACAAAATAAGAAACTAACATGACTGTAAAATATACCTAACAAGGCAGAAAATGTACCAAGTAAACACATTACATTTTGAGTATAATAACATTAGGCACTCTCCAGTATAATTTTTATTTGGGCGAGTGGCAATTTTGCTAATTTAAAACTTTCAAATGGTTTTATCTTGCACAAGAAAATAAATGACTGCTATAAGAAAAATCAAGAGAAAGAAGGATGATCATAGGAAAAGAGTTTCAGGGATAGTAATTATACTTAATAAGTGTCAACACATACAAGATAGAAAAAGATAAACTAAATATTTAGCAGGCAAACTGATATGCCATGATGTTAGCAAAATTTGTGGCTTAAATTTGCTTCATGTATTTTTTTAAGTTTCAGATTATTCAAGTCATCTTGCAATTCAAATGAAAAGCAAATAAGAGGATACAGTCCTCTTTCCTTGAGTGGGGTTTATTGGGATGAGGGGTATCTTTAAAAGTTCTCAACAAAATTTTGCTAAAGTAAATCTTGATGTCACTCATTACTTTGAAA
Source organism: Tursiops truncatus (assembly GCF_011762595.2). NCBI lineage: Eukaryota > Metazoa > Chordata > Mammalia > Artiodactyla > Delphinidae > Tursiops > Tursiops truncatus. Next base: position 7,654,323 of record NC_047037.1, read on the forward strand.
TTTGCTTCACTTATTTTCAGATTGATTTCATACAAAGTGGTTCCCTCCAGGAATCCCACAGACCCTTGGAGAACAGACCAAGCATGCTCTCCAACAGTTTTAGTTTTACTAATATTCTAAATGCTGGTTATGTGATGATGGTCTTCCCAAACAACAATTTAAAACGTCTAACCTTCTATTTTATTCACATTAATGTGTAGTTAAAATAGAAAAAGAGCTATTCACTAGTACACCATTCCTTCTCTACATGCCTTCTGTCTATCAAATATTATAGTGAAAGAGGCATAAGTGTCCTTACACAGATGATTCAAAGCCCCTCTCATTAGCAACTGGTACTTAAATATATCCCTGCAGTAATTCCCAGGGCTATGCTGGGAACACACTACGTTCCATTCAACTTTAAATAACAATGAGATAAGCAACTACCACTTACCAGTTAGCTCATTTTCAATACATGCACTTGTGATCAATATTGAAAGTCTTTTGGGTTTAAATTTGCAACTTCTAGAACAAACATCCACTAGAAATTGATCAGTTCCTAAGGTAACAAATAGTAGTAACCACAGTCATGCATGAAGATAGCAGTGGTGATTTTGTGTAGTGGTTGGGTGGTGGGTATGATGTCACTGGCAGGGATTTGAAATTTTATTATATTTTTCTATTATTATCTAAGGAAGACAGATAAATAATAGCATTGCACTTCACTCATACTGTCTGACACATCTAGATCATAAAAGGGGAAGGAAAGGCTCACCACCTACCCTGAGTAGTCTAGAGGTTGAAAATAAAAATTGAATAAAATCCAGTAAATAGTTCATTTCTCCCTCATATAAACTTTTCCAACTACTCCTGAAGCGCGAGAGTCCAGGATTTACTTCCCATTGTAGTAAGACTGTGTATCCAGATGACTGGAGTGAAAATAGAGTTAGATGTGCTCTCTCACATCAGCTCCAAGAAATATGCCATCATCCTAAAAAACAATGATGCCTGAATCACTACTAGCCTTTAGAACAAATGAGTTTCTACAAGTCTTGTGTAACAGGCAGAAAAGGAAAGATAGCACGCAGAAGCAACATAAGCTAGGAGGAAGGTGTGGATATTCATAGTGAAACCAATTGATAGTTTTTGCTGGGGGTGAAAGTACAGACTCCTCATTACAGGGGAAACCAACCGGTCAAGAAGAGGGGAGTTTGAGAAGCCTGGGAATGAACGGGGACCTGGCCGTGGTCCTGAAAGAGAACAACTTGCAGACGTTTCCCAACAGTCTCCAAGAATCCACACACCATATCTTTGCTTTTAAACAGAAGCTTAAACAAGCTAAGCGTCCAATAATATTCACCCTCAAAAAAATTATGTTGAAACTTCCTCTTATGATCAGATCAACCTTTATAACGCCCGGCTTCTCCTTCTCCAACAGTCTCTCCTCGAGTGTTAGGATAATTTCAGATTGAAAGGTATGCTACCTTTCAATGCCTGAGAAGCAGGAATCGGGATTCTGACAAACTCATAACGTTTAGAATTCTACGGGAAGCTTACACTTGGCAATCTTGATTCTAGTTGCATTTCTTAAACTCAGTTGGGATCATGCCTATCCAAAAGACCTCACAGAATGAGGCTCCATAGACGAAGAACATTCTAAACTCTCCCTATAATTTACGGAGCCTTGAAACTCTAGAAGGACAGATTGGCAATTCACCAATATGGACAATTTTCATTTTCACTTCATAAAATTAATAAAAACCGAGGAATTACGGGTCCCACAGTGAACACGCGTGTCGGTCTTTCTTCAGGTTCTTTTCCAGACTTTACAAACCTAAGAGTCAAGGGGGCCAACTACACCGAAGTGTTAATACTACACCGAACCACGAGAGGAAGAAAAGTCTCCGCACAAAAGACACCTCGGCAGGAACATAAGGAAACAAAATCCACTGGTGCAAAAAGGAGGGTGGGAACGAAAGTAATTTATAGGAGAAAAATCATTCAAAAAAAAAAAAACCCATACAACTCATCGAAGTGCAAGACTTACGTGTTCCGTCAAAACGGGTGGCGATGGTGTCGAGGAAGGTGTTCTGGGGCGCCAGTAATCCTTTCATAACCGGCATTTTTCCAGCGTGGTGTGAAATTCTCCATCAAACTTTGTCCAGAAGGATGGTTCGAGAGGAAAGTGCCAAGAAGGGAGAAGGGGAGCGTGATGACGGCAGGGGAGGGGGGCCCGGCGCAGTGATGGGGCCGCTCGAGAGAAGGGGGAGGATGGAAGGAGCGAAGGAGCTGGTTCCAGCCGCCGCGGCTCCGGCAGGAGCAGCCCAGAGAGTGCTCGCGGAGCCCGCCCCGCACCTCCAGGCTCAGCCGGGCGCAGGCTCCCTCTCCCGCCCCCTCCACCTCCGCCAGCTCCGAGAACCCCCACCGTCCCTCCGCGGGCGGCAGAGCCCGCCAGGAGCCGCCACGCAGCCCGCCCGCCCGGGAAGAACCCGCGGTGGCCCGGGGCGCCGCAACCTGACCTCAGGCGCTGGGGTCGCGGAGGGCGGCGCTCGAGGCTGGGCGAGGCTGGGAGTCGCGGAGCCTGCCCATCTCCCAGGGGCGCCGGGAAACGCGAGCAAGCACGACTCCCACCCCCCGGGAGCCGCTGAACAAAGACCCCTTTGTTCCCGCTCTGTCCCTCTCCCGGGGAGACCAGAGTCCCGTGGGTGTGGTATTGGAGAAGGGGAGGAGACAGGTCGGGCAGGTACCCGGCCGCCCAGAACTTGGGAGCGGGGACGTCCCCCTGCGGTGTCCGCGAGAGCTGAGGTAGCCAGGCGTCCCCGGGGGAGGTGGCCCCCTTCCGGCGCAGCTGCCTAGGCGAAGTCCCCGCGACCCGAGCAAGGCAGCCTGGAGTGAGTTGCAAGGCCCCCTCCCCAGTCCCCTGGGTCTTTCAACCGGGAAACTGATGCAAAGCGCCGGGGTCTTCCCACCTTCCCATCCTGGGCTCCGGAAGGGGTGTTTCAGTCCCCCTCCCCAAATTACCATTAGTCTCCCCAAGCCATTCTAAACTAAAAGAATATAACAAAATAATAGCTTTTTATAGGGATAATAAATGGTTTCCCACTCTGTGGTGAAATGTGAACAAAACCTTTCTAGAAAAGTTTGCTGTTGCTATTGGTTTGAAAAATACAATGTCAAGTACAACCCGTAAGGCTGCTTCATAAATATAGTTGCAGCACAAAAGAGCCTCGCCTGCCCTTCATCTCCTTCCCCGACCAGCACCTCCAGGTAGAAAGCCTGGCGAGTCCCCGGCACGGCCAGCATCTGGGAAAACGAAAGTGGTCCCTCCCGGTCCCGCCCCCCTTGCTGGCGCGGGGACTCCCTCCCGGGAAAGCCTTGCCCAAGCCCGGGGAGCAGCGCCGCTGGGAGTGCAGGACCCCCGGAGCCGGGAATCTACAGAAAACCTGGAAGGGAAGAGGATGTAGGAGGAAAGTTGAGAGCCCGGGGTGGAAAAACAAACGTCGGCCCAGGTGCCAGTGCACCCGGAAGGAGAGAAGGGGGTGAAGCGAACAGGTGAGAGAGCCGCAGCCAGGGCAGCCGGGTCCGCGCCGCCGGGAAGCTCGGGCGCCAGGCGGGAGGCGAGAGCGCCCGCCCCTCACTACTGCGGGGAAGGAGGCTCCTTGTTTGGATTCTCCCGGCTGGTGGGGCTTCTGGGGGACCCTGAGGGTGTCGTCACGGCAGCCCAGGGCTCCCGAAGAGCGGGGGGTGTCGAGGGGGAGGGACGCATCTCTCTCTCCCCGCCCCCGGTCCCCCTTCCTCGTGATGCACTTCCTGCGGCCGAGGATTCCCTTTGTGTTGAAATTCAAGAAGATCCGGCCGCAGCGCGCAGCCAGCTGGGCGGGGGAGCGCCCGGCAGGGGAGGGGATTCCTGAGTGGGCGGCGCGGTGCTACAGAGGCCGGCAGGGGGTGTGGGGTCTCCGGGCCCGTGGCACTCAGCGCCTGGCCCCCGGACACCCCTGACCTCTCCCCCATCCTTCTGTCCGGAGTCGGCAGCGCTTGGCAGAAACCGAGCTCACGTGGGTGGTGTCCCCCCAGCGGCGCACCCAGCCAACTGCGGGTGGCTCCGTGGGTCCCCGCTCCAGCAGAGCGGGGGAGAGAAAGAGGAGGGAGTCCCTGCTGTTTGGGCGTTGCATCGGGTTCTAGAAAACCCAGACTGCTGCTGTCAGTTTAAAAGCCGGAAAAACGCCTCCTTTGAAGTGGCTTGAAGTTCATATGAAATATATGAAGTGTAAACCACGTCTCCGGTTCATAAAATTTGCGCTTTAGGGGTGTGTGTGTGTGTGTGTGTAAAAGCTGTTTTGTCGTGGGCTTGAGCTATATTGCCAAATGCATGAAATCACTTGCAAGAAAGGAGAGACAGGAGGAGCTTAAGAATGGCAACCCCAAAGAAAGCTTAGGTTTTATGGCAAAAGACAGTAGCTGTCATAGTCTCTCCTCCAGCACATACTGTCAGGCATGACAAGACTCCTGCCCTAAATGCATGTTCAAGGCCGGGATCCTCTTGGATCCTATTGGTATGTAATAAGTGGATCTCTTACATGCTTTCCCCACCAAGAACAAATCTTTCTTAATGAAGAGTCATCAGCACTCAGGTCGTTGGGTCCAAGCCAACTCTAAGGTCTGGCCCAATCAAGGACCTAAAGCTCTTCCTAAGTGTGTGACGTGGGTGAGGCCAAACTGTGACGTTAAAACATGCCCTTGATGAGAGGTTAAGCACACCAAGTCCCCTTAAACATACTTCAGCACCTTGAAATCAAAGAGGCTCAAGAAAGAGGCACAATGAGAAGTGGGAATTTCATTATCTGTCCCAAATCTCATTTCCTTTCCTTAAAGGAAATGTTCCCACTGTCCCCAGTAATTGGCAAAAAGAAACCCAGCTCATTTCATGGAATACCCTTCCATCCTGTAGAAACATGACCTTTCTCTACGACCCCAGTAAGGCAACACTATGAGAACACAGGATAACCACACAATCCACTAAACCCAAGGCTCCTTTGAAGAGACTCGTGTTCACAGAAGAGGAGATCATTCTTTGACGCTGAAATGTAAGAGAAGACACAAAATCCCTAAACTCAAACCAAGGTACTCAATATTATGTACTATAGACGGCCTCTCTAGGTAAAACCAATCTAGGCAAATGTCACTGATTTACCATGTAACAAACCACCCTAAAACCCACAATAATAATATTTTGTTTTGCTCTTAGATCTGCCGTTTGGGCAGGGCTCACTGGGACAGCTCATTTCTGAGTCACTTCCAATATGGCTCACTGACACAGGTGGTAATTTGGTGCTGACAGTCAGCCGGGAATTCAACCAGGGCTGGGGCTTTGGGGCTTCAGTTCTTCTTCATATGAACCTCTCCAGGCTTCCTTTGGGCATGGTGACTGGGTTTCAAGAGTGAGTATCCCAAGAGATAGGAATTAGGAGCTACCAGTTTCTTAACGCCTGGTCTAGAAACTGATAGAACAAAACAGACACAGAGCCCAGATTCATTAGAAGGGAACATAAGTCCACATGTTAAAATCTCCACATCAATTTGTTAATTTCAAGTTTCAAAGGAGGTTGCCTTATAATAGTATCCCAAAATTTGATTTAAGAATCTGTTTTCACCTATTCTATGTATTTCCATAAGAGTTTAGGACTTATGGGTACAATATCTGGTCTCAACTTGACAAATCTTTACAGCGAAAATGTAAGACACAAGTGAAAAACATACATGAAAATCACTTGAGAACTAAAGCCACGTATAAATGGCAATTGTTATTGTTTCCTTTAATGTTGATTCTTCCCTGTTGGGGGAGGTCATGGAGAGGGCTTGACCCCTGGTTTACTTGCAAGCTGGACCCGGGCAATCCCAGTCCCTCTCCACACACACAGCCGGAGCTGTTTTCAGGGACCCAGCCTTGACAGAACAATGTGGTGTTGAAACCACTGGGACTGAACATCATTAAGGCTTCTGTATAAATGTTCAAGGTTCTGGTGGGCGGTGTGAAGTTCTATTGTTTTGCAGCTGCTCAAGACAAGCCTCATATGTAACTTCTCTTGCCTATTACACCTGCCATCTACCCATCTGGAGAGGTCTGCCTCTTTCTTTGGTCTCTCCCTGCACTCTGTGTATGGGGCCAGTTTCAGATTTCACCCCAGGAGCTCCTGAGGTTTTGAACCAACGCCTCCCCTACACTGCATGCTGTTTTTTCAGTCTGGATGAGACTGAAAGGGGCTTTAGAAATCCCTATACCTGTTTGATGGTTTTAGGTCTTCACGTCCATTTTCTACCTATAGCATTCACGAATACCATGGCACAAACGAATGCTTCTTGTATGTTCATGCGTTTGACTATAGGCTTTGAAAATATTCATAAACCTTTTTCTGGCAACAAGAATTTTAGCCCTCCAGAGAAGTAACTATTTTAATTAATAGGCTGATACAAAAGAACATCTACTCCAAGTGTCCTAGATTTGTCTCCACCACTTATCCCCTTTGTAACTTTGATGTGACCTTGGGCAAATCATTTAATCTTTGTGACTTCCCATTTCCTCACCTGTAAAACAAGGATGATACTTTCCCTACCTACTTCCAGTAGAAGAAAATATTTGTGCAAAATCTTTGAAACCTGTAACAAGCAGCATATGTTATAAGGGATTATTATAATCATCTATTTCTCCTTTTTTTGATATTCTAACACACTTAATTCAATTCTTTGTACACAATAAATATTGTTGACTGACTGTTGTAATGTGTGGTCTTATTAACTAAGAACATGTTCATGCGTAATAACCTGTCACAACCCTTGGCTTCTGAGCTTTTCCTTCTAAATATAAATGGTTCTAGAAGCTCAGAAGGAAAATCAGGGCTTTTGAATTGTCTTCTCTATTATCCAGCCAACCTGGATTCTGGTAGTATGGTCACTGCCTTCTATTTCTCAAATACTCTCAATGTGTGTAGAAACTGGAATACTCTGAAAAAATCTCCAAAGCTATAATCACAGTCAGGATAACCGAGATTATATATCAATGAAAATATAAAATCTCAGTGTCTTATGACATCACTGCTACTTCTCGCTCCTTCTACACATCTGAGTTACCACGCGTCTCTGCTTATTATCAGAGTCCAGACTGATGGAAGCTTTGCTCAAAATATGTCTTCCTTGATGGGAAAAAGATAATCTGACAGAAGATGCCGTGTTTTAAAACTTCCCCTGGCAATTTATGGCCAAAATAAGTCACGTGGCTTTCTAATTTTAAAGGGGTGGTGAAATACAATTTGTTTCCTGCCTGGATCTTAATTTAATTTCGAAAGGGGACTGAGAGACAACAGGGAGAGATCAATGCATTGAAAAGAAAGTTTAAGGTTACTGACAGTTCCCGGCAGGAACACCAGGTTTCGTCAGAAGTGCAGAGAGGGCTTCACTCTTTATTGGGGTGCCACAGCCTTTACTGGGGTTTCTGTGGGGAAGGCAAGGCAGGGCAGAGGGAACAGTTTGGGACTGGCTAGTTTGAATAATTCTGGGGGGCTTTAACTTTGGTTTTAGTTACCTGGTACCTGGCCCCGGGATGATTTAGAACAGGGGAAATGTTGGCTTAGTGTGTGAGATTTAGATAAGGAGGTGGTTAAGGGCATAAACTTGGGATGGGTTGGTTTTCATATGAAAGGCGTACTCATAGGTAAGTTGTCATTATCTTTAGGAATTAGCTAGCCCTGGGAAGGGCAGTCTCCCCCCAGGGTCTGTAAGGCCCCCAAGTGTCAGAGCATCAGGAATACAGAAAGTAAGAAAATATGGTTCATATTACTGGCCTTGTGATGAATGGATGCCAAATAGACAAATACAGACTCTAAGAAAACACAGAACATGGTCTTTGAAGAAAAGGAGCTCTAGAATATTCGAGAACAGATATTTCGTGGCCATGAAGTGTGCCACTAGGGTCTCCTCTTTAGAGCATCTGCTGGAAGGAGGGTTGCTGGTGACACGCTCTCCATTCTGAGCTGTGCTCGCTCAGGGCTGCTTCCCACCAATGACCAACACCATGCAGGTATTAAAGCCTGGCCAATGGTGCCCAACATGGGACTCTCCTAACATGTAATCTTTGCTCAGGGATCCCTCATAGCTTGGTGGACACTCAGTTGTGTATCCTACTTCCTACCCATCCCTGTGCCTTCCTGCTCCTTTCACGGGTGTCAGCCCTGTGTCATGGTCTGAAGACTCTCCCTACCTACACCTGATCCCACCCCACATCATCCTTAACAAGCTTTTTCCTCAATAAGTCTCTTGCATGTCTAACCCTGTCTTAGTGTCTGCTTCTCAGAGGATCTGAACTTACCTGGACACATCAGGGAGATTTCCTAAGAAGAGAGACCCATGAGCCCATTTGCTAGGTTCTACTGCTGGCAATGAATCTTAAGTAAGAAAAAAAGAAAAAGCTTCATCTATCTCTGTTGCCTCATTCCAGCACCTACTTTTCCCTTTTCTCTCCATTTTTCCTCTGTGATTCACCATTAGCCCAAACTGCAATCTGAAAGCCAATCTAAATTATCCTCTCCTTACACTCAAGTAATCTATTGCTCATTTCTGTCCCTTCGAGCTCCATAGCATCTGCTGTCACCCTCTTAGTTGATGTATGCATTGTTTTTTCACTAGGAAGATTTCCCCTAGTTGGTCTTCCTGCATCAAAACTATTCTTCATTTGGTCCTTTGTTCTGCAATTAACATAATGGTTTTTCTACAATATAAATTCATCACATAGTCCCCTCCTTAAAATCCCTATATTTTAGAAGACAATACAAAATTTCATCACCTATCATGTGGGGACCATTCAAGAGCTGGCCTCTATATAGCCCTCCAGTTTCATCTACATCCTGCCCTTAATGCATGCTGAATTACATTCAGTTCCCAGAATGTGCTACTCTCTTTCAGGCCTCCATCCCTTTTAACATAGAGGACCCATCCCTCTATCTCAGAGGACCACCTTATACTTATAACTTTCCTCACCAGTTGAACTCATAAACCAAGGAGCACCTTCAATGTCACTTCGACTGAAACCTTTCTTTGAGTTTCCTCATCCAGTTTAAGTACTCCTTTCTCTATGTTCCTAGAGTAAGTCACCTATGCCTCTATCATAACCCTTGCCCTGTGGGTGTGGCATATGTCTGCCATAAACATGGAATGACCAAAACAAAGGTCCATACTATGGAAGACTAACAGGTTTCAGATCACGTATCAATTCTGAAAACTTGATGACAGTTCCTTGGCTTCCTGTATTGAAAGTCATTTTTAGACCATTCCCAGACTCAGGGAGAGAGAGTTGAAGATCAATTAAAGGTGTCTCCCATGAGTGTGAGAAAAGGGGCTGTGACCACATAACTACCAAAAACATTAGGGATTTAGGCCACTGCAATGTACCTGGAGCTGTGAGGTAGGCAGCAGATTCCCAAGAGCCTCATTTGTCCCATCTCACCAACACAGGGGAAAGTGAAGAGAGTCCTTATTAGCTCTGTGACCTGGTGCTATGTGTCTTATGCTGCTCACTTGATAGTTAGTATAGGTTAGATATTGCTGTGGGAGCACTAAGACTCCATCTCAGATTTAAGGAATGTAACCACTAAAATGTAATTGTTGCTTGTAGAACAATAGAGCGCTCTCTCTACGCAGTAACTTGGGTACCCCAGGCTGGCAGAGCACCAACATCCAGAAATGGAGGCCTCCATCATTACCGTTGAACAAAAAAGTCACCTGGAAGGTCATATATCTGCTCTCTATCTTTCAGCCGGGAAATGAAAAATGTTCTTCATCCGAAGTCCAGATCTTTCCTCTGATCTTCTGGTTAACAATATCCAACTGTGGAATTTGTATCACCCCTTGAATATTCCTCCCACATAAACTCTTATCCTTACCATCAAGTTATCTATATGACACTCCAGGAAGTCATCCTTCTTATATTTTATTCCCAATGTCCATCAAATCTTTAAGCCCTTACTTTGTCTAACTATATTCTGAGGAGTCCCTAATTTCTCCATCCAATTGATGCCCTAGTTTAGGCCTTGGCCATCCCTTGTGGGAGTCCCTGCAATGCTTTCCTGACCTAAAGTTTTTTCTTCCTGAATCCTTTCTCTACACTCCAGCCTGGCATGACCTTACTAAAGGGTAAATGTGATCTTGTCACTTCTCATGCTGCCTGTGGGATAAAGTCAGAGGTCTATGTTTGAGCTCAGCACATCTCTCAAAACATATTTCTTATCATCTTCAAATTTTATGTTCAAGGAATCCAAAATTCCTAGAAGTTTCCAAAATGTAGTGTGCCCTTCGAGAGACTATGACTTTAATCATATTACCCTCACCTCCTGGAAAGCACTTCCCGGACCTCCTGGGCAAGACCACCACACACATACCTACTTTCTACTCCAGTTGAATTTGGACGCCCCTTAAAAGGGAGCCATTCGCTCTCATAATAGTTGTACATCAGTTGTTGAATATGATCTGACCTAGTTTGACCTGTGTGGTTCTGCTTAACTTATTTATCTTTTCTGAGTCTCATAGGAGTGATAATAACATACATTTCACAGGGCAATTATGAGGGATAAAGGAGACAACATCAAAAGTGATTAGGATAGTATCGACTGTCTGTTCACCATTGTATTCCTAGTGACTTATGTGGGCTCTGGCACATCGTAGACACAGAAATATTTGTTGAAGGGATACATGTTAGTTATCCTGATTATTATTTCAATCACTTCACTATTACATGGATCGATATCTGTTCCCTTGCCTATCTTTTACACCACACACTGAGCTTTTTAAAGTTTATCTTAAGGAGATTATCTTGTACAATCTTTTATTTAAAGTTATTTGGCACAGATGATGTATTTTTAAATATTCAATGAATGAAGAATAAATGAATGGATGAATGAAATTATTCTATAGCAGGTACTTATCTGCAGCAAGTGTCAACACTAAATTCATGGCTCTTGTATTACCATTACTTTTGCTCACCAATCTCTTGTCCTCTCCCTAGTTGATTGATATCCTGCATGTAGGTGTGTGGATTCGGATGTAGGTGTTCACATTTGATTTATTGATTTGAAAATCACACAAATTTGACCTTAAAAGAATATTCTGAGTGCTTTCCCCAATATTGCTGGATTGATAATTTACATGCAAAAAATGAGGGGAAGAGTTGGTAGGTGACCCAAACTTCTCTGAACAGGTACTTTATAATAAAAATTATATAAAAATTATTGAACAGGTACTTTATAATAATGTACCTTCCTTATGTCACAAAAATTTCAAGCTATGAAATATTTCTTAAATCTATGACCATGCACTATGAATTCAAGGCAGCTCCCATGGCTCTGTACCGCATTAGGGTCTCCATCTCGCTATGACATGCATATTTTTAAAAAGAGAGTTCCATTTGTTGGATGCCTGTTAAATTAAAGGAACTAACCATATTAACAGATGGGTGGGTATTCATGAAGTGTGAGGTGATGCTATTCCTGTTTAATAAAAGAAACTTATTCATAAAGTAATCTCTTCCTACTTCTTAAACTATTTCAAGGCAGTTTATAGTTAAAACATACATAGAAAGATTGTTCAAATAAAGTAATAAGAGTGGTGAGATAAATTTTTTTTTGTTTTTTTAGAGTCTGACATGTTTTCCAGACTTTCCACTATGAATATGTATTAATTTATAATAAAGTCCAAAATACACTAAAAAATACAGGAAAAATCAGAAGTTATATAAAGGAAGGGACAATTTTTTGGACAGGGAATGTGGTATACTCATCTGAGCATTAAATTAAGCTCTGACTTAAGTCAAGGCCAAACCATGGCCCGGTGATTGTAAGCATCAGTCATTTGGGTAAGATCAAAATCTTTCTTGGAACTAAATTCCAAGAAAAAAACTATAACTTGGGGCTTCCCTGGTGGTGCAGTGGTTGAGAGTCTGCCTGCCGATGCAGGGGACGTGGGTTCATGCCCCGGTCCGGGAAGATCCCACATGCTGTGGAGTGGCTGGGCCCATGAGCCATGGCCACTGAGCCTGTGTGTCCAGAGCCTACCACAACTGGAGAGGCCACAACAGTGAGAGGCCCGTGTACCACAAAAAAAACACACAAAAAACAAAAAAACCCTGTAACTTGGTTTTATTGAAATAGCAAAATACTGAGCACTGAAAACTCAGGTTTCACTCCAAGATTATTTTCACTCCAGTTTGTGACTTTGAACACACCATTTCCTATCTCTGGGATTCACATAGAGAGAGAAAGAAGGAAGAGTAGCTTCAGTTCTCCAAGCTTCCTTACTGTTTTAATAATGTGATCCATGTTTAGGTACACAATTTCAAAATAAGTTTAGGCACCATCTCTCTCCACTTGAAAATTGAAGCCCAGCAACGATCCTTGCTGCCCCTGAGAATCTGAATGAAAAACTGTATCCCTTTGCTCACATACAGATAAAGACAACTCTGAGTCTTGCCTAGTGCACTAAAGATGAAAAGAGTGACTTTTACACCATCCTTCTCTTCCCTAGATTCTTTCCTGGTTTCTGTTTTTAGACTGTCATACAAGAAAAAAAAAAAAAAATATATATATATATATATATATATATATGTATAAAGTCGGTCTTTTTCAAGTCTCCTGCTGCTCCTTTGTATGTTTTTAAACCCAATGTTTTAGGAGAAGATGAGAATAGATGCTCAGCGCTGATGTAAATGGCAATGCCGTCATCACTCAGCTAACAGAAAACAGAAACGAAAGGGTAACGAGGGGCAAGGGAGAGGTGGAGCAGTTCTAAGTGTTGGTGAAATAGATGTTTAAAAATTTTCAGTTCCTGGTGGTCAGACATCATGCCGTTCATTTCTTTTTTAATCTCATGGTGCTGGCTCAGTGACCTCTGTTTTCTGAGTTGTAGTCGCATTATTTAAATTCTTTATTTGGTAATGTCTCATGAAATATCAAGACAGGTCTTCTTTTGATGTCTTGATTTGTTTCTATAAAATTTAGTTTTATTACCCTTCAAGGTCTGGATGCTTTGAGTCTTCTAATAAATCAGAGACATCTTAGGGGCCAGCATTGTATTTTAGATGCTTTGTATCTTTCATGGTCCCTGGATTGAATTTATGCTTTTTGTAGGTTTTCAGTATAGACTTATGTCCTCTGACTGGAGAGCGTTATTTCCTCCATGTGGATTCATTTAAGGAACTAAACTATGGCCTCCACAGTTGCAAAGTTCTTCATTCTACTACTTCATTAAAAATCCTTATACTGCAAATTCATTTCAAGTACATTTTTGTTACTTTCCCAACATCTACTTTCCCTTCCTTCTTTTTAATACTTAGCTATCATCTTCCCCCAGATTCAGCTGAAAAATTCTCCTTCTCCAAAAGATTTCTAACAGTAATTCTTTCTCACATTGGCCATCACTTTAAATTTCAAGATTCAGTTTTTCCTTTGCTGCTGCCCAGTTTTGAAATGTTTCTTCTGTAATTCCATTTTATAAACTTTGTTCCTAAATAGATTGTAAAGAAATAGGTTGAGTCATTTCTTATTGTGGACTATGCAATGACTGGCACATTGTAGTAGCTCATTAAAGGCTAGTTTCTTCCCTTTGTAGCAGCTTCAAAATTGCAGGCAGTCAAAACATATTTTAAAATTACATTACTGAAGCTATTTCTGGTGGCGAGCTTGGCACTTAGGGATCGTTGCCACTCTACTGTGTTCATTAATTCAAAGTGGAGTGCAGTAAAATGGCAAGAAATTCAGTGCATTTTTGAATCATAGGATGGAAAAACTAGAAAAGACAGAAGAGATTGTGCAATCACTCTAGCAGATGGAGAGTGGTACACTAAGAAAGGCTGCAACTTTTCCAAGGTCAGTCAACTCAGGAGAGGACACAAATCTAAATGGTCCCAGCAGAGTGCCCTTCTGACTTTTCCTTTGTACCTCTGCTCTTTCCTGGATCAATATTTTTTTCAGACTATTAAGGTGGTACCCTTGATGCTCCATCCCTAATGTGGCTATGGAAGATTAAATTCCTCCTTTTCTTTTGAGTTCTAACTCTTCTGATAAAATATTCATGGCAGTTCATCTTTTGTAGATCACCTTTAAAGCTTCTCAGGCTGGAGTATATGTGCCTCTGATGATTCATGGTATGTAGTAAAGTTATTTCTAAAGGCACATATTCCAGAAACTATTTTCACATTAAAGTGCAACTATCTATTTCGTTTTTAATAAAGGGATTTGTAAAATTTTCAAAGTTATGGCTGCTACTTTTGGCTCTCCTCACAGGAATATGCATCCAGGCTGCCTTGAAGTTAGCAGAACTCGAGAAGAAAAGTCGAAGAAGAGCATGTAACAAAACTAGTGAGTTGCAAAACGCTCACAATGTCAGTTTATAAAACTGTCTGTAATTATTGTATAACTTGAGGTTCACCCTTGACTTTCTGTCAGTCTTATTCTTTGGGTTCCTTACTGGTTAGCAAAGTACTGAGCACAATGCATATCCGTTGCCTAATAAATGTAGAATATATATTAAGGATGACAAATAGTTATCGAGACTGTTTACAGAGGCAGAGGACACGCAGACTCTGCCTAAGGGAATATGAAGACCCAGATATGCCATAATAGGTATAACAGGAATTGAGAAGGTACAGCACTTTGAGAATATTTTAAGTTCTAACAAATATTTATTTACTATTTTTTTTTTTTGCAGTACACGGGCCTCTCACTGCCGTGGCCTCTCCCGTCGCGGAGCACAGGCTCCGGACACGCAGGCCCAGCGGCCATGGCCCAGGGGCCCAGCCGCTCCACGGCATGCGGGATCCTCCCGGACCGGGGCACGAACCCGCGTCCCCTGCATCGGCAGGCGGACCCTCAACCACTGCGCCACCAGAGAAGCCCCTAACAAATATTTTTTAAAAAACCCATTCCAGGCTACTTTGAGGAATAATTTCATTTTAAATTGCTGATATGAGAGAAAATAGATGGAAAGTTCAATAAAATCTGTAATGCACATGAGTTTTAATAAGAACAATAATTAAAAGCTCAATAAATTTTACATGCACATTAATTGATCATTTTATTACACAATTACCTTATCCTATATACCTTCGTAATTATTCTAAGAGACACACACACAAAAATCCCTCTTTATCACTTTGAAAAGAAACTATCATATTTAAATTTTAATTAAAAGGAAAAAATGAAAAACAAAAAAATTAAGTGTCTGAAATAACAAAGTCATCAGGATTTTAAATCTTTACACTGTGTTTTTTTCTTTCTTTTTTTTTTTTTTTTTTACTGGATAAAAACTTCAACCCTTCCACATTGTAAGGCAAACATTATGGAGAGATTGTTTTCCAAAAACAAAAATTATCAGTGTTTTAAAGAATATAATTTGTAGTTAACTTTTCATTTTCTTCTTTTCGCTGATCATTTCACGTGGCAGTCACAATCTTTCTGGGGAGGTGGGAAGTTAGACCTGGAGAAACAAAGTGTAAAAATCATTGGGAATGCTAAGATACATTTGAACGGGGTAAAGCTTCAATGGCGTATTCTTCTTGTTAAAAATACGGAAGGATCAATACCACAGCTGGGCTTAGTGCACAAAATGCTTCATAATAGAAATGATGCACAAAGCGATTCAGGTACCGTAGAGGCTGTGATTGCCCCAATGAAGAGTGAATGAGTGAATGTGTGAATGAATGAAGTCAAGCACGCCCGATCAGGCAGCAGGTGCTTGGCTCCATGTGCTATTTCTGAAGTGTGGTCCAGAAGTGTAGACCTATTTGAATTTTGGAAATGAAGAGTATTTTTATCGACCAAGAAGCCCACGCTGCAGCTCCTTTATATCAAGTTCAAGTTTCAACAAATACTTCCCTAGATAGCATTTTGTAAGCTTACTCATTCTTCTCTGCCAAAGGCAACAAAACAGGAACATCTAACAATTTTAATTGCTTTTAAATGCTTATTTAAGCACACGTGGCAGAACTAAAATCACTTTTATCCCCTATCTTTTTTTCTAAGGATTAGATCCTTTGAAAGGTTTACTTTCTTTTAAAAAATAATGTATAGTATGTAATTATATTCAAAGGATAAATTGTACTGAATCATATGGACTACATTCAGGAAAAATCAGAAATCCTATTATAAACAGTCAAGGTTAATAATGAAGTTGAAAAGTTTCTTTCCCATTTAACAAAATTTCAAGTTTTATTTTATTGCTTCCTGAGACATAATTTAAACAAACCAAACATTTGAGGGCTTTTGTGGATTTTAAATTCACAAAATTCAAAAGCATAGCTTGACTTATCCACTGACCTCTTTCTGCATAATTATATTAATGTGGATAATGGTTCTACTCTCATAAAAACTGTTTTAATAACAATTTGAATACATGTTTCAGAAAGTAAGCACTACTACTCTTTTTTTAATATTTATTTATTTATTTATTTATTTATTCATTTTTGGCTGTGTTTGGTCTTCGTTGCTGCACGCAGGCTTTCTCTAGTTGCGGCGAGCAGGGGCTACTCTTCGTTGCGGTGCGTGGGCTTCTGATTGCAGTGGCTTCTCTTGTTGTGGAGCACAGGCTCTAGGGCACCTGGGCTTTAGTAGTTGTGGCACATGTGCTCAGTAGTTGTGGCTCATGGGCTCTAGAGTGCAGGCTCAGTAGTTGTGGTGCACGGGCTTAGTTTCTCCATGGCATGTGGGATCTTCCTGGACAAGGGATCCAACCTGTGTCCCCTGCACTGGCAGGCGGATTCTTAACCACTGCACCACCAGGGAAGTGAAGGATACTCTTAACACAGTGGTATAATTGACAAAACAATGGACTTGGCGTAAGGAGACTTGAGCCCTAACCTTGAATCTTTAAGACCCATAAACCATATTATAAATACTGGAAATCTTTGTCACCTGAAAATGAAAATTATTGACTACATAATATATTGCTCATTTTTTTGTGGACATCTCCCTAAAGGACCTACAGTAGTTTTACAGGCCTCTAGTACTTCTCAGATTATGATACTATGAGCTGTTTGTGAGATGATTTTAGATTGTACCAAAATTATTTTAGTTTTGAGAATCTCCCTGGCAGTCCAGTGGTTAGGGCTCTGTGCTTTCACTGCTGAAGGCCCAGGTTCCATCCCTGGTCAGGGAACTAAGATCCCAGAAGTCTCACAGCACAGCCAAAAAAAAAGAAAAAAAATCAAAATTATTTTATTTTAATAATTATCTATTATAAAAATACAATTAGAAAAAATTTCCCAATAAGCAATAAAATACTGTTTAACATTTATTTTCTTTAAATTTTTTGTTTTGAAAAAGATTATATACAATATTAAATATCTAATACTACAGGTGGTAATAAAGTTACATATATATATATATATATATATATATATATACCCACATAGGAATCCTGATTATTGGGAAATAAATGTTGCTTAGGCTATGTAAAACCCAGTTTGAGAAATGCTGGACCACTTGTATTTGATATTCCTTCCAGTTTTAAATACAGGTCTTTAATAAAATTGAACCACAGTAATTTCTCACTAGATGGCAAAAAAGAGACAACACAGGATGTATCCTAAATATAAATTTTGGGAACCCTAACCCAAGTTGTGTTTTTTCCAAAATGTAGTTCTTTATGTCTGGGGGAGTTCCTTCACATTAGTTATTCAAGAGGCTTTTATTTATTTTTAAACTTCAATCATTCTTTGGCAAAGACTAGTCCTTTGTTTTATTAATTAATTTATTTATTTTTGCTGTGTTGGGTCTTCGTTTCTGTGCGAGGGCTTTCTCTAGTTGTGGCAAGCGGGGGCCACTCTTCACCACAGTGCGCGGGCCTCTCACTATCGCGGCCTCTCTTGTTGTGGAGCACACGTTCCAGATGCGCAGGCTCAGTAGTTGTGGCTCACGGGCCTAGTTGCTCCGCGGCATACGGGATCCTCCCAGACCAGGGCTCGAACCCGTGTCCCCTGCATTAGCAGGCAGATTCTCAACCACTGCACCACCAGGGAAGCCCCTATTCTGAGGCTTTTAAATGGAAGCTATCATATGAATTTAGACCATTACCCATGACCCCTCCAAAGAGATTACTGAGTCAATTCCATATGGTACTGGTGCAAAGACAGACATATAAACCAAAGCAACAAAATAGAGACAACAGAAATTGATCCATTTATATAGGGTTAACTGAATTTCAATAAAGATACCAAAGCATTTCAATGGGGAAAGTAAAGTCTTTTTAACTAATAATATAGAAACAGCTGGATATCCCTTTGGGGAAAAAAATGAGCCTTTTATTTTTTAAGTTTAGAACATAAAATAAAGTATTTTTTATTAAAGTATAGTTGATTTACAATATTGTGTTAGTTTCAGGTGTACAGCAAAGTGATTCAGTTATACATATATATATATTCAGATTAGGATTTACTGTATAGTACAGGGAATTATAGTCAATATCTTGTAATAACCTAGAATGGAAAATAAAGTATTTTAAAATCCCTGCCCACTTCTTTGATTCCTCAAATCCATTATTCTGTAAAATCAAGTCCGTGAGTCAAATGGTTTTTAGACCTCTCTCTCTCTCTCCCCCTTCATTTCCCTCCTATTTTCATTCAGCGAGTTTTAGCTGAGTGCCCAGTTTCCACTAGTCAAATGTCAGTGCCCTAGGAGCTGCAACGTAAGCATGGCCCTGCTCTCTACCACAACCTTGGCCATCTTGTATTGATCTGCTCTTGAGGGAGATTCTAAAACCAGCCCCAAAGGTACCGTGTGCAGAAATCCCAGACACCTCTAATTGGGTGGGCCTCCTTCCTGCTCCATTCACTCATTCTCTAGAAGGAGAGGCTGGACCTTAGACACTTCAGAGGGAAAAACAATGAAGAGAGTTACTGAGTCAGATATTCTTCTTCGGTGCTTTACCTTAATTCCCACGTGTGTGTCCCCTTCCCCCAGGCACCCAGGTTCCTTACGTTTGGACTTCCTCAACCCTCAACTTGCGAAGAGTTGCTTCTTCTTAACTTCTTTAAGCAAGATTTGAAAACAATTGCCTTTGAAAGTCCCCCTCATGATTTTATAACCCCTATGATTGTAGTCTCTGAAAGATTTAACTTCAAACTGTTCTAACAGTGTCCTAGTGGGACTATTTCATAGGAAATAGCTACTTTGAAAATATAACATATGGTGCTCTACCATTTTCTAAGCACATAAAACAAGATCTTTGGAGGCCTGGAGCTCCTCTGGGCCTCCAGTCTCTATCTTCTCTCACCTGGTAGGTATTTCTTTCTTTTTTCAAAAATGTCTAAATTTTATATTGGAGTATAGTTGATTTTTTTACAATGTTGTGTTAGTTTCAGATGTACAGCAAAGTGATTCAGTTATATATATACATATACATATATCTATTCTTTTTCAGGTTCTTTTCCGATCTTGGTTAAAAAATGAGCCTTGATTCTTAACTCAGACCATACACAAAAATTCATGCAAAATGCACCATAGACCTAAACATAAAAACTAAATCTACAAAATTACTGGAGGGTAACAGGGAGAAAATCTTTGTTAACTTGGGATAAAAGAAGACTTCTTAGATAGGTCACAAAAAACACCAACTAGTTTAAGAAAAGTTGTTTTAAAAAATGTAAAAAAGAAACTGCTTTTTGAAAGACATTATTATGAAAAGGAAAAGAAAAGCCACTGACTGGGAAAAAAATTCATAGTACAAATATCTGATAGAGAAGCGTCCAGGGAACCAAAAACTCTTATGACTCAATAATAAGAAGACAAACAACCCAGTTTAAAAAAAGATGGGCGCATATGTGGAATCTATTATTTTCTTAAACGGTACAAATGAATTTATTTACAAAACAGAAACAGTCTTACAGATATCAAAAACAAACTTATAGTTACCAAAGGGGAAACGTGGTAGGGAGGGATAAATCAGGAGCTTGGGATTAACATACACACACTACTATATATAAGACAGATAACCAACAAGGACCTATTGTATAGCACAGGGAACTCTACTCAATAATCTGGGATAACCTATATGGGACAAGAATCTGAAAAAGAATGAATATATGTATAACTGAATCACTGTGCTGTACACCTGAAACTAACACAACCTTATGAATCAACTATACTCCAATAAGATTTTAAAAAATAAAAATTTTAAAAATGGGCAAAATATCTAAACAGACACTTCACAAAGTCATATATACAAATGGTTTATAAGCACATGGAAAGTTACACAATATCATTAGTTATCAGAGACATACAAATTAAAAAATGATAAAAATGATACCACTACACACCCACCGGAGAGAGTAAATTTTTAAAAAAATTGACAGTTTAACATATTGGCAAGGAAATGGGGCAAATAAAAGTCTTATACATGTTTGTCAGAATGAATAGGCACTTTAGAAATCAGTTTGGCAGTAAAGTTCAAGTTGAGTATATACTGACTCTATGACGCATCAATTCCATCCCTAGGTATTTCTCGTATAGAAAAGAAATTCTAAAATAGGCAAAATTAATCTACTGAGAGCAGATCAGTGATTGTCCAAGGCCAGAGGTAAAGGGAACTGCCTAGAAAAGGAAAGCATTTCTGGGGTAATAGAAATGTTCCTTTTCTTTATTGGGATGTTGTTACGCACACATATGTATTTGTTAAAGCTCATTGACTGATGCACTTAAAATGGCTGCATTTTGATATTAACTTTGATGTTAAAAACTGTAACATCAGAATAATGCCTGCTTATGGGGGAGGAATTGACTTGAAATGGGCACAAGGGAACTTTCTGAAATAATCAAAATATTCTCTCTCTCCATTGGAGTGGTGGTTTCTCTGCTGTACACATTTGTCAAAACTTAGCAAATGGAACCTTAAAGTATTTATTTTATTTATGAAAATTACTCTTCAATTAAATAAAAAGCTACTGCAAAAAATAACATACATAGAGTAAACCAAGAAGATATTATTTTTACTTCCCTCAAATTAGCAAATATATATTATATATATATATATATATATATATAGTGTGTGTGTGTGTGTGTGTGTGTGTGCGTGTGTGTGTACATCATCAGTGCTGACAAAAGTTTGGTAAGATGGACATATTTGTATACCAATGGTGGGAGTACAAATTAGTATATTTCTGGAACTAAATATTCCAATATTCATTAGTTTCTGAATAGGTATACCTTATGATCAAGTAATTGTACTCCTTGGAATCTATACTAATGAAACATTCACAAGTCCAAAGATTTATGTGCAAAGAGACTCATTTCTTTTAACTTGTAATTTAGAAAATTAGAAAGAAACCTGAATGTCCAAATGATTTTGACTAGTATGGGAAAATGCCATACTAAATATTTAGCAAAATGAAAAGATATCAAGTAATGTTAGAATATTGTAGGTATAGTATAAACTATGAATGTGAAAACTTAAAGAAAAAAATGTAAATGCTAACAATAGTTGTTACTGGGAAGCATGATTATGAGTGTCATTTTCTTTTCATCAGTTTTCTGTTTTCTATTTTCATAATTTGCAAGTATTTCCATGAGAAATTTAGGATTAAAATTATATCATAATTTAAAACATTAATCTTGTTAATATTTGCAAATATAAATATTTATACTATCAAGGATAGTAAAACTTTATAAGGTAAAGGTATCTAAATACATGTCCTACACAGTTGTCAATTATGTGTCATGTATTTGACATGCAAATAAAACCAGAATATATTTCTCTAAACATAAGGTATTGCATTATTTTTATCAGTTTGGAATAAATTCTTTTAGTCTTTTCTTCTTCCTTGATAGACTTATAAAAGTAACTTCTATTTTTTTTTCCTTTTGGGAGGGGCAGTAATAACTTGTACAAAATGGATTAGATTTTTCAATACAGTACTCAATACTTATAATTAATATACATCATATGTCATGACAGAGACGTTTAACACTCACCAAATATCAACATGGTTCCTCACAACTCCTGGCTCCCTTTCGGTTTACATGATCGTGTGATGAATTTTGGCTAATGGTGGTACTCTGCAGATCTTTCTTCCTTTCTGCAGTCAACTGGAAACCTCATCATGAGATTAAAAGAAAAAATGTTCTTCACAGATACCTGTTAACCAAGAGAGTCGCCAATGAGCAACAGAGTATACGCTTGTGAAAAATGAATCTTTGTTATATTAAGCCACTGAGGTTTCAGAATTTGTTTCTTACTTCAGCTTCAACTAACTATACTTACCCATACAAATATTGATAACTAGCAGTGAGGGCTGCTATAAAAACAAAAAAAAGAAAACCCTAAAATATGTGCCATGAGGTTAATAGGTGGGCAGTAGGAAGTAAAAAAAAAAAGTATACAGGGGCTAGAAAGATGGGGATCCATGTTATCCTGTGGCAAAACACTTGGTAAAACTTGGTGGTACAAGGTGTTGTTATTGGTTACCTTTGGCAACTTATTTCAAGAAAACAATGAGATTTTGACGAAAATTGGCTGGGATGTAAGTGGAAATGAAAAGGAAATTCAAGGCCACGTAGGATTGGAATAGTGATCAATTCTAGGTACCAATCCATAAGATACAGCATTTAAGAAGGCTCTTTTCAATAAATGTAAAATAGGCAGCCAGTTAAAACGACTAAGGACGATGATCAGCTTAAGGGTGTGGCCTTCATATCTAGTATTCTGATGGCCCTAAGGTACTCACCCTTAAGTCAAGCCAGAGAAGCTAGGTAAGTGTAAGAAAGCAATGAAACGTAACGAATCTGAGAGCCATGGTGAGGAACCATGTTGATGTGACTGCTAGCAAATAAAGGGTAAATGTATTGAAAGTTTTAGAGTTTTACTTTTACAGAAATCAAGAGTTTGATCCAAAAATATTTGTGATTATTCAAAACATAACAATCCTTAGGCTCCCAAACTTCCACGGACAGAAAACAGACTGAAGATGGAAAGCCATGAGGAACATTGGTCAAGGTTTTGTAAAGTCAGAACCTAATACAAGTGCATCCAGGGTAGGGAGTGGGGCAGGATTTCAGAACTGCTATCAACCAGTGCACGCTCTGTGTCCCCTACCCTTGCCCTTTCTGGTGGCAGAGTTTCCTGACGTTGTTACAGGAAGGGGGACCCCTTCCAGGACCCGAGAGTGGGCCCTTGTCTAACACTCGGAAATTAACTTTCCGAGGAGACACATGTGCTGACAAAGAAAGAGACTTTATTGGGAAGGGGAGCCCAGGTGGAGAGCAGTAGGGTAAGGGAACGCAGGAGAACGGCTCTGCCACGTGGCTGACGGTCTCAGGTTTTATGGGGATGGGGTTAGTTTCCGGGTTGTCTCTGGCCAATCATTCTGACTCAGGGTCCTTCCTGGTGGCGCGCGCATCACTCAGCCAAGATGGATTCCAGCAAGGAGGATTCTGGGAGGTTAGTAGGATATATGGATGGACATCTCCTCTCTCCTTTTGATCTTTCCCGAGTTATTCCGTTGGTGGTAGCTTGTTAGCTCTGTGTTGCTTACCAGTACTTCCTGTTGTAAGATAACTCATGCAAGTGGCTACGATGCCTGGGCAGGGCAGGCAGTTTCAGTGAGTGTTTCCCCTAACGACCTTATCCTGCTCCTGTCCACCACTGTGTATTGGATGAGGTAGGAGCAGATATCTTGCTTTTTGTTTGCTAGATGCCTGTGTTGCTGAACCAAACGTGGGTCTGCTCATCCTTGTGCAGTAAAACCAATCTACTGACACCAGGTTGTGATGAAGGAAATTTACTGTACTGAATGTTCATCTCCATTTATTCAAATCTTATTTTATTCAAAAAATTAAAAAATTCTTAAAACATATTTTAAGGAACATAAAATTCTTACATCCAAAAACTTAAAAAGTTTTAAATTCTTAGATATTAGAATATATTTTAAGGAACACCAAATTCTCATGTCCAAAGAGTTAAAAAAATATATAAAATATAAAGAAATAGATAAACAATAAAAAATTCAATAGAAATTTTAACTATAGTCATAAAATGGAAGGAGATAAGCATTCTGCCTGGCATAAGGCATACTGTGTATTGAAAGGAGACTAGAATAGTAGTGCTGGGTTGACTCTGCAGTGCAAGATATGTGATAATGTATTTCATCTACTTTAAGATGCTAATCTTTTCATGCATTCACTCTGAATATCTTTGAAACTGTCATGTGACATACAATCTAAGGCATCTTCAAATGGCTTTCAGCCAGCCAACAATCATGACAGAGTTATCCTCGCTTGTGTGCATGACCAAAACTTGATCATAGCTGGTTATTTCTTATGACATAAATTGAGCTATGGACATTACTAAAATACACTATATATACTACAGTCCATTGCTGTTTTTTTTTTCTCTATGATTTAAAGGTGAAAAGTTATTGTCTACCTAGAAAGGCAACAGAAGAAGGCAGTGGGGCATAAATTTGTTATTTGAAAAACAAATATTTCCATTGGAAGAATAAGCCCATTTACATTTTCTTGCAAAGGTGCAACCAGATGCTTTACGAGACCTATGAAAAGAAGAAATCCACGGTCAATGATGTGTGAGGTTTTGTTACTTATATATATGCTAAAGTATTGTCTATCACATATAAGAAACAGTAAGCATCAAAACTTGCTGAATTAGGTCTGTGGCGCATAGAGGAAATTGCAAAGACAACTGCTGGGCATATAAGAAAAGCTATATTCCCAAGGAGAATATCTGGTAGGAACACATGGATAATGATGATGATGATGATGATGATGACTGAAATGATTTGAGAAGACTTGGGGTCTAAATGGGAACATATTTTAGGATTATTTTAACTAGTCCATTTCACTCATTTCAGTTAAGTCATTTCACTTAACTATGCCCTTGCTAATGTATGCCCATCAAACTTATATGACAGAAGGAAGAAACTACATCTATAAAAGTCTAACAGAGATCTTTCAAAAAATATAAAAATTTTAAAAACCTAAGGGATATAACTGTTCTTAGTTTAATTGGAAACATTTTTTTCCCAGTAGTACATAAAATAATGATGATTCTTACCATGGATAGTGTTTTAGATTAGATGACATATTTTATACTAGTTGGAATCCTTTTGTTGTAAGTAAAAGACTCAAACTTGCCTATACACTAAAGGTAATTATTTTACTTAAAATTAAGTCCAGATTTTCAGCCTGATTGGGTCAGCCTTGAGCCAGCGGCTCATAATATCACTAAGGAATTTATTTCCATGTCCACACCCTGCCTTCCACATTACAGATTTCATCTCCAGACTCCCTCTCTTTATAATGTCAAGATGACTTCCAGCAGCTGCTGGGCCAACAGGCTTCTTTTTCCACATCCAGCAGAATAAAGTGGGAAATGTCCCTCAGGAAACACGAGAAAGTTAGCAGGTCACTCTGACTGGACCAGCTGAGGTCACATGCTCCATCCCTGGATCCCCAAAGGTAATAGAGAACTCTTGGGCAGGAACAAAAAGAAAACTGCAAATGACACTCATTCACCAGGTGTAGCAGACCCATCAGTTTCCTGTCTACATCCTCACACACATCTGTGCTCTGGGACCTGATTTCCAACCGTCAGCACCTGCGTCTCTTTGCCTTAGGACTTTTATGGTCTCTGAAACTCTCTTCATCCACCTACTCAGCAGGAAAGAAGTGACAGGAAGATGACACCCCCAGTGATGGTGGATAAACACTCCAGCTCCTAGTTCTTTTGCTCTTTGGGCCAGATTATTCTAAGGTGTGTATACTACCCTCGTTCCCAATGCACAATTAAATCCCAGTAGCCCTCAGTGGTAGAGAAATTGATAACACGTCCTTTATCGATTGCTTCCCCTTCCCTGTCTCACTTCTCTATGCCCCTTCCAGTGTTTCCTCCTCCCAAATACATTCTCTGCACTTATATCTTTGGCTCAGGATATGAATCTGGGGAAATCCAAACTCAGACAGTGATATTAAAGCTTCCCCTTCCCCTACTCATTTCAAATAAAGTGTTTATTTTGCAAGATTTATCTGAACCTCCTTTTCCTCTTGAATAAAAGGGAGATAACAATGTGTGCCGCTTCTCTTGTCTTAATTATTATGAAGATCAAGTGAGATAATGCACACAGAAATGTTGCGTAAAGTACTGTCCAAAGGAGCATAGGTATGGTTATAATTACCATATACTTTAGAAAAATCAATCCCCTCAATTATTGGCAAGTAAACAGCAAATAGTATTCATCAGTGGTGGGATCCTAGGCAGTGCCCTCTGCCTTCTCTTGAAATAAAAAGGACAAGAATGAATAATTAGATGATTCACCACAAAGGGATTACCTAAGGCATCTCTTTGTGTAGGCTACAGCTGCCCATTTATTTGTTATTAATACCAGAGACCTCTCAGCAGGAAGAGAGCATAAAGTAAACAGGGAAGGAGTACCAGAAAAGGGCATAGGGAAGCCACCCGCTGGGCACTGCTCACTCAGAGGCTAATGTCACCTGAACTGACTCACACTTCAGGCTCCACAGGGCTGTTGATGGAGAACATGACCCCTGCCACACTCACTTACCCAGTGTAGGATGTTGGTTTCCAGGGAAAAAATTCAAATCTCATTGACAATAAAGAGTTGCCAATTTTACAGTCGTTAATTTTACCCCAGTTTGGAAATTCATATGCTTTACTTTGCTCTATTTTATTTTTATTATTTTAAATATATACATATTATTGAATTCTAACATACATGCAGGAAAGGTCACAAACCGTAAGTGTACAGTGCAAGGAATTGTCACAATATGGTAATTACCACACAAATCAAGAAATCATTGTTGCTGAATCGGCCTCTGTGCCCCAGTGCCAAATCAAATCTTGGAGACAAGAGTTTTGGGTGAAATAGAAAAGAATAGCTTTATTGCTGTGCCAGGCAAAAGGGGACAAAGTAGGCTTGTTCCTCAAAAACTATGTGTCCCAACCTAGGGGTATTTGGTGAGGAGTTTTATAGCGATGGTTCAAGGGCAGGATTGCTGATAAGGACCAGGGTGTGTGCAGGGCCTGCACTCCTTTAATCTGGCCTCAGGTGGCCCCTGATGAGCTTCTCTGGTTCTCAAGGTTATCAAATTGTGACCTTCTCTGGAATGAAGAATGATTCATCAAAGTAGCTAACATCTTCCATTTGCTGAGGATTTTAGTTCTGTAAAGAGCTCAAAGATATTGTTACGTGTATCCCTTGAGGGGGAACTGGGACCCTGCCCCAAGGCTACACTGTTGTTTCTTGACTGCTCCTCCCTTGTCTCTGCATCCCCTCCCTTCCTGGATCAGCAACTGTTTGAAAGGCTTCTGTGCCCAGGAGCCCCACAGGGTCCTGCTTGGTTTCATTATCGGCACCCCTCTAGCCCCCTCACCATCACTACCTTACCCTCGTCCACAAAGTTTACCTCTATCTGGATTTTACCACCAGAGATTAATTTTGCTTGATGTTAAACTTTATATAAGTGGAATCGTGTGGTAGATATTCTTTCCTGTCTGGCTTCTTTCACTAAGATTTTGATTGTGAGACTCCTCTCTGTTGTTGCCTGTAGCTATATTTTACTCCTTTCATGGCTTGATGGTCTTTCATTGTATGACTTTACCATGAGTTACTGACCCATTCTACTGTTGATAAACATTTGGGTTGTTCCCTGTCTTGGGCTATTATTACCAAATCTGTAATGTACATTCTCATAAAAGTCTTTGTACGGATATTTGTACTCATTTATCTTGGGCATATTCCTAGGAATTGTTGGTCATGGAGAGTGGATGTATGTTTAATTTCATTAAAAATGACATTCTTCCAAAATCATTGTACCTTTTGCAATCTCACCAACAGTTTATGAGAATTCCCATTGCTACACGTCCTTGGAAACACTTAGTTTTGTCAGTTATCTTCATTTCCCACATTCTGATGGTATCTCATTTTCTTTTAAATTACATTTCCCTGATTACTAATGACTTGTGCATCTTTCTAAATACTTTTGGCCATTTGGATATCTATTTCTGTAAAGTACCTGCTTAAATCTCTTTTCCATTCTTTTTTTTTTTTTTTTTTTTTTTCCTGGTGTGTGGGCCTCTCACTGTAGTGGCCTCTCCCATCGTGGAGCACAGGCTCCGGACACGCAGGCTCAGTGGCCATGGCTCACGGGCCCAGCCGCTCCGCGGCATGTGGGATCTTCCCGGACCGGGGCACGAACCCGTGTCCCCTGCATCGGCAGGCGGACTCTCAACCACCGCGCCACCAGGGAAGCCCTCCATTCTTCTACTTGGGTTATCTGTTTTTCTCTTATTGATTTGAAGAAGTTTCTACATACATCATGAATACAAATAATTTCTCAGTTATGTGTTTTGTGTCTTACTTCTCCCATTCTGTGGCTTCCTTTTTCATTCGCTTAATGTATTTAAGAAACAGAAGTCCTTAGTTTTAATGGAGCCTAATCTATCAAACAAATTTTTCATACCATGAGGTCATGAGGATATTCTTTTATATTATCTTCCAGAAACTTTATTGCTTAGATTTTGACATTATTTCTAAAATTTACCTAAATTGATTTTTGTATGTGACTAGAATCCAAGTGTATGTTTCCTTTCTTATAGATATCCAGTCATTTGTTCTATGCCTGAAGAACTTCCTTTAGTATTTCTCATAGTGTAGATATGCTTATAATAAATCCTTTCAGTTTATGTTAGTCTGAAAATTCTTTTTTCTCCTTTATTTTTGAAAGATTTTTTTCACTGGATATAGTATTCTGGATTAACAGGTCTTTTGTTTTTGTTTTTTTCTTTTAGCATTTTAAAGATGTCACTTCACAATCTCTGGCTTGCAGAGTTTCTGACAAGATATTGACTATAATTCTTCTCTCTTTTTTGCATAAAATGTATTGTTAAGATTTCGAGATTTTTAAAAATCTTTGATTTTCAACAGTTTGAATATGATGAGTCTACATATAGGTGTTATTATTATCTGGTATTTATTTTTTCTGGTTTCTGTGTATTAATTGGGTCTATGTCTTAATAGTGGACAATTAGTATTGGACAATTTTGAGCCATTATCCCACTAAATATTTGTTCTGCCCCATACTCTGTCTCTTCTCTTTCTGGAATTGCAATTGCATGTATATTAGACTGCTTAATATTGTCCCACAAATCTTCACTGCTCTGCTCTGTTTTAGTCACTCCTTCTTCAAGTTCTTCTTCACTCCTTCCTCATCTGTGTTACGTTTACTGGTGACCCTATTGAAGGCATCATCCATCTCTCTTTCTGTGTTTTTCATTTTTAGTATTTCACGTATCTGTGGGGTTTTTCTTCTTCGTTTCTTTTTTTTTTTAACAGAGTATTCTCTGTTGTTTCTTTTGGTTAAAAATTGACATATTGTATAGAATACTAGAGAATGAGGCAAATAGTGTTTATGGATGGAAATGGGCATGCCTTGTGTTTTGATAGGGCTTTGGTGCGGAGGATTTCATCTGGATTTGAGTTTTGTTTTTGTTGAATCCCTTCACATTCCTTTAGCTCTACCTTGTGCTTTGGCTGGGATCTTGTGTATTAAAGGGATTTTCTGTATGCCTACTTTACCTTTGGCCTCAGGTCTTCTCTGTGAATCTGCTCCTCACAAGAGTCTCTCTCCATATTCTTGCCTCTCTCCCAGAATTAGGGCACTGTTACTGACTACTCAACTCTTGCTGGCATGATTGCAATGGGCAAAGCATGTGTTATTTGGGTTTGATCTAAGTCTTAGGTAGGTACTGGGACTCTGAATATCAGGGATGTGGTCTTCTCGGTGATCCTGCACCTCTCCTAGAGGCAAAGAATCTCGAATAGTCTGAGTTCAGTATGTTTTCTTGCCCTTCCTTCATCTCCACCGTAGGGTTATTGTTCACTTGCTCTAGCTGCTGTGAGTTTTCACGTGTGGTCTAAGGACAACAGAGTTTGATGCCTCTCTCCCAGGGGCTGAAAGCTTTTGTTCAGTATGGGAGATACTGGAGAAGCATCAGAGCAGGTCTTTCTGGCTTTCTCACAGTGGCTGCTGTGCCCGCTCCCCAGACCTGCACCCCAGGGGTTTTTCTCAGGGTTCCCTCCTTGCCCCAATCTTGTGAATCCTAGGAGATCCATTGATAAGAGTCTTCAAGTAGGTGTCCAAACTTCTGTGTCTGTTGCTCCCAGAGGTCCTATAATTTCCTGCTAGTTCACACATGCTGTTTAGTAATTTAATTAATATTTTGCTTGAATTTTTTTATTGGGTTGTATGGGATCCATGCAGGCAGCTGTTGTGTCCCCTCTGTCCTAGAGGCCCACGCTTTCCTTAGATTTCAGGTTATTTGGTTGCTTTGCAACCTCAGTTTTCTTGCTGGGCTTGAAAAAATATACTGAATTTGCTGGGCTTGAAAAAAAAATAGTGAATTTGCAGATCATCTGTTTTATTGACACTTTTCCCAGTTTTTTTTTTTAGCCTTTCTTTTTTTAAAATTAATTTTTATTGGAATTTAGTCACTTTACAATGTTGTAAAGTGACTAAATGTTGTGTTAGTTTCTGCTAACACAGAAATGTTACAATGTTGTGTTAGTTTCTGCTGTACAGCAAAGTGAATCAGTTATACATATACATATATATACGTGTGTGTATATATATATATATCCCCTCTTTTTTGTATTTCCTTCCCATTTAGGTCACCACAGAGCATTGAGTAGAGTTCCCTGTGCTACACAGTAATTCTCATTAGTTATCTATTTTTTTTCAACTTTTTTTTTTTTTAAATGTCGGTTCATTGGTTTGTTTATTTATTTATTTTTGGGTGTGTTGGGTCTTCGTTTCTGTGGGAGGGCTTTCTCCAGTTGCGGGAAGCAGGGGCCACTCTTCATCACGGTGCGTGGGGCTCTCACTATCGTGGCCTCTCTTATTGAGGAGCACAGGCTCAGTAATTGTGGCTCACAGGCCTAGTTGCTCTGCAGCACGTGGGATCCTCCCAGACCAGGGCTCGAACTTGTGTCCCCTGCATTGCCAGGCAGATTCTCAACCAGTGCGCCACCAGGGAAGCCCTAGTTATCTATTTTATACATAGTAGTGTATATATGTCAATCCCAATTTCCCAATTCATCCCACTCCCCCTTCCCCCTTGGTATCCATACATTTGTTCTCTACATCTGTGTCTATTTCTGCTTTGCAAACAGGTTCATCTGTATGTATCATTTTTCTAGATTCCACATATAATTGATATGTAAGATATTTGTTTTTCTCTTTCTGACTTCACTCTATGTAACAGTCTCTAGGTCTATCCATGTCTCTGAAAATGGCAAAATTTCGTTTCTTTTTAAGCCTGAGTAATATTCCATTGTATATATGTACCACATCTTCTTTATCCATTCCTCTGGCAATGGACATTTAGGTTGCTTCCATGTCCTGGCTATTGTAAATAGTGCTGCAATGAACATTGTGGTACATGTCTCTTTTTGAATTATGGTTTTCTCAGGGTATATGCCCAGTAGTGGGATTGTTGGGTCGTATGGTAGTTCTATTTTTAGTTTTTTAAGGAACCTCCATACTGTTCTCCATAGTGGCTGTATCAATTTACATTCCCACCAAAAGTGCTAGAGGGTTCCCTTTTCTCCACATCCTCTCCAGCATTTGTTGTTTGTAAATTTTCTGATGATGCCCATTCTGACCAGTGTGAGGTGTTACCTCATTGTAGTTTCAATTTGCATTTCTCTAATAATTAGTGATGTTGAGCATCTTTTCATGTGTTTGTTTGCCATCTGTATGTCTTCTTTGGATCTAGTTTTCTACATTCTGAGCAGAAACTAGGAGTCAATCATAATACGCTATTATTACTATTTATTTGAATAGTAATTCCTCTTTAAGAGAAATTAAGAAACATGGAAAATGGTTATTTTTATTTGCCTACTTTTACCTAAATAGTTTTATTTTTGTGCTCTCCTTTTCTTCGGTATCTCTGAATTTTTATCTTATGTCACTTTCTTTCATGCTGAAGAACTTTCTTCACCATTCTTTGTAGTATAGATCTTCTGGTCACCCATTCCTTCAGTTTTTGTTTATCTGAAAATGTATTTTATCTTCAGTTTTGAAGGATACTTTGGTGGCTGTAGAATTCTAGATTTTCTTTTCCTTTTTTTCCAGCATTTTAAAGATACCAGACCATGGTCTTCTGGTTTGCATTGATTTCGATACAAGTCAGTTATAATGCTTTCATTGTTTATTCATATAATGTGTTTTTCCATCTCTGGCTCATCTCAAGATGTTCTAGTGACATTTGGAATAGAATTGTCTGCAGATTTCCAGATGTAATTGTGTGTTTTAGAGGGATAAGCTCAATATCACCAGTGGAGGGAAAAGCTTCTGCAATGACGCCAAGGCAGGAAGAAGCTGGGTCATTATAGGAAAGTGAAGGAAGGTTGAGTTAGATGACCAATTTGTCCCTTTTGCCTAGGACTTTCCCAGTTCTAGTCCTGCATTCTGGGAAACCACTCAATCTCTCTCATGAACACTGGGCCGTTTGCTCAGGTATATCCCAATTTTAAAATTGAAAGTTCTACATCTTGGGAAACTTCTTAGTTCCACACAAACCAGGATGATTGGTCACCCTACATCAACTTATCTCTTTATTCATCCCTTTCTCTCTATCCTATTTGTGACTAGCTTAGTGCATTTCCTTGACATTTTTAATTTCAACTGTTACCATAGCCTACTAACTGGATTTCTTGCTTTTATCACTGGCCCCATACATTGCTGATTTTAGCACTCATTTTCAAGTTTGTGAACCCAGAACATGCATAGCTTCTGAGCCACCTTTCTTGAAGCTAATTCTTTATCTGTTTTGCCTTGAGACCAAAGTTTCTGCTAGAACTTTGGTATCTATCTGTTCGTTCTAAATAGTGGAAGAGACCATCCCTAGCCTGTGGGAAATGATCTATTTTGATTACATAAAATGCTTTATATTTTCTAGCTCCAATGTGCATCAATTGCTAGTGTCAAACCAGGTCTAGAGTGACTTAATACTTTCATTAATGATGTGACAGTGCCTGACAATTTCCAGCACTCTCTCTGTGGCACGTTTCTACGCACTCCTTTCCAGTCTAGGAGGAATTCGAGTGATCCCTGGCTTCTCAGGTTGCTACCCGAGGAACGAAAAGGAATTGTTCCTGGAAAAGAGTGCTCATTAAAATCACATATTAAAACTAGGATTTGGTTGCAAACAAAGTAAAAGTAGTCAAGAAGGTGTAATGGATTTTGAACTAAATTTGAGTTTGTGGCACTTGGAAAGTTAGGACAGTTTCTGTTCCCTAGTGGTTCTTGG
The DNA here is from genome assembly GCF_011762595.2 of Tursiops truncatus. Taxonomy (NCBI): domain Eukaryota; kingdom Metazoa; phylum Chordata; class Mammalia; order Artiodactyla; family Delphinidae; genus Tursiops; species Tursiops truncatus. The sequence continues at coordinate 7,687,665 of NC_047037.1, forward strand.
TTAGCAATAAGCCAGTTATTCTCTCTCTCTCTATTTTTTTTTTTTTGGCTGCATTGGGTCTTTGTTGCTGTGTGCCGGCTCTCTCCATTTGTGGAGAGCAGGGCTACCCTTGGTTGCGGTGCTCTTGTCTCTCATTGTGGCACGCGGGCTTCAGTGGTTGTGGCAAATGGGCTTAGTTGCTCCGCGGCATGTGGGATCTTCCCGGACCAGGGATCGAACCTGTGTCGCCTGCATTGGCAGGCGGATTCTTAATCACTGCGCCACCAGGGAAGTCCCTAAGCCAGTTATTCTTGTCCTCTACTGATTTCTTTGGTGGAAAATCTATGCATTTCTCATCTAGAGCAGTTTTCTGGAAAGTTAAGGATTTTTCTAGATAAACTGTGGACATCTTAACTACCTTCAACAGGTTTTGAATGAATTTATTATACCAGGGTAAAATATTTGTACCAGATCATCAGCAGCATGTGGAAGGAGGTTTTTCATTCTATCTTATATTGTCTATTTCCAATTAATGTCATCACTGCCAAAAACTTGCATAAAATTATTAAATCCACACTCCAGGAATATATTTGGTATGGACTTTGGGAAATGAATTACTTGGTGACCAGAAAACCATAGACTTTGTAGTTGAACTTCATGGCTTAGAGGTCATTTAGTGAGACAGCTTTGAACTTGTATTTTTCTTTTGTGGCACATACTTTTCTTCAAACAAAATTTTGCATGGAAATGCAATGTATAGAAGAAGAAAAAAAAGAGCATTCCTCTGAATGAAGCATGGGAGCATGACTTCTTATCATTTTCCTCTCCCCCCATATTTGCAGTATTACAAAGAAACAGAGTTATTAGAATTTACAAAAATATTGTGCCAAGCTTGCACAAAATTGTAATGCAACATGCCCATCAACTGTATGGAAAATTGCTACCAAATTATACCCCTGTAAAGAACACAGCAGAAATATACAGTTTCCCTATCAGCTTGAAATTGGATATATTACATGTTACAACATTTTTAAAGAACTCAAAAGAGACCTTCCCCCAAAGCTAGTATTTTTAAATCACTGTATAAAAACCACCCTCAACTTAGGCACTAAATGCCTATTTGAAATGGTGAACTGCTATCTCTTTAAAATATATCTTTATAAACAAAATAAGAATGATAACAACAATCAAAGAAAGTTACATTTTGTGGAATATGTTAGAGATTTTAACTCATAGAAATATAAACTCATTTTTGCTTCAGATATTTGTTTCGTATTCTTTGACAGTGCTCTAAATAAATGGAATCCCTTCTTCAAATCCAATTTTGTGGAAACTCAGCGGGTAAAGTAATTTGAGGTTGAATTCTTCTGACTGAAGCAAGAATAGGGCCCTGGAGCAGTTACTGTTTGCCTCTCCAGTGGTGTGTCTGCTTTCCAGCCCTCTCAGAATCTGTCTTATAAGGCCCAGACCTCCGCTCTGCCAAAGTAGGAGCTACCCCTCTAGAGGCTGTAAAGCAGAGTGCTTAAGGAAGCAGGCTCTCGAGTCAGGGAAACTAGACTTGACTCACCTCTCTGCCTCTTACTCATTTGTCAACCTAATCTCTCTGAGTTCCAATTTCCCCATCTGAAAAATGAGAACAATTGCAGTCGATAGTCACCGGAGTGGGCTGCCATCATGTCCTTTTCTCTGTGCCCATGCCGCTCAATCCATTAAGAGGTAGATTCTATTTCCCATCCCCTGAAAGTAGGCCAGCCTTGTGAATTCCTTTCACCGATAGATCGGAGAGGAAATGATTCTGTGCCAGTTCCACTAATAAACCTTAAGAAGTCCGTTAGCTTCTGCTCAGGAAAGCCAGCTGCTGTGCTACAAAGAAATTCAGATGAGACTCTTGGATGGAGGAAAATTCAGGGAGTGGCAGAAAGGCCACAGGATGGAGCACAGAGGCTCCAGACAGCTGAGTGGAGTCTGCATGGATCTTCCAGCTCAGCCCAGCCACCAGCTGAAGCCAGATGAGCGTGTGACCCCTGTGCAGCAGGAGAACCGTCTAGCTTGATTTTCTGCCTGAATTTCTAACCCACTGAAAAGTGAGACATGATTAATTATTGTGCATCTATGTCATTTTGGAGTGGCGTGTTAAGTAACAATGGATAACTGAAACAGAAGTAGAATCTATTGCAGGTGATGTCTGTTGGAATTAAATGAGACAGCAATAGTAAAAAAAAAAAAGTAGCACCAGATGGGGGAAGCACTGCAATTAAATTCAACTTTTGTTGGTGATTGGATGGTACCAGTGAGTCAGAATTCCAGAGACCACTCCCTTTGTAGAGCTTACATTCTAGAAAGAGCAGACAGAAATAATAAATAAGTAAATGATACAGTTTGTTAGAGTGTGATAAGGATTATGGAAAGAAAGGGACTATGGGGGAACTATACATGCACAGACCAGAAAAGAACATTCCAGAGGAAGGACACAGACAGTACAAACACTGTAAGGAGGAAGTGTTCCTGGACTGGCTGAGGTTCAGTAAAGAGGTTGCAGTGACCAACACAGGGGCAAAGTGGAGCATGGTAGGAGATAGTGTTGGCTGCGGTGCAGGATGTAAACTATTGTGAGGTCCTTGGCTGTCCTAAAACATCAAGAAAGAGATGTTCCTTGGAATGAAAGTGATGCTTTCTTCTTTCAAAAACTGTGAACTGGAAACTCAGCAGCAGTTGAAATACCTGATATTATTACCCTCCTAACATTTGTCGCTACCCACAGCGAATGAGCACGTTTTGTGCCTTTCTTTACTTGTGTATTCTGCCCATCCTACTAAAATGTGAGATTTATGAAAACACGTAACATTGCCCCTTTTTACTTCATTATTGTATCTGCAAAACCTGAAAGAGTCCCTGTCACTGAGTAGATACTTAAGACATATTTTTGCTTAAAGGAATTCATGGCTGAAAACATTTGTTAATGACAAACATATCCTCAGCACTTTATAGTTTACAAAATGCTTTTCTGTAAGTTATCTCATTCTAACCTTACAACACTGTCAGGTAAGTGATCTCACTCCATGTTATTAATGTTATGATATTATAGTATTATTCCAAGTGGCGACTGCGGTGTGGAAAGTTTAAAGGTCTTGCCAATGCGGTCTCCCTGAGGACCAAATGCAGGGGAGCTGAGCCAGTTTTAGGAGGTATTCAAAGTTTTTCTGTACTGTCTCATTTTTTTAATTGAAGTAGAGTTGATTTACAATGTTGTGTTAATTTCAGGTGTACAGCAAAGTGATTCAGTTAGGCATATCTATTCTTTTTCAGATTCTTTTCCATTATAGGTTATTAGAAGGTATTGAATATAGTTCCCTGTGCTATATACGGTAGGTCTTTGTTGTTTATCTATTTTACATATAATAGTGTGTATCTGTTAATCCCAAACTCCTAATTTATCCCTTCCTCCTCGACCCCCTTTCCTCTTTGGTAATGGTAAGTTTGTTTTCTACATCTGTGAATCTGTTTCTGTTTTGTAAATAAGTTCACTTGTATCTTTTTTTTTTTTTAGATTCTACATGTAAGTGATATCACATGCGATTTGTTTTTCTCTGTCTGGCTTACTTCACTTAGTATGATAATCTCTAGTTGCATCCATGTTCCTGCAAATGGCATTATTTCATTCTTTTTAATGGCTGACTAATATTCCAGTGTATATATGTACCACATGTTTTTCCATTCATCTGTTGATGGACATTAAGGTTGCTTCTATGGTGGCTATTGTAAATAGTGCTGCTATGAACATAGAGGTGTATGTGTCTTTTTGAATTAGAGTTTTCTCCAGATATATGCCCAGGAATGGGATTGCAGGATCATATGGTGGCTGTATTTTTAGTTTGTTAAGGAACTTCCACACTGTTTTTTTTGAGCCGTGCTGCGTGGCTTGTGGGATTTTAGTTCCCAGACCAGGGATTGAACCTGGGTCCTTGGAAATGAGAGCACAGAATCCTAACCACTGGACCACCAGGGAATTCCCCATACTGTTCTCTATAGTAGCTGCACCAACTTATATTCCCACCAACACTGTTGGAGTGTTGCCTTCTCTCCACACCCCCTTCAGCATTTATTATTTGTAGACTTTTTGATGACGGCCATTCTGAGTAGTATACTGTCTCATTTAAAAAAAAAAAACAGTGTCACATTGCACATTTTTACTTGATATCTAAAGAAATTTTATCATGCATTGAAATAAGTTCAAAGGGTGTAACTCCCAGTATAATGAAAATCTGACACCTTTCTTTTGTGTAACAAATCCAATCTGAATATGAGCCATTTGATACCACTATTGTCCTTTTTAAAGCATATATAAACCAGTTTTTCTTTAACAGAAGGAAATCTTTATGTATTGCTTTTTTTCATATTGAACTTCTATTTCCTTGAATTCATATTTCCATTCTACTGCCATGGCAGGATTTTGTCTAAAAAATATATTTTATATTTGAACGGCTTGAATTGATCACTCTATCAAGATTCTCTGCAACAAAATGGTGTATATAAATTGAAATTTAAATATTTCTTATGGCAATAAGGCTCCAGATTGAGTTATCCTTAGAGTTATTATTAATATACAGCTAATAAAAATGACATAGATGTAGTACAAATATTAATAAATAATCAACATAAGAAGTAAAATTTTATTGCATTTCTTAAGAAGATGAATAGATATTTTCTTCATGCATGCAGAGAAAATTTTACTTAGTTTTTTAAAAACACAGGGTTTAGTGTCAGTTTGATTCCTATTTAATTTTTTTTCTAGCGAAAACTTGTTAGCGTAAATAGATGAGAATAAAAAGAGTAATGTTACTAGCAACGACCCTTTGATTCTTTGACAGTTCTTTCAAGTTATATAACAAAAATTACTTAGTGGTCTATCATCAAAAATCATGTTTAATAATCTGTATGCTGATAACTCAGGTGAGTTTTGGGGAGCAGAGAATTAGAAAGCACCTAACCTGATAAAGGATTTGCTACCTTTGTTTTGCTACCTTTGCTTTGCTACCTTTGCTACCTTAGGTATTCCTTCCTAGTACCTGCGCTGACATTTAGAAATGATTCTACGTCGTGTGCACCCAAGGATTTCCATCTTGAGCACAGCAGCAGATGTGAGGCATGCGTTAAAGGTGTGCTGAGGGGTGTTTGTAGAAAGGGAGGTGAGAGAGGAGAACCTGTGAAGTGTACTCAAGCAGATTAATTTTAGATGAGATTATATATGGAAGTTGAGGATTTGGAAATTGATTATCTTAAAAATATCTACATGCCCAGGTACCCCTTAGGAACGCAGGGATTCCCAGATCCCAATGGGAAGATTACTGCCCAAGAGGACAGGTTGCCCAGTTGCCCAGTGTAGGAAGGAGCAAATGAATGAGTAACCAGAAAATGTCCCCTAGGAGCATAACCTCAAATGAATCAGGAGGTGGGAGAATGAGGCATAGAGAGAGAGGAAATTCTTTAAAACAAGGGCACAAAGTGGCTGAAGCAGGCAGCTCAGGGCTGCTGTTCTAGAACTCTGGGCTGCTGGGGATGGGGTTGGGATTGACAGGGATAGGGTCTGGTGGGGGTTCTTTAAGGAGCTGTCACCTCCAGATCATTGGGGATTTTTATGTGAAACTTCTCTTAGAATCCTATGGGAAAATGTGATAGAAGAAAGAAAAAAAAATGTGAAAGAGGAGTCAGGCAGAGTTAGTCATACATCTTTAGGTATTAGTTTAAGTATTTTGTTTGTTTGATATCTATTGTAGTCAAGTAAACCATGCAAGAAGGTACAGAGCTACACTATCCAATATGGCAGCTGCTAGCCACATGTGGCTACTGGGACCTTGACAAGTGACTCATCAGAATTAAGGTGCGCTGTGTGCAAAATACACACTAGATTTCAAAGATTTAGAAAGAAGGAAAGAATGTGAAATAGCTCCTTAATAATATTTGTATTGACTGCACTTTAAAATGATGATTTTGTGATATATTGGGTTGAATAAAAATATTATTAACATTCAACTTTCTTTTGACTTTTTAAAATGTGGTTACTAGAAAATTTTGAATTGTTTACAATGCTTACATCTTCTTTTGGATAGATTTGGGCTACGGCTTCTTTACTATCTGAGGAATTTTTTGAATCAAAATAATTTGGTGATAATTTTAAAGTCATGTTATGAATAAAATTAAAAGACATGGGAAAACAATAAGGCCACTTTATAAAATTTTTAAAACGTAAAAGATATAAATAAATGCTCAAGATATAGTAAGCACTATTAAGACAGTGTAGTGCATTATGATCCCAAACCTGAAAAAAATTAAGCCCACACTTGGGTAAATGACTGGAAAATTCTTCACAAAAATATTAATAATTGATTTTTCCTTAATGGCAGGATCAGGTGTGTTTGTGCCTTTTTATTATATCCTTTTATCTCCTAAATATCCAAAATAGACATGCATAATTTTTATTATTACTTTTTAAAACAGCATAATGGGAAAATGTCCTTTTGTTATCTATTTACAAAATATTTAATAAAAATTATATGTGAAAAAATGAACAGAAGTAATGAGCAATGTTTAGTTCTATTGTCTGGAGAAATATACAGTTACATAGTTAAGTATGTGATTGATGGCAAATATTTTAGGAATACCTTATAGTTTTTCTCCTTCGTTGTCTGTTAGCAATTAGTACTTCTTGCTCTCTTTCATTAGCAATAAACTTCAAAGTAATGGATGCCAATGAAAAGAAGGCATTACATTTTCTTGAAAATACAAGAGAAGACCTATCAAAAGAATTTGCTCAATTGTTCAAAAACATTGTCTGCAAGGAAAATCTGTCTAATTGGCCACCACACCAAAACCCAAGTGTATAAAAAGAATTCATGGAGCTGATCCCAATACAAAAAACAAAAATGGGAATTAATTGACTTACAGAGCTCTCTGATACGGATCCAAATATCTGGCTGTGGTTCATCAGCACAGAATAGAAAGTGAATTGAATTCTCCTGGAATTTGCATCCTTGGTATTTACTTTTAAAAATTGTTTTTAGTCTGCTGGAGCAGTAATTTTCTAATTATACTCAGTTAACTAAAAGGAATTGTGCAGTCCCCAAAAGTATCTAATTTATAATCAAGGAGATATTCCACTGAAAGTGTGAATCTGTTTGCACCCATATCTAGTTCATAAGCTTCTAACCTCATGATTCATTTCAGGGGTGAACATACACAACCCAATATATGAGAAGCACTGATGTCTGAACCTTTCAGAATGGCAACAGCGAGAAGACGGCTTAATTAAGAAAAGGCAAAGTATCTAAACTCAGCAAGAGGGCAACGGTTCAGCGTTCATACTTATCACTGATCTGCTTTTTAATCTGCTCCAGCTCATCAACTTCTTTCTCTTCTTAATAACTGCTTTTATTGGTTTGTGTTTCTCCTGAAGCTGAAGAATTGAAGAAGAAACATCGATGAAAATTTCAGGACTGGGTCATTCAGTCTGTCTTTCTCTGGTGACTCACTTCAACATGTATGACTTCCTGGGCCAACACAGTCAGCAAAAGAAGGCACCTCTGTGACACCTTTTCACTGCAGTGGGCTTCATAAGATACAAGGTAATTTGAAACAGATGTGGGCGGAAGTGGGTGGAAAACTGCCATTTTAGAAAATATGATACATTCCATAATGGAGGCTTGTACATGTGAATGAAGTGCTCTAATAGCACAGAGGACACAACAATTCATGGCAATTCTGTTCTGCTTACTGAACAGGGTTATGGGTTTGGGGAAGGCTTCTCAAAGAGGTGTGATATTGGGGCCCATTCTTGTCGGCAAGAGAGTTAAAAGCAAGTGGGGTGGGACTTTCCTGGTAGCACAGTGGTTGAGAGTCCACCTGCCAATGCAGGGGACATGGGTTCAATCCCTGGGCCAGGGGGATACCACATGCCGTGGAGCGGCTGGGCCAGGGCTCCATGACTGCTGAGCCTGCACTCTAGAGCCTGTGCGCCACAACTACTGAGCCCTCATGCCACGACTGCTGGGACCATGCTCCTAGAGCCCGTTCTCCGCAGCAGGAGAAGCCACTGCGATGAGAAGCCTGCGCACCGCAATGAAGACTTAATGCAGCCAAAAATAAATAAATTTATTTTTTAAAAAAAAGCAAGTGGGGTGGATGATCTACAGCAGTGGTCCCCAGACATTAACACAGATCACTGGGCCTCGCCCTTAGTGTTTCTGACTGAGTAGTTTGGAATTGGGGCTTGAGAGTTCTAACCTCTAACAAGTTCCCAGTTCAGGCTGATTCTGCTGGTCTGGGAACCATACTTTGAGATTCACTTTTCCAGGGCAAGCAAAAAAGAAAAATGTGACCAATTCTATGATAATACCCCAATTCTATGACAATGCCCCCTTTTTCCTGCCATCACCAGTCTATAACATACACACACACACACACCCCCCCCCAAGGAAAAAGAGAGCTTGGCATCACATCTAAGGTTAATTGGGCCCTACAAGGCATCCTTCTGAGACTTCAGTTTTGTCCTTACGGGTCTACTTGAACAGTGGCTCACTCAGCCACTAATTGGTTCTTAGTTCCCATAGGACTGTTGGACTACAGTTTGAAAGCTGGAATAGAAAGGAAATGAAATACAGGGGTGAACGGGGCTCTACACCACCCTTAAGAGGAAGCTATGTCATGGTTCAGGAATAGCCTTGCAGGTAATGGAGCAGTTAGAAAGTCATTGTCTTCATTCTGAGTTTACACCTTTCTGGTTATGAAAATTTGAGAATTAATCTTTGTTCCAAGAAGGTATCTGCTTTCAGTGTGTGTGTCAGTGTGTGTGTGTGTGTGTGTGTGTGTGTGTGTGTGTGTGTGTGCGCGTGTGATCGGTTGCCCACTGAAAACTTGGGGAACAAAATGAGGGAACATAGCTGCAACTCACAGTAGCTGAAGACCTTGAAAATGATGGGATTCGGTGGGGCTGGCCCAGCCTGAGTTGTGCTGGAGACTTAGAATACTGAAGTCAACCTGAACTGTCTTTTAAGAGTCTCCAGCGAATTATTCTAGACTGAATAACTCAGAACTGAGGAAATACAGCATAGGGGGAGGGGGATGAAGACTGGGGCTCTAACAACCAATAAGTAAGGCATGAGGTTTCCCAAGGATGGGTCAGGATTAGGCGACACTACTCTGAAAAGAAAGAAAAGCCAGAACAAAGGGAATGAGATTGGGACACGGGGCACCTATAAACGTATTCTCTGGGAAGAGTTTTAATTCTTGGATACTTTTCCCTTTGACTATGGGAAATCCAACATTTAGCTCATAGTTTTAAATTCTTTTCTCTATCATTTATTTTGGTTTAGTTTTTCCTAAGCCTTCTATTTATATAGGCATACCTTGTTTTATTGTGCTTTGCTCTGTTGCACTTCAGAGATAATTACATTATTTATTTTTTAAATTAAAGTATAGTTGATTTAAAATGTGTTACTTTCAGATGTACAGCAGAATGATTCAGTTATACATTCATATATATATATAATTATTTTTCAGATTCTTTTCCATTATAAGTCGTTACAAGATATTGAATATTGTTCCCTGTGCTATACAGTAGGTCTCTGTTGGTTATCTATTTTATATATAGTAGTGTGTATCTGCTAATCTCAAATTCCTAATTTATCCCTCCCCCCTTCTCCTTTGGTAACCATAAATTTGTTTTCTATGTCTGTGAGTCTCTTTCTGTTTTGTAAATAAGTTCGTTTGTATCATTTTTTTAGATTCCACATATAAGCAATATCATACTATATTTGTCCTTCTCTGTCTGACTCACTTCACTCAATATGATAATCTCTAGGTCCTCCATGTTGCTGCAAATGGCATTATTTCATTCTTTTTTATGGCTGAGTAATATTTCATTGTGTATATGTGCCACATCTTCTTTATCCTTTCATCTGTCTATAGACACTTTGGTTGCTTCCGTGTCTTGGCTATTGTAAACAGTGCTGTTATGTACACTGGGGTGCATGTATGTTTTCGAATTAGAGTTTTCATCTTTTCCAGATATATACCCAGGACTGGGATTGCTGGATCATATGGTAACTCAAGCTTTTGTTAACGATTTGGTAGTTTTGTGTTTTAGGCTACTAAAAATATCGTTGCTATGAACATTCAAGTACATGTCTATTGTAAATTTACACATACAGCGATTGGTATATATGTAGGAGTGGAAATGCTGGGTTATAAAGTATTTATATATTAAACTTAATGAATACTGACAAACAATTTCCAAGTACTATCCTGTACTTCCACACACTGGGTATGAGAGTTCTAATCATTCCGCACCCTGATCAAAACTAGCTAGTGTCTGTCTTTTTCATTTTAGCAATTCTAGTATGTATGTATAGCATCTCATTGTGGTTTTAGTTACATTTCACATACGATTAATGAAGTGAATCACTTTTAAAAGTGTTGGACATTTGAATATCTTCTTTCGTGAAGTGTCTTTTCAAGTCTTTTGCACATTTTTCTATAGGATTATCTGTGATTCTGTTATTAGTTTGTAGGAAATATTTACGTGTTCAAGATTAAAATTATTTGCTTGATGCATGTATTCCAAACATCTTCTTTCAGTCAAGATCTTGACTTTTGATTTTTTTCCTGCTGCCTTTTGATAAAGCTGTTCTTAATTTTAATATAATCTGGTATATCTTTTTTTTTCTTTTATGGATAGAGCTTTTTGCACCTTATTCAAGAAATTTCTGTACACGCCAAAGGCAGAAACATATCATTCAATTGACTCAGCACTATTTATTGAAATTAGCATCCCTTCCCTATTGCTCTGAACTATTGCCTCTGTTACATATCTGGAGATTAGTTTTATAATTTATTTGTAGTCTGAAATACAGGAATAAAGTGGGTATCCTGGAATGGAGGACAGGGGAACAGAATAAAAAGGGATTGAATTCAAATGCATGGGATTGTCACACTGATTAAGGTGAGGGCTGGAGAGACACAGAGGGAGCAGCCAACAGGCAATGGGATGTTTTCCAATCAGCACTAAGTTTCTTGGAGAACCATGTTTACAGGCTGAGGTCTCTGGGTGTCAGTCATGGGAGCATTCTTCATTTTACAAGAAAAGTTAGAATAAAAACAGTGTGGATAATTTTCAGAAAACACAGTTTCCTCAGCTGTGACTGGGGATAATAATTCCTGCCTCACTGGGTAACTGTAAAGGCCAATGAGTAAGTACTTGAAACTCTTAGAAATTGGTCCAGCTTGAACATAGTGACATATAGTTTTAAAAATACTATTATTGTATTTATTATTAAGGTCCTGAATTTCCCATTCCTAGATGTAATTTATATTTTTTTCCACTTCTGTACACTGTGCTTTGAAAACTCCTGTGAGAATTCAACCTGTGCAGAGATTATTCTTACTTATTGTTTTGATGTTCTATCAGAAATCTGATAGGGAGGTGGGGAGAAATACACTCATAAACAACAAGGACATAACATAAACAACAAGTACAGCACAGGGAACTGTATTCAATATCTTGTAATAACTTGTAATGGAAAAGAATCTAAAAAAGAATATATAAATATATATGTGTGTATAACTGAATCACTTTGCTGTACACCTGAAACTAACACAACAATGTAAATCAACTATACTTCAACTTTTAAAAAAGAGCTAAACAAACAAACAAACAAAATACAATTCTGCCCCTCCAGTATATTCAGTGAGAAAAGGATGGCTGCAATCAAATGATATCAGTAGCCTTATTTATACCCAGAGGAGGTTATGAGAGTTGTTAGAGCCCTAGTTCTCTTAAAAGTGATCAAGTCTACACAGCTTGGTAATCATTTATGAGAAATTATCGCTTTTTGTTGTTACTGTTTGCTTTTGCTTTTATGAAATATTTCACACATACAGAAAACTACATATTAAAAATGCAAAGAATAATAATAAATAAAACCTAGGTACCCACCACCCAGGTTAAGAAATGGTACATCACCATTATATTTGAAGGTCCTGTTTGCCTTTAGCCACTCCTTACTCTATACCCACAGGTGGAAACTATTTGGAACACTGTTTATATATTATATAATTGTTAATACCATACATTTCGTTACAGTTTTCCACATATGTATTTCTAATTAAAATGCGTTATTTTGCTTTGCATATTTTTGAACTTTAATAGAGTGATATTGTATGTCTTGTTCTGAAACTTACTCTTTTGGTTAAAATTTGTATTATAGATTTTCCATGTTAACTTGTATAGTTGGAGTTCAGTTATCCCATTATTGTAAAGCATTCCTTTGTATAAATCTGTTTGTCCGTGGATGAGCATTTGAGTTGTTTATAGCATTTTACTAAAAGTAATGCTGTTATCATTTGTGTGTTTGTGTCTTAGAAAGTATATGTAAACACTTTGGGTTTTCCCTGGAGAAGAACCTTCTGGGTAACAAATTGTGCACATCCTCAAATGTAATAAAATGATAGTAGAAATATACGTGCCCAAGAGTAGTGAAAATGGTCCCCATTACACCACAGCCTCACCAACAGGTGGTATTGTCAGATTTTAAAATTTCTGCCAATTATATCAAGTAAAAGGTATTTAATTGTGGATTTAGTTTGCACCTCCCTGATTATTAGTAAGGTTACCATCATTTCATGTTTGTTGCTATTCACCTGGACTCTTCTGTGAAAGCCAGTTCAGTAATTTTTCCTATTTTTCTTTTGGGTTGTTTGTCTTTTTTCTCATCGTATTATAAAAGTTCTTTATACAGTCTGGATATTAAAACCTTTGTCAGTTCTAAGTTTTGTAAATATCTTTTCTCTGCTTATGGCTTGTCTTTTCATTTCTTTATGAGGTCTTTTCATGAAAAAAATATTTAATTTTAATGTTGTAAAATTTCTATCTTGTTCTTGATGCTTGCATCATTTGTATGTTTTTTCAAATAGTTATTTTTTATACTGAGATTATAAAGAGCTTTTACTCTACTGTCTTCTAAGCATTAAAAAATTTCAATTTGAAATTTAAGCCCTTAACATGCTTTGAATTGATTTTATTTCCTTCCATATAAATAACCAGTTGTTCCAGCTCAACTTTTTTTTTTTTTTTGCGGTACGCGGGTCTCTCACTGTTGTGGCCTCTCCCGTTGCGGAGCACAGGCTCCAGATGCGCAGGCTCAGCGGCCATGGCTCACGGGCCCAGCCGCTCCGCGGCATGTGGGATCTTCCCGGACCAGGGCACGAACCCGTGTCCCCTGCATCAGCAGGCAGACTCTCAACCACTGCGCCACCAGGGAAGCCCCAGCTCAACTTCTGATTAGTCTAACCACTGATGAGAAATGCCAGCTCTATCATAAAATAAGCTTCTATTTTTATATTATTTTATTTCTTGGATTCTCTTCCTTTTCCCTCTTCATTTATAGCTCCCAAAATACAACCTTGTCCTTACTACTATGGTTTTATAATAAGTGATATCTGATAAAGTAAATCTCTCATACTGTTCTCCATTTTAATAATATCTTATGTGTTCTTGGTCTTTTGTTTTTTATCTATATTTAAAATTTGTTCAGATCAATAAAAGTGTTGTTGGAGATTTTATTAGAATTGCCTTGAACTAAAGATCACTTTGAGAAAAAAGGTCATCTGTATAATACTGTGCCTTCTATCTATGAACATGGTATGATTCTCCATTATTTAGAATTCCAATAACATCTTTTAATAAGACTTTCTAATTTTTCCCAGAAAGTTTTTTTGCATCTTTTGTTAGATTTATCCCTAGATTCCTTATAGTTTTATGCTATTTTTAAAATTAATTTTTCTACCTTTGTCCTGGTATTCAGAGTGAACCCAAAAATGTTGCTAAATTCTCTTCTTAATTCTAACAATTCGTAGATTATTTTGTTTTCTATATAATCTCTCTTTAAATAACAAAGTTTTTTATAACTCTTTATTTTCTTATTAACTTGCTAGAATGTCCAGTACAATGCCAGTCAGAAGTCCTAAGTCTTGTTTGACTCTGATTTTAAAGTAAATATTTTTTAACATTTAACTTTTAAGTCTGATGCTTATTCCAGGATTTTCTTTTTGGCAAATTCTATATTAGAATTGTATCTAGATTAGATTCATTACAATTTTTTTTTAGAAAACTCAAAGTAAGAGTAGTTTATCTTCTTGAGGGTCTACTCTATTATTTAAAATACTACAAAAGTAAGCCGTCTAAGGATGAATATAGCAGCTACATAAAATCATCAGGAATGTAGCTCTTTAATCTTTCTCCTCCACCATTCTTCACGTGGAATGTCCTTTTAAGGTCATTTCATGGCTCCAAATGGCTACTGGTGTCTTGTGACCTCCATTCATTAAATGGATGGTTAATCATGACCAGATCTAAATATGTTCTGTTGAGTCAAATGACTAATTTACATTGATAGTCACCCTTTTGTGGAAGCCAGCCCTCGAGCTACATTACATATCATTATTTAAAACTCTTTCCTTTTCTAATTTACTCCCCTCACCTCTTGAGTCCATGGCTGAGGACTCACTGTGCTTTGAGAGATGTTTTACTTGTACAGGCTATGACAGTCTTGGATACTCTTAATAGAAATTAATCCATGGGATTTCCATGTAAGTCACTCTAGGGTCAAGAAGTGGAAATTCAGGGCTTCCCTGGTGGCGCAGTGGTTGAGAGTCCGCCTGCCGATGCAGGGGACATGGGTTCGTGCCCCGGTCCGGGAAGATCCCACATGCTGCGGAGCGGCTGGACCCGTGAGCCATGGCCGCTGAGCCTGCGCGTCCGGAGCCTGTGCTCCGCAACGGGAGAGGCCACAACAGTGAGAGGCCAGCGTAACGCAAAAAAAAAAACAAAAAACAAAAAACAAAAAAGAAGTGGAAATTCATCATCAAAAGTGGTACGGGGCTACAGGATGGCTGGTTTTAGGCTGGTCTGTGGAATCACGTCTGAGGAGAAAGGAAATAACTGTCTCCACAGTGGAATGTCCACGTCTGCATTCTTACATCATGCTCTAGTAGCTGATTCCACAATCAATACATAATCTACATATGGGAGTTAATCCACGTATAACAGATAGGGAGAGTCAGCCCTCCCTATCGGAGGTTCCCCCACATCTTTAGGTTCAACCAACCACAGATAGGGTAGTACTGCAGCATTTACTATCGAAAAATATCTGCCTGTAAGGGGAGCCGCACACTTCAAAACTGCATTATTCAAGGGTCAACTGTAGTGTAGCCCAGAAATAGGAGAATGCAGGTTAAATGCTCGGCCTCTCACTGTTGTGGCCTCTCCCGTGGCGGAGCACAGGCTCTGGACGCGCAGGCTCAGCAGCCATGGCTCACGGGCCCAGCCGCTCCGCGGCATGTGGGATCCTCCCGGACCGGGGCACGAACCCATGTCCCCTGCATCGGCAGGCGGACTCTCAACCACTGCGCCACCAGGGAAACCCCAACTGCTCAATTTTATAATTCTCCCTCCACAAAGTTCCAGGTGATGCTGATGCTGCTGGTCCACGCACCACACTTGGAGAATCATTGCCCAAGTTCATGATGTGCTAAAATCACTGGTCCATATAAGGTCTCTCTACTGCCTTTATTTATTTATTTCCTTTTGTCCCCATTATCCACCCCCATTTCCCTCACATAGGCAGTTGTCCTAGGTCAGGTTGAAACTGACTCTGAGATGAGGAGTTGCCTGGACTTTTTTTTTTTTGGTTAGAGATCTCAGGAGATACCCTAGTTAGGATGTGGGGGAAGGCAAGACTGGGCAGAAAGACAAGCTGACCCGCGATCAGTTTTCACTGAGGCCTCAAACAATGCTGTGAGGATGCCCTGGAGCTGAGATGGCCCTTCAGGGTCATCCCCACTTGAGAAAAATTTGGTCTTCGTATTTCCACATTAGTCAATCGTTGGCTGCAGGCAGTCACAAGAAGAGGACATTACCCTGGGTAAGGCAGGGTAATGTGTCACAGGGAGGGGACATTACCCTGGGTGAGGCAGGGTAATTCTCTTTTGCTAGCATAGTGCCCATGGGGGATTGCTATCTGCAGCAGAAATTCCCAGCAGATGAAGAATGGAAGCTCTTGATCCAAAGAAAGCTAGGTGATCTCTAGGGTTTTTTATGATGTATTGTTCAGTGAGAAAAACAAGTTTCAAAGACATGTATGCAGTATTACCCCATTTTCAGAAAACAAGCATCTCTGTTATTTTTGTAAATTCTTGTATGTTTGAGTTTGGAAAATGATGTGGAAAGATAAATACTTGGCTCTTTACAGAGATTACTTCAAGGAGATGGAAATGTGAAAGGGAAGGGGATTTGATGACAGTATTAATTTTTTAGTTACATGTCGTCTTTACTTTTCTATTGAAATATAGTTGACATACAATATTATGTTATTTTAAAGTGTACTGCATAGTGATTTGACATTTTCAAATATTATGAAATGATCACCACAATAAGTATAGTAACATCTGTCCCCATAACAAAGTTATCACAATATTATTGACCATATGTCTTACGCTGTATATTACATCCCTGTGGCTTATTTATTTTATAAATGGAGGCTTGTACCTTTTAATCCCCTTCATCTGTTTTCCCCCTTCCCTCTGGCAGCCACCCATTTGTTCTCTGTATCTTTGAGTCTGTTTTCATTTTATTTTGTTTTTGTTTTTTACATTCCATATATAAGTGAGATCATATGGTATTTGTTTTTCTCTGACTTATTTCACTTAGTATAATACCCTCGATTTTGTCCATCCCTGTTATCACAAATGCCAAAAATTATTTTTTAATGGCTGAGTTATATTACATTGTGTATATATATCACATCTTCTTTATCCATTTATCAGTTGATGGACACTTAGGTTGCGTCCATATCTTGGTTACTGTAAATAATGCTACAGTGAAAATTGTAGTGCATATATCTTTTTGAATTATTGTCTTTGTATTCTTTGGGTAAATACCCAGAAGTGAAAATACTGGATCATATGGTAGTTCTGAGGCAGGAGATTAGATGGGCTCCAGGCTGGGCATTTACAACTGGCCTCCTGTTCGCACCTCCTGGGATGAGAAGAAGATGGGCTCCAGGCCGGACATTCATTACCACCCCCTGTTTACATTTCCTGAGGCAGGAGGCAAATGGGCTCCAGGAGTACATAATTATGACCGGACTCCTGTCTATATTTCGAGATCTGCACTTTGATATAAGAAGTAACAACAGGAATAGGATAGATAACTGGACATTGGACACTTTTATGGCTGAGACAGAGTGGGGCTAAACCCTGTTAAGAGATCAAGAGGTCATACATTTCTCATCCTTGGAGCAAGGGAAACATTGCACACACTCAGAAAGCCTCCTTGTGGGTCAAAAAGGAGAGGGCACCACCCCATAATATGTGATGCCAAGGACGTCCCATAGGCCTCTGGGCTAGAATCCATCTTGGAAAAAAGTTGTGCACGCATGTTGGAGAGGGTTCTAAGGCATGTCAAGTGTGGAAAAGAAACCAGGTAACTGGCCAAAGGTAAACAAAGACCCGGAAGAACTGCCCTACATAAGTGACCTAATCGCCTCTTGACAGTGCTCCTTGTCATTGGGGAGGATGCCCACACCCTTCTCTCCGGGTGGGCATCTCTGCCTTGCTTCTGTCGTAACTAAACAAACTGTTTCTCTGTGTGCTCTCCCACTTGTTGTTGTGCTATGTCTCTAATAATAAACTTTGTACCTGTTTTTACAGTTTTTGCTGCCATGAGAAATGCATTTTTCACTTGGGGGCAAGAGCAGGGGCTCTGGTGGCCAGGATTCCTAGTTTTCAACCAGGCTCCCCAGGTTCAATTCCAGGGCAGGGAATTAAGATCTCGTTTCACGCCACCACTCACTGCTGCCTCTCTGAGATCAGTTCTATTTTTAATTTTTGAGGAACCTCCATACTTTCCCATAGTGGCTGTACCAATTTACATTCCACCAACAGTGCGGGAGGGTTCCCTTTTTCTGCCTCCTCACCATCACTTGTTATTTGCTGTTTTTCTGGTAATAACCATTCTGACAGGTATGAGGTGTTATTTCACTGTGATTTTAACTTGCATTTCCCTAATGATGAGTGATGTTGAGCATCTTTACATGTGTCTTGGCTATCTGTATGTCTTTGGATAAATGTCTATTCAGGTCATCTGCCCATTTGTTAATCAAGTTGTATTTTTTTTGATGTTGCGTTGTTATTAACTATTTTCTTTATATATCTCTGTGCTGTTTTCATGATTGTGTGAACAAGCCTATTAGATTTTTTTTTTAAATATTATTTTGTCTCTTTAAGAGCCACATATATGTAACGAGATTCCTAGTAGTGAATAGGTTACCTGTTTTTGACTTGAAGCCAATCACGTATTCTGCAGTGGAACCTTACGTTTGTCTTCAGGGAGGTTTCCCATCTCCTCTGTCTCCTATTCTGTTCTGGGAGAAACCGTTTGGTTAGGCTGAATCAGTTTACACCCCTGCCAGACACACAGGAGAGTTCCAGTTACTCATCATGCTCTCCGTGACTAGTAATGTGAACCCTTTCAATTTTAGACATTTTATGGGGGTAGTGGGACCTCCCTGAGGTTTAATTTTGCACGTCCCTAATGGCTGACACTGAACATGATACTGAACATCTTTACATACACGTATTGGTCACTTGGCTATCTTTTATTAAGTGTCTCTTCAAGTCTGTTGCCATATTTGTAGAGACAGGTTTGCCTCTCATTGGTTTCTAGTATTTCCTTGTATACTTTTGACATAACTCTTTCCTTGCATGTAAGTATTGTGAATGTCTTCTCTCAGTGTGCGTCTTGCTTTTTCTCTCCCTATATGATGAACAGAAACACTTAGCTTTCATAAAGTCTAATTTATCAGTCTTTTCCAGTTAAGGCTTTTGGTGTAGAAATCTTTGCTTACTCTGAATTTATGAAGATATTCTGCTATATTTCCCTCCAGAAGCTTTGTTGTTTTATCTTTCACATTTTCGTCTCTGATCTGTGTCACATTAATTTTTGTTTATGCTGTGAGGTTCAGTGTAACACTGTGTCATTTTAAGGATTCAGTGTGTGTGTATAAATATGTATATGTGTATGTGTTCTATTTAGAAAAGTGCATGACAGTCACTGCTATCTAAACATTAATATTATTATCATTATTGTTTTCTATTTCTAACTTCTTTATTAATTCCCTAATGATGCTTTAATCTTTATTGTCCTAGCTCTTTAATACTTTTACAATCTTATATTGTTTCATTATTTAATATCTGAGTGCTTGTTGTACTTAATTCTTGCTCTTTTTAAACTCTACTGTAAGATAAAGCTCTTCCAGGGATTATTTTTCAGTCTTTTAATTTGCTTTCTTTCTTTGCTTCCAGACCAGATTCTGAATCTACCTTTTATTTTTTTAAATAAATTTATTTATTTATTTTTGGCTTTGTTGCAGTATGCGGGCTTCTCATTGCAGTGGCTTCTCTTGTTGCAGAGCACAAGCTCTAGGCGTGCTGGCTTCAGTAGCTGCGGCTCACGGGCTTAGTTGTTTCGCGGCATGTGGGATCTTCCTGGACCAGGGACTGAACCCATGTCTCCTGCATTGGCAGGCGGATTCTTAACCACTGCACCACCAGGGAAGTCCTGAATCTACCTTTTAAAAGCTTTCCTCGGTCTTTTCTTTTTTCTCTCTTTTCTCCCTTTCCTTCTCTCTCTCTCTCTCTCCCTGTAATATTTACCACACCATGTTCTCCCACACCTTTAACATGATATCATGGTAATATTCCTTAGACATTCTATTTCATTTACTCTCCTATGAATGGTTTGTATTTCCCCAAGGAAATAGGCAACATTGCTCTTTCTTTTGTATTGTGTTAAAAACCTTATATTTCTGTTCACTCCTTATAGACAGCAATGGTACCTTTTTCCTTGGGAAGATATTATTATATATTTTGAGAGGTCTCACTTTTCCATCTTTTCTAA
This sequence comes from Tursiops truncatus, assembly GCF_011762595.2. NCBI lineage: Eukaryota > Metazoa > Chordata > Mammalia > Artiodactyla > Delphinidae > Tursiops > Tursiops truncatus. The sequence continues at coordinate 7,707,649 of NC_047037.1, forward strand.
GAAATTAGCCATATCTGCATCTGTGTTGTCAACACTGAGTCTTTGGCCTTTCCTGAATGTTCATTGATAAAGTGCATCAGCTATTTGTAAGGTTTTCTCTAATCTTTAAAAAAAACTATCATTTTACATTTACATTTTATTTTGATTGTATCTTTAAAGTGGAAATTTAGCCCTGTCAACACAATAAACATTTAATAATAATACAAATTTACATTTGCAAAATATTTTATCAATAATTTCCAAAGCCTTTTCATAATTGAAAAAAGTTGTATTAAAATTGCTTTCCAAATTTCAAAATAGAACTTTTGTTTGTACTGTCACATTCCTTAAATATTGTTAATACCTTGTTTAGGAAAAAATTGTTTTTATTTAAAAAAATATATGTGGGATGTCTTCAATTGCAGTTAAAAGAACAAATACAATAAGATTGTTTTATACATTCAGGTATTACATTACAGTATAAATATGAAGGGAACTAAAATTTTATAATCTGTAGTCTGGGCTTCAAGTTTGAACTTTGTCACTTACTAAATATAAGCTTTTCAACAGGAGTTTCTCTGGGTGTCAGATTCTGCGTTTAGAAAATGAGAATAAAAATAACTGCCAGAAATAGCTCATGAATTGTTATAAGAATCAAATCGGATAATATACAAAATTCCTGGTAGATGGAAATTGGTATGCTAAAGTTGTTCATCTTCTCAACACTGAACTAAGAATTCCAGATACTTTCAGAAAAGTTTGACAATTGGGTGTTGGAAAACACTTTGAAACCAGCCAAGAGGCTGGTTAGCTCGGGCTAATGCCACTTCATCTCAGGCTCAGGTCTTTGGTTACCAGGTAACAAGGTGGAAGTGGGGAAGGGTAACAGTCAACAGTGATACCCTCTGCTCTTCCCAACTTCAGTTTTTTAGCCAATTAAAGAAGAAAGAAAGAAAGAAAAGACAAATAAGTAAAAGAGCTTACCACTTTGATAGATGAGCCAAGAAACCATGGAGGTATGCTGTGTTCTACAGGATGTCAATTATTGTCACAAAATGATTCATTATGTAACAAAAGATGGGTCATCTTTTTTTTCTTTTTAACATCTTTATTGGAGTATAATTGCTTTACAATGTTGTGTTAGTTTCTGCTGTATAACAAAGTGAATCAGCTATATGTATCCATATATCCCCATATCTCCTCCTTCTTGCGTCACCCTCCCACCCTCCCTATCCCACCCCTCTAGTTGGTCACAAAGCGCAGAGCTGATCTCTCTGTGCTATGTGGCTGCTTCCCACTAGCTAGCTATTTTACATTTGGTAGTGTATATATGTCCATGCCACTCTCTCACTTCGTCCCAACTTACCCTTCCCCCTCTCTTGTGTCCTCAAGTCCATTCACTACGTCTGCATCTTTATTCCTGTCCTGCCCCTAGGTTCTTCAGAATCATTTCCTTTTGTTTTGTTTTTTTAGATTCCATATATATGTTAGCATATGGAATTTGTTTTTCTCCTTCTGACTTACTTCACAAAGATGGGTCATCTTAATGATTTTTTTCTTTCAAAGGATAAATGATTGATAGCAGACATACATACTAACCAAACTAAGACCCATCAGGTGAAACAGAACTTTTTCCTCCTTAGTTATCTCTATATAAGTCATGTTATTTCATTTGGTGTGATTTTCCCATTACTATGCACCAATTTGCTATTTTCATTGCTGTTGTTTTTGTTGTTAAGGCATTTTAACTAGACAAACTAAAAGTATCAAGGGTCCTACAGGGTCTGAGATTACCCATCTTCAACCCAGACTATTGGTTCCCAGTGTCAAGTCAACACAATCAAGATGAAAGTTCCTGCCTTTTGCCTGCACAGTCCTGGGGTAGCATCAAACCTGGGCTCTGTCTTCTCATTCGTATTTTTTCTTTTCCCTTTGAATTCATTCCAGAAAGCTTGGGTCATTGAGTGACAAGATCGAGGTTCAGAGCCCTAGCACAGAATCCAGACTGAATGTGGGTTCGAATCCTACCTCTCAGTCATCTGTGTGATCACAGGTAGGTTGCCTCATCCCTTCTGATCTCAGTTTCCTCATCTCTAAAATGGAGATATTTACAGCACCAGCTTCTTAGAATTGCTGAGGATGTTACAAAAATTAATGTACGTGGGTATATATCAAATGGTGCCTGGCACATAGTAAGTGCTCCGTATTACTAGGCTGCTCCGGAATTAAAATTCAAGTGATTCCCTGAGCTCATAGTATTTTTGCTTTGAAAAATGTTTGAAATTTCAACTGGTCAATTTCCCTGATGCCTAATAAAACAGTATGCCCCACAACAAACTGGACTATTACTTTTTCCTTTGGTTTCAGTGCCTTTAAATTAATCCACGTTTAAATCTAAAGGAAAACCACACACATTTAGCAATGGTGGATAGTTCCTTGCTAAAAATAAAGACTTACCTCACTCTTAGAATCAAGCTGGAGTTTCCTGTGGAGGCCAGATGACGAAAGCCTGCTGGGAGAACAGCATGTAATGAAATCGACATAAAAGACCAAAATGATCACATCCTGGAAATGCATTTTGTCAACACAAAGCCCATCTACTCTCCCCTCCCCACAGCCTCTGGCTGTGACCACTTAAATCTCAGGACATGACGGTACAATGTCAATGAAGACAAAATCTGGACTCCGTAGTGAGGGGCCAGGAGAAGGGAGGCGACAAGCCGCAAGAGATTTGGATTCTCTCCTCTTCTTCTTTTTATCACACATTTGTTTTTATTTTATGAAATTTATCTGGGTCTGAAGGGAGGGGCATGCAAATGATGTAGACATGTGCTTGTAGCATGTTGTAGTGGTTCTCAAAGTGTGGTCCCCAGACAAGCAGCATCAGCATCACTTGGGAACTTGTTTGAAAGACAGATGCTTGGATCCACCCAAGATCTGCAGGCTCAGAAATGTTGCTTATGGCCCTTTGAGACCGATGGTCTAACAAGTCCTCCAGGTGATAGTAATATCTGCTCAATTTGAGAACCAGAAACAAGATGTTGGAAGGGCTGGTCTCCTGTGCTGGCTCTGCAGTTTGTTTCCCGTGTGGCCTTGAGATAAACCTTGTAACCTTCTTGGACCCTGAGTCTTCCTTTTGCAAAAGATAAATGGAGATAATGGGCCCCTGACCAGAAGAGAATATGTGAGACTACTTCATAAACTATGATTTGCTGTAGACCTGTCTCCTTTATTTGAGCCTATTGATATGGGCACAGGAGAAGTATGTCAGAAGGGGACTAATCAGAGGATTTGCTGAGGCTGACTGATTTTTTAAATTAAAAAAATAAAGATAAAGTAGCAGCAGAGTTGTTCTCAGAGTTTGGGGCTGCCTTTCATGAGTAGGCAAGACCAGACCAGTCAGAACAACCATTAGGGCAGTGCCCAGGTAGGTGGCAGGCAATCCTAGAATTGTGCCAGGGTAGGGGTTCCCCTCGGGGGAAAGTGAACTCTGGTGATCCCACCTTCCCTTGCATTTCACTGTATACCTTTAATCCACATTAGATTTGCCTCTCTCTTTCTCTGGGGTAGAGTGAGGGTGAGAGAGATGGCTTGAGTTACCCCTGAGAGTGGGGAGCCGCAGTCAAGAAAACTTAGCCTGAGGAAAATACCTTCATAGAATCACAGCTGACAAAAGGAAAACCTGATTGTTTAGACCCCAGGAAAGTATATTCTTTCAAGCAAATACATTAGCATCTTCCTGAATCCAAATTGAAAAGACTTAAGCTCGTTCTCTAGCCATTCAAAAAGGAAGCAATTTTCCAGGGACAATAGGGCTATTAAATGTACCAATTGAAAATGAGAATAACGTGTAGCTCACTGAGCCAACTTCCAAATCAGGATTCTTAGTATCCATCAAATTGGTGATGCTGTCTGTTTTTATACATTACTTATAAGTCACTTATGTGTGTCATTGGATTTTATCTAAATATTTAAAATATAATATCTACATATGAAAAGTCTTTGCTCCATAATGCTATTTTCAAAGTCATAAGAGACTATGAACATATGAATCTAAAACTATTTTTCATACACTAGAAATGCTGTTTGTAAAAATTGCAAGTGATATTCTTTCCCTTTCAAAGGTCTTTCTTCCTTTAAGGTACCACCTATATATAGAAGACACTTTTTCAAGGCAATGGGAAATTCAGTTTCAAATGCCCAATATTAAGCTACATTTTCTTTATTTACTGATGAAACTACGCACACCCCTTGTGGGTTCAAGGGGAAACATAATATGACCATGAAAGTGTTGTTTTGTTGTGTGTTTTCCATTTTATGGCAAAACTCCTTTCAAATGATGGGGGCATCTGGTCCCGTGTCATCCACCAAGCCAACACTAACACGGAAGAACCCAGTGAATAGGGTCTCCCCTGCATGCTTGGAAACTGTCCCTTGGAAAATAAAGTGGCGGAGAAGCTGGCTTTGCCTAAGCCATGTATCAGTCCCTCCTCCAACTCTGAGTCAGAACTTATTACAGAAACTTCCAAAGCTTTAGAAACTAGATTTAGCATACCCTGCTGCCTGAGGTCAGATGACTTTGGTTTAATTTCCAGGGTGGTGGCAGTGGTGTACCCACTCACTGGGGTATCACAATTTCCGTTTAACACAAAACTGGATAAATATTCCAGCAACATCATATTACTATCTATACTACTTAACCTCTTCTTGATTTTTAAAATAGATTTTATCTTTAGGGGAGTTTTAGGTTCATAGCAAAATTGAGCACAAAGTACAGAGAATTTCCATAGAGCCTCTGTCCCCACACGTGCATCACCACCTCCACTATCAATATCCTGCCCCAGAGTGGTACATTTGTTACAACTGATGAACATACATTGACACAACATTATCACCAAAAGTCCACAGTTTACATTAGGGTTCACTCTTGGTGTTGGACATTCTATGGGTTTTGACAAATGTATAACATGTATCCACCATTATAGCATCGTACAGAATAGTTTCACTGCCCTAAAAATCATCTGTTCTCCACCTATTTATCCCTTCCTCTCTCCTAACCCTGGCAACCACTGATCTTTTTACTATCTCCGTGGTTTTGCCTTTTCAAGAATGTCATTTAGTTGGAATCATACAATAGGTAGCCCTTTCATATTGGCTTAGTTATATGCATTTAAGTTTCCTCCTTGTCTTTTCCTGGCTTGATAGCTCATTTCTTTTTAGCACTGATTAATATTCCATTGCCTGGATGGACCACAGTTTATTTACCCATTCACTTACTGAAGAACATCTTGGTTGTTTCCAAGTTCTGGCAATTATGAATCAAGTTACCATAAACATTCTTGTGCAGTTTGTATAGACATAATTTTTCAGCTCATCTGGGTAAATACCAAAGAGTGCAATTGCTGGGTTGTAAGAGTGTTTTTCTTTTTGTAGGAAGCTGCCAAACTCTCTTCCAAAGTGCATGTACCATTTTTCATTCCCACCAGCAATGAATAAAAATTCTTGCTGTTCCACACCTTTGTCAGCTTTTGGTGTCGTCAGTGTTTTGGACTTTGGCCATTCTGATAGGTGTGTAGTGGTATCTCATGGTTATTTTAATTTGATAATTCCTTAATGACATATGATGTTGAATATCTTTTCATATGCTTATTTGTGATGTGTATGTCTTCTTTGGTGAGGTATCTGTTCAGGTATCTTGCCCATTCTAATTTTTAATTTTTTTAATTTTTTTTAATTTTTAAATTTTATTTATTTATTTATTTATTTTTGGCTGTGTTGGGTCTTCATTTTCGTGCGAGGGCTTTCTCTAGCTGCGGCAAGCGGGAGCCACTCTTCATCGCGGTGTGCGGGCCTCTCACTGTCGCGGCCTCTCTTGTTGCGGAGCACAAGCTCCAGACGCGCAGGCTCAGTAGTGTGGCTCACGGGCCTAGCTGCTCCGCGGCATGTGGGATCTTCCCAGACCAGGGCTCAAACCCGTGTCCTCTGCATTGGCAGGCAGATTCTCAACCACTGCACCACCAGGGAAGCCCTCTTGCCCATTTTTAAATTGGATTGTTCATTTTCTTAATGTTGAGTTTTAATAATTCTTTGTATATTTTGGATAATATGTCTTTATCAGATATGATTTTTGGAAATGATTTTTCCTAGTCAATAGTTTGTCTTTTCATTCTCTTGATGTTTCCTTTCCCAAGGCAGGCATTTTTAATTTTAATGAGGTCTAGTTTATCAATTATTTCTTTTACAGGTCACACCTTTGGTGTTGTATCTAAAAAGTCATCATCATATATAAGATTACCTAGAATTTCTCCTATGTTATGTTTTAGTAGATTCTTATTTTTGTGTTTTATTTTTAGATGTGTGATACACTTTGAGTTAAATTTTGTGAAGAAGGGTGTACGTTTTGTATTTAGATTCCTTTTGCCTGTGAATGTTCTGTTGTTCCAGCACTATTTGTTGAAAAGACTATTTTTTCTCCACTGTATTGCCTTTGCTCCTTTGTTAAAGACCACTTGACTGTATTTATATAGGTCTATTTCTGGATTGATCTATTTGTCTATTCTTTTGCCAATACCATACTGTCCTGATTACCATATCTTTATAGTGAATCTGGAAGTTAGGTAGGTAGTGTCAGTTCTCTGAACTTTTTCTTCTCTTTCAATACTGTGTTGGCTATTCTAGGTCTTTTGCTTCTGTGTATAAACTTTATAATCAGTTTCTCAATACCCACAAAATAATTTGCTTGGATTTTGATTGGGATTGCAGTGAATCTATAGACCCTATTGGGAAGAACATACCTCTTGACAGTATTGAGTCTTTCTGTGCATGAACATGGAGTATATCTCTACTTATTTAATTCCTCTTTGATTTATTTCACCAGAGTTTTGTAGTTTTCCTCATAAAAGTTTGTACATATTTTGTTAGATTTATATCTATTTCATTTGGGGGGTGCTAATATAAATGGTATCATGCTTTTAATTTCAAATTCCACTTGTTCTTTGCTGTGCTGTGTATATAGGAAAGCAATAGACTTTTGTACACTAACTTTGTATCCCACAACCTAGTTATAATTGCTTATTAGTTCCAGGAGTTTTTTGGTTGATTTTTTCATATTTTCTATGCAGACGATCATGTCATCTACAACAAAGACAGTTTTATTTCTTCCTCCCCAGTCTGTATATGTTTTATTTCCTTTTCCTGTCTTATTACATTAGCTAGGACTTCCAGTACTATGTTGAAAAGCAGGGATGAGAGGAATCATCCTTGCCTTGTGCCTAGTCTTAATGGGAAATCCTTGAGTTTCTCATCATTAAGTGTGATGTTAGCTCTAGGTGTTTTGTAGATGCTCCTTACCAGGTTGAGAAAGTTCTTGTTTTCTTCACTGTTTTGTGAAGAGTTTATATCATAAATGGGTGTCGGATTTTGTCAAATGCTTTTCTACAACTATTGATAAGATCATGCAATTTTTCTTCTTTAGCTTGTTTTTGTGATGGATTACATTAACTGATTTTCATATGTTGAACCAGCCTTGCATACCTGAGATAAACCCTGCTTCGTCATGGTATGTAATTCTTTTTGTACCTAGCTGGATTTGATTTGCTAATATCTTGTTGAGGATTTTTTCATCTAAGTTCATGAGAGATATTGGTCTGTCATTTTCTTTTCTTATAATATCTTTGTCTGGTTTCGGTATTAAGGTAATGTTGGCCTCATAAAACGAATTAGGCCCTCAGCTCTGTCTTCTAGAAGAGATGATAGAAAATTGGTATAATTTCTTCCTTAAACATTTGGTAGAATTCCTCAGTGAATCCATCTGGGCCTAGTGCTTTCTGTTTTGGAAATTACTGATTATTACTGAAATTATTAATTACTGATTCAGTTTCATTAATATGTATTAGCCTATCCAGATTGTCTATTATTTTCTTGATTTTTATGGTAATATTTAGTAATTACTTATTTGCAGAGTTCCAACAAATACATTTCAAGCTCTTCTTTTCATGAAAGCATTTATATTTTCTTGATCATATAACCAAATCCTCTATCAAATTTATTTCCCTTGTTTTATCAGCTTATTTTTACTCTACATCACTGCCCTAACATCTTTGTTCAAACAAGTTTTATTCAGACTTTGCTTACCTTTCAGCCCTGATCATGCATTGTTCTCCTTAAGAGGAGAACTGTCATTTACCAGTGTCAAATAAGACAATATATTGGGTTGGCCAAAACGTTCGTTTGGGTTTTTCCATAAGATGTTACAAAAAACCCAAATGACCTTTTGGCCAACCCAATAGTGGGTTAATTTTGCCCATATTTTTATATTTTGAGTCATCCCTTTAACAGAACTTAATCCAACCCCAAGGGAAAATTTTTTCCCGTCACAATGGAACAGTCCACAGAGCAAGCCATGGGTCACTTTCAGAGATATGGAATATATCCAGCTTATGACTCAAATTCTCTATATTTGAATTAGATTTTACCACTGCACAACTATATGCTCCATCCTGCACTTTATGCAGAAATACAAAATGTTTTTCCCTTACCACAAGCATTTCAAAACAATACCCAATATAACATACAATTTCTCAAATATATATCCCACCTTATAAAACTAATGATTGACTGTAACCCAATATTTTAAATGTCTGAAAAGACATATGACACTTTTTTAGAGGTGCTCAATACATCAAATTATGGATGGAGGGTCAGGATTTATAATTATATTATGTCAATCATTTAATATTATAAAATTATAATATATGATACTATAAATATAAAATTATGTATGTATATAAAATACTATACAGAATCACAAACATATTTAAAAAAATAGCTTTGCTCCTCCTGCCAATGTTATACTTGTGTGTATAGGGCATGACCGAATAAATAATGTCCAAAGAATACAGTCAATCAAATTATGTATGCTAATTCAATGCTTATTTTAAAAAGCATATAAGACATTTAGATGATGATATTAAAAGAAAGATAAGGAATTCTGTTGACCTAGTTTGGCAGATTGCATTTTCCAGGGATGAACACATTCTCTCTCATCCCACACCGTCCATGAAGAGGTAGGATTTATATTCTTTCCCCTTGAATTTGGGCAAACTTGTGATTGTATAAGGGATGCTATGTGGTATTTGAGGCTAATTTATGAAAGTTGAAACAGCTTCAACTTGATTCTCTTTGGGGACATTTGCTCTTGGAATCCAGCCACCAAGCTGTGCAAAAGCCCAGTCCACATGAAGATGCTACATGCACAGGTGTTCTCCTTGAGAGCCCCAGTTAAGGTCTCAGTCCATAGCCAAAATCAACTACCAGACACGTGGCTAGGTGAGCAGATGATTCTAGTCCCCAGATATCAAGTCACCCCTCAAAGCCTTTCCAACTGATGCTCCAGACATCACGGGGGAGACAAGCTGTGCCCTTGTGACTTTTTTATTTCCAACCGCATCTCCAGTGGGATGCCAGGAATAAGTCTATTTTCAGATTCTGAGATGTCATGTTACTCAGGCAAGCCTGCAGTGGTTCGTGATGCGGCATTGTTAATGCTGTAGGTGCAGATATCTTTCATTCGTCGCCTCATTCCCAGGTCTACTTTCAACATGCCTCCACCATACTCGCTTCCTGTGGGTGCTGACCTGCACGGACTACATCAGCCAGCTCTACTGCTGTCCAGTGTGCAGTTATGTTAGCCACTTGGGGACCCCAGAAGGACTTCAGAGGGAGGGAGAATGCGGAGGTCAGAGGACTCACTCCTCTGGTTTCCTTTCTGAGAAGGTGCCTCAGGCTGTGACCTTCAGCTCCAGATACTGCTGCTCTCAAGGTGGCCCCCTCTCCTGGGTTCCAAATAAATATGTATTTAATATTCACCACTGCTTCTCCTCTCATCCCTTGCAGTCTAGTACTGGGGACGTCAAATTCTGTTAGTTATTCCTTGCGCTGCCTTGGCATCCATTTTGTGGGTCTTTAAGCAGCTCAGTTAAAAAAACCAAACTTCCCTTTCACTGCCCTACTTAGATAAGGTGCGCATCCTGACTTAACCTGAAAACGCTGATTCTGCTCTTACCTGCCAAAAAGATGGACAGCTGACGCCAGAATGCTCAACTTCCCACCAGAGAGTCAGTCCCTTTGGGACAACCTGCTTTCAACTAACGAATCCCCCATGAGCCCAGGAGCCCATTTGGCTAGTGGGCTGGACCCCAATGAAGATCCCAGCCCACAGTTCCCTTCCTATCCCTCCTCATCTCATGACTGAGCCCTGGTATCACCTAACTTCCCGTTGGCCCTGCAAGGTCTGCTGTGGTTTCCTCTCTGGGACCTGTGAGTAATAAATTCTTTTTGTTTTTGTTTTTGGTGGCATTCTGGTCTCTTGAGTGTCTTCCACTGTGCTGTCCCAGAAACTGTCATAGCTCAATAAACCCTGTCCTGGGGTAATGTGCAAGTAGGAACTGCAGCTGCCACCAGGTTCTTGCTTACCCTTGTGGTTCCCCTTCTCCCTGCATGTGTCTTTGTAATGAGTTCTTTCCTAAAAACATCTTTAAAATTATTCTAATATGAATGTACTGTGTGTGTTCTATTGGGAATGACTGATACAGCTAATGGTTGGCTTAGCTGAATCTTGAATTTTAACTTCTCTACTATAAAGGTAGATGCCCCTTACCTGAACTTCTTTTAGTGACACAAAGTTCTGTAAAGATTGAAGTTTCTTCTTTTCTTACTGATTTATCTATCTCCCTTCCTTTTAAATGTCTTGCTTATCATAGACTCTCAGCAAATACCTGTTGAATATAAATACAGATACTTGCCAGTCATGAGGCATCCACAAAAATAAAGGTAAGGGTAATTAAATGCATTTTGTTGGGGGACACTGTCTCATTACGTATCTTAACAGGCATGGATTTAAGATGAAGACGTGTTCAAAATGGGGATGACCTAGCAAGTATATCCCACAAACTCAGAAAAACTAACCTACAGGAATAGCCTGTAATGAGAGTGATCAGGCAATTCCTAGTACCATGTGCAAAGGGTATGGCATGCATCAAAGTGGGTCAGGTGGTCCTCATACTAGACATCCAGCAAGAAAGGTATATGTTAACTGTAGATCCCAGATACAGTCTCATTCCCAAGCTGGGCTGGTGATAGATAGAGGGTAGTTTTTCCTGGTGGACCCAGGACTATATTAGCTTACTCCCATTTCCTACGTATGTTAATCGTGTTCCTTTTTAATCTTAAATGTATACTGATTTGTATAATAAATATAGCTCTGAAGCTTCATCTAAGGGCTGGAGAGTGTGGATAGAGTCCTAGCCTTTTAGAAGAGAAGACAGGCAGAATCCAGTCCTAGGGTTAGAGGAGTGGGCATCATGGAACCAGAAAGAATAGAGCAGAGGCTCGAAGAGCGTTTCAGTTCTTGGGATTGGGCCATAGTGGTAGAGGTTTGGCCAGCAAGGAGTTCTGACTCGGCTGTGGGACCTGGAGATGTCTATCTAGCTTCATCTCTGGAGCAGAAATTCTTCTTACTCTATCAGATTCCTCATCTTTCACAAGTACGGGCAAAGGTTGGCTTTCATACACATTCATGTTAAAATTGCCACAGACCTGGAAACCATTCTCGCTAGGTTAGGTTATTAAGGGTTTTGATTTAGGTCCTGGAAAGTAGGCTTTCCCCCCAAACACCGCCACATAACAGGGCTGAGACACTTGACACTGACTTGCCCTGTCTTGGGAACTATAGTTGACCCATCCAGTTTTGGGGATCAAGGAGTTAGAAGATAAATTGGAATAGGCAGAACCTAATAGAGCCACCATTGGTTAGCATTTTTGTTCTGCTGACTTCTTGGTACAATCAAGAGCAAATATAAATGATTCTAGGGACTGGTTTATTCCTTTATATGTAACCACATAGCCAAAAACCTAACTATTTTGATTGTGAATGCTTCTTCTTCAAATATCAGAGAAACTTTGTATAAACTAAACACATAGCTGATGCAGTCACAGTTATGGGAGTCAGTTTCCCTTGACAGGGCAGTTTTTGTCACAATTTGCAAATCTTCTGGCTTAGGCACTCAGGGAGTACTTAGGTGATGTTTAGTTTTAAAACTGAGAAAGCATCCAGGCATTCATTCATGACCCTCATCAGTAAAAGCACCCTGGGCACTAACGCAAGAGAACCTGATTTGAATCCTGGCTGGGGAATTCACCGTATACTCTTGAACAAGACCCTCAACTTCTTTGCATCTGTTCCCTCAATTCAAATGTTCTGAGAGGGCTTCCCTGGTGGCACAGTGGTTAAGAATCCGCCTGCCAGTGCAGGGGACACGGGTTCGAGCCCTGGTCTAGGAAGATACCACAGGCTGCGGAGCAACTAAGCCCGTGCGCCACAACTACTGAGCTTGCACATTAGTCCCTGCGCACCACAACCACTGAAGCCTGCGCACCTAGAGCCCGTGCTCTGCAGCAAGAGAAGCCACTGCAATGAGAAGCCCGCGCACCGCAACAAAGAGTAGCCCCTGCTCGCTGCAACTAGAGAAAGCCCGCGCGCAGCAGCGAAGGCCAAACACAGACAAAAATAAAAATAAATAAAATAAAAATTTAAAAAGTCTATAATTATTCAAGTGAGTTGCAAATATGTTGTATATAAAGACCTTGTTGAATCTCTTAGTAAAGTTTGATGGTGATTTTTCAGAATCACTTGTCTTTACATTGTATAAAACACACACCCCGCACCCCCAAGCAGGGTTTTACAGAAAGCTTTTTGTTTTTATTTCTAAGAAGATAATCATAAAACTGTATTGTCCTACTGAATCTATGTCATAATTATCGCCTTGTCAATAAATAGTTAATAAATAAATTGGAACATCCACAGCCATCTGACTTGGGAGATCTGATTAAAACTGTAGGAAGCCAACAGAAAATGAAAGACATAAACATTACTTTTAGGCTGCAATCTAGGAGCTGTTTGTAGCCCCATTGTTTGAACAGTTTGCACTGCTCAGTGAATCTATTTCTCACAAGCACATATGTGGTAGTTGGTTCCCAAGCCAACCCGCAAAAGCCTGTTTAATGGCTAATTTGCCTGAAGCAGTCTTTGTGTCTACAGGACAATGTGGTCAAGGTTTCCCGGTGGGATGGCAGGAATATGTCTGTCACTCTGGACTCATGTGAGAGAGGAAGTTCCTTTTCTCCTTCTTATTCTTTCAACTTCGATCCAACGGCGAGGAGGGCATGCTAGCTGGGGGGTTGGTATAGAACATTGGCCTTAGACTGAGTTTAACAACGGTAAAGATTAGAGGAGGCATTTCGGGGATGAGGGAAAAGATAGATGTTAAGCAACTAAAGGACCATCTATAATAATATTGAGACTATTAACTTTTTTTTTTTTGCCATGTTAATTGGATTTAATTTTTCCAACTTGTCTTCTGATTTTCATTTAGTAGTGTCCTGGAGATCTTTCTACAGTAGAAAACTGTAGAGAGGTCCACTTCATTCTTTTTGCTGCCTATTTAGGACTTTGAAACCCTGCAGCATTTAATTAATTACTCTCTTATTAATGCATATGTGTTTGTTTCTTTGCTGTCACAAATAACGTTGAGACTATTAACTTTTTATTCGTCTCTCAAATCTCTTATGTTTTAGAAAAAATGAAGGTTTTGAAGAAAAAATTTATACGTACATATACGCACAATGTTCAGCAATATTTTATCTTACAATCGTATAATTATATGTGGTTACAAATTTAACATGTAACTTAAGAGCTACAAGAAATCAGCTCTGTCAGTGTATAATTACAAATATTTTTCTAATGGGTCCCCAAAGACGCTTTCTACAATGATTCCAACTGTGCAGAAAGTGACCTTTCCTACCCTCACAGGGAAAAGTCTCTCTAGGACAACCTCTGTTGATTCCTCTTGAGCTGCTGAGTGGAGGATAATTCTCTCACCTCTATGTTATTCTTTTCTTCCACAGATCCTGAAGTCAAAGAAGTAGACTCGTTAGGAGCCCTGTATTCACATCTTGTTAAACATTCTACTACTTTGAAATAGGAACCGTTCTCACGTTAGTTCTCAAGGACTGCGCTTAAGTCCAAGGCTCATGTGGCAAGGCTGCCATCTAGTGTGCTATAAGATTCATTACATATTTAAAACAGGAAAAAAAGAATTGGACTGGAATTGCATTATGCAGGCACTCTGATGTGCTGCTAATATTAGCTGTGTTAGGGAGATTTGCTGGTGATTTTACGATGTTAACAGGTCAAAGCTCACTAACAGAATTCTTATTTTAGTCACATTTTATTATGACTGAAAATAGCTCCAAACTGCAGCCCTCATATTTGGGGTACTTGGCAGTATCATAGGAAAATACACAGGCACATCCTCGGACTCTGATTTGTGGGAAAATCAGGATTTCTGAAATTAGATCATGTATGCAAAGACGAGCATCATCAAACATTTTCTTGCTTTACTGCTAATTTGCAAACAAATTTAAACAGTTTGTATTAAAAAAATGTTAGTATCCTTAACTCCCTTATAGCTTGCCAAGGTAGCAGTGAATTCATGTCAAAGACTTTTATAGAGAGAACTTTAGCTAAGAGGCAGGACAAGATGGTAGCAAAGGGCATTGGTTTTTAAAGCCATACTGCTTGTGCTTGAATCCTGGCTCTCCTACTTAGCAGCTGTGTAGACTGTAGGAGTGTTACCTAATGTCTACATGCCTCAGTTCCTCGATCTGTAGATGGTGCTAGCCATAGCAGTTACAGGAATGCTGTGAGACTTATACAAAGCAATCTAGATCATTGTTTTTTTTTAATTAGGTATTATGTCCTTTATTGAATAACGAGGGATAGCCAGCATTTGAGTCTTAGGGTCTGAACCATCTTATTTAGCATCATACATTTAACACCTAAAAAGGAAGGAGGCCTAAAACTTACCCTCGTGTGTATTTTCCTTTGCTAGACATGAGCCAGAGGAGGCAGCCTTGTTTTCTGTGTTGAAAAAAATGCATTTCAAGGTTCAATGCAGCGAAATAGCCAAAAAAAAGGTAAGGGAGGAGAAATCTGGAAGCATGAATGTTATCGGAGGTTTTCAAACAGTAGGAGAAAAGCCAACTGGTTTGCAATGAAAAGGCATTTGGTCTTAGGGTTTAGCTCTCTCTCCACCCTCTACTGAATTATATTCAATGAATACAAAATAAGCGAAATGTCATATCTCAACTGCCTGAGTGACTGAAAATGAATAAAACAGAAGGCCGTTCCTTGATACAAAATGAAATCATAGAATTTAGAGAGAAGACGTACAGAAACCCAAAGAAGCAGCAAAGTTAGTGGTGAAGGCTAAATCCAGAGACCCTTCTCAGTATCCAAGACAGACAATCAGAAGACAAAATGAAAGCTCACTAAAATGACATTTCTATTGATTATAGGCTCCTAAAAGTACGGATCAAACCAATCCTTTAAAACCTGTGTAGTTTGGAGAAACCTCCCCAGCTTCACAAATGCCGTTTACTCTTACGATCTCCTGACGTCTGCTCCTCTTGGCAGGAGTAGGAGATGATATTTACTGGGGATGAGAAGAGAGACCCGGTTCAGGTAAATTACTCTGCATCTTAGAGGACTGAGCCAGAACTGAAAGCAAGAAATGCACAAATGTCTTAGAGAAATGATTCCTAAAGGTGCGAATATTTGTTAATGTGGACACAGAAGGATGCTCCTGTGAGCATCAGAGAACAGAAACATTGAAGAGCAGATGTGACAATCCAGGTGGCCTCTTCTTCACTCCTGCTCTTGAGAGAGCTCATCCTTCAAACAACCATCCAGATATCTGCCCAGACAACCAGCAGCTGTAGCAGACATGTTTGGAGCTCTACACAATATTTCCTCAGCCTTGTCTGGTTTCAGCAGCTGCTGTGGTGGACAGCTCCTCTCACACCACCATTCTTCCTCAACACTTTTTTTTTTTTTTTTTTGGTTAGTTTCTGCTTTATAACAAAGTGAATCAGCTATACATATACATATATCCCCATATCTCCTCCCTCTCGCGTCTCCCTCCCACCCTCCATATCCCACCCCCTAGGTAGTCACAAAGCACAGATCAGCATTTTTCTAAAACCAAGGGAACTTGGTCAAGAGTGTGGGAGAATTAATTTCCCCAGAGGACACTATTACACAATGGGAGATTGGAGTCCCTACAAAAAATGCCCCAAGCACCCATTCTTTGGTGGGGCAATTCTGAGGTACATTCTGCAAGGTTTCTCAAACTGTCTTCAGCAGGATTGAGTGCCACTTGCCCACAGCAATAACCAGCTCGAACAACAGACACCTTTTAAAGCTCTTTTCTTGTTTTATTCTCCTTACCTTTCTCTCTTGTTTCCTGGGATAACCTCCCCCTCCCCCTCTCCCCTCCAAATCCACCTGCACTTAAGTCTCAGGCTCTGCTTGTAAAGTAACCCAACCTACAGACACCATATTCTGGTTTGGATAATGCCTGGCTTCTCTCTTTCAGCTCACTCTCCACTGGCCAGGGGAAAGATTCAAGAATCATTGTTAACTTACCCTGGCTTCCCTGCAGTAAATCTTCAGCCATCTGGCACCTCTTGGGGGAAAACAAAAGCCTATATCTAGAAGCAGTGACCTTGTTCCCTTGCAAAGCTGTGAATGCCCCTTTTACGTTGGGAAGCAAGAGCTAAAGGGAGTTTACTAGTAACCCAGCTCTCATCTCTGCAGAGCACTTCCCAGGAATCAGGAAAGGCCCCAGGGCTGCCTGCTTGCAACACAGCCTTGGTGTACACCTCCATGTGCCTGCAGCTCAGGGTGATTTCTCTGAATGACTTCATTATATCTGGAACGTGGAGGGAAAAAATATGCCCCTCCACATATCTAGTTCACAATTGTTGCAGCCAAGACAGACATCTACTTGAGCATATGTTTTGCTCTTTATGGTACTCTGAAGCCAGGTTAGAGAGGTTAAAACTTTGGTAACAGTCATAAACAGTATTCCCTGTGCATTCAGATAGGCATAATAGTGTCAGGGACAAAACAGGTGCTTAGAGTCAGATAGGTCTGAATTTGAAGACAAGTTAACCATACACTTATTACATGTAGCACTTGACACTGATGATCCATCCAGAATTTACTTCAGGAATGAGGGGTGTCTTCTTTCCATGGCTGGGAGTCTCCAGAGACTTCTCTTGGTAATCCTCTGCCCACAAAGGCAGCTGACCCATATCATTCAGTGGCTGGCTGACAGGCATATATAAAGACCTGGCCACTCAGCCCAAGTCAGAACAACTGGGAAGGGCCCACAGCACAGCTCCCTTTGGGTTGGCTGAGGCTTTTGTTGAATCCTCATCACAGGTCACCTCCTTCTTTCCCTTCTCTTCTATGGGTATGTTTCCTGAGAACATGCCCTAACAAACTGTCTGCATGCTCACTCCATCTCAGAGTGTGGACACCCAGCCAATGGTACCATGTGACCAAGACTTGATGAAGACAGGTGAGTTTAGGTAGCCTCATCCACCAGAGGGCAGACAGCAGAAGCAAGAAGAACTACAATCCTGCAGCCTGTGGAACAAAAACCACATTCACAGAAAGATAGACAAGATGAAAAGGCAGAGGGCTATGTACCAGATGAAGGAAGAAGATAAAACCCCAGAAAAACAACTAAATGAAGTGGAGATAGGCAATCTTCCAGAAAAAGAATTCAGAATAATGATAGTGATCCAGGACCTCGGAAAAAGAATGGAGGCAAAGATCAAGAAGATGCAAGAAATGTTTAACAAAGATCTAGAAGAATTAAAGAACAAGCAAGCAGAGATGAACAATACAATAACTGAAATGAAAAATACACTAGAAGGAATCAATAGCAGAAAAACTGAGGCAGAAGAATGGATAAGTGACCTGGAAGACAGAATGGTGGAATTCACTGCTGCAGAACAAAATAAAGAAAAAATAATGAAAAGAAATGAAGACAGCCTAAGAGACCTCTGGGACAAGATTAAATGCAACAACGTTCGCATTATAGGGGTCCAAGAAGGAGGAGAGAGATAAAGGACAGGAGAAAATATTTGAAGAGATTATAGACGAAAACTGCCTTAACATGGGAAAGGAAATAGCCACCCAAGTCCAGGAAGTGCAGAGAGTCCCATACAGGATAAACCCAAGGAGAAACATGCTGAGACACAGAGTAATCAAATTGGCAAAAATTAAACACAAAGAAAAATTACTGAAAGCAGAACAGGAAAAATGACAAATAACATACAACGGAACTCCCATAAAATTAACAGCTGATTTCTCAGCAGAAACTCTACAAACCAGAAGGCAGTGGCATGATATACTTAAAGTGATGAAAAGGAAGAACCTACAACCAAGATTACTCTACCCAGCAACAATCTCATTCAGATTTGATGAAGAAATCTAAAGCTTTACAGACAAGCAAAAGCTAAGAGAATTTAGCACCACCAAACCAGCTCTACAACAAATGCTAAAGGAACTTCTCTAAGTGGAAAACACAAGAGAAGAAAAGGACCTACAAAAACAAACACCCCAAAATTGAGAAAATGGTAATAGGAACATACATATCTATAATTACCTTAAACGTGAATGGATTAAATGTTCCAACCAAAAGACACAGGCTTACTGAATGGATACAAAAACAAGATCCATATATATGCTGTCTACCAGAGACCCACTTCAGACCTAGGGACACATACAGACTGAAAGTGAGAGAATGGAAAAAATGTTCCATGAAAATGGAAATCAAAAGAAAGCTGGAGTAGCAATACTCATATCAGATAAAATAGACTTTAAAATAAAGAATGTTATAAGACACAAGAAAGGACACTACATAATGATCAAGGGATCAACCCAAGAAGATATACCAGTTATAAATATATATGCACCCAACATAGGAGCCCATCAATACATAAGGCAACTGCTAACAGCTCTAAAAGAGGAAATCGACAGTAACACAATAATAGTGGGGGAATTTAACACCTCACTTACACCAATGGACAGATCATCCAAACAGAAAATTAATAAGGAAACACAAGCTTTAAATGACACAATAGATCAGATCGATTTAATTGATATTTACAGGAAATTCCATCCAAAAACAGCAGATTACACTTTCTCCTCAAGTGCACATGGAATATTCTTCAGGATAGATCACATCTTGGGTCACAAATCAAGCCTCAGTAAATTTAAGAAAATTGAAATCATATCAGGCATCTTTTCTGACCACAATGCTATGAGATTAGAAATCAATTACAGGGAAAAAAATGTAAAAAACACAAACACATGGAGGCTAAACAATACATTACTAAATAACCAGGAGATCACTGAAGAAATCAAAGAGGAAATAAAAAATACTAGAGACAAATGACAATGAAAACACGATGATCCAAAGCCTATGGGATACAGCAAAAGCAGTTCTAAGAGGGAAGTTTATAGCTATACAAGCCTACCTCAAGGAACAAGAAAAAATCTCAAATAAACAATCTAAACTTACACCTAAAGGAACTAGAGAAAGGAGAACAAACAAAACCCAAAGTTAGTAGAAGGAAAGAAATCATCAAGATCAGAGCAGAAATAAAATAGAAACAAAGAAAACAATAGGAAAGATCAATAAAGCAGAAAGCTGGTTCTTTGAGAATATAAAGAAAATTGATAAACCATTAGCCAGACTGATCAAGAAAAAGAGGGTGAGGACTCAAATCAATAAAGTTAAAAATGAAAAAGGAGAAGTTACAATAGACATGACAGAAATACAAAACATACTAAGAGACTACTACAAGCAACTGTATGCCACTAAAATGGACAACCTGGAAGAAATGGACAAATTCTTAGAAAGGTATAACCTTCCAAGACTGAACTAGGAAGAAATAGAAAATATGAACAGACCAATCACAAGTAGTGAAATTGAAACTGTGATTAAATATCTTCCAGCAAACAAAAGTCCAGGATCAGATGGCTTCACAGGTGAATTCTATCAAACATTTAGAGAAGAGTTAACACCTATCCTTCTCAAACTCTTCCAAAAAATTGCAGAGGAAGGAAAACTCCCAAACTCATTCCATGAGGCCACCATCACCCTGACACCAAAACCAGACAAAGATACTACCAAAAAAGAAAATTATAGACCAATATCACTGATGAATATAGATGCAAAAATCCTCAACAAAATACTATCAGACAGAATCCAACAACACATTAAAAGGGTCATACACCAAGATGAAGTGGAATTTATCCCAGAGATGCAAGGATTCTGCAGTATATGCAAATCAATCAATGTGATACACCATATTAACAAATTGAAGAAGAAAAACCATATGATCATCTCAATAGATGCAGAAAAATCTTTTGACAAAATTCAACACCCATTTATGATAAAAACTCTCCAGAAAGTGGGCATAGAGGGAACCTACTTCAACATAAGAAAGCTTATATACAACAAATCCACAGCAAACACCATTCTCAATGGAGAAAAACTGAAAGCATTTCCTCTAAGATCAGGAACAAGACAAGGATGTCCACTCTCACCACCATTATTCATCATAGTTTTGGAAGTCCTAGTCATGGCAATCAGAGAAGAAAAAGAAATAAAAGGAATACAAATTGGAAAAGAAGAAGTAAAACTGTCACTGTTTGCAGATGACATGATGCTATACACAGAGAATCCTAAAGATGCCACCAGAAAACTACTAGAGCTAATCAATGAATTTGGTAAAGTAGCAGGATACAAAATTAATGCACAGAATACTCTTGCATTCCTTTACACTAATGATGAAAAATCTGAAAGAGAAATTAAGGAAACACTCTCATTTACCATTGCAACAAAAAGAATAAAATACCTAGGAATAAACCTATCTAGGGAGACAAAAGACCTGTATGCTGAAAACTATAAGACACTGATGAAAGAAATTAGATGATACCAACAGATGGAGAGATAAACCATGTTCTTAGATTGGAAGAATCAATATTGTGAAAATGACTATACTACCCAAAGCAATCTGCAGATTCAATGCAATCCCTATCAAATCACCAATGGATTTTTTACAGAACTAGAACAAAAAATCTTAAAATTTGTATAGAGACACAAAAGACCCCGAATAGCCAAAGCAGTCTTGAGGGAAAAAAACGGAGCTGCAGGAATCAGACTCCCTGACTTCAGACTATACTACAAAGCTACAGTAATCAAGACAGTATGGTACTGGCAGAAAAACAGACATAGATCAGTGGAACATGATAGAAAGCCCAGAGGTAAACCCATGCACCTATGGTCAACTAACCTATGACAAAGGTGGCAAGGATATACAACGGAGAAAAGACAGTCTCTTCAATAAGTGGTGCTGGGAAAACTGTACAGCTACATGTAAAAGAATGAACTTAGAACACTCCCTAACACCATACACAAAAATAAACTCAAAATGGATTAGAGACCTAAATGTAAGACTGGGCACTATAAAACTCTTAGAGGAAAACATAGGAAGAACACTCTTTGACATAAATCACAGCAAGATCTTTTTTGATCCAACTCCTAGAGCAATGGAAATAAAAACAAAAATAAACAAACGGGACCTAATGAAACTTCAAAGATTTTACAAAGCAAAGGAAACTACAAACAAGATGAAAGACAGCCCTCAGAATGGGAGAAAATTTTGCCAATGATTCAACAGACAAAGAATTAATCTCCAAAATATATAAACAGCTCATGCAGCTCAATATTGAAAAAACAAACAACCCAATCCAAAAATGAGCAGAACACTTAAATAGACATTTCTCCAAAGAAGACATACAGATGGCCAAGAAGCACATGAAAAACTGCTCAACATCACTAATTATTAGAGAAATGCACATCAAAACTACAATGAGGTATCACCTCACACCAGTTAGAATGGGCATCATCAAAAAAATCTACAAACAACAAATGCTAGAGAGGGTGTGGAGAAAAGGGAACCCTCTTGCACTGTTGGTGGGAATGTAAATTGTTACAGCCACTATGAAGAACAGTATGGAGGTTCCTTAAAGAACTAAAAATAGAATTACCATATGACCCAGCAATCCCACTACTGGGCATATACCCAGAGAAAACCATAATTCAAAAAGACACATGCACCCCAATGTTCATTGCAGCACTATTTACAATAACCAGGTCATGGAAGCAACCTAAGTGGCCATTGACAGATGAATGGATAAAGAAGATGTGGTATATACATACAATGGAATTTTACTCAGCCATAAAAAGGAAGGAAATTGGGTCATTTGTAGAGACGTGGATTCATCTAGAGACTGTCATACAGAGTGAAGTAAGTCAGAAAGAGAAAAACAAATATTGTATATTAATGCATATATGTGGAACCTAGAAAATGGTACAGATGAACCGGTTTGCAGGGCAGAAATTCAGACATAGATGTAGAGAACAAACTTATGGACACCAAGCAGGGAAAGCAGTGGGGGATGGGTGTTGTGGTGTGATGAATTGGGAGATTGGGATTGACATGTATACACTGATGTGTATAAAATGGATGACTAATAAGAAAAAATAAACATAAAAAAAATTTACTCTCTAAAAAAAAAAACAGGTGAGACCTTTAGAAAACTAACAATGCAGCCCTACTTTACTTTTTATTATTAATTTTTATTGGAGTATAGTTGATCTACAATGTGTTAGTTTCTGCTGTACAGCAAAGTGAATCAATTATACGTGCACATATATCCAGTTTTTTTAAGATTCTATTCCCATATAGGTCATTACAGAGTATTAGGTAGAGTTCCCTGTGCCCTACAGTAGGTTCCTTATTAGTTATCTATTTTATATATAGTAGTATGTATATGTGAATCCCAATCTCCCAGTTTATCCCTCTGCCTCCCCCACTTTCCCCTTGGTAACCATAAGTTTGTTTTCTACATCAGTGATTCTATTTCTGTTTTGTAAATAGGTTCATTTGTACCATGTTTTTAGATTCCACATATATGCAATATCATAAGATATTTGTCTTTCTCTGTTTGACTTACTTCACTCAGTATGGAAATGTCTATGTCCATCCATGTTGCTGCAAATGGCATTATTCCATTCTTTTCTATGACTAATAGTCCATTGTATATATATGTACCACATCTTTTTAAAAAAATTGTATTTATTTATTTATTTATGGCTGCATTGGGTCTTCATAGCTGCGTGTGGGCTTTCTCTAGTTGCAGTGAGCTGGTGGGGGGCTACTCTTTGTTGTGGTGTTTGAGCTCTAGGCAAGCGGTCTTCAGTAGTTGCAGCACACGGGCTCAGTAGTTGTGGTACACGGGCCCTAGGGTGCGCGGGCTTCAATTGTTGCAGCATGTGGGCTCAGTAGTTGTGGTGCCCAGGCTCCAGGGTGCACGGGCTGAGTAGTTGTGGCTCACGGGCTCTAGAGTGCAGGCTCAGTAGTTGTGGTGCACAGGGTTAGTTGCTCCGCAGCATGTGGGATCTTCCCAGACCAGGGATCGAACCCGTGTCCCCTGCATTGCCAGGCAGATTCTTAACCACTGCGTCACCAGGGAAGTCCCTGTACCCCATCTTCTTTATCCATTCCTTTGCTGATGGACATTTAGGTTGCTTCCATGTCCTAGTTATTGTAAATAGAATGTAGCCCTACTTTAAAAAACTATTCTTTTAATGTTTGATCAGCATTTACTCCATGGGGATGGGATCAACACCAATGAGGAGTGTTTCATATTCTCGTTTTTGTTTTTCACTCCTTCAGCCCTGGATAACTAATTACATTTCCCAAGTGATGGCAAAGAATTTAATGTGAATTCTTGGATTAACTGTCAAGAAATTTTCCAAGTATTGGGTTAACGTTTTAGTGCAGGATACAGACTGATTTCATAGGAAAATGTCCAGGTATGCCACTCCTAAATTTCTTCTGGGCTTATATGTATGATCCTGAGAAGGTCATGTCAATTTTATAAGCCTTGGTCACCTCAGCCATAAAATGTAGATAATCTTGTCTTCCTGACAGAATTATTGAGAGGATTCAATTAAATAATAGTATAATGTCCTTGGCATAAAATAGCTATTCAACACAAGTTAGCTTACTTCTTACTTCAGTAAACTGAGCCATTTGTACTTTTTCAGTAAGGTAAGAAGTTACAAATTATTATAACATAAATACTATGGTTAATGTAGGCAAAGTCTAGTTATCCTGTGGGTCTTAGGTTGGCAAAGCCATCTATCTGTTGGGAAAGTAGGGTGTCCCCCAAGGAATGAGTTCCAAACATCTCAAAGTAGTGTTTGGTGATTTTCAACATGCCAATGGCCACAGTCCATGCTGAGTTCTTCTCAGTCAAGATTTTTTTTGCCGGGGAGAGGAAGAATGATGAAAGCATAGGAATCATGATGATGATAGGAGATAAGAGCACATAGAAATAGAAGTTTCCTTGAATTACTGCTTGACATTTTAATTAATCTGATTAATTTGTCTAATCTGTAAGATCTACAACAATTGTTTATTCCCCCGAATCTCTCTAACCAAAAAAAAATTAGCATAATTCACACAAATCCTATCTGTGTGTACAATAAGGAGTTGCAAACAAAAGAAGATTCACAAGTTCTAGGTTCCAGTGGCTTATCTGCATAGATTTATGGGTGCCAGAGACCCAGGCGTCTTGTCAAAATGTCCAGGGTCATTTTAATGGGGTATGGAATGTAGGAAAATGTTTATCTTTTGATATAATAAAAATGTACCCTCTAATTTTAAAATGATCTCATCAATTCAGGAAACTATTCAAATAGTAGTTAATAACTGGGAAGACAAAAGGAAGAAATGAGGTGATCACTCAGTCTGTAGAGAGGAACAGAATAAAGCGAAGTCAAAGGTGAGGGTTAGACGAGTAACCAGATGGAAGCCCTGATTCTCCTCTCAACCTGCCAATTGAATTGCATTTCACAGTCTTTTCTCATTTGCTCTCCTGTTCTCTTCTAAATCTGACATCTTAGTGATTTTCTCTGTGTTCATCATCAAACTATCACAACATTAGGTATTTTAAAAATTAAGTGAAACTGAGTCGATATAGAATCATTCTCCTTAACAGCTCCAGTGTCAGACAATATTTTGAAATATGAAGGGCTTTCATTAAATGCACTCCAGCTTGGCATATTTTATGTTTATTTCTTCTTCTTACCGAGACTCATGACTTACTCAAATGTGGTTCCCCATTGTAGTGATCAGTATGGACTGGGACAGAGAGGTTAGGCTTATCAAACTTACCTGCCCTGCCTCCCATTTCTCAAGACCTGGCTTTTAGTTAATCCTCAGACTGGAAAACAATCTAAATAAATCGACAATATAGTACCAATATTTCCAGTTATGTTAATGGATACTTCTTCTTCCCTTTCAACCTGATTTAAATTTTTTTAAACTTATCCTTCTTCCCATTTTCCTGTCCTCTTGCTCTAATCCTTGGCCAAATTTGTTAATTCTATCCCACTCAGTCTCCAGTCTACTGCCTACATGGGTCCCTATGTGACCATTTCCTAGCTACTGGAATAACTTCCCAAACCATCTCTTTGTTTCTAGTCCCGTCTCACCCCTTGATTCCAGTGAAATATAGAAACTTTATCCAACACAGATTTATTCCTTTCCCACTCCTTTATGCTATTATTGTTCTATATCTACAGCTTTATAGGTTGTGAGCCCAACAATACAGTTTTTAAATAATTGTTTTATGCAATTGTCTTTTAAATCAGTTAAGACAAGAAAAATGAAAACAATATATTTATACTTATATCTTTAGTTATGTGTATTTTTTACTTACTCTTCTGTATTTTTTTTACATATCTTTGTGTGGATTCAAGTTACCATATGATGTCATTTCCCTTCAATCTGAAGTGTTTCCTTTAGTATTTCTTGTCATGAAAATCTGCTAGTGATGAATTCTTTCAATCTTTTTTTGTATCTGGAATATCTTAATTTTGCCTTCATTTATGAATTATAATTTTTGCTTGATATAGAAATACTGGTTGATAGTTTTATTCTTTCAGCATTTTGAATGTCATCTCACTGCCTTCTGGTCCCATTTTTCCCCCTGCCATCTGCTAATTTTAACGTGGTTCCCTTATTCATAATGAGTTGAGGGGTGTGTGTGTGTGTGTGTGTGTGTGTGTGTGTGTGTGTGTGTGTGTGCAGGAGGGCTGCTTCTAAGATTCTCTTCTTGACTTTCTCTATGATATGTCTAGATATGGATCTCTTTGTACTTATCCTAACTGAAGTTCATTAAGCTTTCTAGATATGTATATTAATACTTTTTTGTGGGGGATAATAAAATTTTGAAGTGTTTAGCCATTATGTCTTTATATATTTTTCTGCCCCCTTTTCTCCTCTTTTTCTGGTACTCCTCACACATATCAGTATACTTTATGTTGCCCCACATGCTCTATTCACTTTTTCTCCATTCTTTTTTCTTTCTATTCTTCATACAGGATCATCATTATTGATCCACTTCAAATATGCTGATTCTTTCTTCTGCTACTTCAAATCTTCTGTTGAGATATTCTAGTGTTTTTTTATTTCAATATCAGAAATTCTATTTGATTAATTTTTATAATTCCCATCTCTTTACTGATGTCCTCTATTTGCTATCATATTTTCCTCTAATTATTTAAACATGGTTTCCTTTTACATATTATAATAACTGATTTTCTTTGTCTGCTAAGTCCAACATCTGGGCCCCCTCCGAGAGTTCTACTGAAACAGAGATAGTTTCTTTTTCTATATTGGTCACATATTCTTATTTCTTTGCATGCCTTGTGTTTTTGTTGAAAACTGGATATTTTAAAAACTGGACATTTTAGATAATATATTGTATGCTTTAAATTCTGATTTCTATCTCTCTCTGGGGTTGTGGTGGTTGCTGTTTTTTTTTTTTTTCTTTCACTTTTAAAAAACGTTTGTTTAGTGATTTTCCTAAACTAATTCTGTATTCTACATTTCCTGTAGTGTGTGATCACTGATGTCTCTGCTAAGTTTTTTCCCCTATTGTTGTTTTTATTTTTAAACCTGTTTTTTATGGTCATCTCTGGGTGAGAATAGCTTAGTGGTCAGTCAATTGTTGGTTATAGGGTATATAGTACATATAGTAGTAGGATATTTCAATCTGAAAATGGTTTATTTAATCCATTTTCTGATTTTAGAGAGACCCAAATACATGCTTAGAGATATTCATGTATTCCACAAATATTTGTAAGGGTCCCACTATGTGTCTAACTCTGCTAAACTGTGGAAATATAACCCTGAAGAAGAAAGTTATCATTTCAACCTCCATGGAGCCTGCAATCTCCTAGGCATGGAAACAGAAGGGGAAAAATCACAATAGTCCATGTTCAGGGTGTGGGGCAGATATGAAGAAGGGATAATGTAAGTTTTTTTAAAATATTTTTTTAACTTGGCTGTATTGGCCATTTCAAAATTAGTTTTCCCTAAATACAGCTCAGAACACTTAGTGAGATTCTGAAATATCCAAAGCAGTGATCTGAGTTGCAAAAAGAATGGTGGCATTTTAAGATATCTTTGGTTTTCATTTATTTACATATTCATTTGAGTCAATAACTAATGGTGATGGTGAAAATGAAAGCAAAGGGACTTCCCTCGTGGCGCAGTGGATAAAACTCCATGGTCCCAATGCAGGGGACCTGGGTTAGATCCCTGGTCAGGGAACTAGATCCAGCATGCATGCTGCAACTAAAAGTTTGCATGCCATAACTAAGGAGCTGGTGAGCCACAGCTAAGGAGTCTGCCTGCCACGACTAAGACCCGGCACAACCAAAACAAAGAAAATCTCCTACAACACACACACACACACACACACACACACACACACACACACACACACACACACACAAAGAAAGTGAAGAAGAGAAAGGAATCATGCCTGTTTCTCTTGTATTCAGAAAAAATCACATCCTTTTCCATATATTACCCCACTTCAGTGCTTATGTACCCATGCAAGGATTCTGATCAAAAGTCTGATTTCATTTATTTGTAATCAGACAAGGTATTTTATTATAACAGTTAGAAACTAAATAGTTCTTCTTTGATTATTGGTATTCAGTTGGGTCTAGAAAATAATTAGAAACATAAATCTCTACTCCATGAGGTTGAAAAACGACTGGTAAATGCAAAGCAGTAGCTCTGACCTGTGCATAGAGGAATTTTCAAAATTATAATGAATGAGCTTGATTGAGGCATCAAATGTGGTTTTTATAATGCAATTTATTTCTTTATGGTTGCATTCAGGGACACCCATTACAAATCACTATACAGATCATTGCAGTCTACCCAGCAAATACAATTCATAGCTATAAATGTAGTATTGCATGTATCAAGGAACTACAGTGTCAAGGAGCCACAAAAAGATTTTGAACAGGAATGTCACAAAGTATGGCATATTTGAGACACATTGAGTTGAATTGATTGTTTTATTATAGAGGCCATGAGGTGTTAAGGATAAGAGAGAAAGATTCAGATTTTGAAGTGATGGATTATATAGTTATTCACAAAAAAATACAGGCAGTTGTTTCCCATTTTACAAGCAAAACAAGAAAATGATACTCATAGAAATGTACTGAAAGGGAGGTCTGTCTTGCTTTCAAAGATTTATTTCTCCATCTATATGTGATTTGTCCATTTTCCCCTAAAATATACAAGAAGAGCTTAGCTTCAGGAGAGGCAATCTTGCTCAAGAAATACCTCTCTAGCTTCATTGTGGAGGGACTCTTCTTCCGCTGGTAGAAAATCACGTTTTCTCCTAAGTAAAATGATTTGGCTCTGAAGCAGAATGGATGGTAATTTTCAAAGGGAATATGATTTTCAAAAACAAACTTCACAGTACCATATTCAAGAGGTTGCTTTGTGCCGTAATTAATGGTAGTAATGTCCCCAGCTGAGCCTATGAATCCCCAGGGACTCAGAGAAAAGTCTTGATAGGTGGTCTGTGGGTATCAGTGCAGTGCAGCAGCGGGAGGGGCCTGAGCCTGAAATTCGATCCAGCAGTTTAAAGATGGAGGAATGTGTTTGCGTCTGTTTTGGGGTGACGTGCGGTGGGGCTCTGAGAGAATTTCTGGCTAACCCTGGCATTGTGTGTGCAAACTTCAGTACTGAAATCTTCAGCCATGCTTCTGGCAGAAAAAACAACCTGGGAATCTGAATTCATTTTCTATTGCTGTGGAACATAACATCACAAACTGAGCAACTGAAAACAAGATGCATTCACTATCTCACAGTTTCTGTGGGTCAGGAGTCCGGGCTCAGCTGAAGTGCGTCCCTTGTTCAGGATCTCAGGAGGCTGCAATCAAGATGCTGACTGGGCTGTAGGTCTTTCTAGAACTTGGGCTCCTCTTCAAAGGTCACGTGATTATTGGCAGACTTGACTTTCTTGCATTTGAAGGGCTGAGTTCCCCATTTCCCAGAGACCATGTGGCATTCTCTGCCATGTGGCAGTTTGCTACTTCAAGGCCAACAGGGAGCATCTCTGCTGCTTCTTATTCTTTTTATTTTTTTATTGGAGTATAGTTGCCTTACAATGTTATGTTAGTTTCAGGTGTACAGCAAAGTAATTCCGTTATATATATGTGCATATATCTGTTCTTTTTCAGATTCTTTTCCCTTACAGATTGTTACAAAATATTGAGTAGAGCTCTCTGTGCTATACAGTAGATCCTTATTGGTTATCTATTTTATATTTAGTAGTGTGTATATGTTAATCCCAAACTCCTAATTTATCCTTCCCTCTCTCTGCTGCTTCTTATCTCTTGCCTCTAGACCCTCTTTTAAAGGGGGCTCACCCAGGATAATCTCACTTTAGATTTTCTCAGAATGACTTGAGACCTTAATGCAAAATCCCTTACTTTTTTAAAAATAATAATAATAAATAAATTAATTAGTTTTTGGTTGCATTGGGTCTTCGTTGCTGCATGCAGGCTTTCTCTAGTTGCGGCGAGGAGAGGCTACTCTTTGTTGAGGTGCACGGGGTTCTCGTTGTGGTGGCTTCTCTAGTAGTGGTGCACGGGCTTAGTTACTCTGCGGCATGTGGAATCTTCCTGGACCAGGGCTTGAACCCATGTTCCCTGCATTAGCAGGTGGATTCTTAACCACTGCGCCACCAGGGAAGTCCACAGTCCCTTACCTTTTGGTGTGTAATACAAACTAATCATGGAGTGACATCCATCCTGTCCACTGGCCCTACTTGCACTTAAGGGGAGGAGACTGATTATACAGGATCAGGAATCTTGTGGCTATCTTACAATTCCGCCTGCCACAAGACTCAAGATGAAGCAGCAGGGGAATCACCGAGCTGAGAAGGAATGGAGAAGGGAAACACTAAAATCTAACAGGAAGGGACTCATTCCTGGATACCAGGGCTTGACCTGAACAGGACACTGAAGTCGTAACTCAGAAAGATGGAGAACCTAGAAATTCAGAATAGGTCAATGGTATTAAGGTCATTAGAAAGAGCTGTAATTTATACAGGAATATGGTCTGTTGTTCTATCCAGTCTTGAACTGAGAGTGATGTGGGGTTAATGCCACAGTATCATGTGAGACTAAAAGAAAGTGGGGGAGGAGAGGATCCAATTTTAAGCCTTGTTAGGGGTTAAGGGTGAGATTTTAACTCTACTGAAGTGTGCTTAAATCAGAGGAGGGAATTTGGAAATGTCTGAACCCGCCTGCCAATCACTTTAAATCTCTTGGCTTTCTTAGGGGATCTCTGTTCAAAAGAAACAATAGTGCAACTTGGCATCAAAGTCAACCTTGATTGATATTTGGGAAAATATTCAATACCATTTTGAAAGCTCTCTTATAAAAGCTTAACCAGAGAATAGGGCTGAGGCTGAGGCCTAAGTGGAAACTTCTAACTTCTGACCATCTCTTCCCCACTCTCAAATTCAAATCTAAAAACTTAGGACCAAGGTGATCAGACAAATCTGAAGAGAGAGGGAGAGAGGAAGAGAGAGAAAGTGAGCACCCAAGCCGAGAAGGGCTCTGAGTCCACTCAACCCACTAAATAGAATATAAGAGGGAGTTCAAAAGACTAACTGACTTGTCCCATGGACCAGTCCTACTCCAAGGGTGTGGTTGGAAGGTCAAGATAGAGCATGGAAGCTGGGTTCATACAGTTAAGTCAAAGCAGCCTCGTCCTCTATGATATATGACCTGATCCAGTGAATGCCGTGGGTTATGACCAATCATAGTCTCTCCTGGTGGTAAGAGAAGTTAGGGAGTTGGATGAAAGATAGTTTTGCTCCCTCTGGATTTGTGGGGAAGGCCTGAAGATGCTAAAATTAAGGAGTCTATTTTTTTCCGGGAGGCTGGCATAAGGAGAACAGTAGACCTGCCTTTGGGTGACAAAGAACAGTTCAGGCCACTTTCAACAGCAATGGACTTGGGCAACAGGCTCTTTATGCTGGTACTTGGTCTTCTCTGCCCTTGGCCAGGTGGGCACCAGGTAAAGGAACAACAGGCTCTGCAAGCTCTACTAATTACCAGAAAGTTGTTTTCCTTGTACTCTCTGCTCTGGTCATCACTGGCTCATCCTACCCTGAACTCAGAGGTCTGAGTTTAATTCTCTAAAATCCAGTTTCAGTTCCCTAGTATTAGACACTGTCTGGTGTGTTAGGCACTGAACGAAAGTCATAACATTGTGACACATACAAATTACATTGTCATATTCTGAGTGCTGTACTTAGCTTAATTACAATGTTCATTTTGCTTTTATTGGTGCTTAAAAATGTCTCTTGCAGTTATATATATATATATATATATATATATATATAATGTTTATTTTTCAGAGTGTACAATGTTCTTACTATAGAATCTTTAGGAAATGTTTTAGTGTGAAGAGGTAAATAACCACTATATGCAGACTTAACACCTTTAAGCCCTTTCCACTCTTTATTAAAAATTCAACTTATTAGTCAATGACTCAATAATGACCTTGGCTTGAACTTGCCAAGTTAGCATGCTTTTGGGGGTAGCGTGTAGGCATCTGTGACTGGTGGGTCAGAGCATTGGTTCACGATAGCAATTGGAGTAAGCCACTGAGATATATAAAAAGTTGTGCATATCTCTACTTATTTCCATCAGGACAGATTTCAGGAATTAGAATTCTGGGTCCAATGGTAGGAAACTATCTAAGGCTCTTGGTAATGGCCAGTTTTATGTGTGAATTTAGCCAGGCTAAAGTCTCCAGTTATTCAGTCAAACATTAATCTAGGCATTGCTGTAAAAGTATGTTATAGATGTGATTAACATCTGCAATTGGTTAATATTAAGTAAGGAGATTAGGCTCACTAATCTGGGTAGGCCTTATTCAATTCGTTGAAAGGCCTTCAGAGCAGAATTGAGACTGCCCTAAAGAAGAAATTCCTCCTGTGGGCTACAACTGCAGCTCCTGCCTGGGTTTCCAGTCTGCCCTTCCCCTACGGATTTTAGATTTATTTAGTCAGTCCCCACAATCACTTGCCATATATATATATATATATATATATATATATATATATATATATATATATATATATATACATACACACACATAAATGGCATACACACAAATATATGTAGTATATAAGTATGTCATATGCATACGTACACGTCATATATACATGCGCATATATACACATGTCATGTATACATATATGTCAAGTACACACATACATACGTATATGTCAGGTAGATTGATGGGTAATACTGGGTAATGCTGGTTCTGTGTCTCTGGTGGGGCTCTGATGCAGTTGCCGCATTGTGTTCCAGCGTGACCATCTGCATAGTCGATGAGAATGCCCTACTTGGTGTATTCTAAACAACATGGACTATTATTATTCTGCAGAGATGAGGACCCATTCACCAGTTTTATTGGGGATCTGATCAGAATGGTATTTCAATCCATAACACTGATATGGTGATAAGCAGTAGGGTGTACTGAAAGGGAGGCTGAAGAAATCAGGGGACCCAATGAGGAGTTGACGGTCACAGCTCCTGACAATGAAATCCCCAAGACTCAAGGCAGATCAAGTTGACAACGTGTATCCATTAGGATTCTCACATATTCTTTCCTTCTTGCTTTGCAGTTGTCGGATACATTAAAACAGAACCCACAAATGGTTTCCTCAATTTGCTCACCCAGGAATTAGGGTTATTAAAAGACTTCAAACTCTTGGTAAATTCTTTGGGCTATGTATCTGTCCTGGATTGGAACATGGTATTTCTGATTTCAGACAACCATTTATCAGATTTTCTTTGGTTTACAGTTAGCCACACTTTATAAAATAATCCTTTGTCTTCTATCAAAGGAGGACAGATGTGGAACAGTGGGTCAGACATGGATTTGTGTAGCAGAAAACTCCTTCATAGTCCTGAGGAAGGAATGATAAATACTCTGTGTTTAACCATTACTGAAGACACATCACTCACAGGGACATGACAAAGCTTTCAATTTTAGCTTTCAATTCTCCTTTTATTTATTTTTTAAAATATTAAAAGAAATTTATTGACATATAGTTGATTTACAATGTTGTATTTAATTTCTGCTGTACATCAAAGTGATTTGGTCATATATATATATACATTCTTTTTCATATTCTTTTACATTGTGGTTTATCACAGGATATTGAATATGGTTCCCTGTGCTATACAGTAGGACCTTGTTGCTTATCCATCCTGTATATAATAGTTTGCATCTACTAATCCCAAACTCCCAGTCTATCCCTCCCCCACCCCCCTCCCCCTTGGCAACCACAAGTCTGTTCTCTACGTCTGTGAGTCTGTTTCTGTTTCATAGATACGTTCATTTGCAATTCTCCACTGTTGGGCAAGCTCTCCTTCTTCCTCTGGATCAAATCTCAGGCAGGCCCTTGGCTTTCCTGGTCCTTCTTCAGGAAAACTAGCAATTCTCCAGTGAAACAAAATCACAAACACACTCTCAGTTTAGTCATTTAAGGGTCCAGTCTCACATGTAGTTAAAAATAGCTCTTCAGCCTGTTGCTCAGGCCCCCTGCAGACAGGAAAGGCAGTCAGGGAAGAGGGTGGAGTTAGCATCTTTCCCACATTCTCTTCATTCTCCATCATCTGATAAACCTTGCTTCTGACCCTTCCAGAGTTGGAGCAAGAGACGGAGATGCGCTAAAGGGAATATATTTCCGCTTCACAGGTAAGCTTCCATTGACCTAATTTCAGGGCTCTTGAGATTTATCATGCATTTAAAAATGAACTTTCTGGAGGCGCTTAACTGGATTGTTGGAGATATCTCATGCCCCTCCTTCTGGGAGAAATTTCCACTTGTCATCACCTTGGTGAAGAAAAATGTATCCCTGTCATGACTGGTATTTTATTTCCTCCCAGGCCCTACAAATCCAGCAACGCCTCCAGCTTTTTCTACTTACCCCCTGCAGGCTGCCCTCTTGGACGTGACTTAAGAAGACCCATGGAGAACCTTTTGCCTACAACCCATATCTGATCTGTAGGTAGGGAATCGCTCACCCAGCTTTTTCCCTGACACACTCCAGCAGCGCAGGCTGCTTCCATTTCCCATCGACCCTGCCATCAGATCAGCTAGCCAATCAGTCTCTCTTGCTGTTTAGATTTCTCAGGTGAGAGAGACATTCGAATCCATTCTGTGTATATAAACGATAAGGAATATACTTTCTAAGCGTTCAGATGGGAGTTTTTCCCTCGTCACGATGAGAGGTGCCTGCCCTACCACCCAGGAGGGGATGGAATTCACAGCACACATTTTATTAGCGCTTCCTCTAAAAACCTCCACTTCCCTCACCTGTGAATCTCTTCTCGTTTATATCCTGGCTGTAGAGAAGGATCTTTAGCCTCCTTTCCTTAAAAAAATTGTATCATGTTCATCTTTGACTTCATTTTAAGATGCAGTATCCATTGAATTAGGGTGGTGGTTCTCAGAGTGGTCTCAGACCAGCATTGTCAGCGTTCCTGGGGAACTTATTAAAAGTGCCAAGTCTCAGAGCCCACTGCACACCTACTGGATCAGAAGTGGTAGGGGTGGAGCCCAGAAGTCTGTATCTTTTAAAGAAAACTTATTGGACTATAGTTGATTTACAATGTTGTGTTAGTTTCAGGTGTACAGCAAAGTGAATCAGTTATACATATACATGTGTCTGCTCTTTTTTTTTTTTTAGATTCTTTTCCCATATGGGCCATTACAGAGTATTGAGTAGAGTTCCCTGTGCTATACAGCAGGTTCTTATTAGTTATCTATTTTATATATAGTAGTGTGTATATGTCAGTCCCAATCTCCCAATTTATCCCCCCCCCAAGAAGTCCTTATTTTTTTATTTATTATTTTCTTTTGCGGTACGCGGGCCTCTCACTGCTGTGGCCTCTCCCATTGTGGAGCACAGGCTCCAGACGCACAGGCTCAGCGGCCATGGCTCACGGGCCCAGCCGCTCCAGGGCATGTGGGATCTTCCTGGACCGGGGCATGAACCCGTGTCCCCTGCATCGGCAGGTGGACTCTCAACCACTGCGCCACCAGGGAAACCCAGAAGTCCTTATTTTAACAAACTCTCTAGATGATTCTGAAGTAGGCTCATGTTTGAGAACCGCTGTTTTAAGCCATCTGTCAAAATTCCACTTTAATTTCCTCTCACGTGTGTACTTGGCTCACCTTGTTAACCCATTTAATCTGTTTCTCACAATAAGTCCTATGTTCATAGATTCGAGAAATAACTATAAAATGATAAATCATAATTACATTTCACTACAACTACAGCCTGCTGATTATCTGATACTCATCAGACCTTAATTCCCAGGGGTTGAAGGTTTGGCCCCTCAGGGTAGCTGGGGTCCTGTGTCATTATCCTCTCTCCCATCTCCCTACCTCCTGCTTGCTCACTAAACTGTAAAATAAACGGTTGTTTGCAAAATATTGCATTAATGTTTTAGCTTTGATCAGACTCGTTGAATTTTTTTGGTTATTAAGAGACATCATCCCTTTATTTTACTTGTTACCTTTTACAGTAATCTCTTAGGTCCTTTTGTTGGTATAAATCAGGAGTCTTCAAGTTCAATCCCATTGGTATTTTAGGCGAGATAATTTTTTCTAGTAGGCAGCTGTCCTAGATGCCTGTAGCATCCTCTAAGTTGTGACAGCCAAAAATTTCTCCAGACATTGCCAAATGTTCCCTGGGAGTCAAAAATCAACTGTAGTTGAAGAGCCCGGTTTAAACGGATACCCATTAAATCCCCAAATACACTGAACCTGCCTAATAGATTTCAATCATTTTGAAGACCAAAACAGAGCATTTCGTTTTGGTCAGAGCTTCTAATTGCCATAGAGATAATTTTAAAATATTTTAAAGAGTATTATTTTGCCACTTGCTATAAAGATGCATCTTTTGATTGCTGAGCAAATAATCTTGAGTTCATCTGATTCATATCATCAATTAAGTGCTTAGAATCATTCCAAGAATTCACTGTCTGAGAGTCCTCATTTATAAACACAACAAGCTCCAAGAAACACAATTACTATACATTTTCTCAAGGAAGGGAGTGGTGGCAGTATCGTAGACTGTTGATTTAAATTGTCTTCTTTTTTTCTTCTTTCATTAAGTGGTAATTCAACTCTTCATCTTTCGTGATTTTCTTTACTCACTCCAGGCAATTATTGCTGGCGATTATGATGTTAATGAGTTATGCAGAGCAGACTGAAAAAATGAAATATATTTTTAGGAAGTTAAGTTCATGGAAGAAACAACTTGAATGCATGCAAAAAGCAGGCATCTTTCTTATTGTGCCCTGAATTGATTTTATAAGTCAGGTGTTTGTATGAATAAATAACCTTTACTTAGCGCAGGGAGTATTTTGACACGAAATTTACTCTGATGAGCCATGAAGGAAGTCTTTTGTGAGACTGTCTGCTCTGCATTGTGTCTGATTTTTTTTTTTTATACTGCATGAGTTAATTTTGAGGCCTCCAGATCTAAGCAGGAGATGCTGATCAACGTGAAAACCAGAACTCTTTTCTTAGCTCCTTTGTAGTTGAATTCTAATGGTCTTGACACAGTGTGCTAGTGTTCACCAGGGTGACATAAAATACAGTCAAACGCACACACAGATGACTATGGAAAAGCAAACCCAGATGACAACACATATCAATAGAATATTTTCTTTTACTCTTTTCTTCTTCTTCGTGAGTGACACAGCGACTGAAATAACCCTCCTTTTTGAATGCCTCTGATTCAATCAGAGGCATGCTTTCCCCTCAGATGCAGTTGAAGTATTAGCACTTCACTGTCAAAACCACCTTTGTTTCTAAATTAATACCTAATATTTACATACCAGTAAGATAGATCTTAATATGCCAAGACTCTCATCTTTCTCTTCTTTCAGTCATACAAACTACTTCTTTTCTGCATAAACTTTCAAACTAATGTGCTATTGAAAATATTATACATGAATGATCCTGAAATCTTTGATAAGATTGGAGCTAGGAGCAGGGAGTTAATATAGATTACCCACTTTTTAAAAATGGAAAAAGATTAAAAAAATATCTATTATTAGGAAAAATCACTTAAAACC
The DNA here is from genome assembly GCF_011762595.2 of Tursiops truncatus. Lineage (NCBI taxonomy): Eukaryota > Metazoa > Chordata > Mammalia > Artiodactyla > Delphinidae > Tursiops > Tursiops truncatus. The sequence goes on from NC_047037.1 coordinate 7,745,184, forward strand.
AGAAAGAGCAAAAATTTCAAAGTAAGGCATTGTCCTTAAGTAGATAATGCATTGGACAAATGTAAAAATAAACTTAGGATGTATAAATTATAAATATCAGTGCTGCCCAATAGAATTTTCTGACATGATGAATATGTGCTCTGTATGCCCTGTTTAAGGTGGAGCCACTAGCCACGGGTGCATATTGAAGACCTGAAATTTTGGAAATGCAATAAAGGACTGAATTTTGAATTATACTTAATTTTAATTAATGTCGTAAATTTAGATAGGCACATGGGACTAGTGGCGCCTGTATTGGATAGACAAAATGAAAGAGACTTATGTATTCGTGTATGTGTTCCTACTTTTCTCATTTTACAGAATACCTGACATTTGACTATTATTCTATTTTAAATTGCTTTATGGGTACCATACCATAAAATCCACTCAGGTAAAGCATACAATTCAATGACTTTTAGAATACTCACAGTTGTGCATTCACCAGCCCACTCAAAACTTTTCATCACCCCAAAGGAAACCCTACACCCCTTAGGCATCATCTATCACCCCGATCTGCCCCCACCCCATCCTTCCAACCATAGGTAATTAGGAAACTACTTTCTATCTCTATAGATTTGCCTATTCCAGACATTTCATATAAATGGGGCCACACAATATGTGGACCTTTGTGACTGGCTTCTTTCACTTGACACAATGTTTTCCAGATTCATCCATGCTGTAGCATGTATCAGTATTTCATTTCTTTTTATTGCCAAATGATCCATCCACATGTGATGGACTTTTGGGTCGTTTCCACATTTTACCTATTATAAATAATTCTGCTATGAATATGTACGTACAAGTTTTTGTGTGAAGCTACATACCTTTGGTAGATATATAGAAGTGGAATTGCTGGATCATGTAGTAATTACATGTTTGATCAATGGAGATTCTGCCAGACTGATTTCCAAAGTGGCTGCACTATTTTACACTCATTATATTACAAGGTTTGAGGGTTCTGTTTTCTCCATATCCTTATCAATATTTGTTATTATCTGTCTTTTTTATTACAGCCATTATAGTGGGTGTGAAGTGGTATCTTGTTATTACCAGATATAAAAGTGTCCTCCCATTTTGTAGGTTCTTTGTTTACTTTCTTGACGGTATATATATATATATATATTAACATCTTTTCTGGAGTATAATTGCTTTACAATGGTGTGTTAGTTTCTGATTTATAACAAAGTGAATCAGCTATACATATACATATATCCCCATATCTCTTCCCTCTTGCATCTCCTTCCCTCCCACCCTCCCTATCCCACCCCTCTAGGTGGTCACAAAGCACCGAGCTGATCTCTCTATGCTATGCTGCTGCTTCTCACTAGCTATCGGTTTTACATTTTGCAGTGTATATATGTCCATGCCACTCTCTCACTTTGTCCCAGCTTACCCTTCCCCCTCCCCGTGTCCTCAAGTCCATTCTCTAGTAGGTCTGTGTCTTTATTCCCGTCCTGTCCCTAGGTTCTTCATGACCATTTTTTTTTTTTTTTTAGATTCCATATATATGTGGTAGCATACGGTATTTGTTTTTCTCTTTCTTTTTTTTTAACATCTTTATTGGGGTATAATTGCTTTACAATGGTGTGTTAGTTTCTGCTTTATAACAAAGTGAATCAGCTATACATATACATATATCCCCATATCTCTTCCCTCTTGCGTCTCCCTCCTTCCCACCCTCCCTATCCCACCCCTCCAGGCTGTCACAAAGCACCAAGCCGATATCCCTGTGCCATGAGGCTGCTTCCCACTAGCTATCTACCTTACGTTTGTTAGTGTGTATATGTCCATGACTCTCTCTCGCCCTGTCACAGCTCACCCTTCCCCCTCCCCATATCCTCAAGTCCATTCTCCAGTAGGTCTGTGTCTTTATTCCTGTCTTACCCCTAGGTTCTTCATGACATTTTTATTTCTTCTTAAATTCCATATATATGTGTTAGCATACGGTATTTGTCTTTTTCCTTCTGACTTACTTCACTCTGCATGATAGACTCTAGGTCCATCCACCTCACTACAAATAACTCAATTTTGTTTCTTTTTATGACTGAGTAATATTCCATTGTATATATATGCCACGTCTTCTTTATCCATTCATCTGTCTTGATGGTATATTTTGAATCACAGATGTTTTTCATTTTGGCAATGTATATTTTGTCAATTTTGTCTTTTATGCTTGTGATTTTTGTATTATAGCTAAGAAACCATTGCCAAATTCAAGGTTATGAATTTATGCCTGTATTTTCTTCTAAAAGTTTTGTAGTTTTAGTTCTAACATTTAGATGATCTTTGATCCATTTTGAGTTAATGTTTACATGGATATCCAGTTGTCCCAGCATTATTTTTTTCATATACATATGAAATATGCATATTATTTTCCACTATAGGCTATTACAGAATATTAAATATTTTTCCCTGTGTTATACAGCACGTCCTTGTTGCTTATCTATTTTAGGTATAGTAGTGTGTATCTGTTAATCCCAAATTCCTAATTTATCCATCCCCCACCTCCCTTTCCCCTTTGGTAACCGTACGTTTGTTTTCTACATCTGTGAGTCTGTTTCTGTTTTATATGCAGATTCACTCGTATTATTTTTTAGATTCCACATATAAATGATAACATATAATATCTGCAAAATAGTCACTTACGGGTATTAGTTACTATATTGGGCAGTGCAGCATGTAGAACCATCAGGCAACAAAAAATGGGAAAAGATTTCTTTCCTTCTTCTTGGAGAAGATATTATTGGTGCCCTGTAAATGACCCCTTTGTTTTCACCGTTCTTGAGTTGGGGTGGTTCCTTAGGGCTGGAAGCAATGGCAATAAATGGGAGAGATGTCAGAATGCTTTGGCACAGCCTTGAGAAGGGATTTAAAATTCTTCATGGACTTCCCTGGCAGTCCAGTGGTTAAGACTCTGTGCTTCCACTGCAGGGGGCACAGGTTTGATACCTCATCTGGAATCTAAGATCCCGCATGCCACACAGCCAAAAAAAAAAAAGTCTCTAAAGTTGTGTGAAAATTAATTCATTAAATAAGATATATAAGATTAGAGAAGTTACCGGCTAAATATTTTCCCAGGGAAAGCCGAGAAGACACTTGCATCGTGAAGGTGACAAGGAATCACTATGGAGAGAGGCACTGACATCATTGAAAGCTCAGTGGTGGCTGTTCTCTGCTACTGTAGAAGTAGGCTTTCTTGTGTTGATGTGGATAATAGGGAACCAGGATGGAGGGACCAGATGACAGCACTAAGACACTAGAGACAAGAGAGGGGCAATTTCATGGTGGTCAGCATGGCCAGTATGACCCAGAGGGTTTGACCTGCTCCAATATGTGACAATGGCATATAGAATATGGTGTACAGAGGGGTGAGAGAGGTGGGTAACCAGTGAGAGCATTGTTTGTCTAATACAACCACAAAAGATTAAAAGTGAGTGAGCAAGAAGACTGATCAGAACCATAAAAATGAGGAGACTGGGATTGACGCATATACACCATTGATACTATGTATAAAATAGACAACTAATGAGAACATACTGTATAGCACAGGGAACTCAATGCACTGTGGTGACTTAAATGGGAAGGAAATCCAAAAAGGAGGGGATGTATGTATTTGTATAGCTGATTCATTTTGCTGTACAGTAGAACCTAACACAACATTGTAAAACAGCTATACTCCGATAAAAATTAATTAAAATAAAAAGAACCATAAAAATGGAAAATCACAATTCTTCACCTAGCTTCCAGACATGAGCCAGTACTCAGGCAAAGGCATGAGACAGTTCTTCTCGTTCATGGAAGGACATTTCGAGTCCCTCTGAAAAATAATCTTGAAATGACACAGCAAGGGTAGTTAGCAGCAGTTTCCTCAATTCTTTTCTGAGGGACTTTACAGTTATTTGTCACAGTCACTGGAAATAGGAACACTGAGATCTTTCAGTGGCTGTGAGATACAGAATCTCGGATGACATTGAAACCAGAGGGCTCAACAATGGCAACGTACTCCCTTTGATAGAGGAGGAGCTTGCAAAGGCCAGGTGATAAAGACTCCTGGTACAATTAAGATCTTGGATAAACTGCACCAATAAGGACAGTAGCTTGTTCCACTACACCTACTATGTAAGTACCCTCCGCCTCCCCGCCCTCCCCACCCACCTTGAAGAAGCATTAACTTAACAGAGTGAACTTAGATTGTGGCACAAATATGGAGCTGAATGGGGCAAGGGATTAAGTGTATAGCGACTGATGCTGCCATGTCCATATCCCCTCAGCTTTTACCATTCATGAGCACAGTGACCCAAAAGCTTCCGGTTACAAAGCCCTGCGACTCTTCGCCTGGAGCAGCTCAGCCCACATGCTAGAGCTGGCAGGGAGTAACCACCTCTCACCAACAGCCCTTGAACAATAATTAACAGGAATTGGTAGATAAATACTTCAGCTACCTTGCTGGGGCTTGTATCTGGGCAAGTTGGGATGACTCTGAGGCATGTTACTCCAATTCCCTGAGCCTCGGTTGCCCACTGTTGGTTACCTGTTTTTTTTTTTTTTTTTTTTTTTGCTGTATGTGGGCCTCTCACTGTTGTGGCCTCTCCAGTTGCGGGGCACAGGCTCCGGATGCGCAGGCTCAGCGGCCATGGCTCACGGGACCAGCCGCTCCGCGGCATGTGGGATCTTCCCAGACCGGGGCGTGAACCCGTGTCCCCTGCATCGGCAGACGAACGCTCAACCACTGCGCCACCAGGGAAGCCCGTCCTTTGCTTTCTTCCTTTCCCTGTCTCACTTCCTCACATCTCTACAGGTGTTTTCTAGAATCACTTCCCAAATAAACTACTTGTACCATATTTTTGTCCCAAGGTCTGGTCTGCTTTGGAGAAACCCAAACTAAGATACATCTACCCCCAATTCAGTATCTCTAATTTTCCTGTTTACCCTTTAGGAAGTAAGAGAGAAACATTGAGGGAAAGAGGGCTGAAAAAACAAGAAAGAATAACTGAAAGGAGGGAAGGGTAAGTGGGGAAAACAAAGGGTGATCTCCAGTGGTATTGTGGGTCCACCTGCTCAGAAGGGAGGAATCAGAAAGAACCGTCTCCTGACCATTTTACTCCATCAAGCACTTACCCAACCTCCAAAGCAACCCCCAAAGAACACATATGGTTACCTGAAATTATTACTGCAGTGGAAGGTATGTGTGATGGTTAATTTTATATGTTAATTTGGGTCATGTGCTGCTCAGATATTTTGTTAAACATTTCAGGGTATGTCTGTGAGGGTGTTCATGGATGAGATTAATATTTGAATTGGTAGACTGACTAAAGCAGATTGCCCTCCCAAATGTAGGTAGACATCATTTAATCCATCGAGGGACTGATTAGAAGAAAAAAAAGCAGAGGAAGGAAGAATTTACCCTCTGACTGACTGCTTGACTTGGAACATTGGTCTTCTCCTGCCCTTGCACTAGGACCTACACCAACAGCTCTCAGGGTCTCCATATTGCAGACGGTAGATTGCGGGACTTCTCAGCCTCCCCAGTCATATGAATCAATTACTTATAATATGTCTCTATTAGTTCTGTTTCTCTGGAGAACACTGACTGATCCTGTATGTTAACTGCAGAAAGAGTCAGCTACAAATAATAGCCAAATGTCTACTGTCACTTAAGCACATAAGGTTAATTTGACCAAATCATTAAAAAAGGCAGAGGCAGTGAGTCCAAGTCTCTTCCAACTGATTAACAACAACTCAAGAACCTAGACGTTTTCTTTTTTTCATGCTCCAATATTCTTCTATAATCATGCTGGCCACCTCTTGGTTACAATATAGCTGCCACACCTTCATCTCACTTCCATTGCAAGAAGAAAGAAGGTCAAACAGGAAGGAATGGTACCTATCAAGAAATCTAAACTTTCCCAGTTATCCTCAGCTGTTTTTATTGGCTAGAATTGTGTCCCAAGGCCATGTCTACCTACAATCTACTACTTTTAGCTGGGTACATTGCCACCCTGAACAAGGAAGAGATTGAAGAACCAATATTAGGTTGACAATTATCACCATCTTCTACATAAAGTGAGCACAAGTAAAACTCAAATTATTTCACAGCAGGGTATGTCCCCCTAAGGTCATTTTATAAAATCAATTTCTGAGGAATGGACCCTAGAGATAGGTCTCTACTATTCTACTGGTCTCATGCAATTAGAGGCCCACCTATGCTGTGGTGTGTGGTGGGCGTTTGGGGAAGATACTACCTAACATCTAAAAATAAAATGGATTAAAAATCTAGGGTAGCATTATAAAGAAGAGAAGGGACCAGAAACAGAGACAGAAGAAGTGGTAGCACTTACTCAACAATCCAAGCGATGGAACAGGAAACACTTTTCACCCAACTGCATAGCTGGCTAAGCTTAACAGCAAACAGAACAACTTTCAGGGGCATCTCCTGAACATAATTTTCTGTCTGGGGTCTAAGTGTAAGGTTGAATGACTTATAAACTGAAAAATGAATTTCCCAGTTTAAGAACTTGACTGCAGGAAGATTATCTTAGCTACTGCATTTGATTGGTGCATATATTCTCTCTCTCTCTCTCTCTCTCTCTCTCTCTCTCTCTCTCTCTCTCTCTCTCTCTGTGTGTGTGTGTATGTGTATGTGCATGTCAGGGTGACCATACACCCTCACATAAATGACATTTTCCAGGGCAGCCATTTCAGAGTCAGTTTTTTTTTGCGGTACGCGGGCCTCTCACTGTTGTGGCCTCTTCCGCTGCGGAGCACAGGCTCCGGACGCGCAGGCTCAGCGGCCATGGCTCACGGGCCCAGCCGCTCCGCGACATGTGGGATCTTCACGGGCCCAGCCGCTCCGCGGCATGTGGGATCTTCACGGACCGGGGCACGAACCCGTGTCCCCTGCATCGGCAGGCGGACTCTCAACCACAGCGCCACCAGGGAAGCCCCAGAGTCAGTTTTTGATTTCTCAGGGGTTTCCTGGAGGAGTGCTGGGAAACCTTTCTCTTGTGCTCACCGGCACAATTCACTTGTTTTAAGTAATGAAATTCCCAGGAAGCTATAACATCATTATGCTTTTGTTCTTTTCTTACTTCCTGAAAATTGTGCAGTGACACTTTTGATCTCTCTAGAGACATCAAAAAATGTCTACGGATAGAGAGGTGATTCTTCCAAGAGTCATAATTTGTATTTTCTCTGTATGTCTCTGTATCTCTTACTACCTGAACAGCACACACATGACAACGCTGAAAATATAAACACAACTTTTTTCATTTAGAATTAAAAGTATTCTGGAAATTCATTGGAATGGCAGTAAGAAATGCATGGTCATGCATTATTAATCTCTGCTATAAAAAATGGAATCTACAGTAACAGCATGTTTATTGCTTGTGCTCCCGAGACGCAGAGACATGCTCCTTTTTTGCCAGGCACTTTAAAGGCAGAGCTGTTCCACTTCATGCTGATGGCCCTGCAGTATCAAACAAGCACCAATGACATTGCTCAGGGTCTTCCAAATGCATTTCCAGATTTCATTATCAAAAAAATTTTCTGCGCGTTTGTACTACCCGTCTTAGTCCAAACCAACAGCATGAGCTGGAGCAACTCCGAATCTGTTTTTGCAGGGATATCTCACAGATTACGAAGCGAGTCGTAGAAGTGCATTACAGAGTTCCATTACATTACCTCACTGTCATTCCAAAAAAAAAAAAAAAAAACAGAATCCTAGGAAGAAGATTTGTTGTTTCATTTTGTTTGTTTTGCAAGAGGTCTGGCAGATTTGTGTTTAAAATTTCCTGCTAAAAAGGATGAGCATCGTTATGCCAAGCTTTCTGAAGCCTGGGCGTGGAGACAAAACTCCTAGGTTTCCAAGTGTATCACCTGTGCTCTGATCTCGAGAATGACTCAAATTTCCACAGATGCGTACAGTTTACATATTCACCTCTCCATCATGTATTCAGGGTTGCCGTAGGTTTGATGTAGGTTAGTTCATTTGGGCTAGATATTTCAGACTAGACTTGTTACAAACTTACCTTCTAATCAAACATGCTTTTTCCTAGGAATCCCATAAAGTAGGGCTTTATATTAGACTGATCTTATGAAATTGTCATTTTTCTAATTCAAAAGTCGTTGAATATAGACAAGTTCATTTGGCTCAACCTAATATTTCGCCCCAACTAGAAAAATATCTCTGAATAAAATAAGACTGCCTCCCTTCCTTAAGAATTTAATCCGGAGTCCTGTCCTCTGAATGGTCCCAGAGAGAGTGCTCTGAGCCCTTTCCTAATTCTAGCTGCAGGAGACACAGTACTGCACAGAGATTGATGCTCTAAGTGGTTCTTCCATTTCCATAGCTTTAAGTTACTTATTACTAGTAGCTGCCATGTTATCCATAGTGATTGTCATGGGTTTCCATGATGCTTTAAAATGTGTCTTCAGGGCTTCCGTGGTGGCGCAGTGGTTGAGAGTCCGCCTGCCGATGCAGGGGACACGGGTTCGTGCCCCGGTCCGGGAAGATCCCACATGCCGCGGAGCGGCTGGGCCCGCGAGCCATGGCCGCTGAGCCTGCGCGTCCGGAGCCTGTGCTCCGCCACGGGAGAGGCCACAACAGTGAGAGGCCCGCGTACCTCCAAAAAACCCAAACCAAACCAAAACAAAAAAATATGTCTTCAAATACTCTGGGGAAAGAGGAACATATGTTTATCCTACAGACAGGGAAACTGAGGCCAAACATGAGTAGAATGCTTTTCCTATAATTATCATTTAGGCAGTGATAATGTCAGTCTCCTCCTGTCAACCTCAAGTCCTTTTTTGTTCTCACCAGCTCCCTCCTCACTCCAGTAGGACGATCAGTTCTGTAACTGCTCACGGTCAAACACAAAGCTTCAGTCCCCATAGTTAGTTATTTAACTTCACCTCTCATCTCTAAAACGGGAATAGCAATAGTATCTATTTCATAGGATTGTTATGAGGATGAAGGTGGTCACTACATGTGAAATATTTAGAAGGCTGCTTGTATTGGAAAAGTGCTCTGTGTGTTACCTCTTATCACTAGACTTTCTATTCAAAGCCTCTGCTCTGGGAAGCTGAAACTTGAAGGAAAAACCTGCACTTGCATTTTATAATAACGAGCTTTCATATTTATGAAATGAACAACGTGAAAAACACAACCAAAGGTTGCTGATGAGAGGTTATATTGCATTCCGCTCTAAGAGGGGTCTTATGTTTCACTCTTCAGGGAGTTCATCCATATTCCTGTTTGTTTAAAGCCTTATGTTGGGCTGAGGAATAATTTTAGAGAGTCGTAAAAAAGTCAAGGTGTTTGTCACAGCACGTGGAAGCAAGCACACTGCGGGCAGGTGCTGAGAAACCATTCTCCATCCCTCGTGCCAAAACACCTCAGCCCTTTCCCTGCCACGGCCCTGGGCTTGGACACACTGAGGCAGACCTTGCCAACGCAGCAGGTTGTTCTATGGCTCCGGGTTCTAGGAAACGAGATCATGAGATGAATGCTCCGGCTGCATCTCACAACTGGCACTTTCCCCAAGGCCTGTGGGATGGGAGCCGTTGATCTCTGGGCTCGTTGCATAATGGTCAGGTATGAAATGCTCAAATAGTCTCCATGGGAGCACACTGGAAGCTTTTGGGTTATTACCAGTAGACTACTTCTTCCAAAGACCAAAACCAGTACACGAGTTAGACTGTATTATCGGTCCACTAACAGATAAGTCATTGTCTTGTAGAACAAGTTATCTGTACTTTACCATCCATGGGACAGTTGTTGCTGTTGCTCTGCATATGTATTAACAACGCTGGACTCTCTAGTTACCAACAGTTTGCTTCTGGGTTATTAAACATGTCTGGATCAAACTTTTGAAGTTGGGATAGATCAGGCGAGGATCTTTCTGTTGGGGCTCTAGGAAGCGGGGGAGTCAAGCGGATGCTGGATGGACCATGAAAGGTCCAGCCAGGAAGGGACGTGGCTTGGTTCATCCACGTTCTGTTCAGATGCTTGTAGAAATGCTGTTTATAGACAGGTGTTCATGGGAAGCCTCGCTGGGGAAGAGGTACATTTTGAGGACAAAACAGATGAAAGGGTGGATTATGATTATACTGTGATGAGGAAGTGATGGCCTAGGAGGAGAGAGGAGGGAAAGCAGAAGCTGATGGAATTTGAGGGGGTGTGCTGAGGAAGAAGCCTCAATGGGTGTGGACAATCCAGGATCGATATTCACGGAAGCTGGGAATGTAGCATGTTCGTTTCATGAGGCAAAGGATCAGTGCATTTTCTTGGTTGTAGATATAACAGCTCCTTCAAGAAATGGATCCGGTCAGACAACAAACTTTTTTTTTGTGTGTGTGCGGTACGCAGGCCTCTCACTGCTGTGGCCTCTCCTGTGGCGGAGCACAGGCTCCAGACGCGCAGGCTCAGCGGCCATGGCTCACGGGCCCAGCCGCTCCGCGGCATGTGGGATCTTCCCGGATCGGGGCACGAACTCGTGTCCCCTGCATCGGCAGGAGGACTCTCAACCACTGCGCCACCAGGGAAGACCAGTCAACAAACTTTTAAACTTAAAAGTTGCACAAGAAAAGTTGCTCTGTAAGAAAATGAATTGGTACATTTAAAATTTTTTTATATATTTTTTATTGATGTATAGTTGATTTATAATGTTGTGTTCATTTCTGCTGTACAGAAAGTGATTCTGTTACACATATATATATTCTTTTCCATTATGGTTTATCACAGGATACTGAATATATTTCCCTGTGCTATACAGTAGGACCTTGCTGTTTATCCATCCTATATATAATAGTTTGCATCTGCTAACTGCAAACTCTCATTCCATCCCTCCCCCACTCCGCCTCCCCCTTGGCAACCATATGTCTGTTCTCTATGTCTGTGAGTCTGTTTCTGTTTTGTGGATAAGTTCATTTGTGTCATATTTTAGATCCCACATATAAGTGATATCATATGGTATTTGTCTGACTTACTTCACTTTGTTTGATAATCTCTAGGTCCATCCATGTTGCTGCAAATGGCATTATTTCATTTTTTTTATGGCTGAGTAGTATTCCATTGTATGTATGTAATTTGGTACATTTTTAATAAGTGAGACTTCCTCCAAATTCCTTTTCATGAATTAAAACTGGAGGTTAAAAAGAAATCAGCAAAAAAGTAAGGTAACAGTGTTAAGATCAACATAAGTGGGAAATACATCCTCCACTAAACAAATATCAATGAATTTGCTTTGTTTTTAGATGCAAGAAGCAAGATTTGCCTGAGACTGGAATTCCTGTTGATGCCCCATAAAAGGTTACCAGATTCTTAAGCTTGGAAAACTCAGTGTTGAACAAAGCTAAACAGATTTCCTAGTTGCAGAGATTCTCAGTCTTTAAAAAAATGAGTGTTTTACCAATTTCTAATGGGTGCCTATAGAATGCATTCTCCAAACTTATTTGATAATAGAATCCCTTTATAAGACCCATCTGTAAGAACTCATGTGTTCCCAACACATTTTGGGCAATGTTATCTAAGAAATCTTAGCAATTCTTTACGAGCTTCGGGACCTCTTAATAGACCTCATTAAATGGTAGGTGTTATTATGTGTCAAGGACTTTACAAGTATTATTTTTAATTCTTACAACTGTCACGTATGTGAGACATTATTATTGCATATCACCATTAAGGAAAGAGACTCAGAGAGATTAATGGATCCACCTAAAATCACAAAGCTAGTAAATGATGTAGCTGGGTTTTAAACACAGATCTGCCTCATTCTACAGTCTCTTTTTCCTGAATAAATACATTTCTTTCTGTATAAATATGATTGAATGTCAGTGTTCCTCACTCTGTGCTTGCTAAAGAAGGTATTCTTCTATCTCTTAGAATTAATTATAATAAGGAATGCCCTTTTGATAAATTTAATGCTGACTTAAAAGGCTATTGTAGAAGGTGGGCTGATTAGGAAAACAAAGGAATGAAATCATTCCGTATGAAGTGGGATATAACCAAATTTTGTTGTTGAGTAAGACTTGAAAATTATTTTCAAGGCCACATCAATGCATCATCTACTGGCTTTCCCCTAGCTCTTGCTGTTACTTTGCCAAATTCAGATTTGATTTAATAAGCAACAGCTTAAGAAAAGCCATTTATGAAATATCCTTACAATGCTCAGAAAAAGGTTCAACTGGAAAGCATCTTGGAGGCTTTCTTGAACCAGAAGGACCATATCCTATGCCGTTCTTATTTTGCCTCAAAATAAAAGCCTCTACTTTTCTTGTCCTTTCACTCTTCTTTGTAAAGCCCGGCCTGTACGTTTCCATCTGTTTTCCTATAGGAACAATCCTCTGCTTGGCCTTTGCTTCACCTACATTAAGTGTTTGACAGAGCACAGCTGCCGAATTCAATGACCTTTGCCTCTCTAGTCACGCCTCTCTTTGTAACAGGGGCCTTCAGAGTCCAAAAAGATGATTTCTAAAGAGAACCTGTTCAAGGAGCAAACCTACTTTCCTAACTCTATCAAGTGCTGTCAAGTTGGAAAAAACCCAAACTCTCATTTCAAGGGCACTGTGAAAGAGTTTTCATTGTATTTCCTGACTTCAGAATGTCTGATTCTCAGAAGTTGTTTAAATTTTCTTTCTTATGGGACACAAACAGTCTCTTAACCTAAACTTTAATTCCTTACCTTGACTCTTTATTTCTACCATAAATGTGGAATCCTGAAGCTGTTCGACTGTACCTCTTGAGGCCATTTTCCTGTTTTTCAGGCAGCTCCCAGCCTGGGAGCACAGGTTGAGAAATCCATCAGAGATTTTGGGGTATTCAACCAAAGTGCCTTTCTCTGAAGATTCTTTCACATTTACTGCAATGGCTCTTTCAATGGAGCAATTTTCTTGTGAGGGGAGATTGGAGAGGTTGGGAAAAAAAGAAGAACGTAGTGACCTGGGGATAGGAGTAGGGTTGCCAGATAAAATGCAGACAACTCTGTTAACTTTGAAATTCAGATAAACAACAAAGACATAGTATAATTTTGTCCTAAATATTGCATGGGGCATACTTTTACCTAAGAAGTCGGCATTGTTATCAGAAATTTGGAGTTCACTGGCTGTTCTGTATTTTTATCTGCTAAGTCTACCACTCTGGATAGGGGAGCAGTCTAGACACAGAGGGCAAGGGGTGGTCATGAGCGAGAGAGACTGCGTATGGACCTGAGTCCATCTTGAAGGCCTTGGAATAGAAGGACCTAGAGGGGAGGATGACAGTGTGGGTGGGCGTAAAAAGGGAGGAAAGAAAATGTGCTTTCTCATTTCAGGAGTTACGCTTCAAGAGCATATTTAAGAAACAAAATGAAAATAACAATCATTTCTATCAACAAGTGCACTTAGATAAACCATCCAATGTTAATGCTTTACCACGTCGTCATCCAGAATATCAAATCTGAGCCTTTGCACATTCTGAATTCAAGCTAGTTAATTTAATCTTTATAAACTGTTTCTGCCTTTTGACGTGAAATCATGACAATAGAACTCTGTTTTGTAAAGTTTGTGTTCCAAGGTCATAAGGCTTGCCCTGTCTATTCCTCTCACCTGTATTCTTAGCACATAGCCAATGCTTTTGCAAATAGAGCTCTGAGCTGTTTTAACCTGGCAGAATCTTCAGTTCCCTGGGACTAGTCTCCCCCACTAGGAAAAGCCTGAAAAGATAATGCTAAGAGCACTTCTGAGGGCAACGAGAGAAGGGGTGGTGGTGGGTGATACATGGCTATTAAAGCAATAGACACGAAGGAGGGAAATATTTCCTAGAGAAGAAAAAAAAAAAAAGAAGGAAATGGAAGCAGAGAATAGGAGAGTGGGAGTGGGCTTATTTCCTGGTGGCGCTGCTCCATCTGTAGATGGATGAGGGAAAGCGTTTCCGAAGGGTGGCTGGTGAGGCGCCTCTTTGGAGTGGACACAAGAGATGCCCAGCCTTCCAAAACAGGGCAAACGGCTGGAGCACAGACACAGCAAAGTCAGACACGAATGGACCCCCAGAGCCAGGCCCACGGTGCCTCAGTGGTAAGGGTGATGCACTGGTGACTGATGGACCAGGGCTTTCCTCATTTCTAGAAGTTACCAAAGAGCCCGGAACTTTTGTGTGACACCAGGCAGGGGTGGTCACATCATAACTGTGATTAAATTTCCCAGCAGCACAGCAGGATGAGTCAGAACTAAGTTGATTCGAGGGGAAAAAAAGTAAAATTTCCTGTACACCTGTGGCCCGAGATTCATACCCACTCCACCTATTTGCTTCATCTGAATTCCACGTTTATCCATTACTAGGAGGAAACCTTTTTAATGTTTTCCTCATAATTATGCCTAAGGTATCATGGTGTGGCATACCAGTTTCATAAATTTGTTCCTAAGATATTGTGGGTTCCAGAGAAAGTCCCAAATTGCTTGATTTCACCTCAATGAAGGCAGACTTTAATTGTGTCGCCTCTAAGATTTGGAAATAATTGAATCTCTGTTTCTGTCTTTTGATCCAAGTCCTAGAGAGCAGTTCTCAATATAATAATATTTTCCTAGCATCACTTCAGTAGTCAAACAAGAATGTAATCCAAAAAGCCCCCTGTATTCACAGAGACAATGCTCTTATGATGAAACCACAGAAAGAAGTTGTAATTAATGCAAGAAATAAGGCGAACAATCTATTAACATAATCTGAATGAAATCCTTGCACTGTTAGATGCAGACACTAAGTGCTCGTATAATGCTTTATTAATTAACAAAGTATTTATCCACAGGGAAACGAGGGTAAGAGACCATACACTTTGTCAGACTACAGGAAAATGTATTAGTGCTTCATAAGACATGCATACAATTCAAACAATAGCGTGATTATCTTTTTAAAGCAATTACATTTAATCTCAGAAGAAAGAATAAATACATTAATTCTTCTACATTCCCTGATAAGCCACCCAGATACATAAGTGATCATTTTTTTTTCCCCACAGCTCTGGAGGCTGGTGGCAATCCAGTGAGTGCCGCTCAGACACCTTCTACAGTGAAATACCACTTAGCACAGGAAAACACGTTAAGAGATTAACTGACTTTGGGCTGAATAGGATCCTCTTCCTTGGGGAGCCATGGTTTGTACTTGACTTTGCACATTCCTTTCATCTTTCGAGAGTTGGATGACGAGATGGGGGGAGGGATAAATTGGGAGTTTGGGATTGACATACACACACCACTATATTTAAGATAGATAACCAACAAGAACCTACTGTATAGCACAGGGAACTCTATACACTATTCTCTAATAACCTAAATGGTATATATAGATAGATATATGTGTATGTATAACTGACTTACTTTGCTGTACACCTGATGCTAACACAACATTGTAAATCAACTATACTCCAATAGAAAATAAAAATTAAAAAAAAATGGTGTTCGGAACTGGATTTCCAGTCTTTTTCCTACCCTCCTATGCTGGGCTGAACCAAGTATGAACAATAAGTATGCCTTTTACCTTTAAAACCCCAAATGCAATGAAAGCAAAGGAGGTAGTGCCATGATTTATTTCTCTGGGATGCATTCAGGCTCTTCTTGGCTTTCCAGAACTGGAAGCATATCCCTCATCTGCATTAGCTCTTTGTGACAACTATGCAAGGTCATGCAAGCCACCAGCTAATAAGAGAGAACTTTGGTCACTGTGGTTCTCATTCATCACCTCCTAAACAATGACCAGACCTCCATAGCTCCGGCTTCCAGCCCATTTCACTCCCTTGTCCATCAACTTCAAAAGGCTGCTCCATCTTCTCTAGCAATTGCTCCATGGTTGCTGCCTCTCTTGGCTGCCGACTCTTCAGGAAGAGCTCTTCCCAGTTTACGCCTGGATCCAAGACCCAGGGTACTGTGTTCCTTCAGGTCTTGTCACCCCTCACTGGGGTGGCAGCAAATAGGAATAAAATACTGTTTGAGGCAGCCCTTTGAAATGTTTTCTTAAACCATATCTGCCATATGCCCTGTGAGGGAAAATGCTGTAAATGTTGTGTGGTCAAGTATCAATACATTTGGCAAAAAATGGCCTATAGGATCTCCTTCTAGGGGATGGACAAGGCTTGTTGACAATTAGAAACCCTGAAAAGTTTCTTCAGAAAGATGCTTGTTAATTTTAATGATTACCTTGCTTCTTTGATCATTGAATTTTTTTAAAAAAGTGTTTTCAAATATGATATTAGCCATTAAAACTCCATGGATGAGGTGGGGTAGGTATAAAGATACAAAAAAACCAAAACAAATATTCCATGGAACTAGTTTTCAATAGAACATAATTTAGGAAGACAAGTCTGAACCATTTTAAATGTGACACTGAAATAATATGTAAAGGCACTGTAGCTTTCAAAAGAGCAGTTGCTTATTTTTGTACACGTGTTTCTAGGATAAGGTTGGGATGATTTTAATATGAAATAGAAGTGTACCCCGTCTCTTTCACCTAGTTTTTGCAGGATTTTCATCAACTCTTTTAATGTCATGGACATAATACTTGTACCGAGGATTCTGGAGAAAAGGCAGTGAGACAGCTGGTCCCCCTTACATTTCTTGCTGCTGCTATGGCCTTCCTTCCTTCCTGACCACCTCTGACGAAAAGCACCAGTGCCGGAGAAAAAGGAGTGGAGGAGAAGAGCGACCAAATCATTTTAACAGATCACGTGCCTTTAGGGGCTAAATAATTTGTCTTAGGCTGCTGGGGCCACTATAACAGAACACCGTTGGGTGAGTGGCTTGTGAACAACCAACATTTATCTCTCTTGTTTCTGGAGCCTGGAAGTCCAAGATAAAGGTGCTGGCAGATTCAGTGTCTGGCGAGGGTGCCCTTCCTCCTTCATTGGTGGCCGTCGCCTTGCTCCAAACAGAACATGTCCTCACATGGTAGAAGTGGGGTGGGAGCTCTCCGGGGTCCCTTTTATTGGGGCGCTAATCTCATTCATGAGGACTCCAGCCTCATGACCTAATCACCTCCCAGGGGACCCACCACCTAATACTGTTACATTGGGGGAGTTAGGATTCAGCATATGGGTTTCTGGGGGACACAAACAATTGGGCATCCTTCTAGTTCTTCTCTGCTACTACATCCTCTTATCTAAGTACACATGACAAGATCACTATCGTTCTCAAGATAGTGAGACTATCAGACTGCAGTGAGGGGCCAGGTGTTGAGTTTGCCTTCTGTATATCTTCCCACATTCTCTTCATTTTCTTTAGCGATTTTTCTCCTTGTATTTCTTCCTTTGTTTTCCCTTAATTACTGTCTTTCTTTGATTTTTGATATTATTAATTGTAAGATATACCATGGATTTAATAAAAGCTTGGGGGAGGGGAAGAAGTTACAAAGACTTGACACATCAGTTCTAGGAGGCATACTGATTTTATAAAGTTATTTATTTTGTGTTACACGGGCCTCTCACTGCTGTGGTCTCTCCCATTGCGGAGCACAGGCTCCGGATGCGCAGGCTCAGCAGCCATGGCTCATGGGCCCAGCTGCTCCACGGCATGTGGGATCTTCCCGGACCGGGGCACGAACCCGCGTCCCCTGCATCGGCAGGCGGACTCTCAACTACTGCGTCACCAGGGAAGCCCTATAAAGTTATTTATATAACAATTACAAAGGTTTGTTATGCACCAAACACAATTCTAAGCACTTTTCACCTACTGACTCATTTAATCCTCATAATAACTCACGTAGATACTGTTATTGTTCCTATTTTAGAGATGAGGAAACAAGCACAGAGAAATAAGGAACTTCCCCAACATCACACAGCTAGTGAGTGACAGGGACTAGGTTCAAACACAGCAATTCTTACCACCACCTATTCTGCCTCAAAAAGATTCTGAACCCCAAGAAATTTTTATCTTTGTTTCCCAAGTCATACAGTGCAATAAAGATCAGAAACAGATAATCATTAAACCACTACCAACTTTTTAGTCCTTTATCATCTCACAGGTATTTATTGAGCTCCTATTTGCATTCTGGTGTGGAGAGCTCACCTTAGAAGCGAAGAGAGGTTCTACCTTTCTACGTTAAGGTAGTCACAGCTGCGTTGGGGAAAAAGATGCACACGTACATCGAAGTGCATGAAAGAAGACAGCCCTTTGGACTGTGGCCACAGATTGTTTTATATGCTACCCTGTACGTTCCACCCTCCTGCTTGAGATCACACAGCGGTGAGCAGTGGAGCTAGGACTCCAACTCTGATCACCTGACCTCAGAGTGCATGCTTCACATACCGCTGGGTTCTGTCTGCTGCTTTTTAGGGACCTCTGAGAACTGCTGTGCAGAAGCATCATCCGGATCCTGTGGCGTGAGTTCCATTCAGCTGGACTGGTGGATGTAACCTTTATTTTTGATAGTTTTGTTTTGAAATAATATTCAGAATGTCACTGCTTGATGAGAAGTAAGACTGAAGTGAAAGTTCGAGAAACTAGAGATGGTGTCCGAGAATCATCAAAAATTAGAGCCAGGAAATCGAGAACAGGTCAGGTTTTCTGCCCATGGACGGCTTCTGTTGTTCCATTGCTGTTGTGTGAGCCCACCAGTCACCTGAGGCACGCTCAGCTCTGTTGATTCAGTTCCTTTATTTCATCTGTTTATCCAGTTTCTTTGTTTCTCATTTGAGACTTGGCAATTTATGATTATTTTTTAAATATAATGTTTAAAATCTAGGTTAGATTTATTTGGTTCAGAACACATGAGAAGTGTCTGCCTTGTAGAGTCTTCATTGCAACCTGTTTTTTCAACTGCCTGATTCTTAAAATGAATTTCAAAGATGCCTTTGGGGGCTTTCCTGGTGGCGCGGTGGTTGAGAGTCCACCTGCCGATGCAGGGGACACGGGTTCGTGCCCCGGTCCGGGAAGATCCCACATGCTGCGGAGCGGCTGGGCCCGTGAGCCATGGCCGCTGAGCCTGCGCGTGTGGAGCCTGTGCTCCGCAACGGGAGAGGCCACAACAGTGAGAGGCCTGCGTACCGCAAGAAAAAAAAAAAAAAAAGGTGCCTTTGGGGCACTCTGCTCTGGTAGAGAACCTCTATTCGTGGTCTTTTGACTTTGTAAGCAGCAATGATATAATTTCTAAGCAGAACTAGTAGGGACATGATCACGATCCATTACTGGGAACATGAAGCCAGTAACAATGAACTGTATTGACAAGCTGGAGAAAGCGTTATTCTCTAGCATGGAAAAAGCTGCATGGTGTATTTTCCTGAACGGACAGCAAGCAGTCAAGTGACAGAGTTCAGTGGGGCTTTAAGGAACATTCTGCCTGTGGTTATAAGTAACTTTGTTCTTGTTTACTCTGGAAACTGGCTTTACTCCAGAAAGACCTTGAGATTCATGGAGTCCAAACTGTGTGTCCTTACACTACATCTGAAGTGCTCCAGGGTCATCACCGTGCCTTTGCGTTGGATAGCTGTATCAGGCAGAATCAACTCTCCAACTAGATAACACCTTATGCAGAATTGATTTATGGGAACAATTTATCCCCAGGGTAGAAAAGAAGCAGAAGCACTCAAGCCTGGCACATTCTGAGGATAGACTAGTTTCACAGGAGGAGGAAAGGCCTGTAAAAGACTGCTTGAAGTAGCTGAAGTCAGAATTATAATGATTCTAACACTAGTTTCAAAGTTCTTTTTAGAGTTACTGAAAATCACTATAAATGTACTCTTTAGGAGTCACTACTTTATGTCAGAGATGTTTAGGATCTAATCAGCCCAGAAGACCTCAGATCCAGCATGACCGGGACTCATGTCCTCAAGGAGATCTCTAGGGACACATCGAGATGGACTGCCCTGTTATATGCTCTCAGGGAGCCCTGTGTTTCTTAGCAGCACTTACAACAGTTATAATCAGCACCATCAGGATCTCTGTTTCCCAGTCTTCAGCAGTTACCCTTTTCTCTACCATTCAGATAGTACATTCGACTTCGCTCTCCTGGGGGAAAGATAACAACTTGTGCTGCGTCACTCAGGATGCCCAGCAAAGTATTTTAATTCTCTTGGTATCTGTTACCTCCTAGTTGCAAAACTGCTCCTAGCTCAATTCTGATCAGCTTTCACTATCTAATTACCACTCTCGCACACAGATCCTGCCCTCTGGCCTTCATTCTCTGAGGAGGGTGACCTACCATCCTGGTTTGCCTGCATCCTGGATGTGGGACTTTCTGAGCTAAAACTGGGGAAGCCTTGAGCAAATCTGAATGAGGTGTTCACCTTATTCTCTAGGACAGCAGTATACAACTCTGTTATGTACAACAAATGTCCTGAAGGATTGTGGACAACAAAGATACAATAAAAGCACAAAAGGAAACAACAACCACTTAGAGCTCAGAAAACAATGTAGCTGAGGGCCTGGTCCTCACTGCTCTTATCCTTGGTCTGCAAAATGCAACAAACTCTAGCAGTTCTAAAACTATAATCCATCTTCCAGGGATTGAAAGTATGATGGACTAAAGGTTTACACTCTCCCCCCAAATTCCTACGTTGAAATCTTAACCCCCAATGTGAATTAAGAGGTGGGGCCGTTGGGAGGTGGTTAGGTCATGAGGGTAGAGCTGTCGTGAATGAGATTAGTGACCTTATAAGAGGGACCTCAGAGATCTCTCTCCTCCTCTCTCTGCCACGTGAAGATACAATGAGAAAATGGCCATCTGCAACCTGGAAGAGGCCTCTCACCAGACACTGGATCTACCGGCACTTTGCTCTTGAACTTCTCAGCCTCTAGAACTGTGAGAAATACACTTCTGTTGTTTATTACCCACCCAGTTTATGGCATTCTGATAGAGCAGCCCAAATTGACTGATAGAAAGGCTCCAGGTAAAATATTCAGGCAGGTTTCAGCACGAGAGAGCATGTATTTGCATTTTAGAAATAGGGCTCGGGCATCATTCTAGGTAAAAAGGGGAGCCGATCTGGAGGTACATGGAAAGTGCCTTTCTGTGGCTAACACTATATCTTTTGCCAATCAAACCATAAACACCCTAAAAATATGTAAAGAGTAAACTGAAAAAGATTTTATTAAGAAAAAATTATATTATCTCAAATAAGAAGAGCTCCAATGCTAGTACATTCTGGAGTTCACTCATTGGCTCCTTGCTATTATCAAGAACAATGTTCTTTCCATCTTTTGGCTCTACCACCATCTGGACCTTTGCTATGTCTCCTCTCATTGCCATTAGATGGGCAGTACTAATTCCAGGAGTCATAGACCATATGACCACATCAAGAGAGAAAATGGGAGAATTTACTCCTGTTCTCTTTTAATTGGGGGCTGGGTTTTGGGCGGGGGAATCTACAGCAGCTCACCCCAGATTTCTCTTTCAGACTCCCAAGTTTAATAAAGGGAGGTTAGGAAAATTAATATCTAGGAGAGGGGTGCAGGATCTCCCAACCAGAAGTGGGAAGGCTATTAGTTGGACAACAAACAGAGACTTCCGCTCATAGGAAAAGTGGGCTGTTGTCAGTAATTTGGGGTTGTGAGATGTCCCATAAAATTAACATAGATGTAGAATCTCTAATAATCTTTTAGCCACACTGTGGTAGAGACTGACTAGAGGTTCATCTGAATAATTTCTTCTTACATGACACAGAAAGACAACCTCTTCCATCTTCCCTTGCAATTAGGATGGGGCCGTGTGACCAAGTTCTGGCCAGTGGAAAGCGGATAGAAGTGCCTTAGGGGAGACCAACCAAGAGAGCCACATCTTCCATGCAAGACTGAGATTCAAATGAAAAATTAACCTGTATTGATTTCTGTCACTACAAGTTCTAGGCCTACTTGTTACTGTGGCATAATCTCTCTTGCCTTGCTTCAGATTCTCTAAGTAGAAAAATCTTAAACTCCTAGTAGCTCTTTTATTGATGACATGCAAGGTCAAAACTGAAAACTTCATTCATTCTTTATGATAAATCCCTGTGGCTCCAGAAGTCAACATGTATTTAAGAGCTGACTAGATTCATACCTTGAAAACCCCTATCCTTGCAGAGTTTATTTGTGCAAAAAACCCAAAAAACAAGAAAGGACTGAGCCCATTTATTTATTTTCATCATGTCCACAGAAATAACTGCAAATTCAAGATGAGGTTGGATTCAACTTCATTCTGTAAGACACTATGAAAAGGAAGCATTATAGGGTCAGTTATACAAGTCCTTACTTTTCATGTAAGGACTTGTGGGACTTCACTGGCGGTCCAGTGGTTAGGACTCTGCACTTCCGATGCAGGGGGTGCGGGTTCTTTCCCTGGTCAGGGAACTAAGATCCCACATGCCCGTGGCATGGCCAAAAGAAAAACGAAAGCTTCGTATCATATGAGCTATGGTAGAAGTGTGTGCATGGTGCAATTAGCACATAAGAGAATGTTACTAAATCTGCCTGGAGGATTATTCTCCTCTATGTATCATACTGTTTCAGTCTGTTCAGACTGCTGTACCAAATTACCATAGACTGGGTGGCTTATAAACAACAGAAATGTATTTCTGACACTTCTAGAGGCTGAGAAGTCCAAGATCAAGGTGCCAGTAGATACAGTATCTGATGAGGGCCCACTTCCTGGTTCATAGGTGGCCATCTGTTTGCTGCATCATCATAGGGTAAAAGGGTAAGGGAGCTCTCAGGGCTCTCATTTATAAGGGCATTGATCCTACTCATGAGGGCTCTACTCCCGTGACCTAGTTATCTCCCAAAGGCCCCATTAGGATACCATCACACTGGGCATTAGCTTTCAACATATGAATTTTGGGGGGACATAAACATTCAATCTACATTACATACATAAAGTCCAATTTAGTGATAAGGATGATGTCAATATTCATTAATGTAATCCTTTATCCTTACTGCAAAGCTCTGTTCTCGCCTATAGGAAGGCACTTTTGTTTGTGGTAGAATCTTAGGCAAAATTACTGACTATTTAATAATTGGCTCTTATGAGTCTGTACAAGTCAGCTCCACTGGCATAATCTGGTAAGATTCTCTTCATCAATATATCTCAAGATAAGAATACTTTAAAAAGACCTTTTATATTTAGAATTTCGTGAAGATTTATTCATTCATTCCTTCAACAAATATTATTTTTGCACCTACTCTGTGCTCGGCCCTATTATAGATGCCAGGGATATACCAGAAAACAAACCAGACGTGGCTTCTGTCATTGTGGAGTTTCTGTTCTAGTGGAGAGTGATGAGCGTAATGAAGAAAAATAAAGTGGGGTAAGGGGGAATCCTGAGATCTTATGGGAAATACTACTTTATACATGATGGTCAGGAACTCTTTCACTGATCAGATCCCATTTGAACAAGGTTTGAAAGAAGTGATGGAGAAAGCTATGCAGGTAAAGAAGAGGACCCTGAGCGGGGAGTGTGCTTGGTATGTTTGAGGGAAAGCAAGAAAGCTGCTGTGTCCTGATTGGAATGATTAGGGGTTAAAGTGATAGGGAGTCAGGAAATAGAGGTATGGAGGCAAGGGGGGTGTACTATGGATAATTATAATATATTGAATGCCTACTCTGTGGTAAGAATTATATAGATATTGTCTAATTTAATCTTTACAAAGCAATGAGAGAGTTAATATCCTCCCCCCCCCCACACTAATGATTGATTTGAGGCTTAGAGTACTGTTTTAGTTTGGGTTACTTTAGAGGTAAATCCTGAAACAAGGATCTGAGTGCAAGTCGTTTATTTGAGAGGTGATTCCTGAAGATGCCAACAGGAAATTTGAGAAGTAAGTGAGAGAAGGGAAGTCAGCTACCAGTATGGGCAACTGAAACTCAATCCCATGGGGTGGGGGGTGGACTCTAAAAGCCAGTGTAGAACATATGCCCCTCAGAGTTGTCATACCCAAAGGGCAATATTTATAACCCAAACTGGAGTATTTATACCCCATCCAGCATAGGTTGGGGCTGTTCCCCAAAGGGCACTAATTCTCTGAGCTATTGCCCTGTCATACTTTTGGAACATGCTTTGGGCCACTGGAGAAAGCCTTTAGACAAAGATTTTCAGGGGTTAGCAGTTGGAAGTTGGCCCAAGGTGCACAAAGCACATAGGGGTGCAGGCATGAGTGGGACACTGACAGTATCTGCTCCAGGCTGTTAAGTAACTAGTGTTTTGCAGAATCTGGATTTGCTCATGAGCCCATGAGGTGCTGGAAGAAGAACTTAAAATATCAGTAGGACCTCAGCAAGGCTTATCTCTGTGTCACATGGAAGGTAAACATGCTTTAGTTAATAGAGGTCAACATCGTCCCCTGGTTTTGAACACTAGTAAAGGTTCATAATGACTATTCCAATTTGTTTTCTTTTTTTCTTACCTTCTTTTATCAACTTTTTTATTGAAGTATGGTTGATTTACAATGTTGTGTTAACTTCTGCTGTACAGCAAAGTGATTCAGTCATACATATATATACATTCTTTTTTTTTAACAGTCTTTTGCATTATGGTTTATCACAGGATATTGAATAGAGTTCCCTGTACCATGCAGTAGGACTTTGCTGTTTATCCATTTCATATATAATAGCTTACATCTGCTAACCCCAACTTTCCACTCCATCCCTCCCCCAACACCCTCCCCCTTGGCCACCACCAATCTGTTCTCTGTATCTGTGATTCTGTTTCTGTTTCATAGATAGGTTCATTTGTGTCATATTTTAGATTCTATATATAAGTGGTAGCATATGGTATTTGTCTTTCTCTTTCTGATTTACTTCACTTGGTATGATAATCCTTTGTTGCATTCGTGTTGCTGCCAATGGCATTATTTCATTCTTTTTGATGGCTGAGTAGTATTCCATTGTATATATGCACCACATCTTCTTTATCCATTCCTCTGTCGATGGACATTTAGGTTGTTACCATGTCTTGGCTATTGGGAATAGTGCTGCTATAAACGTAGGGGTGCATATATTTTTTTGAATTATAGTCTTGTCTGGATATTTGCCCAGGAATGGGATTGCTGGATCATATGGTAATTCTATTTTTAGTTTTCTGAGGAACCTCCATACTGTTTTTCACACTGGCTGCACCAACTTACATTCCCACCAACACTGTAGGAGGGTTCCCTTTTCTCCACGCCTTCTCCAGCATTCATTATTTGTAGACTTTTTAATTATGACCATTCTGACCCTTGTGAGGTGGTACCTCATTGTAGTTTTGATTTGCATTTATCTAATAATTCCAATTTATTTTCTTCAACAACCCCAAAATGTGACCAAGAAGAATCATGAATTTAATTTCATCATGATTGCAGCTCTAAAGACCATTTACGAAGCACCAGCTAGGAGATTTTCATGAAGTCTAAAGCCATGGTAGTCTAAATCTATGGTCAGAGATTTGCCACCAGGCATGGTACCAAAGAGAACATGAGTTACCTGACATCGTAGAAGATTAAATTTGGTTCTTCCTTCTCTGAACTGTGAAGGCCAAGAAGCTGAGGGATGGTACAATGTAAGACTACTCAATATGGTGAGAAAAAGGAGGCTTGGAATATGGTGTTAAAAGAGAAGACTGCAGCATTCTCAATGAAGCTCCAGAACTAGAGATCTCACCATGTACACATATAAATAGGTACAAAGCTGTTCTGGCTTGCAAGGAGCAGTCTGTGTGTGCCTGTGGTCTCCTTGCTCACCCATACATGACACTTAGCAAAAAGAGATGGGAAGTGGAAGTGACTGGAGAGAGCCCTTTGGGTGATGCCCATCCGTGTGCTCCAGGAAATCCCACTATCTTGAAAGGGAGTGATCATGCTTCCAGAGGAAATTCTACTGGGAGTGTGCTACAGAAGTCTTTGTATAAATTAAGTGAAACACAACCATTCCTAGACCCGAGAGATCATATTGTTTTTTTCTTCAATCTCCAGTTAGATTATTTATTTGAAATGGTATCAAACATGCCTGTCTCTAGGCTAGGAGTAAAATAGCAATTTTGAGGCTGAACATAAGGGGAAGAGAACAAAAAGATTAGAGCAATCAAAATAAAATGAGGCATGTGTTGGAAAAGAAAAATGGTTAAAACATGGCAAAGATAATCCCCATTCTTTGCTGATACATAAAGAGCCAACATTCAATAAATAAATGTTACGGGCATGTTTAAGAGGAGCACTGTTCTTGGGTGTAGAAAAATGGATATAATGGCAGAGGAAGACACGATCAAAACCAATGGTTTTCAACCATTTTTAAGCAGCAGAATGCTTTTATTCAAATGCAATTGTACATGGAGTTCAATTGATAAAGCACATAAAAATTCAGCTGCTCCAACAGAGTAAGGGGAGTCCAAGGGCACTGTACCTCTGCCTCTTTTTTCTCCTGCAGCTGCTCCTGTAGCCCTGCCAGGGAATCCTTGCACTCTGCAAAACGGAATTTGAAAAGCAAACATTGGAATGTTGCAGCTTCTATCCATTTCGTACTTTCATATATTTTAAATACAATACAGTATATTGAATACTATTAACTCCTTTTAAACTGCTAGACGTGCACTAATAAGGTTGCCAATCTTTCTCTTTTCTTGTGTTCATGGTTTTGCCGACTGCAAATAGAGTTGAAAGACTAGCCAGTAAAAGTACAGGATTTGAACCAGCCCATCTCACACTTCCTGGTGTTCCTGCTGGGACTGGCAGGAGACAACTGTAAGTGAATGATGTGTAATATTCACACCAGTAATAAAATTCTTGCCTGACCTCATGCGCTGGTTTATTTGACCTTCTTATCACTTCTCAGATCCTTGACCCTGGGACAGTTGGTAATTTGCATTCCTTCTACTGAACAAGTCAGATACATTTAATATTTATCTTGAGGAGGTCAGAGACCTTAGGTGAATTCTGTATCTAGTTATCTGGAATGATTAATTCATACATCCCAAAGCGAAAGGGTGCTTTCTGTGCACTGTCTGCATCATTCTTTGAAACGCAGCAGGACGGTTTAATGGCTTAAATGCACTAGTGATGAAGGGGTGAGGAGGGCTCAGTGCTTCTGGTCCCATGAGGACGTGTAGACACAGAATCAAAAAGGGCTATTTAAACCCTGCTTAAGCCATAACCAGAAAGGAAAGGTCCATGGTCCTGTAATTTAAATCATCATCAGTCTCCAGTGAGAAGAAGGTGGGTCTATGTCACTTCTGCGTGGATGATCTGAGAGGGGGAAAGCAGCCTATAATATACTTGGTGCTTAAAAAGAAACAGCTGTGGGAGTAAGTGTTGGGAGAAATACAGAAACTCAAACTCCTAAGCTTTTCGTGCCTGCAGCCTACTTTCTTATATGTAAAATGGGAACAAGAATAAGTATAAAGCTAGGTTAGGTTATTATTCAAGAATAGTCACACTTTTCCACCACTTTCGTGGGAGGAATAAACTTTCCCACCCCGCTGATGATGGGTTTAGCTATGCAATTGGACAGGCCTCCTCCTGGGCACAGTGTACTTCACCATAATTTGACTTTGTGCTTGGCCATGTAACTTGCATAGGCTCACAGGATATTGGTAGATGGGATGTAGTAGTAGTTTAATGTATGCTTGCCATGAGAAACACATGCTCTGGCTACTGGATAAGGAGGAGAGGCTCGTGGAGCAGACCTGGATCCAACTTGCAGCCTGTGCAACCAACCCCCAGCTGACCCACAGATATGTGTGCAAGAATAAATGTATTTTGAAGTCCCTGAGGTTTTGGGTGCTTTGTCACCCAGCAATAGCTAACTGATACACTTAGGTTATTTTAAGGATTAAGGGAGGTAACATATAAAAAATACCTAACATAAGGCCCATTAACCAATAAGCACTCAATAAAGTATTCTTGTTCTTATAAACAATGCTCACACTAGTATTTGGGTCAATATTTTTTCCTTCAAATGTTTGCTGATGAGTAAGTGGGTAGCACAGTCTTCTGGCTGGAGTCCTATCCTGGTGGGGAGATTGATGATAGTAAGTTCTTTTCACATTGTAAGGCAAGCTCCCCTCTGTCCTGCCCTACCCTTGGAGTTCTTTCATATTCCGTGTGGAATGCTGAAAAGGTGACAGAATTAGACTCTCTTGGAGACTTTGTTTCTTTGGAAAAGAAACCTTTTCGTTGCAACCTACAAAAATGGTAGGCTTTCCACGAGCATTTTTGTGTGTTCAATGCTGAGGATATGAAAGATTGTGGCTCTGCCACTGGTTTTCCCATTGCCTGGGGAGCTTAACCTCCTGTATTACACTTCCCTGATTTACATAATGGGGCCGATTATAATTGCCAACCTCACAGGACTGTTGTGTGAATTAACTAATGTTTGTGAAGTGCTTAGAGGTCCATAGATGAAAGGTGCTCTATAAGCCTATTATTATGTCATCAAAAATGAAATTCCAATAAGATTACAATTTCATTTAAATTTCCATTAATTTTGTCATCATTCTAGATGAATTCTCACTGGTTTTCTAGAGCGAAAATAAATAAATAAGTAGGAGAAAAGGATGATATGTTAAAATACGAAGCATTCATATGGAAAGCAAATTAGCTAGAAAAAGCTAACACTTAAAAGTGATTTTTAAATTATTATCCTTTAATGAGCCCTGATCATGTAATCAATATTATGTAAAACCTAGATATGGTCTCTGAGTTTACAAACCAAATTATGAACCTGAGTAATTAAATAGCTAACATTTCCTATTTCAAGTGTGTGGGAATGGATGCTATATAAAGACCTCTAACTCAACGCAGTTTTAAATTGGACTTCTTGTTATAGGAATAGCCTCAAAAGATTAAGCAATATTATAAGTGTATATAGGGAGTACATTTATGAGGTTATCATGTGGTCTGCTTAATTCTATCTTGGGTCTGGTGTGAAATGGCACTGATACTCAGACTTCGTATGGTGACCTGTAGGTAATAAGTACCATAAAGTTTGAGTATAAACCCTCTCTTCAGACCTGGAAACATTAGATCTCGAACTCTGGTTTAATGTCCTCATTTTACAGATACGAAAACAGAGCCGTTGAGTGTTTGAAGAATGAACACAAAGTCACATAGCTAAAGGTTGGCAGACATGAACCTCCAAAGACTCTGTCCAATGCTGTTTTCAGTACAGCTATTTATACCTATGAACAAGAGGATTAGTTACTTATCCACGTTTTAATGTGGATTATTTCTTCCAGGCTTTTGGCATCCAGGGTACATTAGATGGATATTTCCAAACCTCATTGTTCATTGAATAAGTTTCTTGTATTAATACTAGTCAGATGTCTCCATTCATTGGCCAAGTGCTGATTTAAGAAAACTAGGCATTATTGGGCATCCTGAATATACACAAATGAGTCCTTTTTCCAGGATTCTTGGTAAGAGATGGCAGACAGGACATTGGAATCTGTTTTCTTCTTTGGAAATCTAGGGAGTAGACTAAATACCATCCAGTCCCCCTACTCTAAATGTCTATGCATCTGAGATCCAGGTTCATTAGAAGCGGTGAATCCTGTGCTTGTAACAAGGAGAGTTCATTGGATTCCATTGAATTTTAATGGCAGTCGAAAGAGATGGATATTGTTGCTTCATTTTCCATTAGACAGAGGCTATGTAAAGATAATAAAGGAAAAGTCTATTTAGAGGCCTAACGCACACTTATTTCTTAGGCTGTAGCATGCTGCTGACGTCTGAAGATGCAAATTTGCTTTTTTAAATTGGGAGTGAGAGTAGTGGCACCAAGTCCAAGTAACCTTCACTGGGTTATGGATGGGGGAGATTACGTTTCATACGATGGCTGCAGAGCTGCCAAAAGAAACCTGAAAGACAAATGCCTGCCTTAAATGTTGAGACAGAGATGGATGGACTAGAGGAAGCACGTGAGGAAAATGGCAGCAAAGCCTTCTCGCTGGGAATCTCATTCCTTCTCTAGACTTGATTCATCTTTCTGCTCTGCTGCCAGTTTTATCTACGGTTTCATTTTCTGTCTCTAAGAAATTGAGAATGTTGGTTGCCTAACATTAAGGAGGACCATCATGGGAACTTACTCACTCATTCACCCGTTCATGCCTTTGGTCCATTTCGGGCACCTTCTCCTTCGTGGGAGGCGTTGTGAGAGGTGGTGTAGTGACAAATATTATTACTTATTTTACATCATGTTTCCTATATGTCACATACTGTTATATACACACATATATATACATACACTCACTATAACCTTTTGATGTTGTAATTATTAATTATTATCCCCGTTTTACAAATGAGGAAAGTGGGACAAAGAAATTGAGTCACTGTATTAATCATGTTTTTATTTTCTATATCTTATGATGTTTTGACATCTTTTTTTAAAGATTTTTTTAAAAATTTATTTTATTTTTTTTTACATCTTTATTGGAGTATAATTGCTTTACAATGGTGTGTTAGTTTCTGCTTTATAACAAAGTGAATCAGTTATACATATACATATGTTCCCATATCTCTTCCTTCTTGCGTCTCCCTCCCTCCCACCCTCCCTATCCCACCCCTCCAGGTGGTCACAAAGCACAGAGCTGATCTCCCTGTGCTATGCGGCTGCTTCCCACTAGCTATCTATTTTACGTTTGGTAGTGTATATATGTCCATGTCACTAGCTGTGACAAAGACGTTTTGACATCTTACAAATCTTGCTGCCCCTCTCTGGGCTAGCCGGTTCTCAGAGAGAGCAAAGGCCTCAGCCAGGAGCAGGTTTTTCATAAGCAAACCAACCAATCCAAGCCTCTCCTCCCAGGTCCCCGTTTTTCTAATTCTCACACATCAAGCCTATATTTCCCCTGCCTTAAATCAACCCAGGGCCAGGTGTCAGGCAACTAGAGGCCATCCCCATAGCCTGAAAGCTAGTGGAATTATTCAAATTAGTCAATTCTAAAATGTTTATGCTGCCCTGCCTGGCCTTTCCCACAGAAACCCATGTGAAAGCTCTGATCAAGATGTACCCCTTTTTCCTCTTCTGCCTCCTGACTGAATCTGGTGTTTCCTCCTGTGGCCCTGAGGGGTGTGCCATGCTTCTCGTTTCTGTCAATGGCATTAACCTCTCCACTTCGGCACTCAGTCGCCTTTATAAATTAAGACCCAGGTACAATTCAATCATGAAGCTAATAAGGGGAAGCGGGGGGGTGGGCTTGGGACTCATTGGGCTGTTGGCTCCTGAGTCTGTGCTCTTAACGCATGTGCTACATTCATATAAATAAGATACTCCCTGTAAAGGGCTCACCGCCTTGTAGGGAAACAGAGTCAGAAGCAAACAATGATAAGGTAATATGTATACACAATCATGAAGATACATGGTTACGGCTAGCTCACTCAATAATATTGTCAGTGTGAAAAGAAGGTATATCTTGGCTTTATTAGTATTTGGCTAGAGTTTGTGTGAACTTGCTGCCTGGTCCAATTCAAGACGTATTTAAGCACCCACGGTGTGCAGGCAGTTTCCCAGTTACTGAAGATCCAGAAAGGGGCAGGGCTGGAACACACCTTTGAGTAGCAGACTGGAGGATATAGGCACCTAAACAAATAACCATAATGCAGTGCAGTACGTGCAAAAGCAGTGGCAGTCAAGGGAGGGGTTGTCAACTCTGTTCCTAAGAGGAAGTTGGGGCATGTGAGCTGCAAAATTACTGTGAAAAATTAGAAACTGGGGAAGTTTTGTGGGAGGTGACACAAGACAACGGGGTAGGGATACAGAATGTGGCGTCTCATTTAGTCGGAAGGAACAGAGTCGATGAGGATCTTGAGACAAGTCGTTAGGCAAGGCTGATGTACTGGTTTGTGTCTTTGAAGCTCTGGTTGTGTTGACCATGAAAAATGAGACCAGATTATATTCAGAATTTCAAGCCAGACCTTACTGTACGGCAGTAAGGAACAGTCAGAGTAGTAAATAGAGTGTCAGTCTGGGGAACTCAATAGGTCTGAGTTCAAATCCTGGCTTTCTAACTCACTAACCCTGTGATTTGGGGGTAAGCTACTTAACCTCTATGGACTTCAATGGGAGCAATTTCACCAACCTTAGATGTGCAAAATGCCTAGTACACAGTTAAGGAGAAAAAAGTTTTCTTCTATGTTCTGGACCCCTAATCAAAAGATATGTAGATATATCAAACCCCCAAAAAGACTACATGAATTCTAAGAATATTGCAAAGGCTATGGTAGCAAAAACCTTGGTTTTTGTCAACACCCACTGCAGTGTGAGAGTGACAAAAATAAGCTGAACCAATCTTCTGTCTTCCTCATTCCCTTGACTAACCTCTTAGCATCATTCCTTTCTTGGACGGGCCTTTGTGAACTCTTGGATTACAGGGGGCTAGGGTACATTGGTGAAGCACCACTTCTAAGAAGCCAGGATAATACATGAAAAGCGGAATTATGGATCAAATGGTCAGTGACTTGCTCTCATTTTCCAGCTCACGTTTTCCATTTGTTCTTTGTCAGCAAAAGATCAGATCCCAACACGTCTTCTATGTCTTCCTTCTTGGTCGCTGTATCAGATTTTCCTAGAGAATGCAAATTCACCATTTTGTGAGTATCTACCATGTGACACGCTGTTTGGGACACTCAATACATACATATAGGTCTCAATGGCCTTGGTTCTCTGCTTGCTAACCACTGACTAATACATTGGAACTCAGCTCCTCTGGGCTTCCCTCTTGTCAACATTATGAACTAGATTGATCACTGGATAATCTTTACCAGTGATCAATATGGTAAATGATCATCATATGACACCTCCCTACATCATTCATTCACTTGTCATTTGATCTCATGTTGTAGATCTACAGAAGTTGATTCATTGTGGATAAGCAGAGTGAATTCAACAACATGTTTCCTGATGCCTCCTAAGGAAGAGTGTAATAGAGAAAGATCTGAAGTCATACTCTAAATTACATCCTGGGGCTTCCCTGGTGGCACAGTGGTTAAGAATCCGCCTGCTAATGCAGGATACACGGGTTCGAGCTCTGGCCCGGGAAGATCCCACATTCTGCAGAGCAACTAAGCCCATGCGCCACAACTACTGAGTCTGCACTCTAGAGCCCACGAGGCACAACTACTGAAGCCCACGTGCTGCAACTACTGAAGCCCATGCACCTAGAGCCCCTGCTCCGTAACAAGAGAAGCCACCGCAACGAGGAGCCCGTGCACCACAACGAAGAGCAGCCCCTCCTTGACACAACTAGAGAAAGCCTGCACACAGCAGCGAAGACCCAACACAGCCAAAAATAACTAAAATAAATTTATTAAAAATAAATAAATAATATCCTGACTCCCTCACATGCTAATCTGGTGACTTCAAGATAAGTAACTTGATTTCTGTGAACCTCAGCTTCCTCAGCCGTAATAGTGGTGACCTCATGTAATTGTCATGGTAATTAAATAAGATAATGTTTAGCTCAGTGCCTGTCATATAGTAAGTACTCAAAAGACCTTAGTTATTATTTTATTGAATAGGACAACTCAACGAAATTAAATTGTCCTGTGATGTAGCAGGTTAGCCGCCACTAACCACATGTGGTTATTTAAATTTAAATTAATTAAAATTACATTTAAAACATCAGTTCCTTAGTTGCACCAGTCATAGTTTAAGTGCTCCACAGTCACCTGTGGCTAGCAGCTATTGGTACTGGAATGTGCAGATATGGAACAGTTCCACCATCACAAAGTTCTGTTGGACTGCACTGACAGTGACATTGCTATCAAGCTCTAAAAATATCATAAAAGAAAAATGTACAATGCACCACATACATAAAAAAAAACACAAAAAACACCCACCTCATTTGTGTGCTCTGCAGAGGCTTTCAACTCAAAGAAATATCCCAAATACCCACCTACAGCATGTGTAAAGCTTTGGAAACAATTAGAGCATACACTGTTCCTTTTCACATTGTTTGGTGGTTGTTTCTCTCCGCCCCCTCCTCCATTTTCAATATCTGTCTGATGGAGTTACGTTCCATATGTAATATTGTTACAGGTGCAAAATTGTTTCTTTCAATCCTGAATGCAGTCGCACATGTGCGGCAATAGCTCTGAAGGCCAGCACACTATTACCGCGGATCTGGGCCTCTCTCACAGTGTGTGGGTCAACAGCGTTCTTCGTTGCTTGTTAATGCTTTATTGTCTCTTAGTATACATTGGAATAATAATGGTAATTTATGCAGATATTTTGTATGCATAGCAAATAATGAGAAACACCTGCAGAAATTTCCCTCCTTCTCTGAGTTCAGCAACTAATTATATTTTTAAATAATGGCTACCATTGAACACAATTATCCAAATCACTTTAAGTAATGGAATCTTTTTAAGGTGTTTTTGAAAATTTTAGCACAGTTTTTAAACACTCATTTTTATCTAGAAGACGGGAGGGGGGAAAAAAAAAGTTAGTGGGTGGCTTACTCACCCAAAAAAGCAGTTTCTGCCAAGAACAGATCCATCCTGGATTCTCGTCTGCATCCAGGTCTGGCTCCCAAGGCTATGACTGGTGATGAAAACCAGATTTTCTCTAGGGTTCACCTTGCTGATTTTGGAGGCTTGCTCTGCCTTCCCTTCCCCCTTTCTTAATGCAATATAAAAATATTAGATTACCTCTAAACATTCTCTTTTAAAAAGCACAAGTTGCCACGTGATTTTCCCCCTCTGTCAATCCAATAGTTTGAGGGAAAAAGCACTGGCTATGGGGTCAGAAGAGTGGTTTGCTCTGCTCTTTGAGTCTCAATGTCCTCTTTTGGAAGATTGAAGCAGATAACTTCCAAAAGGCTTTCTAACTCTAAAGAACCACAAGCCCACGAGAGCCAAGGGCCTCTGAAATCTAGCCCTCGGCGATCAAGTTCACCAAAGACAATCTGAAAAGTAGAAGTGGTCGGCCAAGAGCAAGACCCGTAAGAAATACATATTTCCTCCGTGTTTATAAACCACAGGTTGCCATCCTAATTAGAGCAAGTTTCCAGAAATTTTTTGATCTCTCTCTCTCTATAGATATATAGATACATACATATCTGTATCTTTATATAGATATCCATATAGATCTTAAAAATAGCCGGCCATTTTCAGTTACTATACTAGAACCTCTTAATGTAGACTTATCAGTACATTTGTAACTGGATTTCTTTCTCTTTTTTTGCGGTACTCGGGCCTCTCACTGTTGTGGCTTCTCCCGTTGCAGAGCACAGGCTCCGGATGCACAGGCTCAGCGGCCATGGCTCACGGGCCCAGCTGCTCCACGGCATGTGGGATCCTCCCGGACCAGGGCACGAACCCGTGTCCCCTGCATCGGCAGGCGGACTCTCAACCACTGCGCCATCAGGGAAGCCCCTGGATTTATTTCTTAATATATTGGAAGGTTTTGTTTCCTTAGACTAGTAAATTATCATACAGAGTTTTATTTTGAGTTTTTCTTTTTGTGCACTGTCCTCATGGCTATACTCTCCAGGGAACTTGTTCCTCTGGGAATCTTATTTAATGATGATATTTCCATATTGAAGTGAGGTAGGTGGGAATTAAAGTGAAAGGGAGGGAGATGATGCATTTATTCTGGATTATGTTTGAAGTGTTAGATGGCTAAGTATTAAAAGCATCCAAATTAAATCCTTAGCAATCAGAACACTTGCTTTACTAGATTTTGCCAACTGCCAATCATGTTGGACTGAGCTAATCTGTTCCTCTTTCTGAAACTATTCAGGTAAATAATTAACAATAAAACTTCCTCTTATAAAGGCAAAAAAATATATAGATATCTATACAGATATCTATATATCCCACCATATATATGTACATATGGTGATGTCGTGATCAGGAGGTTGACCACAGAAAGAACAACTTGGGAAATTTACATCTTCTTGGGTACTTGCCCTCATTGCTAGCATGTGTGACTATGATCAGTTCTACCTCCTAACATTTCTAACCCTTTTTTAAGTGCTTGTAAGAAATTATTAGTCTTTAGGAGGAAAAATTGACTCTCGCATAAATCATATTTTCTTTTCCATTTGGGTTCACTTGACCAATTGAAATTTATGGAGTGCTTCTTAAAAAATATTTAAGTTATAGGAATTCCTGACTCCAAATACCAATCAAACTCGAAAGAAAATGAAGAAAATAAAACAAAGCATGGTGAGAGCTTAGATGCAGAGTTGTTCATTGTGATATGGGGAATTAAGGGGATCTCTTGGAAGAGGTGGCATTGGACCAGAGCTATGAGGGAAGAGGTAGGCGAGGCAGTGAGTCCCTGATGCTGGTCTGTGGACTAGCTCTACTCTAGATTGAAGTTTAACTGATCTAATTGTTGAAAGCATAAAGGAGGAAAACAAGGAAAAGTAAAGTGATTGTTTTCTAAAGCTAAATATAGCCAGCGTAAGAGGATGTTGTTTTCATTTTTGGATACTATGTTCTAACTATTCTTTTGTTGTTAAGTTATCTTTTTTTTAAATAAGTGATGGTTAGACTAGATGGTTATTTTTAGCTTTTTAACAAAATTCTTTGGCAAAATGAAAAGCCAGAAAATATATTTTTGCCCCAAACGTTGAATATTTTGTTTGACATTTTCCTGGGCCTTTAAATCCAAAATCTGGGTGCCTCTGGGTTATAGTTCCCTCTATTTCCTTATTTGTTCTGTGAACTTTCAAGGACCTCTGTGTTCTCCTAAGAGGAGGAA
This sequence comes from Tursiops truncatus, assembly GCF_011762595.2. NCBI lineage: Eukaryota > Metazoa > Chordata > Mammalia > Artiodactyla > Delphinidae > Tursiops > Tursiops truncatus. The sequence continues at coordinate 7,781,824 of NC_047037.1, forward strand.
GGTGAAGAGGCAAATGGAGTTTTATTTTGTATTTTTCCTGTGCTAATGAATTACACTGCTCATCTCAGAGACAGAGACAGAGAGTGAACAAGTATAGGGAGAGATTAAGAGTCTGAGGGAACATATTCTATAAAAACCAGTTGATGGTGATTTAAATATCAACCTGTCTATCTACAAGATGCAATAATTTTGCATTTGTAGGGGGAGATTGTCCCGGTGTTTCATTTAATTTTGTATTGTTATAGTGAACACAAAGGCGGAAAGAAAAGTCTAGGGCAAGCAGTGCTGGGCAACTGTTTGGCACACACTCCCTGGGGGACTCACATTGAACCTGGGGAGCGTGACAAAGGGTGTGTAAAAGGGGCACCTTCCAAGCCCAGTGAAAAGAGGAAGGGGGAGCAAAGAACCTCCATGGGAAACAGAAGTTTTCTTTTTGAAAGTTCACTATTGGAAGTCTTTTTTTTCAATTTTGGAATTTGGGCTAAACAAATCGATGCTCTCATCTTATTTCCTGAATGTATAACTTTCCTCTGTTAGGTGAATTCTTATTTGACTCACATCGCGGGTGGATAGTGAAAACGTCACTGCCTGAGCACGTCTACACTAGACGGGGGCGGGTGGTAAAACACGTGAGGTGGCCACTGGTCCTTGCTGCCTTGGACCAGGGAAGGGAAGAGACTTGTGAGGTGATGGCTGGGACTGGGGGGGCTGGGGGAGGGGAGGGAGGAGTTCACTGAGAATCATGTTCATGTTGTTAGTTATTATATGATCTCTAAGCCTTTGCGTCTAGGAAACTAGCTCTCTTTCGACCAGAAACAGTATCCATTTTCATCCTGAGCTTCCGTTCCCACGTTAAAACTTCTAAATAAATAAACTCTGTGGTAAATAAGAAGGACTGCGACTTGGAAATGGCTTGACGGATACGAATGCTTTCATCCTTTAAATAGGATCCTTGGAGTAGAATGGAAAGATGGCATTTTTATTACTGAGGATTTTGAAGTGTACTAAAAACGTCGCCTGAACCTTGCGTGGACGGCTGCCATTCTTCCTAGATACTTACGCTCACGTGACCACAAGAGCAACTCCTTGTCTCTTGTTACCAGCAGCACTTTACTTTTACACTAAACGTGATCTGAAGGAAACAATCTACTTCAGGGACATCTCTTGTCTGTTGCCGTTCTGAGCATAGCCTAACACCGAAAGAAAGCATTCATGGGCTGTTACAGTTGCTGTATCCGAAGAATGCTCTCTATCACAGTAATTTGGAGAGCGTAAGATGGTGGCCCCTGGGGAAATTTGACTCAAAAGAAATCTTTGAGAGCATATATCAAAGGTGCTTGGAAAGACCATCTCTGAGTAACTGGTTGTCAGGTTTTTGTTTTTGTTTTTTCTCTGCCTTTAGATGAACTTTGAGGATAAAACGCCTGAAAGAACAAGCAGAGTCTAGATTTAATTTTACACTTGTAATAATGTTCCCTCAGGAGATAATGAATAGAAATAAATAATAATAAAAATAATACATAAATAAATTTCCAGAGCCTTCAGTGAAAGCCGAAACTGTCTTTTTCCCCCAACATCCACATTATCATCTTGAAAATTTTCCTAAAATGTGGCTCCTACACCCCAAGGAAGGGTTGTTGTGTTTTCCTGTTTTTTGTTTTTCCTCATACTGCCAGCAGTAGTCATCAAGCTGCTTGCCTGCTCTTCTCTCAGTAAATTCCAAAACTTGCACCTGGCTGAAAATAGGTAAGAAAGGCCTGGGAGACCTGGGAAGGCCTCCAAATACAATCTGCAAGTAGATTAATACTGTATGTTTCATCGTAATCCGTTTTAACATCTCAAGAGATTTTTAGCCCCCCGCCCAACCCCGCCTTTCTCCAGCCGCAGTACTCAAGCATCGCCACAAGAGGGAACCATTGCTTAAATGTTGGAAGGATTGGGTCTTTTGAGGAATTCATCCAGCTCAAATCTCGCTTTAGTGTTAAGAACTTGGTCAAAAGGGTTGAACAAAAAAGTAAAGGGACGGAAGCAATCATCGATGCAGTTCTATTTTTGATTGCTGAAGTGTTTCAGTTTTTTAACATTCAAATCATCAAAGGTGTTCCTAGGACTGTGACCTGGTTAACAGAAAGCAAGAGTGGAGTCAAGCTTCTAATAGAAATTCATGTGATAAAGGAAGCACTGGTGTGTCTTCATTTTTTCCATGGGTCTCCGTTTGTCTAAGACCAAGGCAAACTTTTTTTGGATGTAAACAGAAAATATTGAAATATAAGGAGACAAAGACAAATCCAAACCCTTAGCTCAAAGTGTTGTCCATCAGATAGCAAATAACAGCAGTGACCAGTAACTGGAGAAGGGGACATGTGTTGTAAAGAATTCTTCCTCCCAGCCTTTTGAACCAGCACAGCTGTGGAATCCAGTTTTATGTGATAAAAGACATATAGAAATGGCCTCTTGGAGGTTGCATGGTACCAGGCAGGCACAAGTCCAGTTTCTGCACTGAGAAACTACAGGGCAAACTGGAAAATACTTGATGCCAGTAGGGCATTTATAGGCAAACAGATGACAGCTGAGATTATTAATCTTGACAGTTTCCTGATTTATTAGGATGTTGTCATCCTCTTCTTTTGTATCATTTGGCAAATGATCACAGTATTAGACTTCGTGGAGGCAGAACTAAGGCTTTCCCCTTCCGCAGCAGCGGGTAGGCAGCAGGTAGGAAGCAGTGAGGCTTGGGTTTAGGCAAGAGGTGGATGAAATGAATTTTCAGTTACATACGGTCGTTTCAGCAAGACTAAGTCAGTGTTTTCTTATGACTGTCAACCTAGATACAGCTGTGTAGCCAAAATGCATTATCTCAGAGAAATAAACCTTCTGTTTGTTTGATAAATCCAAAGCAAGTGTGACTAAATTTAAAACCAAGGTCTCTAGCAGTCAAGATTTGTTACTGCTTACCATGCAGGCAAGGTAAAACAAAGAAAACAACTAGAAAATAATAGTAATCTTTAAAAGCTAGTCCTCTGAATTGTTATACTCTGCAAAACAAAAATGTGTGAAATTTTTCCCCCTGAACGGTTCATGCAAAATCACTAAAACAATCTTGGGTGACTTCATAGTAGACTCAAAATTAGAAAGCATTTGACATATTTTATTAGTGTTCTCCTTCACCAAGATATTTTTATGTTCTATTTTTCATCATCCCTTGCATTTAAAATAGCTGCAACAGAAATTAAGCCTCAATAAAAATGTACAACAATTAAAAATATTTCCAACTAAATGGTATTATCCTCAAGACAGTTTTATCAAAATATAAAATCCCAAACTTAAAGTGCTATAATTGAACACTTTTTTTAATTAAGAAAAGCCATGTCTTTACCTATGTTTCAAGACTGACATATTGTGCAATAAACAGCAATCAGCCTAAAGATGCTATATTAAACAAACCAAGTTTTGTTTTGCTAAACTAAGCAAAATTAGTTGAATGCCCTAAGTAATAGTTGCTGGTATTTTTTTTCTAAATTATTTCTCCACTTGTTTTTGTGTCTATGCATAAATTAAAAATCTGCTGAAATTTATTATTCATCTGAGATGTAATTAATATGCAAAATTATGCAAATTAAGATGCAATTAGGCTTCAATTCTCTAGTGGAATTTTCCATTATAATTTAATACAAAGTAATAGAGTAATTGGTGTCACGTGTAATTACGGTTACTCACGTGTACTTGCAGACGTGCAAATGATGTGGTATATGTTAGTTATCCTATGCAAATGGTTCCTGCAATCTCTTAATACTTGGGAATGAAGTAAACAAAGATGGTCTTCAGAAAAAGGGTGAGAGGGACCCTCTTTCTTCTCATGTGCTGCCATTTTGAAGAACTGTGTGAATAAGTGTAACTAATTTCTCTGCATTTATTTCCAAGAATTTTTAACTTGGTGTTATACAGTGCACTGTTTGTTACTTTAGAGAAATTATTGTTGGTAAAAAGGAATCTTTAAATAGAGACCTAACAGCAATTTAGATGCCACATGGGTGTACCCAGGATGAGAGCAAGCGAAGCAAAGCACTAACAGGGCAGAGGTGTTGTTGCGTCAGGCTCGAAAGGGTTCGTCTTCAAAGGAAATAAATAACATAGCGAGCTTTGCCAAATAAATCATTGTAACCGTATTGTGTTAAGTTCCTGATTGCAAAGTTGACCAATTTGCTTTGCCGTCTCTTTAGAAGCCAGACAGTTTGATTTTCCAAATTCCTTCCCTCCTACTTTTCAGAATTCTGGAAGAATTCTGTGTCAATTCTTTCTGAATGGCTAAAGCACCGAGCGAATTAAACTATATAATTCTGTCCATCACTAACTCTGCCATTTGGTTCAAGGGACTCAGCCGCTAACTACGGTGTGTGTCTCCTTGTGTCTCCCTGGAGAAAGGGAGCTGGAGTCTCCCAGGCGCTTGTCCTGAGCCCGGAGCTGCAGCTTATAATTTCTCCATGAGAAATGATTACCGCTTGTTTTAAAACACCCATGCTGTGTTGAATGCTGCACAGAAAACATTATGATCTCGACACTTTCCTTCTCATAACTGAAGCACACACTTTAAGACGAGTATTTTTATATTCTCAGCTCCAATTAACCTGAAGTGTTTCTCTTCCCTGTCTCCCCCTCAGCCCATCCCCTTCACCTGAATCTATCCTCCTACCCTTTTGTAACAGATTATTTTTCAGGGAGGGGATGTGTCATCCACTGCATGGCGATTAATAAGCGTGGGCAGGGAAGGAGCAGAAAGGGCGTGCTATAGAGTGGTGGATAATCGACTTCACGCTTCCCCCACTACATTCCCACTTGGTACCTCTCCTCCTCTACCTCCTCTGGCTGGTTGTTTGAGAGAACGGATGTAGACAAGAGAAAATAAACGTTGCATGTGCCCTGTCACAGCCCCACCCATCCATCCATATGTGGCTTTCCCATTCACTCCAGTAATAATACCAATTACTATGCAGCCGGGGCCATTCTTATTCACATTTGCAGCTCACTGTGGACGTTTATGCCACACTCTGAGCAACGTTCGGATCTTCAGCGACGTCTATTATACAGCTGTTGTACAATCACTGTAAACGAAATATACAAAACCCTGTTCAGCTTGCAGAATCATTTGTAATCATGGAAGGTGGGATAGGAGAGGGCCGGCCTGATTTCTCCCCGGACACTGGCCTCATTCTCTAGGTCTTGAGAAGGTCCAGGGCTTAGGGTGGGGGGAGGCTGAACCAAAATGACGAAGAACCAAAAAGCTGAGGCAGTGTGGGTTTTCTCTCAGAGGAGGGACTTTGGGATCCAGGTTCAATGGACACACGGGGCCCCAGGACCTCAACATCTCAATGACTCTTCCTGGATTCTCAGTGGCCAGACCATCCTTGGTCAGACTTTGACTCAAACTTCCTGAGACCCACCCCACCCGAGCTGCCAACTTACGGATACGTTGTCTTCGTTATCTTCTCTCTTCTCAGATCAAGATTTCTTATTTGTGCTCAACTTCAACAGGTTACATCTGTGGCCAGAACAACAGTAAGGGTCTTTTGTTTTTACGTTTCTGAGGAGCTTTGCTGGTTCGACTTGCCCTTCCCCAAGAGACCCCGATCTTGACCCCTCCGTGCTGTGCCCCTTTCTTTCTGCAGGTCTGACTCTTCAACCCTCAGACTCTGATCGGCTGAACTGACATAAACACGACATTCTACAGGTGACTGTCCATTCAGCCAGGTGCTGTCACATGCACTCAATACCACCCAGGTTGTACCTATTCCACAGACAAAAAGATTAATGTCTTAAGGAAGAACATACAGGTAATTCATGATAGAACTGAGACTTTAGACATGCTAACTTTTCCCCTCTATATAGATTTTATTTACCTTTATTTATCAAACCCTTTGATATTGCATTGCCTTCTAAGAGTTTTGCAAAGACTCTATTGGATGAAATGGAATGCACTCTTTTATTTTTTTATTTTTTAATACGTAGGAAAATATCGTACGATTGATGACATTTGGACTGCCACCCTCAGCCAAACAACAGTTACTATGTAGCTGCCAATGTTTGTATAGGCACAAACATTTTTTGTTGTTTTTCCTGGTGAATAACTGAAGACTGAAATCCTTTGAATGTTTAGCCAACAATCTTTAAATTGAGGACCATTTGGAAAAAGAATACAAGTCTTTCTGTTGCCTGGAAATTTTCCATTTGACATCTTCTGGTAAAATCAAGAAAGTGTTGGCATGAAAACTCTCACTAGGAGTGTCAGCAACTTGGGAGAAATTCCTGGAGACAATGGGGGAGCTCTTTTTAAAGAAATGCTACATCACCAATGTTTATAATAGCACCAAGAATAATATTGTGTGGAAAAACAGAGTTGAAAACTAATTCAGAGTTGTCAGACTCATAATGTAGAGAGGTTTTCAGAATACCAAACCACATTATTTCACTTATATTTTCTTTATATGTGTGCTCAGAGCAATATATGATAAAAAAATCTGTGCTAAAATAACTCTGAAAGAGCTCTTTCAGAAATTATAAGACAATAATGCTAAGTGATAAGACAGCATTGTGCTACGAGGTTAATTAGCCATCAACTTTTCTTTCTCTAATGGTCCATCTAACATTCAATAGTGTCTTAGAAACAAGGAAAGGTATTAGTAACTCATTTGAGCCTCAGACATCCTATGAAATGGGTGTTACTAGTCTCATTTTTCAGATGAAGGACGGAGGTATGGAAGTAACTTGCCTGAGGTTCCACGTCTCGTAAGTGATAGAGCTTGGATTTGAACCAAGGTAATTTGACTCTGGGGTACATGCCTAACCTGGGTTAAATCTGTCCTCTAGACAGGATTTGTTAGGTTTAAACCTTGATTTAAAAATAAAATACAAATTTAGATTTTGGTTTTGTTGTTGCTACAGACATTTAAAACTGGGAAATTTTGCACAGGAATGTGAATTTCCAGCTTTTCAGGAGAATTGAATCGAAGGATGTTGGGTGTCCTTATTCTCACCTGGTAACAATGGCATGAGGGATTGATTGGCGGCCCCCCTCGCTGAGGCGTGCACTCTCCAGCTGCTACCATCCACTCCATTCATTTTTCTCACTTCCTTCCCCTCTGCAGGGATTTGGTGTTGTGATGTCAGCTGTGTTGCTGTGTTAACACTGAGACACCCCACCCCCAACAACCTTCTCATAAGCTGTCACTCCCACCCTAGTCTCCCCCTTTCCCCACCCATATTCCACACAGCACAAGTGAAATCAGGCCAAGACAGGTTGCAACACCTCTGGCCCAAAGTCGTGAAACAGAAATCTTTGTTTTTGGCCATGGTGTCAGGTAGCATTTGATCAGAGGAGCAAATTCACTAGGAGTTACAGCGAATAATCGGCTTATCATAGGGCTGTGACCATTTTAGAATTCTGGTTGCTGGGGAAAGACTTTATGGAGGGCCACTGCTCTGGCATCTAGTTCTGGGCATGACATTGGCAGGGATGACAGTGGCAAAGGAAGATGGCTGTGAAATGGGGGAGGCAGGGGCACGTCGAGATCCTTGAGGACAAAGTAGAACCCACAGGGGTGTCATACATCCTCTAGGCCTCCAACTTTGTTAGCATGAGTGGTCTGCAGGAGAAGCCAGCTCCTGATCACAGAAGAAGACAGAATCCTGGCCCCGGCATCAGAGAAGCCAAAAGGGAGACCTGGGGGATGTGTGGGGGGCTTCGGCTAGGCTGCTGGCCCCTGGCAACAAGGTGACCAGTGCACCTGCGATGGCGCTCAGGAGCTGCAGCTACCCCTGACCTCACACCAACTTTCCAGCAGACACACGACTGCTGTTTCTTCACTTCTGCTTTCCCAGCCCCTGCAGAATTTTCTGATGACCAGCCTTAGCCTAGAGCCAGGAACAGGATTCTGGGAAATGTAGCTCCAGCTCAGCTAAATGAACACAGTCCAAAACCACAATATACCGAAGTCGAGAAATTTCAGATCTCACAAAGCAGTTGCCTGAATAGCTTTGGTTTCCAATCTTTGAGTGACCAGGACAATCAGAAACATGCCAGGAATCAGGTCCCTTGGGTGCTGAGCTATTTAATAAGGTGCCTCTTTGTAGTCTACTAGTCTTACACGAAGTCTAGAAGACTCACCTGGCAAATCCAGCTTCCATCTTGACTGTCACAAACCAGTCCCTCTTCTTCCTGGACCAGTCTCACCTTAATCTAGTTCCTGCTCTGCTGCACTGACTCATGGGAATTCCAGGCCCATCCTTTGGGGTAAGGCTGATCCCAATCGCACAGCAGCCCCTCTGATCATACTGTTGCCACAGCCCGTTCTGTTCTCAGGCCCAGCTCTAGTTTCAAGAATTTTGGGCAGAGAGAACTGAAGAATCTTGTGCTGCACACAGCACAGGCTTCTGCCACAGACTGATGACATTGCTGTTCATCCCAGTGGCTCCCAGGGCAGGCAGGCAGCAGATCCCCTCCCCTCATGGACCACTCCACCATAAGACCGGGCTTCCATTTGTATAGCCACCTAAATCACACTCACGTGCTCCCCACGTCCAGGTTAGATGACAGTTCTAACTTTGCTTAACCCTGGTCTAGGTCAACAGCCGATACCCACCTCAAGCCTCATGATAAAATTCACTCTAGGGACCCTGAGTGTCTTCCATTTGCTTCTCAGCCTTACTTGGGGTCATCTTGATGCATGAGCCATTCTAATAATCTTGAACCCCTAAGGGAAGGACATTTCAATCTTGTCTCCTAAGGTCTTATTGGCCCCTTAATCCAAACTTGCCCACTAAAAGGATTCTGGTACCAATTCCAATTTTTGGGAGTGGGTTGCCCCAAACCACCAAGCAATTCTCTGACACCACCTGGGTGTCCTACAGTTTAACTCAATTCTGACACTACCTGGGGATATAGTATACAAATTAAGATGTCAGTCCTACAAGACTATTCCCTACCCCCTAATTCAGACTCCAGTTGCAAGTCTAGGTTGTTACCACTGCTTCTGATCAACCAGCTATAAACTGGACATTTTGATGACCCCCTCCAACTCAGGATGTCGGTTGCAGGTCCAGGTTGTTACCTGTACCTCTGACCAAGTGTCTATAAATCAGAAGTTCCAAAGACTCCCTCCTTGGGTTCGATTAATTTGCTAGAATGGCTCACAGAACTCAGAGAAACACTTTACTTACTAGATTACCCATTTATTATAAAAGGATATAATTCAGAAACAGCCAGATGGAAGAGATGTCTAGGGCAAGGTAGGGGGAAGGGGTATGAAACTTCCATACCCTCTCTGAGCACTCTGTTCTCCCCAAATCTCCAGGTGTTAACCAACCAGGAAGCTCTCGAACCCCACTCTTTTGGGTTTTTATGGAAGCTTCATTACATAGGCATAATTGATTAAATCATTGGCCTCTGGCCAACTGATTCAACCTCCAGCCCCTCTCCCCTCTCTGAGGTAGGGGGCAGGGCTTAAAGTTCCAACCCTCTAATCCCAAGGTTGGTTCTCTGGGTAACCAGCCCCCAACCTTAGGTGCGCTCCAAAAATCACCTCGTTAGCATAACAAAAGACATCTTCAACACTCAACACTTAGGAAATTCCAAAGGTTGTAGGAGTTCTGTGCCACACACTGGGCGAAGACCAAACATATATTCCTTATTATAAATTAAGATATCACATCCACCAGTCTACCATATTAAAAGTTTTGGAGTGGGAAGGAGTTTCAAGCTTTAAAAATTGTCCTGCTCTACTTAGACTTAGCCCAAGTTCCCCCCAGTGTAATATGAGGAAGCAGAAGTAAGGGACAGGCAGAGTGAAACAGGAAAGGTGGAAAAGCTAAGACAGGGATGAGTGTGCAAGCTGGCCACTGATCTGTGACTGCTGTTCATCCTGTGGGACTTTCTGAGAAGCCTTGTGAAATGCATCTCGGCCTATCTGCTTGGGGGATGGAAGAGGGAATAATTCATCTATTAATCCATTCACTCATTCACACTTTTGGTTCTGAGTGGGATCCTGTAGATGTCCCATGCTGCAGCATCAGAGAATCCCAGGGCATGAAGTGAGTGGTCATGACAAAACCCCAAAGTGAGACTACATCTGCATGAAGCTGATCAAAGCCCTTGTGGGACTGGTTATTGCAACAGGGACTAGAGAAAGAAGTCAGGCTGAAGAGAATTAGGCGGAGCACAGCAGGGTCCAGTACAATCCTCAGACTCCCTCATGCCTTCCATTAGAGTCATGTCCACAGATCTGGTTATGGGAGACTACTGTCTTCCTAAAATTCAAGGAGACTTCTTCATTTTTACTGGGAAGTAGGGGGTACCAAGACCCCAAATTTCCACGGAGGAAACATAGGGCTTTCCTTTGTGATCGTCCCACTGGATGAGAAGCACTAATAAGGCATTAATATCTGGTCATTCTTCTTTTTTTTCTTTTCGGGCATATGAGAGTCAATGTTTCCCAATCCTCTTGCAGTAAGGTAGGGTCATGTGACTAATTATGGCCAATGAAACTTAGGCTGAACTGACCTGTTCCTCCCACAATTGTCCAGTCTTTCTCATCTCAGCTTGAGTGGAAAACATGGCGGCTGTTTGTTGAGAGGACAGAACAACAGCAGCCTGGATTGCTGAGTCATCACATGGAGGAGAGCCTCCTGGAAGAGTCACCTGGCACATAGCAGACTTTGCAGGAGCAAATGATAAACTTTATGTGTGTAGCTGCTGAGATTTGGGGACTCTGTGTTATAATTTCATAACGTATTCTGTCTAAAATACCCTTACATATTTGCAAATTCCTTGTGCATTGTAATCAAAAGTCAGGAGAATGAGTTATACAGCAATGTTATAAATTACTTATAATATGCTATAAGTGTAATCAATGCCTGGGAGAAATTAAAGTCCTAAGTGAGGGAATGTACTAGCTGTACAAATGTTTAGAGCTGATAGAAAACTTTGCAACATCTCCTGTCAAGTCAGAACTCATTAAAATTGGGATGTTTTGGTTGAGATTGCCACAGTATGGTGTCTTCAGTTGAATTTTCTGAAGACCGTCATGTGTTCGTAGGCATGGGATGCCCAAATCTAGCTTCACCTTGTGTTCCATACCAAGTACATCTGTACCATTGCCCATTACAACCTCATTCTTTACCTAAGCAAGTTATACATATTTCCCTAGACATAAACTTTTGACTTCTCAGAATCCCACATTTGCAATGATGCTATCGTAATTCATTGTGAAGCCCCAGCATTGTAGTTGATAAATAGTTGATGTTTGCTGAATTAAGTCAAATTGAACTGACATGAATTAAAGGAGTAGGAGGAAAATGATATGATCCATGTGCTGCGGACATTGTATCTATTATGAGGTGCCTAATATTAACCCCTTTTTGCAGATGAGGAAATTAGAGAGATTAGGTAAATTGCCAAATGTCAGACAAATAGCAGTTGGAGTTGAAGCCCCTGAATTCTAAGACTGGAGATAAAACCTGCATTCTTCCCACAGTATCATGATGCTACCTTGAGTGAAAACAAATATAAATTGAATCAAAGTGAATTGAATTGAATGGTATTGAGCCAAAGTGGAAAATCTATCTCAATGCACAGATGTGGACTCGAGACTCTGTAGTGTTAATTATGGGATATCGTTACAGACAGCACCAATCATCCTATGCCTATTTCCTAAGGGTGAGTCTTTAAAATATTGAACTCTTAATATGTTTTTAATCTACTTTTATTAATAAAAGTTTTAGCTAATAAAAAAAGTTTTGAACCAAACTCTTGGGTGATATATATTGCCGTAATAACGCCTAACTCTTTCTTTGTGAGAATGGCTCCTTTGATCCAGAGTCGGGGTGGAGAGAGGCCTGATTAGCATTGGCTCATAATACTTCTGGTCTTATCGGACCTGTCCACAGGGTGCGAAGCTGTCTGGACTGATAATCACAGCAGGGCTATTCACTGGTGCAATAGCTGCCCAGAGAAGCTTTGTAAGAGGCAGGTGCCTGCTTAAGTCAACTCACGCTTCGAGCCAGCGCACTTAAGGAAAAAGCAACGACTTGCAATCCTCTCGCTGTGGAATGCTACTTACAGACTGTTTTTGAAATAGATCAGGTTCAACCATCTCATTTCTCAGAAAAGGGAACAGTGCTAATACCTCCAACTGATCTTACAGTTTATACAAAGTATTCACACACCCATTATCCCATCTGTTACATCATTTGAGACCTCAGCCCTAGGAGGTTAAGTAAATTGTCTAAGGTCACATGGGTAATTAGTGACAGAATGAAAATGAAGTGTCAAAAACCTGCGATGTATTAAATGTATGCTTTTCACTGAGTTATTTGCTTAGTAAATATATATTGTACAGTATCTCATAGACAATGGACTTAGAATGTTGCATTGGCATGGCAAAAAGAGAATGTGAAATAGCCAATAAATGCTGGATTGCCCTCAACCTGCAGACAATCTAACAGCAAAGAAAAAGAGTTGCCAGTACCAAGTGGGAAGTGACAAGTGCCTGATGAGTGGTTCTAATCATTTTCTAGGGGAGGTCAAGTAGCCCAGTGAAGAGAAAGGTGCTCGAGGATTTCTAAGGGAGGGGATTATTTGAATAGATTTTTAGGTAGGTAGGATTTCAATGTGTAGACCTGGAGCGTATAAAGCAGAGGGAATTGTTCTAGCTAGGGACAAGAGGCCGGACACATGAGCCATGTGGAAAACAATGAGGACTCTTTCCTTAATTCTCAGTCACATTATCTTTTCATATTTTAATGTCTAGAATACCATGAGTTACCTTAGAATCAATTTCAGAAGAAACTTACCATCCATGAAGCTGTAGAGTAAGCGGTGTACAAAATGAATGACGGACTCTTCAATCAATGGTGCTTCCTAGTCGAGGACTTGCAAGTCATCTTGACAAAATCAAGGGTGAATGAAGAAAAGGAGCAGAAGCTTAGACTCAACATTTAAGTTGTGGAGAAATCGTGAAAGGCCCTTGCATAATATATTAAGCTTGTTGAGATTTTATTAGAAGGGCAGTCGGGAGCCATTGAAGGTTTTTGAAGTAAGAAGCAATAGGATAAGAATCGTGTTTAGGAAATTAAATTGACAGCAATATATAAGTAAGATGAGAGTAGAAAGAGAGTAGGGAGGTAGAATGCTGAGAGGTGGTTAACATAGTTCAGGAAAGAAACCATCTAAACTATTGATTTGATTACTGAACAGCAAACCATCCCCAAATTTATCAGCTTAAAACAACCACCAGAATTTATTCTTTAATTCTATATTTGGCAATTTGGACTGGCTCTATCTGGACAGTGCTTCTGGTCTCAGCTGGTTTCGGTGAATTATCAGAGGATGGCTTCAGCTGGGATGACACATCACTGCTGCCATGTTCTTTCTATCATCCAGCAGGCTAGCATGGGCTCGAGGACCTGGGGCTGGGAAGAGGTCCTGCAGAGAGAGACGTGCCTCAGCTTCCAACAGGTATGGTGTCACTTCCACCGAATTCTGTTAGGCAAAGCAAATTGCAAAGTCAGATCAGATACAAGGGGAGGGAAAGCAGAGTTCACCTTTGATTCATTAGCTGCATAGTCACATTGCAGAGGGGTGTGAATAAAAGGGAAGGTGGGAAATAAATATGGCCATTTTCCCCCAGCAATCTGCCACACACCCCAATTGATTTCATTCGTTGTTTTTTTGCTGTTGTTGTTTTTGCTGTTGTAATTTTTTCGTCACTCTATGTAAGATGTAGAGGAAAAAGCCATTTTCTGGAACACATCTTATTAGTAATTTTTATCTAATTGTCACTGTCCTTGCTCAAAAGAAACAGAGCAACGTTGTTCTGTCTCTATTTTAAAAATCACCCATTCTATTCTGAGGAGTCAGTTCTATTTGAAACATTTGAAATGTATTACACTATATTTAATACTATTAATGAATGTGGTTCTACGACTAAATTTGCCTTCTTTTTTTCCTCCTATGTTCAAATTACATTATGGTAAACACATCATACTAGGCTTAGGAAGTAAAATGTATAAATCAGTGGAGACTTATAAAAGATATTCTAACATGTTAGAAAAATATTTGGTGCTTAAAATATTGAAATTGCTTTTGATCCAGAATTTCACTGATCCACTCATTTGAGGATTATTTTAGTTTCCTCTTTCTCACACCATTGGTAGGTCTGTATTTAAAGATCTTGATAAATCAAGGGAAACCTTTCTGATACATTTCACGGACTAAGAAGGGCAGGATAAAACATAATCACGTGTCTTAGGAAAATTTCTCTTCAATGTGAACCCAAAAGAAATATGTTTTCCTTCCACATCTTTTTTTTTTTTTTTTTTTTTTTGCGGTATGCGGGCCTCTCACTATTGTGGCCTCTCCCGTTGTGGAGCACAGGCTCCGGACGCACAGGCTCAGTGGCCATGGCTCACGGGCCCAGCCGCTCCGCGGCATGTGGGATCTTCCCAGACCGGGGCACGAACCCATGTCCCCTGCACTGGGAGGCGGACTCTCAACCACTGAGCCACCAGGGAAGCCCCACACATCTATTTTATAAATATCTATTTCATGGAGATATGCCTCTGGTTTTCATCTAGTTGCCTTCTCGAAATTTAAAAATGTATAAAGCATATTGTTAGAAGTATCTAGGATCCCATTTCATTAGAGTGAATATTCTCACCAGATTATGTAACTTTGTTTTCTACCTACCTATTGAATATGTTCCTCAACTTCCTGGCTACTGCCATTTCTCCAGTTCAGATCTTTATCACCTCTCTTCTGGACAAATGAAGTAACCCTTTAACTGGCACCCCTGCTCTCAGTTTTGCCTGTTTTGCAATGTGCCTTTTGCTCCTTTGACCCTCAGAGTATTTCCAGTGGAGTGGTAGTCTAGCCAGATGTTCTTTTTTTTTTTTAATTGAAGTATAGTTGATTTACAATGTTGCATTAGTTTCAGGTGTACAGTAAAGTGATTCAGTTATATATATAATTTTTTCAGATTCTTTTCCATTATAAGTTATTACAAGATATTGAGTATAGCTCCCTGTGGTATGCACATGTGGTTGTTTATCTATTTTATATAATAGTAGTGTGTATCTGCTAATCCCAAACTCCTAATTTATCCCCCCCTTCCCCTTTGGTAACCATAAGTTTGTTTTCTGTGTTTGTGAGTCTGTTTCTGTTTTGTAAATAAGTTCATTTGTATCATTTTTTTTTAGATTCCACATGTAAGTGATATCATATGGTATTTATCTTTCTCTTTCTGACTTACTTCACTTAGTATGATAATCTCTAGGTCCATCCATATTGCTGCAAATGGCATTATTTCATTCTTTTTTATGGCTGAGTAGTATTCCATTGTATATGTAGACCTCATCTTCTTTATCCATTCCTCTGTCGATGGACAGTCAGGTTGCTTCCACGTCTTGGCTATTGTAAAGTGTAAAGTTCATAGCTATAGTGCTGCTATGAACTTTGGGGTGCATGTATCTTTTTGAATTATCGTTTTCTCCAGTTATATGCCCAGTAGTGGGATTGCAGGATCATATGGTAGCTCTATTTTTAGAAGTGTTCTTTAAAGGAAATGATCTGTGTTCAAATAAGTTGTAAAATGCTATAGACCATACCTTCCATGCTTGCAGTCATAAAATCTGTTAGCACCTTAAAACTTTTAGGAGTCCTGAGTAACATGAAGATAGTGATGTGCTTTTGGCTTCTTCCATTACCCATGATCACCACCCTGCTCACTCTGAAGCACCCAGTGCCTTAGGGAAAATTAGGATAATTATAGCAGGGATTTGAAGAGAAAGAGTCAATATTCAACACCCAACTTCCAAAAGGGGACTATTAAGATCATGGCCAGAAAGTCTTAAAATCCCAGATTTATTGAGAGAGAATGGATTTATAAATTCCAAAAGATATTTACATATTAAGACCCAGGCTTAGTGGAATCATAGATAACTCAACTATTTTCTTTTTAAATTTAATTTTTTAATTGAAGTATAGTTGATTTACAATGTTTCAGGTGTACAGCAAAGTGATTCAGTTTTATATATATATATATATATATACACACACACACACATATATTCTTTTTCAGATTCTTTTCCACTGTAGCTTATTGCAAGATACTGAGTACAGTTCCCTGTGCTATATAGTAAGTCCTTATTGCTTACCTATTTTATATATAGTAATGTGTGTATGTTAATCCCCAATTCCCAATTTTTCCCTCTCCCCATTTCCCCTTTGGTAACCATAAATTTGTTCTCTATGTCTGTGGGTCTATTTCGTTTTTGTAAATAAGTTCTTTTGTATTTTTTATTAGATCCCACATGTAAGCGATATCATATGATATTTTTCTTTCTCTGCCTGAGTTACTTCATTTAGTATGATAATCTCTAGGTCCATTTACCAAAAATATTGACAGGTTATTCAGAAAGCAGTGGTGTATGAAGAATGCCTACCAGACAGAGAAAGGAACATGATACTTTTCATCATGGGAAGAGGAGGCATTTGGAAGGGATACATAGAGGATAGAGATGCAGCCTGGATCCTTCAGGGACCCAGTGCCTTCACCTCCATGGACCTTGATCCAAGGGGCACCAAAACTATGAGGTGAAAACTCCAGGCAGGTTGAAAGGAAAGTTGAAACCCAAGGCGTGTGCATTCTCTTTACTGAAGGCAACTCTGAAAGGTCACTGACTTGCAAGGTCACCTCTTGTGCCAATATAAGGTGGCCACAGTGGAAGAGAAAAGATGATACACATACTTAGGCAGAAAAACAGCAGGGAATTTTATCAAGGGAATCTCCCTTGACAGATATCTGGTGTGGAGGGAATTCAAAATTCTTCCGTGATGCCACTGAGCAACTGAAAATAGTTGATATGGATCTGCTATGGTTCACCACAGTAAATGACAAGGTGATCCCATTTGAAAAACAGTAAAGCAGAAAGATATTTTCGCTGAAAAGCAGGGTATTCAGAGTGGTGATTGGATGCTTTCAAGGCTTTGATTTTGCTGGGAGAACAGGCAATGAGTTACACCTTGAGAAGCAGATGCAGTTAGAAAAAAGTCCACTTCCCAGATTTGGGTGATCAGAGTTCAACAAAAGAACACCCAGAAATCATTTAATTCCAATTCCACACACCATTTTGGAAAGGAAATTACAGGAGACAATCTGGAGGAGAAAAATGGTTTGAAAGAGAGTTTAAATTTTAAATTGAGTGAGAAGATTTTAAACTGGTAAAGATTGAGTTACCTGTAACTGGAAAGTTTACATTATTATTTTCTACCCATCATTAGAAATGGAGATTATAAAGGAATTTAGTTATATAGACATATCATAGAATTTTCTACAAGTGAGTTGTAGGTCTAAACCATCTACTCTATTACAGAAATAAATCTGATTTCTCTTTTAATCCAGGGTCCCCCAAGTTTATTTGTCCAAAAACATATTTTCAAAAAGTAAATACATTGCATTTTCTCTCAGAACAAGTATTGGATGGGATATCCTTTGGGAAATGAGGTCCTATGCTCTTATTAGAGTTATCTCTTAAAAATAATCTCCTTTCTTTTAAAATCAATCTTGTTATTTATTTGTTTTAAAAATGCTTTTTGGGTTTCTTACATGTTTGAAGCATTCTTCTAGGTGCCTGAACTTGAAAGATGACTCAATCCTAAATTCTGACCTCAAGAAAACCATAGATTTGCAGAGGAAGTATGTGCTTGTTTTGACAACATATATGCTGATATTAGAACAGTAGGGAGAGAACTAGCAGGAAACTTGTACCCGGACTGCATGAAAATTTATGAGGGGTTTCACATTTTTCTCTTTAAGGGTTTATACTTTCTCTTTAAGGGAATGATCAAGGCAAAGGTATTCTATCTCATCATTTCTGTTCTACATTGTAGTAGAAGTTTAAGAAAGTGAAATAAGGCAAGTGAAAGGTATAAAGATTAGAAGGAAGAATTAAAACTCTTAATATATGCAGATGACATGATTATGTGATAAATCCTGAATAATATACAAAACATCTATTAGATGTAATAGTGAATTTAGCAAGGTCATAGTATACAAAGTTAATATACTTGAAGCAAATATTTAGGAAATAAAAGTTTAAAAGTTCCATTTAAAATAGCACTGAAAACATAAAATACATAAGGATAAATGTAGCAATAGACTAAAAACCTCTACACTGAATCTGAAAAAGATTAATGAGAAGAAAGAAATCATGAATAAAGTGTGAGATGTACCATGCTAATGGATTGGAAGAGTCAATGTTGTCAAGACGTCAACTCTCCCCAAGTTGTTGTACAGATTCAGTATAAGCCAAATCATAATCTCAGCAAGATTTTTTTTTTATTTTTGGAAATTGACAAGCTATTCTAAAATTCATATGGAAGTGCAAATAACCTAGAATAGTGAAAATAATCTTGAAAAAGGAAAATAATATAGGAGAGCTTACATTTCTAACTTCAAGACTTACTTGCTATGAAGCTACATTAATCAGGACAATACATCCACACTCACATAGTCAATTGATTTTTGACAGTACTACTGGGGAATTTCAATAAATGATGTTTGGATAACTGAAAATGCACATGGAAAAAAATAAACTTTGGCTTCTACATCATGCCATAGGTTAATTTGAGATGGATCATAGACCTAATCTTACAATCTAAAGGTATAGAGATTATAAAAGAAAAACCTAAGAAAATATCAAGAAAAATATCAAGAAAAATCAGGAAAATATCTTCATGACTGAAGATTTTGGGAGAAACTATTTTCAAAACATATTTGCCAAAAAACAAATAATTTGTATCCTACAATTCAATAATAAAAAGACAAACAATTCCATGAAGAAAAACCTGAACAGAGACTTCACAAAGGAAGAAATATATATGGCCAATGAGTAAATGAATAAAAGGTTCAACATCATTAGTCAGCAGGGAGATGCAATTAAATCACAAAGCGTTATCACTCCACACTTAGTAGGATGGTTAAATTAAAAAAGACCAATGATGCTAAATGTTGTCAAGGATATGGACAGCAAGCAGAATTCTCATACACTGATGATGGAATGTAACACAGTGCAACCAGTTTGGAAAACTGTTAAGTTTTTTTCTTCTTCAAGTTGAGCATATATCCTCCTATGATCTAACAATTTCACTCCTAGGAATTTACCCAAGAAAAATGAGAATATATTTCCACGCAAGACTTTATGGGAAATGTTCATAGTAGATTTATTCATACTAGTCCTAAATAGAAAGAACCCAAATGCCTACAATGAAAGAATAAAGAATTTTGATATATTCATATACTGGAATAATATTAAGCAACAAAAATGAAAAGCTCTTCACTCATACAACAACATGAATCTTTCAGACAATATACTAAGAAAATGAGGCCAGAAAGAAAACAATGTACACTGTACGATTTCATATGTATGAATTTCTAGAAGACGGAACACTAACTTACTAGAGCAGGGTATTTACAAGGAAGAGGGAACTTTCTACAATGATAAAACCTTCTTTCTATGTCTTCATAGCAGTGTGAATTACATGGATGCAGGCATTTATCAAAATTCATTGACTTGTACACTGAAAATTTATATATTTTACTGTACACAAATTTGACAATAAAAAAACAAATATTAAACTGTACTTAGTAGGAATGAATTTCACAATGGTACGGACAAACAATTCTGAAACAACTCTCTGTGTGTCCTGTGATTGAGCAGATAAGAAAATATATGAATGAAAATGGGTGCCAGATTTTCCTCTGTTGGAGTTGTAAATATGGAAGGGAGGCAGCTAGAATAAATAAAGAGATGTGTGCACTGGAATTGGAATTATCAGGTAAATTCATCGTTTTTAATACATAGATACATAAATGTGTGTGTGTGTGAATTTGCTGTTTCCCCCTAGCTCTGAACACTGAAAGAGGCTGCAAGCAATGAAATATGAATAGCAATGAGCACAGCTAGTACTCAGATACTGGCTCCTAAATACCATTCTCCACTGAAAGGTACCAGGGCTCTTTGGAGGAAAGATTAACGCCAGACCTAAAGCTTAAAAAAAATACCAAATGTGTTGTTCAGGGAAGTAAGAATGTACTCAAAGAATATTGGAGACATATCAAAAGGACAGAAAAGCCTGATGTCCAAAATCAGGAACAATTTGAATATCATATACATAATGCTAGAAGTGGATTATAATCCACAGAAGAAAATAAAAATATGCAAGTCCAAAGTGATATAATAATAAAGGAATGAATAAATACGTCAGGTGGTGGGGTGGGGGAGGGAAGGACAGCGAGGGGAAGGCAGGTGTTTCCGTCGGGGGGCACGTCTGCTTTTCCACAATCCTCCCTGATGCTCTTGCTTCCCGTCTGTTTGGAACAGCCTTCCTTTCCCTCACAAGCTTGGTGTCCGCTTCCCTCACACCTCTTCAAGGCACAGCTATATGTTATCTCCTTTGGGAAGGTTTCTTGAATTCTTAGAAGCATCTCAGTGAAGGAATTATGACCACTTGTTGTCCAGCTTGCTTTTTATTCTCTCTTCTCTCTCAGTGTAGGTAGCAGCAATTCTTTTTATATTTTGTAGAGCTCTCTTTTCTCTTAGGTTTATGTTGTGTTCTATAGTCCTGTTTCCATCTTCCCCACCCCCACTGGTGGGCACTTAGGTTTTGACTCATTTTTCTTGATGCTTTTCTATGAAGAATGCTATAACATGAATTGCATTATATTAAATTGTATCCCATCAACTGGTGGTGAGCTATGAAAATGAAAGTAATAGGGGTCAATTAAGTAAAAAAAATTAGTTTATCTTGATGCCAGCTGTGAAAAATGCATAAGACTGGCTGGGAGCCAATCACAGAGACCCTGTAAGGTACATCCTTCCACCTGCTTGCAGAGAAAACCTTATTCAAAGGAAAAACTATCAGCAGATGACTGCAGTTCTTCTGTCCTGTGATTCAGAGCTGGCTTTTGTTTTGTTCTCTGACTGGACAGCTCTGAATTGGGTTCCCTGACATCAGATGGCTCTGTCACTCGTTGGGCCAAACGAACCACAGTGATCCCCACAACGATGGGTGTAAAGCAGCCGTGGAGGTATCAGGATGCCTGCTCACCCAGGACCAGAAGGAAACCTTGTGCTGGACTCCAGGACTCCCTTCCCCTTTCCTTGGCTCTTGTTGAATATAAACTTACAGAAGCCACACAATCCCTTCCCCAATCCATCATTCCTTCTGAAGATTAGATACAAAAATAAGAGCCAGATCCAAAAGTAGAGCCCTTCTGAGGAGGGTAGGAATTCCCCAATGTGGGTTAGACTTTAGGGCTCAGGCCGGTTAAAACACCAGATAGAACATGTTACAGGTGATAACCTCTCTGCTGCTCACAGATCTACAGGTCATTAGACAGTTTTGCCTTGATGGACAGCCATTGTAGCCCTAACTAACTCAGCTGGTTGAGCCTGGTCACATTACTCTAATGACAACTGACTTGCACACTGAGGCTAGAGGAGCACCTGTCTGAGACAAGACCCCAGGAACATACAGTTCCTGAAGGTATGTACAGCCCCAGGGAAAGACCATGAGGGGCCTTGGGAAACTACCATTCCCAGTGTTTTTCTTTGTATTTTTAGTGGCTCCTTCTGATCTGTTTGCTAATATTTCATAATCATAGGAATTACTATATATTGTAAACATTTAATTATAATTGATATCTATATGGTCATTTCTAATTTACACAATGGGATCAGATCTTCAATCTCAGCATATTCTCATTATAGGGTCATAAGTATATAATACTTATTATATTTTAATATAATAATTTCCATTTTATAGATGAAGAAACAGAGACTTGGAGAGGCAGAAACGTTTTCTATTATAAAAGGAAGAGAATTATGTAATAATGGGTTGAAAAATAAGGTGTTATTAACAGAACACTGAGCGGCCAGTAAACTGTATCTTGAGTATTTAAAGAAAATGTAATAAAATAAAGGGGAGAGGCATAAATGGGTATTATTTGGCCAAATGTGGCAAAGGTGGGGATAGGTTAACTCCACACCCTATTACCTATAGGATTTGGACTTGAGATGTTCCAGGATGTTGCTGTGCTCTGTTCGGGGAATGGAGATGTTACCGGTGGAATGGCAATTTCCTCGGGCCTTGTCCTCTCAAGGGAAAGAATTCAGATGAGAGACAGAGAGCAGTTCCAAGCAACAGGAGTTTTATTAAGCAAAGCAAGAGTACACTCTGGAGAAAGGATGTGACAGGGCCGTCTGGAAATCAGAAGCAGCAGCAGTGAAGGTAAGGTTGGGTTTTTTAGAGTGGTGGTCCCTCCCCGCATCCTACCTCATTTGACTGACAAGTCGGCAGATCATTTTAGGTTATATATCCTTTCCCTTAGTGCGCGGGAGCTTACCCATAAGCACCCAAGAAAAACCCACGGCGCGGGGCGGGGCGGGGCGGGGGGTGGAGGGTAAAAACTACAATGCTAATGTATTACAAATATGGCATAATGAACCCCAGGTTACTTTGAGTCACCTTTTAAGTCTTGGTGCTCCTGAGCCAACCTGTGCTGGCCGTTTTATCTTGCTTGGTCCTGATAAGGCTGGGAACTTAGCAGTGGTCCTTGACTAGAAGAGGGAGGATCTCTGGGCATGCTCTGATTCCTAGCGTCCTGGGAAAGATGACTCCACGCAGGATGGGGCGGGACCCGCTCATGTTTGACTAGCTACCTGACAGAGATACTCCTCCCCAAACTCATCCAGATATGTTGCAGGTTCTTGGGACCCGGGAGAATGGGAGACTTGATGAGACTGTAGGTGACTCAAGGCACTTCTGTCATGTTAACAAAACCATTTCCCAGCTCATATCCACGTAGGATACTATTTTTTTCTTTCCTCTGTAATTCCTTACTCCACGTTCAGGCATTGATGACTTCTCATTTAGTACTGATTACTTCAAGGGAGGAAAATGCACTAAACCTGGAGAAAAAGAAAAGTTTGGACTTTCTGAAGCCGTGTTTTAGGCTCCAGATAAAAAGAATTAGAATAAGAGATCAGTTTTCAGTTTTTCCTAACATCGAGGGTAAAGACTTCATGAAATGGGAGAATGGTGAAGAAAAAGGGGAGAGTGCAAAAGAAAATTGATAATGATGGATCCCAGCAAAGGGACCTTGAGTCTTTCACTCTGCTTTCTCCATGCTTCATCTCCCACTATGTTTAATCCCAGGGGGCATAATAGAATACCCAGAGAATTTGAGGATTTGAATATAAATTAAAACTATGTAAATTTTCATAAGATCACCCAGGATGGATGTAAGACTTAAGTTTCCCTGTGCCCAGATGGTGCAGGAGCAGAAGAAATCTCTATGATCAGACAGCAAATCAGAGAATATTTTACTCTGAGGTCAGCCTATTGTCCTGCGGCCCTTAAAGAAGGGGGTTGTGTGCTGGCTTAGGCAGAGAGTGGGTCAAAGTTCAGATATTTGCGGGGAAGGAGAGAAATTAACCAAAGTTTAGTTAACAAGCGTTTTGTTCTCATTGATCAGTGTGGCTTTCTTTGGCAAATGGGAGACCAGCTGATGGGATCCAAGTAGAGGCTTGCAGTGCGCTTGCGCAGGGAGCGAGCCCTCTGTGCTTCTGCCATTGCCATGAAATAACAGGTCTCAACTGGCCTGCTGGCTTGGGCAGAGAGTGAGAGATACACAGAGCAGAGCATCACAGGCTGACTTGTAATATGGAACAGAGCTGCTTCAGCCACCAAAGCCTGGAGAGGAACTGCCCTGGCCACCACTGAAGTTCAAGAGTGAGGGACTGCCATGAAGGTCTTGTGGTTGTTTGCTATGTGGTATTACTATGACAATATGGATTAATTAATTAGAAAACAGGATAGCGGTAAATTTTATTTATGTGTTTACTTTGGAAATTAATGGGAAAGTAAACATAAATGGCTTTAAAACACACGAGAAGACTCTCAATCTCATTTATAATATGAAAAAATACTCATTAAAACTACACTAGAACATCTTTTGTTAACCACTAGATTGGAAAAATTGAACAGTTTGATAGCACCTTTCATTTGCAAAGGCAGTGGACTAGATATGGTGAGAACAGATATTGACTCAAACAGATATGATTGCTAAGTAATTTGTCAAAATTATAAATACTTTCACCTTTGACCCAGCCATCATATTTCTACTATTTATTTATTTTGCATACTTGTACATGTGCAAAATAATGCATTCAGATTGCTATTCATGCAAGATGATACATGCAGCAGCTTTGCTAATAGAAAATGTTTGGAAATCACTTGACTATCCACCAGTATTGAACTAGTTAAATAAATGATAATATATAATTTTACAAAGGGATATAATGCAGCTGTATAAAAGAATGGGGAAACACTTTGTATAGGTATATATAAAGGTGACTAGGGTAGATATATACTAAAGGTGTGTGTGTATTAATATATTTTTATATATTCATATGTTTATTTTTAAGTAAAAAGTGGTTTTCTAACAATAGGCTTTAAAAAGAAAAATATGCATTTATCATACAATATTTTGACTATAATAGGGAACATAAGAATCTGTGTGTATGTATTTATTGGCTTGCTTACAAATATAGTTAACATTGGTGTAAGCACCAAAACCAGTAATAAAAGTTATCTGTCAGGGTATGGGACTCAGGATGGGGACTGGACACAAAAAGGCTCTCACTGTATATCACTTTATATTTTCTTTTCTTTTTGAACCACAAGAATGTATTATCTATTTAGAAAACAAAAACAAAAAACCTCAGTGAAGAATAAACATAACAACCAGAAAAAAAAACATTGCTGGGGAGGGGGAAATACATCAAACGACAACAAGCAGACTAACAGATGAGTGTGAAAGAGGGAAGGACAAAATCAGTCTCATAAACTTTGACATATTATGTAGTTTGGGGATCAAAATCTGGTGCCCCACTGGCTGAATTTAGCACACAGATGTGTTTTTCCTGGCCAGTACACTATTGTTTTAAAATGCAAATCTTAGTGTCTGTGTGAGCCCGTACTTTTCAGTTAGCTGTGGTCACTAGCCATTTATTATTTTGTACCAGACACTGAAAATCATTTGAGTTATAATCTCTGATTTAGTCACTTGTGACCAGATATTCTCATCATTGGCTGTAGACAGCATTACCTTCTCCAGATCAATCTCTAAGAGACTTTTCACCATAGGAGAGATATTAGCTCCTACAACTCAAACTTCTAAGTGATCCTCTAACCAAGGTGAGAGATAATCCTTTCAAACCTACTTCCTCAGGAGTTAGGGGACCTAGGCAGGTTGGGAAGGAAAATCTATGTTGCTACCACCTGTAACATATTTGACCTGTTTGTGAAAAGCTATTCATAAGAGAACCAAATGTTCCCCTTAACATTTACTTAAAAAATTAGAAAATGCGTTAGTAACATCCTTATCTCCCAGATTTGCACAGGAAAGGACAACATGACCTTTTAAATATTCTTTTTTAGTTAATTCTTAGGATCAAGATTGAAAAAAGAAATTGAGAATAAATATTGGAAAAATATGGCTATTAAACAGCCAAACCTGGAAGAGTGGGTCCCACAAAAGGGAAAGTAATTGATAGATGAATAATACAATGTGTAAAGATGTATTAGCGTTTTCATTATTTTGTACTATTTCTATTCAGTTGGAGCTGATTTCCATAGTAATATAGTTAGCTAAAAATCTGCCTTTGTGTATAAGGTCTCCACAGAAAAAGCAAATATGAAAATGGCAATTTTTAAAACAATATCCCTTTTTTGTTTAATAAAACTAATGTTTTCAAATCTGCTTTTATTAAAACACAATAAATACCATCAATTTTTGACATGAAATCTTATTATATACTGTAAATATTTATCACTTTCTAGGGGGAAGATTATGCAGTAGATGACTTCTCACTGATTCACTCATAAAGCTGAGCTAGAAGTGAAGCTTCTTTTTATTTTCATAAAAATAAAAGGGACTCAGAATTTGACATCCATTCCATTTGGACCAGATAATCAGACAAAGCACAGATGGTGCACTTTTCAAGAGCATTTTATTTTAGCATTAGAAAAATTATAAAAATAATGCTAATATAAAAACCTTCAAGGTAAAATACATGGAAAACAGACGATAATGCTACTGCAGAGATCACATCCTCTACTGTTATGGGATTTATTTTCTTACTAAAGTATAATTTATACTGTTCTATGTTTATAGATCTGACAAGAAAATTTTTAGAATCAAATGATGGCTTAAGGTAGGACACAAGACGCATGTATGGTCTTGATGTCAACCACCCCAGGGCTCCCTGGAGAGCAACATAGCTCAGTCGTTGATCAGATTTCTACAGACTTATAGATTCTTGGTCATTGATCATCGATGTCAACAAAGTTATAGGTCTTTGGGGTCTGACATAGATTTCGAGAGCCTGATGACAGCTAGAAATGCACGTACATCTAGAAAGTTTTGGATTTAAATTCGAGTGAGTCACTGACCTTCAGAAGCACTCCCATTAAGGATCCACGGACCACTGGTTAAGGGTTCCTGAAATAAATGATCTCTAACATACTCCAAACATTTTTATCCATTTATTATTTGGTCACTTACATTCCCATTCTCTTCTCTAGAAATGTGTGAATCATTGTCTACTCTGATACTCAAGATTTAAACTTGATTCCATCATTAATAGTCTTTTACATACAATACTACCTCTTAGTTCTAGTCATAAATCTGTAGTTTCAATCCCACTCCTGGAGACAAAAAAGAGTTAGAATTTATTAATTTTATCTTTTCTTCTTTCTGAGCTAATAATGATGGGAGAGGGGAGAAGAGTGAGATTTTATCATATTTACTGAGTAAATAAAACTCAACTTGTTCCAGACTTCAGCTAGCATGTTAACTTTTGGATATTTATCCTTTTACCTCAGTGCACGAGTTATCCTCTCAGACAGTACCACATAATAGTTTGGTGTTTCTTTATTGTACCTGGAAAACATTTTATAAAATTAAATAATTTATGATCAAAACATTGACAGACAAAACCAATTAGGCTTAGAATACTATTCTTTATTTTTATTATTAAATGCTTACTTCATTTTTTAAAAGTATTATTATTAGGTAAAGAAATGTTAACATATCAGAGTTTTCAAAATTATTCTGATTCTTTTATGATCCCCTTTGAAGCTCAGTTGTTTTGTGTGTGGATGCGACTTGCAGATGAAATTACTCATGTGCAATTAAACAAATTTTCCTTTAAATATAGTGGCTTTTCAATACTCAAATGATGTATTTTTAAAAGGGACTAAATATCCACATTATGAAAGCAATTATTTAATTATTCTGGACAAAAAAAAACCCATAAAAAAATAACAGCAAGTATAACATCCCAGACTCAGCCAAAGTCCATTTCAAATGCTGGCCTTTTCTGTTCTTGGCCAACATGCTTATAGCATTCTGGTCAGACTCCAGGACTTTAAAAATAATGAACTGTATTGGGCTTGAACTTGGTACCTAGAGTATCATTCTCAAAAAACTGTATCCTTGAATGTGTTATGGGGAAACTGGGTTAAGACAGCAAACTGAGAGCACATATCTAACTTCCCCCTGCTCAACATTTGATTTTTTAAAAGAATTAAATAATTAATATGTGTAAAACAACTGTCAGTGAAGCAGAAATTTCAAGAAATTCTTAAACAAATATAAAGGAGATAGAATTGGATACATGGCAATAATTGAAGATCAAGACATATACAGAAGCCTGGACAGTTTTTCTATAGACATTCAAAGCTAAGAGTCAAAGATTCAGTAGGAGGAGGGTGCACAAGGACAATGGTGAATGTGATAAATTGGGGAAATATGTCCTGCATGCCTGGGTAGCTTACCTTTTCCCTTCTGACCTGGTTCCGTGGGGCAAGTTAAAATAGCAAGTGATTGGGAGAAGCTGATAAGTATCCAGGTATATGACAACGTTCAGGAGGACCTTAAAATCTTCCACAATCAGAATTACAGGAACTCTCTAGCTGGGAGTATATCTTATCCCACCCTTATATCACTGTCAGAGAGATAGTTATGAATCAGGGTAGTTAAACAGGGTAATTCTCCTAAAATTTTTTTCAAAATAATAAGAGATAATATAATACTTCTGAAAAGTCATATTAGTCATAGAATAGAAATCTAAAAATTTCAAGAGAAATTCCATCTAAATTTTGAAATTGTAATAGAGGAGAAAATAATGGAGGAGAGGAAATTATTAAGAACAAGAGGATATAAAATAATTTCAAAGCTAATAAAATAAAATAGTTTTTAGTTTTTGAGGTAAATTTAGTATGAAGCAGAATGTATGCAATAATTTCACTTCATGGGAGAAATTTTAAAAAACACTGAGGATAATGAGAAAATTTAGTTTCCAGAAAGATAAAAATAGGTTTTCTACAAAGCAATGAAAATCAAATTGACATCATGCTTCTCATCAAAAACCATGTATATTAGAAAACACTGGCACAACATGTTGACTATTCTGAAGGAAATGATTTTGAACCTAAAATTCTATACTTCATGAAAGTGGCTTGAAACTTGAAAGACCTACCAAAGACGTTTAGAATTAAAATGCCTAAAAAAATTTGCCACACATAAACTCTAAAAAAATCCTTAGAAAAAGACCTTAAGTATAAATACACATATGTACAGACATACATATGCACAATAAAATCATGAGATAAAAAGGGCAAAGAAACTAGGAAATAAGCAAGCAAAATTTCAGTCCAAAGAAATACATAAAACATTTAGTTAATTCTAAAAATTATTTATGCACAATCTAATAAAAAATAACCTAACCATCTGGATCTCAAATCCCAGATGATCTCAACATGTAATGTGGCAGGGGCTGGGAGACTAGAAGGATATGATAGGTACAAATGTTTAAAAAAGGTGTGAGAAAAAGACAAAATGAAAAATATGAGAGGAAAGATAAGACACATAAAGACCTATTCTAGAGATTCAACATGCAAATAATAGAAATCTCAGGATAAGAGAGCTAAGAAGATGTAAGAAAAAAATTATTAAAGGAATAATAGAGGGGAAATTTCCAGTACTGAAGAATGACATGAGAAAAAGACTCGTGGCTATTCCAGAAATCTTCCATTAAAATCAGCAAGTAAACCAAGAGGAAGAAGACATGGATCTGGAGAACAGTCAATAGTGAGTTGTCTAAAAGTACCAATGATAATGAAAATGATAATTAATACCTATTGAGCTATTTAATACCTGCCTAAGAAATCTACATTACTTATATCATACTATTCTTCCAAAAAATCTAAGTAGTATTATGTAAAATAATTAAGGGAATAATTAAATTAGAAATTTCTAAACCTTATATTTATGTATATTTGATGGATCAAGGAACAGAGATAAAAATAACTATCAGAGATATGATATTACTATTAGAAAAAACTAAAACTGGAATTATAAGAAATGTCATCTGGAGAATGGGGAGTATAAAGTCAGGAGATGGGTTTTTCTCAAAAACCCTTCTGTACTACTTGATTTGTTACTAATGTATGTATTAATTTGGTAAACACACACACACACACACACACACACACAAACAGAAGCAAAAAAACCCAAAAATTAAACCATTCAACAAAAAAAAGGAAAAAAAGAAAGTGTTACAAATAGAAAATATTAAGTATGGTTACAGGAATAATCCCAACATCACAATAAATGTAAATGTGATAAATTTCTCTATTAAGGTCCATGCTCTCTGGTTAAAAAGAATCCAGCTATTATCATTTGAAAGTGACACACAAAAGTAGGCACTTGTCTTTTTGTGGAACATTCATCTTTTTTGGACAGCTTTCCTCTTTGGAGACTCTCCCCATTATAAGTCCCTCATCCACAGGATAGATATTCCCAGCATCCCTTGAGATTATGGCAGATATATGTGACTAACTGGGAAGTGAGAAAATAACTCACAATCTTTGGGCATTGGCTTTTCACAAAGATTGGCTTTGGCATTTCACAAAGATTAATTGCAGTCTGGCATCCAGCTTCTAGTGGGATTTGTGAGATTTGGGTGTCTGTGCCAAAAAGAAGCAGCACTTCTATTCTTCAGTAGTATAGCCATTGCATTGTGGCTTAGTTTTTCCTGTAAAGTAATCCTTGAGCCTGAGTATCTGGTTGTTCTCTGTGAACATTCTTTGTGAGCTATTTAATACCCTTAAATAAATTTATATGCTGCTTAACTAATTTCCAACTAGTGTTAGTTTCATCTAAAAACCCTGAGATACACGCACATAAAAGTAAGTGATAAAGAAAGATCGTGTAACAAGATGATAAAATGGTTTTAGGTAAATTACTGAGACCATGCATATTACATTCCAGGGTGAGGTGCTGGGTCAGGATGAGATTTTCAAAGGAGGTGACTAAAGTCCAATTATATGACCCTTCCATCCTTCGCCCAAAAGAAAGGTATAAAAAGATTGGCTTTAGAGATGAGATATGTAGAGAATTTTTGGAGAACCCCACCCCATAAATGAAAAAGACTTCAACAAGACCACTCAAAGAACTTACTATGTGAACCCCAAGAATTTAGGGGACCCAGTGTATCTGAATCCATCCTGGGAAATCTAAGTGGCAAGAGACTAATTTTTTAGGTGCTTTAAGGATGGAGTAAAAGAACAGGCTTTGTAGTATGGCCTATATTTTTGGAACTTATCAGAGAAAAGGATAACGAAGTGTATTCTGAGGGTTCAACTGTGGGCCATGGAAAAGAGAGCTGGCATGAAGTCATTTTAGGTCCATCCAAAAAGACTCTGGAGGAATGGCAGACCATATATAGAGAAACAACAGATATTACTGAATACCTGTAGATCCAAGAAAGGGGAAGTGACCATAAAATAGAGACAGATTTACCCACATCAAAGAAAATGTACCTGAGAGAGTCTCCCAAGTTGCACTCACAACCATGCTCCAGGAAGGAAAGAATCAGATTTAAAGATCTTCTGAGTCAACAGAGTTCTGTTGGTAGATCACTACAATAGTATTAGTAAGTCAGAAATTTCCTGCTCCCTTGCATCTGTCCTTTCCCTTTACTTCAAGTCAGAGACCATCAACAATAAGACAGAGGAGCATGAGTAGAAGGGCTAGAAGGAGAAGAAGTAAAGAAAGCCCCACTTTCTGATGGCAGGCTTCCTACCAATTCAAAGTCTGAACTGGATGAGAAGTAACAACTATAAGGAGATTGAAAGTTGTCTCCTACCCACAGAAATGGACATTTAAATGACTAAAATCAGACTGTGTTTGAAACCTGCAGGATCAAAGATTTTACAACTGAAGAAAATTTTAACAATATATGGTGTGCCTGAGTTTTCATCCAGGAGCAGGGGATACCTTAACATATATTTAAAGGAATATATAGAGAAAAGAGTTGTTTTGTAATTATATCTCAAGAGCCATATTTATTTTAAATATTTCTATTACAGTTTTAAATGGGGACAAGAAAAAGATCTATCTATTTATATATATATAAATGTGTGTATATATATGTATATATTTTGATGAAGTTGTCGATTCAGATCTTTTGCCCATGTTTTAACTGGGTTGTTTGCTCTTTTATTGTTGAGTCTTAAGAGTTCTTTGCACATTTTATATACCATTTTTTTTTTATCAGATGTGGGTTTTAAAAATATTTTTTTTCTATTTTGTGGTTTGTATTTTTTTTTATTTATTTATTTATTTATTTATTTATTTATTTTTTATGAGGGCCTCTCACTGTTGTGGCCTCTCCCATTGTGGAACACAGGCTCTGG
The DNA here is from genome assembly GCF_011762595.2 of Tursiops truncatus. Taxonomy (NCBI): domain Eukaryota; kingdom Metazoa; phylum Chordata; class Mammalia; order Artiodactyla; family Delphinidae; genus Tursiops; species Tursiops truncatus. Next base: position 7,813,697 of record NC_047037.1, read on the forward strand.
ACATGCAGGCTCAGAGGCCACGGCTCACGGGCCCAGACGCTCCACGGCATGTGGGATCTTCCCGGACCGGGGCACGAACCCGTGTCCCCTGCATTGGCAAGCGGACTCTCAACAGCTGCGCCACCAGGGAAGCCCCTGTATTTTTATTATTTTAAAAGTATATTTCAAAGAGCAGGATTTTTTTTTAAATTTATTTTTATTTATTTATTTTTGGCTGCATTGGGTTGTTGCTCGCAGGCTTTCTCTAGTTGTGGAGAGTGGGGGCTACTCTTCATTGCGGTGCACGGACTTCTCTTTGTGGTGGCTTTTCTTTGTTGTGGAGCATGGGCTCTAGACGTTTGGGCTCCAGTAGTTGTGGCACACGGGCTCAGTAGTTGTGGTGCACAGGCTTAGTTGCTCTATGGCATGTGGGATCTTCCTGGACCAGAGCTCAAACCCATGTCCCCTGCACTGGCAGGCAGAGTCTTAACCACTGTGCCACGAGGGAAGTCCCCAGAATTTTTTCTCCTTTAAAAGAAGTCTGACATCAACTTTACTTCTTTCATGGACTGTGATTTTGGTATTGTTTCTAAAAAGTCATCTTTAAACTCAAGGTAGATTTTCTCCTATGTTATCTTCTAGAAGTTTTATAGTTTTTCATTTTACATTTAGATCTATGATTCATTTTGAGTTCATTTTTAGAAAGGTGTAAGGTCTGTGTCATATTTTTTCCCTGTAGATGTCTCATTTTTCCAGTACCATTTGTTAAAAAGATCATCCTTTTTTCCATTGAACTGATTTTATTCCTTGTCAAAGATCAGTTAGCTATATTTGTGTGGGCCTATTTCTGTGCTTTCTATTCTGTTCCACTGATCTATTTGTCTATTATTTTACCAGTGTCACACTGTTTTAATTACTGTAGCTTTATAGTAAGTCTTGAAGTCACATATTGTCAGTCTATAGACTTCTTCTTCAATATTATTTTGGCAATTCTGTGTCTTTTTCTTTTTGATATATTATAAACTGCAGAATCAGTTTGTCAACATGTACAAAATAACTTGCTGGGATTTTGTTTGAGATTCCATTGAATCTTTAGATCATATTGGGAAGAACTGATATCTTAACAATATTGAGTTTTCCTTTGCCTCCTGGATCTGTCAGTTACTGATAGAGGAATGTTGAAATCTCCAACTATAATAGTGAATTTGTCTATTTCTCCTTGACATTCTGTCAGTTTTTGCCTCATATATTTTGATGCTCTGTTGTTAGGCACATACACATTAAGTACTATTATGTTTTCTTGGCAAATTGACTCCTTTATCATTATGTAATGATTCTCTTTATCCCTGAAGTTATCCTTGCTTCTGAAGTCTGTTCATCTGCCATTAATATAGCCACTTCTGCTTCCTTTGATTCATATTAGGATTGTATATCTTTCATCCCTTTACTTTAAAATTTTTTCACAGCACAGTGAATTTTAACATTCCCCCCTTTGGGGAATGAGAAGTGGCAAAGCCCACATTTGGAAACACTCAAAAAGTTGTCCAGCACTTTGGTAGAGAAGGGATTTGGTCCAAATTCTTTCTAGTTTAGGAGGCGGAAAGGCAAATAAAGTTGGTTGCTCTAACCACTCTGTCCTGGGGTGAAGTTGAAGGTGGACAGGGAAATGGTCTGAGACAGATGGGCAGAGCATGAGTGTGAGCTCAAGTTCTTTCCAACAGAGGTAGTTGGTCCTGGGTGGATGCTAGGGAGTCAGAGCAGCCTGAGGGTTTGGGCTGAGTAGATGTTGCTGTGGTTGCCTTCCTTCGCCCAGTCCACCAGCTCCCTGCTCCTGAACCACAGATGGATCTCCCTCTGGGCCCCTACACAAGGCACTGGCCTGGATGATGTTCCCACACACTCATGAATCAGTCCAGATCATTTCTGGGAGCCTCATTTTCCCACCAGTCCTTGAGTGTTAACCCCTTTTGCTGTCTTCTGATGTGGAGGCTGAAGTCTCCCTGGAGTCTTCCCTGATGGTGCCAGGGGCAACCTCAGCAGAGTTGCTGTTTCCTATCATGGCCCTTGTGGTATAGACTACATGGGGGTCTTGCCAGACCATAGGGACCAGGGGCCAGAGCTCATGTAGCTGATGAGGGCTGGGTAAAAGGGCTTCCTCCTGGTAGTGGTAGACCTCAGCCAAGACACTGTCTGGTGCCTGCAGTGTCTTTGGCCCCACCAGCCCGAGGACCCTGCTCTCAAAGCCCTGGATCACAATCGCAAGGAGCCACTGCTGCAGGCCATCTGGCTTCACTTTGACCAGAATCGCTCCAGGCCCAGGCGGGCCCTTCAGAGCTAGGACACACAAGCAGGTGTGGCCAAGGACTGGCAGGCTGCACACCAGCCTCCGCAGCCTGGTGCACCCCATGAGAGGCTGCCCATGAGGCCTGGGTGCTGACTGCTGGATAAGCACTGCAGGGAACTCACCCCAGCCGCCGCTGGAGCCCCCCTTCATCCCTTTACTTTTAATCTATTTTTTTTTTAATAATTATAGTGAGTTTCTTACTGAACAGTCATGTACTTTTTGATCTACCCTGACAGTTTCGGTCTTTTACCATTTAGACCATTCACATTTAAAGTGATTATTCATACAGTTGGATAGATGTCTACCATATTTTTAACCCTGTTTTACTTGTCACACTTATCCTTTGTTACTTTGTTATCTTCATATTGTTTTCTACTTTTTCTGATTGTAAATCAGCATATGATTCCATTTTCTCTCCTCTCTTAGCATATCAGTTATACTTGTTTGTAAATTATTTTAGTGGTTGCTCTAGATTCTGCAATACTCATTTACAATTAACCTAAGCCTACTTTTGAATACACTATGTCACTTCACAAGTACTGCAGGGACCTGCTAACAGAGTGTGTCCAATTTCTCTCTCTCATCCCTTCTAACTCTTCTTTCCTTCATTTCATTTATTCATAAGTGATAATTATCCAATACATTGTTGCTACTATTACTTTGAACAGCTCTCTTTTAGAGCAGCTAAGAATAAGGAAAATATAATACTTTATTTTACCTTCATTTGTTCTGGTTCTAATGCTCTTCCTTCCTTTATGTAGACTTTCTTATCTGTATCATTTTCCATCTCTCTGAAGAACTTCTTAACATTTTCTGCAAGTCTACTGGCAACCAATTCCCTCAATTTTTGTCTGAGAAAGTCTTTATTTTTTCTTCATGTTTGAAGGATAATTTCACTGGATGTAGAACTCTAGGTTGATGATATTTTTTTCTTTCAATCCTTTAAATATTTCCCTTATTCTCACTTGCATGGTTCTGAAGAGAAGTCTGATGTAATCCTTATGCTTTTTCTTCTGCCTTTTTTTTATCAAAACTTTCTCTTTTTTGTTAGTTTTCTGCAGCTTGAATATAATATGCGTAGGTGTAGTTTTATTACATTCTCTCCTTGGTGTTCTCTGACCCTTGATCTGAGGTTTGGTGTCTGTCACTAATTTTGGAATATTCTCAGTCATTGTCACTTCAAATATTTCTTACGTTCTTTTCTTTCTTTACCTTCTGGTATTCCTACTACATGTGTCTTACAACTCTTATAATTGTCCCACAATTCTTAGATACCTGTTCCTTTTCTTTGGTCTGTTTTCTCTTTGCTTTCAGCTTGGGATATTTCTATTCACATATCTTCATATCTTATATCACTGATCCTTTCCTCAGCTGTTTCTACTGATGAGCCATCAAAGGCATTCCCCATTTCTGTTACAGACTTTTTTATTTCTAGCATTTAGTTTTGATTCTTTCCGTCTCTCTGCTTACATTATCCATCTGTTCTTGTATGTTTTTTACTTTTCCATTAGAGCTCTTAGTATCCTAATTATAATTATTTAAAATTCTAGTCATTTCTGAGTCTAGTTCTGGTGCTTGCTCTGTCTCTTGAGACTGTGGGGTTTTTTTTTGTGTGTGTGTTGTTTGTCTTTTTAACCTTTTATCATATCTCATAGTTTTTATTGAAAGCTGGACATGATGTATTGAACAGAAACACTAGAGTGAACAGACCTTTACTGTCAGGTTTTATACTTATCTGGCTAGGAGTTAGGCTACATTTACTGTTTGCTGTATCTGTAGGTGTCAGAGGTTAACATTTCATTTACTGACCTTGTTTTGTATCATTTGCTGGCCCTTGGTCTTTCTTAGAGTCTCTTTCTTAAGTAAAATCTGAGCATTACAATTCTTTCAGCTATAATCCCCTGTTATTATGAAGGAGTCCTATTGATGTGGCAGTAAGTGTGAAGGGGAAGTGTTCTATGACTCTGTTACCGGGTCTCTGTCTTTTCGTGGGTCTGTGCCCTGGCCTGTGACCCTTACAACTACTTGTTAACTTTTCTCCCTTTCAGTGAGACAGGAAGGCACTGGAGTTTTGCATTTCCCTTCTCCCGTATGAAAAGTTAGAAGGAAATGGAGCTGGACATTTCCCTCGTTGCGTATCAGCTAAGGTCTGGTAAAATCATTTCTCTGGAAAGAAGGACTTTGTTAAGGAGAACAGAATGCTTTGGGCATATTTCAAAATAGTTACTTTTCCCCTTCCTCTGCCAGAAGCAGCAGGGGATTTTTCTCTGATGTTCACTGTGAGAAGCTGGTGGGCTCAAGAGGGTAAAACTCACAGAAGTGTGGGGATCCTCCTACTCCTGGGCCCACAGGAGCCTTTTTTATATCTTTTTTTTTCTTTTCTTTATCTCTAAGCGGGTCCAGGCTCAGTCTCCAGCAATTGGTCAACTACCACTTATGTGTTCCTACCAGTTCCTGGGCCCTGTGGCTTCTGTTCCCAATAAACAGTGATTCTCTGTATTTATCTGTCTCTCCAGTTTTGGGGGCAGATGTTTGCTCTGTTACCTCAATTCTCTGATGGATCTAAGAAGAGTTGTTGATTTTTAGTTTGTTCAGCTTTTTTGTTATGAGAACAGGAGTGATGGTCTCCAAAATTTTCACATGTTGGACCCCGATGGTCTTACCAATGAACTTGACTAAACTTAAAAAACAGATACAGAGGTGTAAAAACTATTAAATATCTTTTAAAACGTGCAATGTTTTCAACATAAGGTACAAGTCTTTTACAAACCTTATATAAATACCAAAGTTAGTACAAAAATTGAAAATTGTAGGTCCACCTCTCTTTTGAATGTAGAGGCAAACGTCCTAAATAAAATATTTAAAGGTGATCCAACAGATTTTTTTTGGACATGTGGCATGAGGGATCTTAATTCACTGACCAGGGATCAAACCTGTGCCCCTTGCAGTGGAAGCGCGGAGTCTTAACCACTGGACCACCAGGGAAGTTTCCAACAGATTTTTTATAATTTCCTTTCTTGTAAAAAACATTTTTGGAGAAGCATCTTAGCTTTTCTGATAGCTTCATTACCACAAATATGAAGTTTTTTGTCTTTAATTCACTGAACCATTTATGGAGGACAGTGTTAGGCCCCAAACAGATATTCTATATATGTTTTCAGTGAATGGATGAATATAACATGCAAAGCTTTCTAAGGGGTGTTGTGAGAAGCACATAATGAAAGGGCAAGGTCACTGCCCTTCAGGAGCTCACAGTCTCGTGGGGAGTCAGCCATAAACATAACAGACTAACCCAAATCGGATTGTGATAATTGCCGCTATAGAGAAACAATCACAATTCTATAAGTGTGTGTGGGAAAGAGAGATTAATTCTAAAAAGCAGTGTTTATTTAGATCATGGTTTAAGAAATAGAGGGAAATGAAGCTTTCTGACTAAACTTAATTTCACAATTACCAAGAATCATAGAATTAGATTTGCACCGTGCTCTAACAGAAGCTTAGTTTTATTGCCAATTAGATCATAGAACCGTTTTAAAATGCTTATTCTAGATTCCAAAAACTTCATTGTAGACCCTGAGTTTTTCAAAACTTTATCACTCTAAAGGTACTACCCTGTCACTGTTATGGCAAATAGAAAATATCCTTGGTATTTTGTCTCAATGTGCATGACTTAAACACTCCAGCCCCTCAATGTCTCATTCACTGTTTCTGGAGATCCTCAGGAAAATTTCATATGAACACGTATATAGTCCTTTCTGGATCTTTTGCCCTGTCCTTCCTTCTTACTGTGTGGTCCACAGCTCTAGAAGCCTTGTACATAAATGTCGCACCTTGTCACGGCTGCTAGAGCCTCCTGGACCCTCAGCAGTGTTGCCTCTCGCTTCTTTCCTACAACAAAGTTGTTTTATTCATATAGAAGGGAAAAGGGCTGCCCCCCACACTGCATGGCCCTTTGTGAAATAGGCACTGGTGTGGCTTGTGTTTCCATGCCCCTGAATCACACACACACACATGCGCGCACACACACACACACACACGCACACACACCCCTTCCATTCTTTTTAGCCTCTGCATGAACCTAAGGAGTTAAGAAAGGGGACTGTCTTCCAAGACATACTCTTTTTTCTTTTCCTATTCCCCCATGAACTTTCCCATTACTCTCTCTTTCAGGCAAACACTCTCCTCTCACAAATCAGGCAAAAAAAAAAATCTCTTCCAAATCCTGTAGGCTTTTTTTTTTAACATCTTTATTGGAGAATAATTGCTTTACAATGGTGTGTTAGTTTCTGTTTTATAACAAAGTGAATCAGCTATACATATACATATATCCCCATATCTCCTCCCTCTTGTGTCTCTCTCCCACCTCCCTATCCCACCCCTCTAGGTGGTCACAAAGTACAGAGCTGATCTCCCTGTGCTATGTGGCTGCTTCCCACTAGCTATCTATTTTACGTTTGGTAGTGTATATATGTCCGTGCCACTCTCTCACTTCATCCCAGCTCACCCTTCCCCCTCCCCATGTCCTTAAGTCCATTCTCTACATCTGTGTCTTTATTCCTTTCCTGCCCCTAATCCTTCAGAACATTATTATTATTTCTTTTTAGATTCCATATATAAGTGTTAACATACGGTGTTTTTTTTTCTCTTTCTGACTTACTTCACTCTATATGACAGACTCTAGGTCTATCCACCTCACTACAAATAACTCAATTTTGTTTCTTTTTATGGTTGAGTAATATTCCATTGTATATATGTGCCACCTCTTCTTTACCCATTCATCTGTTGATGGACACTTAGGTTGCTTCCATGTCCTGGCTATTGTAAATAGTGCTGCAATGAACATTGTGGTACATGACTCTTTTTTTTTTTTTTTTTTTTTTTGCGGTACACGGACCTCTCACTGTTGTGGCCTCTCCGGTTGTGGAGCACAGGTTCCGGACACACAGGCTCAGCAGCCATGTCTCACGGACATGCTCCGTGGCATGTGGGATCTTCCCAGACCAGGGCACGAACCCATGTCCCCTGAATCGGCAGGCGGACTCTCAACCACTGCGCCACCAGGGAAGCCCACATGACTCTTTTTGAATTATGGTTTTCTCAGGGTATATGTCCAGCAGTGGGATTGCTGGGTCGCATGGTAGTTCTGTTTTTAGTTTTTTAAGGAACCTCCATACAGTTCTCCATAGTGGCTGTATCAATTTACATTCCCACCAACAGTGCAAGAGGGTTCCCTTTTCTCCACACCCTCTCCAGAATTTATTGTTTGTAGATATTTTGATGAAGACCATTCTGACCAGTATGAGCTGATACCTCATTGTAGTTTTGATGTGCATTTCTCTAATGATTAGTGATGTTAAGCATCCTTTCATGTGTTTGTTGGCAATCTGTATACCTTCTTTGGAGAAATGTCTGTTTAGGTCTTCTGCCCATTTTTGGATTGGGTTGTTTGATTTTTTTGATATTGAGTGGCATGAGCTGCTTGTATCTTGTGGAAATTAATCCTTTGTCAGTTGCTTCATTTGTTACTATTTTCTCCTATTCTGAGGGTTGTGTTTTCATCTTGTTTGTAGTTTCCTTTGCTGTACAAAAGCTTTTAAGTTTCATTAGATCTCATTTGTTTATTTTTGTTTTTATTTTCAGTTCTCTAGGAGGTGGGTCAAAAAGGATCTTGCTGTGATTTATGTCATAGAGGGTTCTGCCTATGTTTTACTCTAAGAGTTTTATAGTGTCTGGCCTTATATTTAGGTCTTTAATCCATTTTGAGTTTATTTTTGTATATGGTGTTAGGAAGTGTTCTAATTTTATTCTTTTACATGTAGCAGTCCAGTTTTCCCAGCACCACTTATTGAAGAAGCTGTCTTTTCTCCATTGTATATTCTTGCCTCCTTTATCAAAGATAAAGTCTCTATATGTGCATGGGTTTATCTCTGGGCTTTCTATCCTGTTCCATTGAGCTATATTTCTGTTTTTGTGCCAGTACAATACTGTTTTTATTACTGTAGCTTTGTAGTATAGTCTGAAGTCAGGGAGCCTGATTCCTCCAGCTCCGTTTTTCCTTCTCCAGATTGTTTTGGCTATTTAGGGTCTTTTGTGTTTCCATACAAAATGTGAAATTTTTTGTTCTAGTTCTGTGAAAAATGCCAGTGGTAGTTTGATAGGGGTTGCATTGAATCTGTAGATTGCTTTGGGTAGTATAGTCATTTTCACAATGTTGATTCTTCCAGTCCAAGAACACGGTATATGTCTCCCTCTGTACCATCTTTAATTTCTTTCATCAGTGTCTTATAGTTTTCTGCACACAGGTCTTTTGTCTCCTTAGGTAGGTTTATTCTTAGGTATCTTATTCTTTTTGTTGCAGTGGTAAATGGGAGTGTTCCCTAATTTCTCTTTCAAATTTTTCATCATTAGTGTACAGGAATGCAAGAGATTTCTGTGCATTAATTTTGTATCCTGCTACTTTACCAAATTCATTAATTAGCTGTAGCAGATTTCTGGTGGCATCTTTAGGATTCACTATGTGTAGTATCCTGTCATCTGCAAACAGTGACAGCTTTACTTCTTTTCCAATTTGGATTCCTTTTATTTATTTTTCTTCCCTGATTGTTGTGGCTAAAACTTCCAAAACTATGTTGAGTAATAGTGGTGAGAATGGGCAACCTTGTCTTGTTTCTGATCTTAGCGGAAATGGTTTCAATTTTCACCATTGAGAACGATATTGGCTGTGGGTTTGTCATATACGGTCTTTTTCATGTTGAGGTAAGTTCCCTCTATGCCTACTTTCTGGAGGGTTTTTGTCATAAATGGGTGTTGAATTTTGTCGAAAGCTTTTTCTGCATCTATTGAGATGATCATATAGTTTTTCTCCTTCAATTTGTTAATATGGCGTATCACATTGATTGATTTGTGTATATTGAAGAACACTTGCATTCCTGGGGTGTACCCAACTTGACCATGGTGTATGATCCTTTTAATATGCTGTTAGATTCTATTTGCTAGTATTTTGTTGAGGATTTTTGCATCTATGTTCATCAGTGATATTGGCCTGTAGTTTTCTTTCTTGTGACATCCTTGTCTGGCTTTGGTATTAGCGTGATGGTGGCCTTGTAAATGGGTTTGGGAGTGTTCCTCTCTCTTCTATATTTTGGAAGCATTTGAGAAGGATAGGTGTTAGCTCTTCTTTAAATGTTTGATAAAAGTCGCCTGTGAAGCCACCTGGTCCTGGGCTTTTGCTTGTTGGAAGATTTTTAATCACAGTCTCAATTTCAGTGCTTGTGTTTGGTCTGTTTATATTATCTATTTCTTCCTGGTTCAGTCTCAGAAGGTTGTGTTTTTCTAAGAATTTGTCCATTTTTTCCAGGTTGTGCATTTTATTGGCATATAGTTGCTTGTAGTAATCTCTCGTGCTCCTTTGTATTTCTGCAGTGTCAGTTGTTACTTCTCCTTTCTAATTCTATTGATTTGAGTCTTCTCCCTTTTTTTCTTGATGAGTCTGACTAATGGTTTATCAATTTTATTTATCTTCTCAAAGAACCAGCTTTTAGTTTTATTGATCTTTGCTATCATTTCCTTCATTTCTTTTTCATTTATTTTTTATCTGATCTGATCTTTATGATTTCTTTCCTTCTGCTAACTCTGGGTTTTTTTGTTCTTCTTCTTCTAATTGCTTTGGGTGTAAGGTTCGGTTGTTTATCTGAGATGTTTCTTATTTCTTGAGGTAGGATTGTATTGTTATAAACTTCCCTCTTAGAACTGCTTTTGTTGCATTCCATAGGTTTTGGGTCGTCATGTTTTCATTGCCATTTGTTTCTGGGTATTTTTTGATTTCCTCTTTGATTTCTTCAGTGATCTCTTGGTTATTAAATAGTGTATTGCTTAGCCTCCATGTTTTTGTAATTTTTACAGATTTTTTTCCTGTAATTGATATCTAGTCTCATAGCATTGTGGTCAGAAAAGATATTTGATACGATTTCAATTTTCTTAAATTTACCAAGGCCTGATTTGTGACCCAAGATATGATCTATCCTGGAGAATGTTCCATGAGCAGTTGAAAAGAGTATTCTGTCATTTTTGGATGGAATGTCCTATAAATATCAGTTAAGTCCATCTTGTTTAATGTATCATTTTTAACTTGTGTTTCCTTATTTATCTTCATTTTGGATGATCTGTCCATTGCTGAAGGTGTGGTGTTAAACTCCTCTGCTATGAATGTGTTACTGTCATTTTCCCCTTTTATGGTTGTTAGCATTTGCCTTATGTATTGAGGTGCTCCTATGTTGGGTGCATAAATATTTACAATTGTTATATCTTCTTCTTGGATTGATCCCTTGATCATTATGTAGTGTCCTTCTTCGTTTCTTATAATAGTCTTTATTTTAAAGTCTATTTTGTCTGAAATGGGAATTGCCACTCCAGCTTTCTTTTGATTTCCATTTGCATGGAATATCCTTTTCCATCCCCTCTCTTTCAGTCTGTATGTGGCCCTAGGTCTGGAGTGGGTCTCTTGTAGACAGCATATATATGGGTCTTGTTTTTGTATCCATTCAGCCAGTCTATGTGTTTTGGTTGGAGCATTTAATCCATTTACATTTAAGGTAATTATTGATATGTATATTCCTATTATCATTTTTGTAATTGCTTTGGGTTTGTTATTGTAGATCTTTTCCTTCTCTTGTGTTTCCTGCCTAGAGAAGTTCCTTTAACATTTTTTGTAAAGTTGGTTTTGTTGTGCTGAATTCTCTTAGCTTTTGCTTGTCTGTAAAGGTTTTAATTTTTCCATCGAATCTGAATGAGATCTTTGCTGGGTAGATTAATCTTGCTTGTAGGTTTTTCCCTTTCATCACTTGAAATATGTCCTGCCACCCTCTTCTGGCTTGCAGGGTTTCTGCTGAAAAATCAGCTGTTAACTGTATGGGGATTCCTTTGTATGTTATTTGTTGTTTTCCCCTTGCAGCTTTTAACATTTTTTTCTTTGTATTTAATTTTTGATACTTTGTTTAATATGTGTCTTGGTGTGTTTCTCCTTGGATATATCCTGTAAGGGACTCTCTGTGCTTCCTGGACTTGATTAACTATTTCCTTTTACCTTATTAGGGAAGTTTCCTACTATAATCTCTTCAAATATTTTCTCACTCCCTCTCTTTTTCTCTTCTTCTTCTGAGACCCTTATAATTCGAATGTTGGTGCATTTAATGTTGTTCCAGAAGTCTCTGAGACTGTCCTCAATTCTTTTTATCCTTTCTTCTTTATTCTGCTCTGAGTTAGTTATTTCCACTATTTTATCTTCCAGGTCACTTATCCATTCTTCTGCCTCAGTTATTCCACTATTGATTCCTTGTAGAGAATTTTATATTTCATTTATTGTGTTGTTCATCATTGTTTGTTTGCTCTTTAGTTCTTCTAGGTCCTATTACAACATTTCTTGTACTTTCTTCATTCTATTTCCAAGATTTTGGATCATCTTTACTAACATTACTCTGAATTCTTTTTCAGGTAGGCTGCCTTTTTCCTCTTAATTTGTTTGGTCTGGTGTGTTTTTACCTTTCTCCTTCACCTGCTGTGTGTTTCTTTGTCATCTCATTTTACTTAATTTACTGTGTTTTGGGTATCCTTGGGTATCTGCAGGCTGCAGATTTGTAGTTCCCATTGTTTTGGGTGTCTGCCCCCAGTGACTAAGTTTGGTTCAGTATGTTGGGTAGGCTTCCTGGTTCCTGTGTTCTGGTGGATGAGACTGGATCTTGTCTTTCTGGTGGGCAGGACTGCATCTGGTGGTGTGTTTTGGGGTGTCTGTGACCTTATTATGATTTTAATCAGCCTGTCTACTAATGGGTGGCATTGTGTTCCTGTCTTGTTAGTTGTTTGGCATAGGGTATGCAGCTCTGTAGCTTGCTGGTCATTGAGTGGAGGTGGGTCTTAGTGTTGAGATAGAGATCTCTGGGAGAGCTTTTGCCTTTTGATATTAACTGGAGCCGGGAGGTCTCTGGTGGACCAATGTCCTGAACTTGGTTCTCCCACCTCAGAGGCGCAGGCCTGACACGCGGCTGGAGCACTAAGAGACCCTGTCAGACACACAGCTCAGAAGAAAATGGAGAAAAAAAGAAAGAAAAATAGAAGTAAAGTTATTAAAATAAAAAATAATTATTAAAATTAAAAAAATTAAAAAGTAGTAAAAAAAGAAAAAAAAAGAAAGAAAGAAGAGAGCAACCAAATGAAAAAACAAATCCACCAATGATAACAAACACTAAAAACTATACAGAAAAAAAACAAACAGACAGAACACTAGGACAAATGGTAAAAGCAAAGCTATACAGACAAAATCACACAAAGAAGCATACACATACACACTCACAAAAAGATAAAAAGGAAAAAAATATATATATATATCGTTGCTCCCAAAGTACACTGCCTCAATTTGGGATGATTTGTTGTCTATTCAGGTATTCCACAGATTCAGGGTACATCAAGTTGACTGTGGAGATTTAATCCACTGCTCCTGAGGCTGCTGGGAGAGACTTCCCTTTCTCTTCTTTGTTCGCAAAGCTCCTGCGGTTCAGCTTTGGATTTGGACCATCCTCTGCTTGTAGTTCACCTGAGGGCATCAGTTCCTCCTCAGACAGGACGAGGTTAAAGGAGCATCTGATTCAGGGGCTCTGGCTCACTCAGGCCGGTGGGGAGGGAGGGGTATGGATGCGGGCCAAGTCTGCGGCAGCAGAGACCAACATGACGTTGCACCAGCCTGAGGCATACTGTATGTTCTCCTGGGGAAGTTGTCCCTGGATCACGGGACCCCGGCAGTGGCAGGCTGCACAAACTCCTGGAAGGGGAGGTGTGGATAGTGGCGTGTGCTTGCACACAGGCTTCTTGGTGGCTGCAGCAGCAGTCTTAGCATCCCATGCCCGTCTTTGGGGTCCGTACTCATAGCCGTGTCTCATGCCCATCTCTGGAGCTCGTTTAAGCAGTGCTCTGAATCCCCTCTCCTCGTGCACCCCGAAACAATGGTCTCTTGCCTTTTAGGCAGGTCCAGACCTTTCCCCAGACTCCCTCCCAGCTAGCCGTGGCGCACTAGCCCCCTTTAGGCTGTGTTCATGCAGCCAACCCCAGTCCTCTCCCTGGGATCTGACTTCCAAAGCCAGAGCCTCAGGTCCCAGCCCCCGCCCGCCCCGGCGGGTGAGCAGACAAGCCTCTCGGGCTGGTGAGTGCTGGTCGGCCCTGATCCTCTGTGTGGGAATCTCTCTGCTTTGCCCTCCACACCCCTGTTGCTGTTCTCTCCTCCGCGGTTCCGAAGCTTCCCCCCTCCACCACCCACAGTCTCCGCCTGCAAAAGGGCTTCCTAGTGTGTGGAAACCTTTCCTCCTTCACAGCTCCCTCCCAGAGGTGCAGGTCCCTTCCCTATTCTTTTGTCTCTGTTTGTTCTTTTTTCTTTTGCCCTTCCCAGGTACTTGGGGAGTTTCTTGCCTTTTGGGAAGTCTGAGGTCTTCTGCCAGCGTTCAGTAGGTATTCTATAAGCGTTATTCCACATGTAGATGTATTTCTGATGTATTTGTGGGGAGGAGGGTGATCTCCATGTCTTACTCCTTCTCCATCTTGAAGGTCTCCTCCCTCATTGTAGTTTTGATTTACATTTCTCTAATGCAAATCCTGGAAGCTTAACTCATCAGTTTCTGAGACATGTCTGATCACTTCTAACTCCCAGTATGGGGAATCGCCATTCACAGATTCAGGAAGACAAGAAAACCTTTTTTTTTTTTTTTTTTTGATATTCAGGTCCTTCCTGCAAGGTGATTCTCTGGGGTTTCATACTGTGTTTCAGATATGTCCCGAGGGCTTCCAGAATCCCAATGTCCAGACAAACCACTCTTCTCCGGAGACTTGCTGCTTCCTCAGGCTACTGTCAAGGAGATGCACACAGCACCCCCTTCCTTCTTACATCTTCAGATCTTTCTCTCCTTTCCCTCCATTCCAACCTCAGTCCAGAGGGTTCTCCTTCTAGTTTTGTGTATGTGTGTGTGTGTGTGTGTGTGTGTGTGTGTGTGTATAGGGGCTGTCCCTCTCCCACTTCTATATTTTTTTCCAAGTTCCTCTGCTTCTAGAAAGAAGCTACTTTGTGTTTTTTCTTCTACCTTTCCAAAAGGCATGTGATTTTCTAAAGGCTTGGGCTCTAGAGAACTAAGGCATTGTCTGGTTTCAGTCCTTCTACATTCCTCCTCTGAGGCAGCATTCGACAGAGAAGCCTGTGCTCTCAAGGAGAGGAAAGGAAAAGGCAGAATATGTGGATAATCTCATCCTCAAAATTACCTCAAATATTATCCAGTTACATGAGCTTCAACTTCAGCCTAGAACTTTCACTACATTTCAAAATTGTAAAGACCTTTAGAGATGGCCTTCTTCTATTCTTGATGAAGAGAAGGAGACTCAGAAAAAAGGTGGTTTAAAGGTATAACTCTAGTTACCCATTGCTGTGTAACAAACCATCTCAAAATTTAGAGGCTTAAAACAATGACAATGTTAATTATTATCATCATTTTTATGTCTAATGGTCCTGGAGTTGGCCGAGCTCAGCGAGGCAGTTGTCATGTGGAGTCTCTGCATAGTTGAATCAGACAGTGGTGACCTGGACACCTGAAGCCTTGTTCCTCTACATGTCCCGGGGTTGATGCTGCCTGGTGGCCCCATAGTGGGGCTTGAACAGTTACAGCTCTTCCAGCTTCTTTCTCTATCTTTATGTAGTCTTTTTACCTGGTCTCTCCAACATAAATATTTTACTTTGTGGCTTGGAGTTTCAAAGGTACATGTTGAAAAAGAGAGAGAGAAGGCTGCATCTCCTTTCCTCAGCTAGCCTCTGAAGGTAGGTCACTAAGACCAAGACCAACCCTTCCTATATTCAATGGTGAAGAATTAGACTTTACCTGTTGATGTGAGGGTCAAGTAATTTTCAGACATGTTTTAAAACCATCACAGTTTTATATCTTCTTCCACGATGTTTATCAATTCTATTTCTTTTTTTAAAGTTAAAAAAAATATTTTTTATTTTTTTATTGATGTATAGTTCACTTACAATGTTGAGTTAGTTTCAGGTGTACATCAAAGTGATTCAGTTATATATATATGATATATATATGTATACACATATATATTCTTTTAAAATTCTTTTCCATTATAGGTTATTACAAGATACTGAGTATAGTTTCCTGTGCTATATAGTAGGTCCTTGTTGGTTATTTATTTGACATATAGTAGTGTGTATCTGTTAATCCCAAACACCTAATTTACCCCTTTTCCCCTTTGGTAATCCTAAGTGTGTTTTCTATGTCTGTGAGTCTATTTCTGTTTTGTATGGAAGTTCATTTGTATCATTTTTTTTTAGATTCTATATATAAGTGGTATTATTTTTTACCATCTCAAAGCATATCTAGCTTTGGGTCTCTAGCCTATTTATATTTCTTTAATATGTGTTATGATTAATTGTATGTGTAAACTTGACTAGGTTATCAGATACCCAGATATTTGGTTGACCATTATTTCTTGATGTGTCTGTGAGGGTATCTCTGGAAGAGTTTAGCATCATACTGAGTAAAGAAGATACCTTCTCCCATGTGGATGGGCATCATCCAATCTATTGAGAGCCTGAAGAAAGCAAAAAGGCAGAGAGAGGGAGAATTAGCTTTCCTTGGTTTTGGACTGGAACTTACACCATCAGTTCTCATGGGTCTCAGGCCTTCAGGCTCAGACTGGAATGACACCATTGGCTTTCCTGGGTCTCCAGATTGCAGATAACAGTGTGTGGGACTTCTCAGCCTCCATAATTCAAGAGCCAATTATTTATAATATTTCTGTCTCTTTCTCTCTCTCTCTCTCTCTCTCCATATATATATGTAGATATATGTGTGTGTATATATATATACTATATATATATATATATATATATACACATATATACATACATACATATTTATTTATTTATTTATTTATTTATTTATTCTATTTCTCTGGAGAACCCTGACATATATTTTTCAGACTGGAAATTTTCTCTTCACTCTTATAGTCAAATGTCTCACTGGTTTCTCCATTACCTAACATATAAAGTTCAGCCAGCTCCTCTCATTTTCTTGCCTTTTCCACCTCCCTGCCATTTTCTCCAGCTCTAACTAGCCTTATACATTAGAGCTAAAATTATTTTCCAGACTCTTAGAAAATTTCATTTATTCAGTTTTAGATTATTTTTAAAGATATATTATTACATTTCACATTACTATAGAAAATGATTTTTGTAGTTTGAATAAGGCACAATAATTATCCAGGGACACTGAGGGTCTGACCTAGGAGAGTCAGACTTCTGGTAAGATTCTAAGCTCCGTTTTCCTTGTATGAGAAGTGAGATATTGGATACCAAAGGGAATCTTGGGAGAGAGACAGCTAGGAGTCAACTGCAGATTCTCTAGAAGTGAAAAGGGACCCAGAAAAGTGTCACAACCCTCTTTTTCCTTAACCACGTTGAACATGGCTAATCAGTCTTAGCCCTGCACCTGGAAGCAGCCTCAACACACTGCCCTAGGAGATACTACAAATAAGTTTATCCAGATTGATGTACAAGATAAAAATCTTTTGCCCTCTTGGATCCATAATCTAGAAAGAAAGAGGTGAAATGAAGTTAACGTTAAGAAGACTGTGGGTGTGGATTTTGCTCCCAAAACTTACTGATGACAGAAGACATATTTATAATAATGTGTAATGGTGGTTTTCTGACTAGCATGAGTCAGTCCTGCCAAAAGGTCCATCCAAGAAGATACAGTCAACAATCACTAGTGTTGACTGTGATAGGTGACACCTTCAAATTACCATGTCCTCATCCTCCAAGAGATTAATCACTTTGGGTACACATGGGGACATAGCTTTCTGTTCTTCATTGGTTTACTGATGCCTATACAAGTTGTCATCATAAATGACACAGAAATCTTCTAGCAGCAAATAAATTGATGTCATTGTGGTAAATATGATTCTGTCCTCAAGACACTTCCTTTCCAGACTCCCTTGACTTCTCAGATTTCTTTTACTTCTCCACATCCGTACCTCTGGGTAGAATTTAGCGCACCGAAGAGGTACAAAATCAATGATGATGATGTGACACAATGATTTTTAATTCTACACGGCTTCAATATACTGCAGAAAAGTCAAAAGAGAAATTCAGAAATGTTTTACAAGGCATATTGCATGTGTTATTCTGGGTGCATATATAGTCCTGATGCTGCAGACAACTGCTTAGTTGTTCATTTTATTAAAAAAAAATCACAAACAAAGCTAGAGTCTCTTAAGAGCTAAAACTGAACCACATTTTGATTTTAATATTTAGAAAATCAAAAGAATATTTTGCCAAGCTTGTGATTATTTCTAATTGCCTTAGAGAACTAGCGTTCTGGGGAGGGGTTTGATAAGAAACAAAGCAAAGAGAATTGATTTTCTACAGTATTAAATTGAATACCAGTGCCACACTCAATACAGGACCATTCTGTGTCATGCCAGCTCCTCCTACAGAGGGCACAGCAGAAGAAAAGAAATGCCTGGGCAACTTTGTGGGCCAATCCCTGTGGAAGGGCTCAGGAACACATGATATCTGGGCATGCACATTTATCAAAAGATTTACACAAATTTTTTCTTAGCCTATATTACAGACATGACACAATTACTAGATTTATTAATTCCTTGTTGCAGGGACTAGGGATTTCCCCATGTGGTGGACTAATACATATTCCATAGCTCTGACATCTGGGGCTCTACACCCACCAACTTTAAGAGATTAACAGAAACACAACAATACAACTTTCCCTTTGTCTCAATACGAGTCCCCTCCCTCCCTCCCTCCTTCTCCACATCTTTCTCTTTCTCTTGCTCTTTTAAGCACTCAACAGGGTTATCTCACCAAGGAAAGCAAGAAAGTGTTTGACTGACAATCTTATTTTGTCTCCACTTGTATTTCACCTTCCATCTTCACATTTCTCATTGAAACCAGGATGAGTGGGGGGAGATGTATGGACTATTTTCCTCTCAGTATTTCAAGTCTTTGTAGAAGCACCAATAACCATTCAAGTTGTCAAGAATTCTATCAAGATCTAGGAGCAGGGCTCACAGGAGCACAACAGCATAAGGTTCTTACGTTAGACCTGGGGTCTGGGGGCCACTTCATCTTTCGGTGGGGCTAAGAGAACAGAGAATAAGATGGTCATATGCCTACTGGGATCATTGTCCTCTCATCACACCTGCTCAAATAAATGCCTTCTGCCATCATGATTCTTGTTGCCTGAGATCTCTGTTGGCAGCACTGTTCTGTTGCTACCTCCCACTTTGTTTTGTTCTTGCTCTTCAACCCTTGTGCCCTAGGTTCTTGCCCCTAAAGCAAATGTCTAAGGCAGGTGTTTCAACGTCTTAGGGAAAGCTCTCAGTCTCAGTTATTGGTAAGGTTGCCTATGGAAGCAGGCCAAGTTTCTAAAAAACAATGAAGCAAGCTCTGTCATATAGATGGTAATGGACACACAGCCTCAACATCAGAGAGACAATGTCATAGTTGTCATGAACTGGTTACTCATGTCCTGACTAAAAGGGACAGCCATAATCCTAGCCAATCTGTTACCATATAAGAATATGTGCCCATGGGCTTCCCTGGTGGTGCAGTGGTTGAGAGTCCACCTGCCGATGCAGGGAACACGGGTTTGTGCCCTGGTCCGGGAAGATCCCACATGCCGTGGAGCGGCTGGGCCCGTGAGCCATGGCCGCTGAGCCTGCGCGTCCGGAGCCTGTGCTCCACAACGGGAGAGGCCACAACAGTGAGAGGCCCACGTACCACAAAAAAAAAAAAAGAATATGTGCTCTAATTTTCCAGATCTTTTTTTTTTTTTTCAAAAGAAGCCAGAAATACAGATTTCTATGTAAACTCTTCCTATTTATGAACATTGGCATCTAATTCACATTTTAAGAAAGTGTAGTACAAGGCAAACAAAACCCATTTGTAGGTGTGATTAGCTCCATGGGCTGATAGAGTGACACTTCTGGTTTAGGACTCTATTCCCCAATTGATATGTCAGGAAATGCCAGAAAATATTGTCCAGAAGTTCAGACTTTTTGAGTAGCTTCTCTTTTTCTCAATCTACTTTTGCCCATATACTTTTACCCTCTTACACGTCTCCTCATCTGTTCAATGTCAATTCACCAAATGTTGAATTGAGTATCTCTGATAAGTGAGATACCATACAGGACACAGTAAGAAATGCGAAGATATTATTGAGAATGGATTAGACTGCTACAAAATAGACTCAAGTTCATGGTGGCTTAAACAATGGGGGTATTTATTCTTCATGTCATGCTCAGGAGTAAATAGATAAGAGGTGGTATAATACCTCCACAATGTCAGCGACCCAGAATCCATCTATACTGTGGCTCTGTTATCCCTGAGGTGTTGACTTTGACTGCATGGCCCGAGATGGTTCATTATCTACTCTAGTCAAGTAGCTCCAAGGTCACTGTGGCAAAAGAAAATAAATGGAGAAGACACATTGGATTTTAATTGGCTCTTTCTGGAAGTGACATAACTCATGCTTCAATCACATTCTATTCATAAGAGAGAATCACTTGGTTCCAACTTATTGGCATGGGAGGACCACAAATACAATTGGTGATTACTAATATTCTTTGCTACACCACCATATTCATATGCCATCTGGCAGGAATATGAATTGGCCAAGGTAGGGAATGCCCAGAAAGTACATAACCAGCTCTCCTATTCCACTGTATGAATCTTTATCACATGGTTACTTTTAGCTACAAAGCCAGTTGGCTGAGAAATATAGTTTTAATTCTGGGTGGCCATGTGCCTAGCTAAAACTTAAGGTTCTACTGGGATAGAAGAAGGAGAAAATGGATATTGGAAGGCAAGTAGAACATTTTGCTATAATGAGCTGGATAAGGTCTTTGCCCCAAAGGAACTTATTGTTTTGTGGAAAAGGTAGTTGCGTACATAAATGATTATATTGAGATTAATTGTGTTCTGTTTTAAAAGACCAGGTCTCCTATTTTATGGGGAGAGGCAATCCACTGATGATAACTTAAAGGATCAAACAAGTATAATGAGTTAGAGAAAAATGTATTCTTCAGAATACGCTGGGGTCCTAGGGAAAGTCCACCACTCCAATCAGGGGAGCTTCAATGCTGAGGAGACAGAACTATGATTCCCACAAGAAGGAAGTGGGAAGTGTCACACATTGGTAAGAAAACCTATGTTTTGTTTTCTTCCACATGGTCCAAATTTAAACTTATCATTCCAGTGTAGTATTCATAGCATATTCTTCCAATTTCAAAATGCCCTTGTTTGAGCAATAATAAATTATGTGGTCACTCTAATAATTAGAGACTGGGCTTTGGGCAAGTGGGAGAGAAGGTGGGGAGAGGAGCTAGGAAATGGTAAAATGTTGTGTGGTGCTCAATGTGATTTCTTCCCAAGATCTTGTAAGTGTTCATTAACATTATTGACTTCAGGATATCATGAGTATGACTGGGCTTCTTATGGAAAAGAGTGAATGGGATGAAGTCAGTATACTAGATGGAATGGAATCATTCCAAGATGGCAGGGGACAGAGAATCAAAAGCTGGGCAGTAATAGCTGGATGTCCAAAGGATAAGGATGTTCCAAGCATCATCAGTGTTATACCCTACACTTTTTAGTAGATACCATCTGAGCAGAGTCCTGAAGGACACTTTATCCACTGAACTGGAACTCCAACTGGGATCTTCATTTCCACGGGCTAACAAGCCCCCCCTCAGACCCTCAAATAAATCAGCAACTCCCCTACAACTTTTCTTTTTATGT
The DNA here is from genome assembly GCF_011762595.2 of Tursiops truncatus. NCBI lineage: Eukaryota > Metazoa > Chordata > Mammalia > Artiodactyla > Delphinidae > Tursiops > Tursiops truncatus. The sequence goes on from NC_047037.1 coordinate 7,834,867, forward strand.
TCATGATCATTTTAAGAGCATACCCTGGAGGCTTCTCACTTTCTCCCTTTCCCAAATAAGATTAGACAAGCCACCCCACACCAATGCTCACTACTAGTAACTTCCTTCTCCACTGCTCACTCTTATCATAGCTGATTTAGACAATGGAATGAAAATGAGAAAGCACTGGTTTGAGGCAGGTTTGTCTACAAGCCACTCAATGAAAACATGTAAACAAACAATGAACTGGCATACAGGATACCTGGGTTGGGTTTTAATTTGGAATCATCCACACTCTTTGAGAAAGTCACTTCACCTCTTTGAATTTGAATTTAAGTATTCATGAAATGATGTTTGGAGATCAGATCAGGTCTTGACGAAATGCATTCCACAAAATGCTTATTCCAGGAGATCCTGTTCTTTTAGTAGAAAAACATTTCCATTGGAGTACATGGTGAACACACATCATACATCAGAATTCCTTGAGAGAGTTCTTGTTCTAAGAATTTCTGCTTAATTGTGTCACATCTACCGTATCCCAAACAAAATATGTCCCTATTGATATTTCACACTGACAGAACAAAGCTGGCTCCATCATTTGGATGCTTTCATGGATCAGATATTCTTTCTTTTCACCCACTTCCACTCATCTGTATCCATATTGGTTTATTTCTAGTTCTTGCTTCTTCTGGTTACGCCTAGGATAGGTTATGTCCAAAAATAATTACCTGGGTGGTGCTGGGATAGCTTCATCTAAAAGCTTTAGGTTTCTCCCTTCTCAAGGTCACCACTACTCTGGGCCTTCTTCAACTCAACATTTAGAGTGTGCTTCTGAATTTTCAACTTTATTTCCTGGATTATATCTTCCCATGTTGAAATAGGAGTTGCCTATCCTTAATTTTGTCTTTTAGAATTTTTTGGAGGGGTTTGAATCCACTCTAAGCTTTTTTTTTTTTAACCAATATTTTTCTTTTTTTTTTCCTTCCAGCTCTTGTTTCTGTCAATTTTTTTTCTCCTTGGCTTAAATGGGACTCCTGTTTGGTTCTGTTACACAACCGCAGTTGACATTTTTATATCTTGTTACATGATATCAGCTATTTTTGGGGAAGGGGATGGTGGTGGTGGTTGTGGATGGTGTACTTCATAGACTATCACAATACTTTTACCTTCCAAGCAAAGTCTCAAAGGCATTTTTGGAAAGACAGATGATGAATTCTTGAAAACTTATTTGGCCTCTTTTCATAATACACTTATTATAACTAAATGCTTTGTTTTTGTTTACCAACTTTATTAAGAGCTAAACTAATTATTGATTAAGGGCATGTGAGAGTTTTAATCACCTTTACATCCAGGGGGTCTTCCACCAACTTAGATATGTAAACAAAAGACTTTCTAGAAAAAAACTGCCTGTAATCTTCTGGTTTGTGAAGATATCCCATATGCTTATTCAGAAGATCTCCCCCTCAAGTTGGCCTCAGAGAAAACTTTGAAGAAAAGTTTTAGAAAAAGCATGGGCTTGTGTTATTGCAAACAAGTTATCTAACCTTTGATCTTCATTTCCTCAACTGTATAATGGGTATAATAATACATTTTCATTTTTTTCTACTTTGAAGTGTTTTATTGAAACTCAGAAATTCAATAGCACACATTACCTAACACAAGTTGTGCTATATTTTATTTTTCCTCTTTCTATAATTAGCTTTCTAACTTTTTTTTTTAAACTAATTTCTAGGTCCTTTTACTGAAATACTATTACCTTTAAAATCTGTTTTCCTTACATTTTCTATAAAATGAGCTATTTAGTTTTATTCAATTCTGATTTTAACCACTTTTGACCTGCAAAAATGGCAATTTCATATTTTCAACCCTGCTCCTAAAAAAATGAGCCAGTATAAGTCATTAATACAAGTCTATTCTCTTAGCTTGCACTACTTCCCCTGTCATACTATTTCCCCAGCTCCTCAGTACTGTACTGCTCTTCTGTGCTCCTTAGGTTCACATATTTTCTCTATTCTCTTCTATCAAAGCTCAGGAATAAAAGACTGAAAAAAAATGTGAAAATCATGACTCACCCACTATATTTTTGTAAACATTTTTTCTCATAAAAATTAAGTGCATTTTCTGTAGAAAATTAGGAAGGTACAAAAGATTAAAAAAACCCTTATAATTAATCATATTCTGTCAGCCCCTTCCAAATTCATTACTAATGTTTCCTAGGTAAATAGAAAGATATAGAAATATAACATGCTAATATATGGGGGAGGAGAGTGTTTTCATTTTAGTTTTTAAAAATAAGTTTATTTTATAGCCACTATTTTGTATCATTTCTAAATTTCATATATTATTAATATTTTCAATGCCATCAATTATTTTATATATCTCAACATATTTTTAAATGTTGCATGATATTTCATGTTAAGTGGTCATTAAATTTATTTAAACAATCCCCTGGATGTTTATACATGCTTTTTGGTTGTACAGAATGCATCATGATGAGAATTCTAATAAACCAATGTCTGCACCAAGCCACAATTCTTTGTTAAGAACAGACTACTACAATTGGAAATTTTTGGCCAAGGTTACCCAAATGTTACTAGCTTTGATAATTTAAATTGCCCTACAGAAAATTTGTACCAGTTTACAAATCCAAGGGCAGTTTATGCAATTCTTTCCTTAGACCAGCAGTTCTCAAAAGTTTTGGTCTCAGACCCCTTTACTCTGAAAACTTATGGAGATTCACCAAAGTTCTTTGGTTTTAGTGAGTATTATATATATTAATATTTAGCATATATGAAATTAAAACTGAAAATTTTGTAAATGGTTATATATTAATTGATTTAAAAATAACAATAATAAACTTACATATTAATGAAAATAACATCATAAAAATTAATTGTGTCTTTCAAACTAAAAAATCTCTTCACTATCTGGCTTAATGGAAGGCTGCAGGATTCTCATACTTGCTTCTATATTCAATCTGCCTTTGGTTGAAATATATAGAAAGAAAGTTCTGACTCACACAGAAATGTGGCTGAAAGAGGGGAAAGTATTTTAATGACCTTTTCAGATAATTATAGCTGTTTTTCTTTGATACTACCTGAAACTCAACAAGTGGAAGTTTCTTAAAGATTAGTTGTGAACTGGAATCAGAAGTCAACGTTCCATACTCTGTTGAGTTAAAATTCAGTGGTCTATCTTGACTTAAATGGATCTTTTACTCATTCATGATTATGTAAAATCATGTGTTGAAAAATCTTGTTTTCCAAAGTTATGCAGATCTTCCAATTTTTGAAACATTTAATTATAGAATATAAAAAAATCACATATATTAACATCATCATTGATCTCATCAGAAAAGTCTTTAAATCTTGGGGAGCTGTCAAAGCAGTGTGGCTTGCAAGCTTGAATTTTATGATTGGCCATAAATACTATCAGTTGTTTTTCTTGAAACCACAAACCACTCCATTTATTTTCAAGACAATATCTGCCAAAGATACAAGTCTGAATACCCAGTTTGTCTGTCCATCATTCTTTCAGGTAAAAATGGTGGTCCTTGAATAAGAATGGCTAGTGCAGTTCACATGTCAAATGATCACACAAGTGATTTTTTCGCGAAAATTGTCACACGCAGTAGAAGGGCTTTAATGTTCTTCCTATTTCATCATAGAATATTAAAAAGATCCATACTTAAGGGTTGAGATGTAATGAAATTAACATTTTTAGAAATTCACTAAGGACTTTCTTAAATGAAACTGGCTTTATTTTTTCTGCAGCGTATAGTTGGTAAAGAATACAATTACCATCAGTACAGTTTTTTTCCCACGGCCTTAATTTGTTCTAAGGCATCATTGCTTTTGCACAATTAATACAAGTATCAGCACAGTGATAAGGCAAATAGTATCTTAGTATTACTATGAAAATGATTTTCCTTTTCCCCTGAAAAGGAAAGAGGGGCTCTTGCTATCATATTATTATTACCATTATTAAAATTATTCTTCCTATTCCCCCTTCAGTCAATGGGGATAGGAATAGATTAAAAGAGTTATTTTTCGCTCCCCTTCCCAGCAATATTTGCCATTTAATTTTATCGAAGAACAAAAACAAACTTCTCAACTGATGGCAAAAATACACCATAAAGACAAAGGCTTTCGGATTCAAAGAGAAGCAGGAGAGAAAGTAAACATACATTTACTTAAAAAAATGATTATTTATGTGTTTAAAGTACAAATTAGTTTGGTAGAGGACATCTCATGTCTGTTTTATTTCCATATCCCTCAGACTGACAATGGGATGCCTATCAATTAATTCATTTAGAGAGCCATACACCACAAAAAATAAATTATTTGTCCTCTGGAGCTTGTCACAAGGGGATTTTTAAAAAACCATTAAACAGAAAGACAACTGTTCATCTTAGAAAGATGAAAGACCAGTTCCTCCTCCTCAGCTGGTAGTTTCTTTGTAAAAATGATATCTACCTTGTATGCATGTTATAAAGTATGTTCATATACAAGTTACTTAGCTGTTTTTTTTTTTTTGTTTTCTGTGTTTTTTTTTTGTGGTACACGGGCCTCTCACTGCTGTGGCCTCTCCCGTTGCGGAGCACAGGCTCCGGACGCGCAGGCTCAGCGGCCATGACTCACTGGCCCAGCCGCTCCGCGGCATGTGGGATCTTCCTAGACCAGGGCACGAACCCACGTCCCCTGCATCGGCAGGCGGACTTTCAACCACTGCGCCACCAGGGAAGCCCTACTTAGCTTCTTGTAAGCTCACTTTTCTTATATGTGAAACTGGATTAGTAGCAACACTTTGTATTTAATAAAATAATGCTTATGATACGTTTAGCACTTTGCCTTGCACCTACTAAGTTCTCAGCCACTGGTCATGGTGGTCGTAATAGTAGTAGTAGGATCAGTAGAAAAAGTAGCAAATGCAGGAGTTGGTGTTTTAGAATTAGTAACTGAGGTCTGATAATGTGAAGGGACTCTTTCATGGTCACCCAGAAAAGCAGAGATGGAGTTGGTCTTCAAACGCAGGCTATTTTCACTCCATGACCTAAATTCTCCCTTCCGTGGTACAGCTGTACTTCTGGGGCTCTAAGAAAGTGTTCTCAGCTCTCCTGTTGATTTGATCTCCTAACACCTGATGGTGGGCTTCTCTCAAACAACCTATATTCCAGGTACAGTCACCCCTCAGTATTGGAGTATTGGTTCCAGGATCACCCGCGGATACCAAGACTGTGGGGATGCTCAAGTTCCTTTTATAAAATGGCGATTGAATTCCATCCGTGGTTGGTTGAACCCGCGAATGCGGAACCCGCAGATAAGGAAGGAAAATTCTATCTCTACACTGGGCCCCTCTTCCCCATACATTAGTTCCGTATTTCCATAGCCCTACAGAAATGGTGCATTTACTTGTAAACCCGGAGTAGTGCAGTGTTAACAGCATGAACTTTGGAGTGAGCAAACCGAAGTCAGAATCCAGCTTTCTGCTTCCTATAAACATGATACTGGGCAAATGAAATCATCCCTTCCTTATCTGTTAAAAAAAAATGTTACTAGTCTTGCTTGATGGAATCGTGGAAGATTGTTAAAGGAGGTAGGATCTGGTAACAGATTAACTCAGGCACACAGAGCCAGGCACACAGTGAATGGTAAATAAACAGCTATTTGACGTCTAACTCTCACAAAAAAATTTGCTCTTCTGAGTCCTGATTTTTGGTCTCCTAGACTAAATATCTTCACTATTTTCCTCCGTCTTCAGTTCCCAGACACATCACAGAATTATAAGAATATTAAAAACTCAGGACTATACCTACACAGAATTTTCCATAACCTTCTTTCTGCTTTGAGCTCCTAAAGCTATTTCATAGAAAAGTGACCTTATTTTTAAATAGAGGGGGCAATTGAAAATCAGTGAACGGACCTACCCCCTAATGATTTTTTTCTCAGACATAATTATAATAATTAGCATTATAAAGTGCTAATTATCTTTGGACACAGAGGACCTGCACACCAGAGACAGAGGTCCGCATTAAGTAAAGTGGATTTCACTTTCCTCAGTTAGGAGATTTCTCTATTTTCCTCTTTGTAATGATGCAAAAGATACTTAGTCCACCAAGCCTCATTTAAAAACTTTTTCCAGTTAAGGAAACTGTCTGCTGGCCATCCATGGCCAGTCTCCATATTGAGCCTGTGTAGATACAAAGAAATTGTTCTATACGCATTGCTTTTTGTTCAGTGATTGTTCTGTAATTGTGGGCCAGTACCTAGAACCTGGGAAGAATCCAAAGCTGTAAAGATCATGAATTTCTTGCTTAGATGGCAGGTCATTCTGATTAGCAATATGAATTGGCACCATCCTACTCCATCAGTCTTGGAAATTTGAGGGGTGGTTGTTGAATGTGTCAGGTGTATAGGAGAGAAACTCAATGTGTGGTAGGTAAAAGTTCAAGCTCAACAGGACTTAAGCAGTCATGTATTTCAACCATTTAATTTTACAGAGAAGAATTGAGGTACAGGACTACGTGATGGGAGAACCAGAATTGGAAACTCGAGCTGCTGATGCTTTCAGGCAAATTTTTATCACACTGCTTTGGGCTTTAGGTCAGAGGACTTTTATTAAGTCAAGTCAGGTCATGTATTAAAGTGTAGAAAAGGGATAGACTAAGGAGTAAGGCATTGGTGTAAGGCAATGAAGAGCCTACCTCTGAGCTCCCCTTTATTACCTGGTGTCAGCAATGGAATAATTGTTAATATTATCTAGTCCTCACTTCATTAACATGGAGACATTGGATACTGAGGCAGAATTTAAAACAGAATATTAGCAATGCAGGGCCGTAGAGAGCCATGCACGTTTTCTGAGGGCCCCAGACACCTACATCCTTAGTTCAAAGTTGTTCTCTATTCAACATAGAAACCTGTCTCTGGCTTCAGCCTAGAGATAAGATACTCTGTGATCCTTAAGTGGGGTCAGTCTTATTCCCAGACAGATTTATTCAATTGGAAGTTGGGTTAGGTCAAAATCTACCTCCTCAAAATGACCATTCACTGAAACTGTTCTGAACATTGAAACACAAGCAAATAAATGTCTTACTTTTAAAAAACCTTTCAATTAGTTTAAAATATAAACATGATCCCCTTAAGTTTTCCCTAAGCCAGTGTTTTTCAAACTGAGCTGTGTCAGAATCCCCCGGAGTATTTGTTGAAACACCCATTGCTGGCTCGCAGCCCCAGAGCATCTGATTCAGTAGGTCTATAGTGGTATCTGAGAACTGCTTTTCCAACAAGTTCCCAGGTGATGCTGACCTTGCTGGTCTGAGGACCACACTTTGAGACCCCCAGCTCCAAGCTAATCAATCCACTCCATTGTACATTTTGAGTCACGCTTTCCTAATCTGATGCCATTTCATTTGTCCCTTTAGAATGCTTTAGAAATTTCAGTTATCTTTTTTATAGTTTTTATACTTGTTCAATCTTTCCTTAGTGGACATGTATGGCTTTTCTACTTGAGGGGGAAAAAGTGCATTTAAAAAAATAAAGTTAAATGTGTAATTATCAATATAAAGCAAGATGACTAAAAATAATTTATCTAATTAACATGTTTTCATAGCCTTTATAAAATGTGTTTTATTTGAACTAGAATGCATTTTCTAAGTAAATTATTTCTATTTCCATCAGTGAACACTGTGGTGATTGGGGGAAACAACATACCTTTTTGGTATTAACTTTATTTTCAAGTTCTGGAGTTTATGGCAATACGAGAAGACCTAAATTTGTAAACAGAAAACCTGATTTTGAAATCCAGACCCCTGGGTTTTATGGACACTGTGATGTGTTTTGACTGTGTGTCTTTAGACAATTACTTGGTTTCCTCATTTTCAAATGGCAATGAATTGTAATGGCTACCCTTTATACTCTGTACAGAAGTGGGGGGAAACACAGGAACACCTGTATATCTACAAAGACTTTGCAAATTTTGTTTTATCTCTAATGCTTACTCACCTGGCCATTACTTTCATTTTCTTCATCTGGAATTCCATTTTGTGAGAAGAAAATAACGTGAGTTCATTGGCTTTAGAAACGTCTTCAGACACGAGCCTTCCACTGGCCGAGCACATGGTGAAAACGTGTCATCTAACTAAAGTGAATCTCCGGTTCCACCAAGTTAATGAATGTGCACTGTCTCCAGGGAACACCCAGTCTACCGGCCATGGGCACATGTTATCTGTGCCTTTCAGCAACCGATGTAATGAGACTTTAGTTACCACTTGGAGGCCATAGGTAGAGTCTGTAATTCCACCCAAGTTTTATTTGTTTGTTTGTTTTTTAAGTATCGTAGAGTATGGGTTTATTTAAAAAAAAATTAAAAACGTTTTATTATATATTGGAGTATAGTTGATTAACAATGTTGTGTTAGTTTCAGGTGTACAACAAAGTGATTCAGTTATGCATATACATGTATCTATTTTTTTCAAATTCTTTTCCCAGTTAGGTTGTTACAGAATGTTGAAATGTATGCTCTCTGATAAGAATGACAGTGGTTTGATACAATTCCTTCTCCATGACTGAGGGGGAAAGAACACCAAAGTTTAGGAATGTGACTTGGTGACGCTCCAATTCAAGAAATCATAAGATGAGCTTTGATGGACACGTTTTATAGGACAGGGCTGAGGTCATTTTTAAAATACTATACAGACTTCTACCAACCCTTGAAGAAAAAACATGGGGAGAAAATCAGTTGGGTCAGCTGAGTATTCCTTCCTGAGTGTGCTATAGACGTTACTCGCATAACTCTCCAGGTAGTAGCTCTGGAAAAGGTCTACAACTTATTTTCAGACAGCTCCTTTTTATTCTTTATAACCACTTTTTCACCAAAATGACATTAAATAGGTTATTGAAAATGATATTTTGACATTATTGCTTTAGGCAAAGATACACTCACCAATTTACGCCACCAGAGTTTCTAATCAGAAAAATAATCACTTGAATCTATTTGAATTGCTTCTGTGCTTGGCTGAGCCCAAAATAATTTGCTGTGCATATAAATACACAAGTGAGAAGGTTGGGGAAGTGCCATTTGTACATCTCTTTTGTTCTCGGTTGTGTGTATCTGTGTGTGTGTGTGTGTGTGTGTGTGTGTGTGTGTGTGCGGGCTGTTTCTGTGTATTTTGAAAGGCTCTCTTGCTTCACCTTTATTTTGCCTTAGAAGACTTTTTTTTCTCTGTGCTGGCTTTATTTTTAAGACTAGTTTGAGTTCAAGACCACTATAAGTTCACAAAAGGTTCAGAACAATTCATGAAGAAAGTGATGCAAAAAGCATTTAAAAAAAAAAAAGGCTTCTTTACAGTTCTTTTCCACCATGTAGCACCCACCACTTCCTATTAAGTCTTTTCTTCCTCTTGTATTGAGTGCCATGAACTTTCAATCCATTGCATTTGAAGTACAAGCTCTACTTGTTAACCTTCAAGTTACTCTTTGTTGCTTTTACTGTTCAATTGGTGTACATTTCAATGGATTTTTTCAATTGGTATATTTTGAAATATATTGATAATTGATATCTACATCTATCTATCTATCTATCTATATATAATTGATATATTTGGGGTATAATGCATTGGGATGGAACATGCCATCATTTTTCTGTTTAAAATTATAAGAAATCTTTCTTTAATTTAACAATTTTCCCTTAAGGATAAAGTTATCAGGAATATATAAAAATCATTAAGTGAGGTATATGTGTACATTTAAAAAGCACAGCAAAAAGATGTGGGAATTTACCCAGGTAGAGGGATAGAACTTTGGAGCTCCTTTGCCTGATTCCTAGGATGAATCGATTCTTTATTACTGGATATTTCATTGAATTTCCTCCTTCCCTTTCAGTCTGCACGTCAAATATTTACACCTGAATGATGCTCAGCTCTGTAAAAGCTAGGCTGCTGGATCAGCTGCTGTCTCAGACAGTCTTAACATGTATCTTCAGTGTGTCTTCAGACAGTTATTTTTCCTCTGTTCAATTTTGCTCATCTTACTTAACTTTTCAAGTGCCACTGTTCCCTTTTTAAATGTGATATTGAGAAATGCAAACATTATTGGAAGAGAGAGTCTTACTAGCATAATTGTGCATTATCTCCCTTTTATATTGCAGATGGAAAACATTAAACCTAGAGGGAATAGAAATCTGCTCAATCAGATATTGACAGTACAATTTCCTTTAAAAATACTTACCTGTGGAGAAGAAAAATACTGTTTTATTAAAGGTGACAACTTTCCATCATTTAGAAAAAGAGCCAAATGACATAGGGAATTAAAATTCTGTCTTCCGGGAGCCAGACTTCCTTGCTGATGGTACTGCTTCCCTTTTGCAATTTGGTATTTTAGTTGGGAATTTGGGTGGAAGGAGGGAGGACTCCTATAAGTGGTATATCATAATTTGGGGCTCAGAGGAGTACTTGGAAAGGACACAGTGCTCTGTCCCATGGCTTAGATTAAGTTTCTAGTCACAAAAACTGCTTACCAAAAAAATTTAACAGCTTTATCAAAGCATAATTGACAAACAGTACACTACACAGATTTAAAGTGTTCAATTTGATCACTTTGATCTATGTGTAAAACCATGAAACCATTGCCAACATCAAGACAGTGAACACACCGGCCCTAATAGTTTCTTCACCTCTGACCCTGGTCTCAGACAATCTGCTTTCTGTTGACTATGGATTCATTTATGTTTTCTAGAGTTTTATATACGTGGAATTATATAGTGTATATCCTTCATGTCTTCCATTCTGCATGATGCTTTTTAGATTCATCCAGGCTGTTGCCTGTATCAAGAGTCCATTGGTTTTAAATGTAAAATAGCTAGCTAGTGGGAAGCAGCTGCATCACCCAGGGAGATCAGCTCAGTGCTTTGTGACGACTTAGAGGAGTGGGATTGGGAGGGTGGGAGAGAGGTGCAAGAGGGAGGGGATATGGGGATATATGTATACATATAGCTGATTCACTTTGTTGTACAGCAGAAACTAACACAACATTGTAAAGCAATTACACTCCAGTAAAGATGTTAAAAAAAAAAAAAGAGTCCATTGGTTTTTATTGCTGATTAGTCTTTGTGTGGGCATATGCTTTCATTCATTTTGGGTAAATAAATAGAAATGGAATTTCTAAACAAATAGAAATAGGTGCCTATTTATTTTTAAAGAAATTGCCAAACTCTCTTCTAAAGTGGTTGTACCTGAAAAACAAACTGTACAAAATACCTTAAATAATGGTTTTTAAGATAGTAGACAATGTGGGTAGGTAATTTGTTCTCTGTTACTCCATTTTTGCCAGAAACAGAGGACTGGTAATTATTTTTAATTAAAAAAAGAACATTTAAGGAAAACATGATATTTCAATATCTTTTTCAAAGGAGAATGTGAGACTTTACTTGAAGAGATAGCATGAAGAAGTGTTAGCCAGACTAGAGTTTTACTCCACTGCCATGTTCTCAATGGTTCATATAGAAATCTGAAATTTCATATAACTGAACATTTTGGAAGTTTGATAAATGATCATTTTCATTCTAATGATAATTCTGATTAACAATAACCTTCCAAAATATAAACTTTGCCAGTTAAAAAGGGACATTTTTCTTTTGTGTAATTTCCAATGTGAAGGTTTTTTTAATAGAGTAATACTTTAATTTCCCGAGTCTTTCTTTCAAACTGGAATGCTTGTAGAAGTCTTTGAAAAATACAAACATTCAACATCGTTCCTTCTCTCTAAAAATATGGTTCTTACAGAATAAAGATGTTTCTCAGACATGAAAATAGGTAAGCATAATTTTAGGAGTTCAGAAGTTAAATGGGAATGAAATTTAGGAAGCTGGATGCATCAGAGCTTTAGGGAGAAGTGTCTAGCTTAAGACCTCTGACAAGAAATAACTAGACACTGGCAGGAGAAATGGCTCTTACTTAGCTCATCTTAGCAGAAGCTCTACACATGTGGAATATAAGTATCAAGGATCTTCATAAAGATGCATGTTTGTTAGCTCTTCATGATGTTGACTCATTTTCTTCCCTAACCCTTCCTACTCCCACCAAATATCCCACAACCAAATTCCAGGGTATCCATATCCTTTCGGACAAGTTTTCTGTCTGACTACTCATAGAATTATTTATCTAACCCAACCACCCCCTTCCCCACAACACACACACACACACACACACACACACACACACACACACCCCATCTTCAATCTAGTTTCTATAAATGTGGTTATCACTAATTCGGCTTGCAACCACCGAAGAAGAAATCAGCTCCATTGACCCAAATAGTTGTCTCAGAAATCCCTAAAATCATCATTGTTCAAGGCTTGACGTACTGTCTTCATTAGCCCAGCCGTGTGTCCATCATAAATCCCATCAAAGAGTTGACCGTTTTCTCCACACTGTTTTGAAAGTCTAATTTGAATGTTAACTAGCCCAGCAGTAATACAATTTGGATTGTTAACAGCAGCCTCCAGACTCAGAGACAGTTCAAATGACCATTATCTGGAAAACCGAGACAGAGTGAAAAGCTGTTTCTTATTATGATGTTTAATTTACAAATTAAAAGCTCCTCAAACCCTCATTTCAGAGCTTGTCCTATTTGGGGCACTGGTGGTGGATAATAAATATTGTTCTAAATAATAAAATTGTTTTAAAATGTAGATGGCAAAATAATTATACTTAAGTTGACAACTTTTAAAATTTTCTTAGAAATTTTAGAACAATTATGGGATCAAAATTGTTGGGGGCATTATTAGCTTATAAATAAATATGTGGATTAATATAATATATACTTAATTTATCTTTAAGTTTTCCTTTAACGATTCTGCATAGAATTTATATAAAGTCCATCCTAGATTGTGAGGAAACATTTGCCTTTAAACATGTAGAGAAGTACATGTCTTTGAGATTGGTATGATTCTTTTGAAATATATATATGAGCTAAGATCATATAGAATGTCAAAGATTATGAATGATGATTCTTGCCTTGCTGGTCTACAGTGGCGCAGGATTATTATCTGGGGAGAGTTCACTTGTTAGACCAGTATTTTTCAAATTTCAGAGATTGATACATAAATTTTTGTGGTAGACAGGATCTAATAAGGCAGCCCCCAGAGTCCCCTCCTCCTGGAACTAACCTCTCACAAAATTGCTTCCATTTCAGTGTGTACAGGATGTGTGATGTGCTTCTGACCAATAGAATATAGTAAAAGTAACAGGGCATATGCGATTACATGCATGTGACCATTTTATATAAGATTATAGTACTTGCTTTGCAAGGAGAGTCTTTCTTTGGCTGGCTTTAAAAAGCAAACTGCCAACTTGGGAGCTTCCTTACGGAAAGGGTCACATGGCAAGAAACTTAGGGCAACATCCAGCCAATAGCCAGCAAGAAAACAGGCCCTTAGTCCCACAGCCTGCAAAGAACTGAATGCTGCTAAAAACCAAATGAGAGAGGAAATGAATCCTTCCCCAGTCGAATCTCAGATGAGACTGCAGCGCTGGTGGATGCCTTGATTCCAGACTTGTAGAGGACAGAGCTGTGGCATACATGGATCCCAGACCCACAGAAACTATGAGAAATAAAAGTGTGTTCTTTAAGTTGCTAAGTTTGTGACAATATTGTTACACAACAACAGATAATTAATACAGTGTGTTATAAAATAATTTTGGTAAGTGGCAATCTGCAATTTAAAAAATGAAATAGAGTAGATGAATAGACTAAAACAGAATAGAATAAAATGGAAAAATTGTAAGCACATTTTATTAAAATTTTACTTTAATTGTATCTATGTACTACATACATATATGTGTCTATATTGTGTCACAATGTAAATGCATTTCATAATGTGGATTGTGGTAAAAAAAATTTAATAAAAACCACTAGAAAGACCCCTTGAAGTTTTAAATGTGCATATTCTCATGTACCCATGACCACTTTACTGACTCTGGATCCTGCAGGGGTATAGGACCAGCTCTGAGAAGGTTGGAATATAGAAGACTCTCACCACATTTAGAGGATTTTAGATCTTGAAGGATTAATAAGAAGGTGATATTTGGAGTAAATTATACAATTCCCCAGTGTTCAGTAGTCAATTTAAAAACATATGGAGACAGAACTAGGCAAGAATTTAAGTTCTATATTAGATCTTTTTTCCCCAAAGTGTAGTACTCATTTCACAGGTGGCCCTGTATGATTTTAGTTTTTACATAGACAATTTAATTTTTTCACACTTATGCATTCATCTTAATGAGTATCCAAAAAATGCCAACACTACTGCTGCAGTTGGGATCAATGTTAAGTAGTGCTTGTTTTCAGCAGAGTATTGCATGCTCTTTCGACGGTATGCAAATAAGGCAAACATCAGAAAGGTGATTTGAAAATGTCTGAAGTGTGAAAGTTGGGCAACAATTTTGCAGGCCAAACTTAGGTTTAACAAAAAAATGGAAGCTCAGAGAGGTTAGGAAGACTTGCCTTGCTCACTGTTCCTCCTGAGATCAAACACTGGAGATGAGGACTGTGCCATTGCCTAAGTTTACATCAATGGTAGACTCTCTTGAATTAGATTCTTTACATGGTAGGGAATGTGTATGTGCTTGTGATATGGGTAGAATACGAGGGGGGATGTGAGGCATGAGTATGTGTGTTTTCTGGGAAATTCTGTATCAGGCACTGTGTTAGACATAGCCAACAAGACAGCTAAGGCATGTTTCTTGCCCTTTCAGTTTACAAATCGAGGTTATCATAGTTAGTCATGCACCGCAAATGTTCAATAAATTGTTCCTCTTTTGAGGGTCATGTAGAAGATACAACAAAAAAAGTTGGCTTTTACATCGAAAGACGTGGGTTCGGATTCTAACACCACAATTTGCTGGTCTTATGATCTTGGATAATTAAACCTCTGTGAGCTTCATTTTCCTCATCTATATAATAGAGATCTGAGTCCTTTCTTTACTAAATTGTGTTTTAGTCAAGTTATCTAGAGAAATAGAATCAATAGGATATATATATGTGTGTGTGTGTGTGTGTGTGTGTGTGTGTGTATACACCCCCCTATATATATATATATATATATATATACACACACATAGAGAGAGAGAGAGAGACAGAGAGAGACAGAGAGACAGAGAGTGATTGGTTTATTTATTTTAGGGAATTGGCTCACGTGATTATGGAGGGTGGAAAGTCCAAAATCTGCAGGATGGGCTGGCAGGCTGGAGTCCCCAGGCTGCAGGTTAAGTCCAAGGCCGTCTGCTGCACAATACCCTCTTGCTTGGGGAGGTCAATCTTTTGTTCTAGTCGGTCTTCAACTGACTGAATGAGGCCCACTCATATTATAGAGAGGAATATGCTTTACTCTAAGTCCACTGATTGAAATATTAATCTCATTCAAAAACACCCTCTCAAAAACAACCAGAATGATTATTTGACCACAAATCTGAGCATTGTGGCCCAGCCAAACTGACACATTAAACCTGGCCATCCCAAGTCCACCCCCCATGAACTTGGCATCCATACACATATCTTTACACTGTCCTTAATCTCCAAGTAAAGACAATAGCAAGGTCTTACTTACACCTAACATGATATAACTATCGTGTGTGCACATCAAACATACTAATTCCTTCCTCAGAAAAGGATGCAAAGCCTTTGTATGATGGCTACTCCTCTCCTTGATATCCCATAATTTAAATACTATGATGTAAATTTAACAACACTTAAATGCTATGATATATTTTCAGTACATCTTATGTTATATGATAAGAGGGTAAGAGAGAGAAGAAAACAGATTTTATATATATAATTATATATTATTATATATAATACATATTATTATATACCCTATTATAATATTATATATTATAAATATAAATTGTTATGAAGATTAAATGACATAAAAAATATACAGCACCTAGAACTTTCTAGCACATAGATGTTGTTACTAAATGCTGTTTCTCCACGTTGTACCCTAATTTAGGATCCATCTCTGGCTATAGTGTCATACACTAGCCATGATAAGAATTAGCCTCTGTACAAGTGTGAGCGTAAGAATTTGTATGTGGTGTGTGCTTACACATTTTGGTCCATAATAGATTACATGTGCAGTAATTCGGTGCCTCTTTCTTTTTATATAAAATATCATTCTACTGAATTGCTTGCATTTTAGACCATGTAAGCACAATTGTGGAATTCTTGGCAGAGGAAGCCAAAGTTTTTAAGAATCTGAAACTAATTTCTTAAAATTCTGCATGCAGGTCGTGAAATAGACCTAAAAGATTGCATGGGAAATAGACAGCTATATATCTATCTGAATTTTTCATTCTAAAATGGTGATAATGAAGATTATGTGTGTGTATGTGTATATGTGTGTGTGTGTGTATGTGTGTGTGTGTGTGTATACACAGTCAGCCTTCTGTATCCATGGGTTCCACATCCACGATGGAAAACATTCAGAAAAAAAGAATTCCAGAAAGTTCCCAAAAGCAAAACTCAAATTTGTTACTTGCTGGCAAGTATTTGCATTGTATTTACAACTACTTACATGGCATTTAAATGTATTAGGTACTATAAGTTATCTAGAGATGATTTAAAGAATATGGGAGGATGTGCATAGGTTATATGCAAATACTACGCCACTTGATATAATGGACTTGAGCATCCGAGGATTTTGGTATGGGAGGTGGTGTCCTGGAACCAGTCCCCCATGGATACCGAGGAATGACTGAATATGTATATGCACATAAAATGGCTGACTTTAAATCTGCATCTGATACTTGAAACTTTACATAATTCTTTCAAATGTTCAATCTAACTATATATTCACAATTTAATTGAAAACCCTGCTAACATTATATATGTTACCCCCTATTCTATCCTAGCTAATCTGAAAAATAAAAATAAATTGGACTGGGCTTCCCTGGTGGCGCAGTGGTTGAGAGTCCGCCTGCCGATGCAGGGGACACGGGTTTGGGCCCCGGTCCGTGAGGATCCCACATGCCGCTGAGTGGCTGGGTCCGTGAGCCATGGCCGCTGAGTTTGCGCATCCGGAGCCTGTGCTCCACAACGGGAGAGGCCGCAGCAGTGAGAGGCCCGCGTACCACAAAAAAAAAATAAAAAATAATAAATAAATTGGACTTTGAGCATTTAATCCAGATATAATATAAAGCACTCTACCTCCATGTACTTTGCATTTAAATTCTCTTTTCCACTTATAAACTGTCTTTTCCCCAATAAGGCAAGAAACACATGTCTATGCGAAAATTCTATTTCTTCCTTCATAACACCCTTCCTAGTTCTACTGTATGAGTGTATCATGTAGGAAATATTTTTTCTATTAATTAATGTCCTTCACGTTTAGAATGGTTTTTTTTAAAGCTCTCCAAACCTCTCATGCTCTTTAGAAAATATCTCCTCACATAGAAATGCTTAAGTCATTACTTGATACCACAAAAATTAAAAGTATTTATTCAGACAGGTTTATTTTGTCTTTCTCTCTGCAGTGCCCACTATTCTCCCTCCTCACAGGCTCAGACAAATACGATGAGGGTGAGAAAAGTCTCACTCACACACCTGCATGAAAGTCTATGGAAACTCTTGCATATGAAGAGCCATGAAGGCTAGTTCATACTATATCTTTCCTACCAGCCCAAATTATAATAATCAGGGTGGTTAATGATTGGGAATTTAAATTCTGCTTTCTTATTTCCAGTCATTATGCTAAGATCACATAAATAAATAAATTTTAGCTGCGTGTAGGGCAAGAAAATTTTTTCAAATTCACCCAGTCAAGTTATTCTGAACCTAATCTTTCCATGTCTTGCAAAATCAGCTATATCTGGTTGTTTTCACAATTTCCTGATTAAATCTGTCAATAGATTTTCTGCTGCTCATTCTGTTACTTATCCAGAGCATTAATGAACTTCTCTCCCTCCTGTGGATCCATAAATATTTCTATTTTATTATCAAAAACAGCCCTTAATTGGACTAAAAATAGAATTGTAGATCTATCTGCTCCACCTAAGTAGCAAATTAACTTTTCTGGCTCCAAAGTCACCATTTATTTATTCATAATTCACCAATATTTATTGCCTGCCTACCACATGCCAGACACCACTCCTGGGCCTCGGGATTAAGTGTTGAAAAGGGCAAGCAGAGCTACTGCTCTCACGGATCTTAGATTCAGTAAGAAAGAGAGTTAATACACATGTCACCAATAAAGCAGAAACTTCTAATGATGACAAGTTCTGTAGGGATATAGGAGAGGAAATCTGGAACACAGTGACCAGATGGAGGATGGGAGGGATGTGAGCCGAGGAAGAGTGACCTAGAAAGTCCTTTTTGAAAAGGTAACATCTGAACTGGGCCCAGAAAGATGAGAAGGAGGCAACCAGGCAAAGACCCAGGGAAAGATTTTTCAGAGAGCAGGAAGGGGCGTTGCAAAGGCTAGAGTCAGGAACTTGGTATTTGTGAGGACAATAAAAAAGAGGTCTGGGGCTTCCCTGGTGGCGCAGTGGTTGAGTCCGCCTGCCGATGCAGGGGACACGGGTTCGTGCCCCGGTCCGGGAAGATCCCACATGCCGCGGAGCAGCTGGGCCCGTGAGCCATGGCCGCTGAGCCTGCGCGTCCGGAGCCTGAACTCCGCCACGGGAGAGGCCACAACAGTGGCCCGCGTACCGCAAAAAAAAAAAAAAAGAGGTCTGATTGGAATGAAGTAAACAAGTAACTACAATTAAGATGAGGTTGGTAATTTTTCAACTGCTTGTCCTTAATAATATTGGCTAAAATATATTGGGCTCTGATATGAGCCCTGGTACCTTCATTCATTCCTTATCTCAATTAATTCCAAAATAACTATGTAAGGAGGCTAACTTTTATTATTATCATTTTCCAATGGACTAAATTGAGGTTTAGAGAAGTGAGTTGTTGAAGGATAGTTAACTATATTTAATTGTAAGAGGACCTACCCAAACTGAACAAAGCCTAGTTCCTTAACCAGTAAGTTACACTCCCAACTTGACATCTTTTCTACTAATAATTTTAACTGCTGTTACCATGTTTTATATATTACTTTTGCAACTAGAGTTTAGACACTTTTGTTGTAAGGCTCCTATACACAGTACCTTCAGCATCTGTATAATACCTTACTTACTGGTAGGAGGCAGTGAGATGCTGGTAACCGTTTAGCAACTAACCCCCATCATCCCCCAGGAAAGCCCTGATTTGTGGTGTTTGTTGATTCCCATGGTGTAAATACTCTCACAATGGCTTATTTCAACTTAACGATGAGTCATCTGGTAAATGTGCAGTTGAGAAGGGATGTGCCCAGTCAACTCTTAGGAGCCAGTAGGAACAGCCTCCAGCACAGGACATGCCCAATAAATATTCATCTGGAAGAAGACGACCCACAGGAAAAGAGTTTGGAATCTCGTTGATGAAAGTCAGAATCCCAAAGACATTTTCTTTCAACAAAATGCATTTCGTTACTCTCCAGCCTCTAAATTTACTAGCTGGGAAAAAAGGTAGAGGCAACGCTTTAAAAAACAGGTGACTTTGCCCCCTGATTTGTGCCAGTGAGATTTTTATCACTGCCCCCTGAGACGTTTTGCTATTGGGTTTGCTTATTATCGTGGGACTTGTCTTCTCGAATGTAGCACACACAAATGGTGATTGCAAAATGAAGACGCACAGCACCTTAGGTACCTATATAAGTTCAGGATGGTTGTGCTAATTGAGAATATAGGAGACCAAGCCCCCGGATACAGTACCTAAGGAATCGTTTTACAACATGAAAGACGTTAGACAATATGGACTGTCTATGAATGAGCTGGAATCTTTGCGGTGGGGGTAGAGAAACTGCCTTCCGAGTGCAAATTCCAACGTGGAATCGCCAAATAATTCATGACAGAGTTACAACATATGCTCTCACGATAGAGTGGGAATTACAGGACACAGAGAGCAAGTAAGCAGCAGAACCTCCGTGAGTTACGGCACCTTATTGCCATTATAAAACATCTTTATTGGGAGGGAAAACACAATATTTTGGTAGAAGGAGATGCAGTAGGTAGTCTGGATTGCTCACTTATGGTAGAATGTGCAATTTTACAGCTGGGATATGCCCGTATGCTTTGTGTCTTCCCTGATTCACAGCCTATCCTGAGCAGGCATTGAATACACACGGTTTAATCCATAAAGCAATCAAAGTGTTTAGGTAGAACTTGGGAAATGGAGAATTTTATGAAAAGGAAGCCTGTATATTCTACATGAAGTGCTCAAGCATCAGGTTCTCTATCCCTTTTAAAATTTCATTTGTACTATTTTTGGGAAGTTGTGCTAGTGGTCATTGTGTGTGTTTTCTTGGGGCAATTCGATGAATTCACCTATATAAAATACATTGTCTTTTTTTTTTTTTTTTTAGCTGCCAGAGTTTGGAAGTTGCTGCCATTTTCTTAGGAAAGTTTTAATCCTAAATATACATCATTGGAGTCAGGTGCAGAGGCCTAGTGCTCAAGGATCCTTGAAACTTACAGCAAACTGCTTTACTTCCCCAGTGTTAACAGTAGCAAAGAGGGTGGCTTATAAAATCTTCAGAGAAATGCACATCCAATCCCAATTTTGAGAGCTGAAAAGAAGTTGACCATGCAAATCCTTCAGTAAGGTGCATGTGTGAGAAGAGGATTTTTTTCCCTCGGAGCAAGGGAAGGGAATGCATACTCTCTCTAGAAAGCGCTTTCAACCTAAAGTTTCTGTGTTTTTTAAATTCTTTCTCATGAAAGGACGAGTTAGAAGTTTTGAACCCTTTATCTGCTTGGCAAATCAGACTATCAAAATAACAAGAGCAAGTTTTATAGCCAAAGAAAGGAGTCTCGGCGAAGGAAGACGTGATTCAGAGCCCTCAGCTGAGAAATGCACAATATTTAAAAGTCTCTATACCTTATCATTTTCATCAAAGAGAATATAATTCCTTTCTGCAAACATTTAAGAGTGAATTCATATATTCACTCTTTCTGAAACCACTTGCTAGTTTTGTTGAAATGTTCCTTTAAAATATTTTGAATCTCACTCATATGTTGAGGAGTTTTTGAAAGGTGACAAGAGGTCATAATTTCGCTGGAATGTCATTATTTTCCTCTGGAATGTCATTATTTTCTGGAATGTCATTATTTTCCTCTTATAAATTTGATCAGTAAAAAAAAATACCATAAAATGCCCAACGTAATTCCCTGTAAGGTAGTCTCCGAACATCTATGTTTAGAAAAAAATGTTTCAAGGGGTACTTTGAGTTGATATACTTTGCTGGTAAGCCTTCTTTATTTGCTATTGTCTTTAAAAAAAAAGCATGAAAATATCTTTCCTATTTGGAGTTGTTTTCAGGAAATATGGACTCTTCTTTCTCTCTCTTGCTATCTCCTGGCTACACTCACTTTCTATGCTACTTGTGTATCTACATTATTCATGCTTACAAGCCCAGCTGTAAAATAAAAATAGAGTGAATGAATGAGTTCTAAGGATCAACATAAAAATACGGCCTGAACTCCAACCAAACCTTGAGTCTAACTCATTCTACGTAGTTCACCACTTTCTTATTTCATACAGAATTTTAGTAGCCAAACGACTTCTCTTCTGGAAACCTGGTCATCTGAAATTAAGCTTTATGCTCAGGACTCTTCTTAATTAACATGATAAAATCTATGATATTTCATGTCGTCTTTAGATCACTAGATTCCCTGTAAGACGTGGACAGTTTTCATATCAATCCAAAAGGAAGTGCTTGGTTTTGTTTCTCTACTTCTGAATATTTAGGTCTCTTTATTTTGATTTAGTCGCTGCTCTGAAAATCTCGTGTGGTTGTCTCTGAAGCCATAAAACAATGAACACAGAATGGCCTCAATTTTGCTCTGCTAATACTTCAGGATGTGCAGTACTCAGAGACCGTCTCAGGCTGCCGGCAGCTGCTTCTAAGGCTGGTAAATTGAAAACTAAGCCATCACCGACACAGAGAAAAAGGATGGTCAACTTTACATCATTGTTCCTGCTATAATGCACTGCTTGCCACACATAATAGTGACTGATCTGGGTGACCTTGTTCACTTAGGGGAAAAAAACATTTCTCAACTCATTTTACCATTTCCAGAGTTTCACGTATATGTAAGAAAAATTATATATATGATAGAGCTCGACACTGGGACTCCGAGATTTCCAAGCCTGGAATGAAAAACATATAGTTTCGCTGGCAATTTGAGCCTTCTGTAAATTCTCCTCTTGAGCTGATTCACATGGCTGAGTAGAGAAATGTGTATTCCTCTTTGAGCTCCAACTGGCAGCTTCCTAGCTTTCTGCCGTCAATTGTACTGAAATCATTGTCAATTAATCAACTGGAAGAGCAAACACCTGCCCAATTTATTATTATTTTTTTACAAGTAATTAAGGGGCCCAGTAAAGCAGCAGGAGTAGATACATTTTCAGGTAAAAGCATATGTCAGAACCGGCATGTTTCGAAGCAATTCACACCAGAGAAATGGGGGTGGGGGGCGGAGAGAGAGAAAGACAGAGAGAGAGAGAGAGAGAGAGAGAGAGAGAGAGGAAATATACATGTCTTTTGACAACAAACAGCCACAAAAAATTTTTGAAATGTGGAACAAAGAGGTTTGTCAAGCAACGATCATTATTGCCTAGGATTCCAGCACCTGCAAGCATACTTAAGAGTATCCTGTGTGAGAGATATATGTAGGTCACTGTTCTTGTGTAGGTGGCATAGGGACCGTTGGGCTGGGTACAGACAATGAGCCTATAACTATGAGCTTTACGTCTAGTTGGTCAGCCAGACAACAGAGATGGACTCTAAACGTTATCTCTTCTACACCAACAGAGAGAGAGAGAGAGAGAAGCAGCAGGGTGGCAGAAGCCCATGTACACTTGCACAAAACAGGTGGTGTGCTAGTTAGGATGCCATATTTGCTATTTAGGGTTCCTGTGATCTCTGGAAGGATGGGTGAGCTATAGGGTGCGTAGGATGAATCTACACAAAGCATCCATGGCGCTCCAAGCCTACAGGCTCCGTGTGACCTGGCACTCCACGTACCGAGATGGGTTATCTCAGCAAGCCTGCTGCAGAGTCTCTGTGAGATTTGGGTTACCACATTTAGCTGTGGGATTACAGCACGTAATACCACAGATAGGAGATAATGCCTCAGGCATGCGACTGTGGCAATGTAAGACTCGCAAGACTAATTATGGCAGGTTTGGGGGCTGGGGGAGATGGAGGTGAGGTAGGACGTGGACTGGGTAATGCAAGGTGGCTTGTGGCTTGCTGGTGGCTTTCATGGCACACCCAGTCCCCCAGCCTAGTCCCCCACCCACACTGACAAACCCAAACAAGTGCCGTAAAATGTCATTCTGCGCCTCCGTCCTTTCTGAGGCAGACGGCAGTAAATCAGAATTTATTTTCCTTAATAGGAGCACGACGGCACATAAAAAGGGCAGAAATTATTTTTGTTTTTTTCCTCTTACTTTTAGCTGTCCTTGTAGAGGCTGAAGTGATAGGTTAAAATTTTCTCTCCAATGGCACCATATGAATTTTTTCTTTAATGGGTCAGTGCTCATTGCTTCCGGTGGCCAGCAGCTCTCAAGATATTTATGAAATAAGTTGTCACCTCTTGGCATCTCACCAAATCTTCATTTCTTCATATTTTGGTCAGTGAGCTTTATTTCTCATTGTGTTTCTGTTGAGTAATCTCCCTAACACTTGGATAAGTCCTGGACAAATCTGGTAGAATTCAGAGTAGAACTGTACTGTGGTGACAATTCTTGTTGGTCCAGCTGTCCCAGATTTTGAATCTTTTCACATTTCCTGTATCCCCAAATTTCCTTCTGACTTACGAAGACTGTTTGAATATTAGATCAGCTCACAAAGGCCATCCCACTTGTCTCATTTTCCCATAGGGAAATCTATACCCTACTCATATAACTGGGTTGTTACGAAGCTCAAATGTAAAATGGTGCTTCTTGTATAATTGAATTATTTTCAATGTACTTTTGTATTATAATCTCTCCTCCATTTCTCCCAGGTGCAACACTTCTTGATCTTGGAAGAATGCACAACAATGGGATTTGGAGCATCTAAAATAGTCCAGAGAGTCTTAAAATGTATTCTGAAAAATACTAGGTATGGCAGTCATTAGTACTATTCCCAAATTATTTTAGGATCTCTGCCCTTGGGGCACATGTTAGGATTACATTTCCCACCCCTTTGTGTTTGGATGGAACCATCTGACTAGTTCTCCCTGATTACTTGTGATCAGAAGTGCTGTGAGTCACCTCTGATCCAGGGCATTAACTGGTCGATGTGCGTACGAGACTTTCCAGAGTTTTCGTTTTTCTCTCTCACATGGCAACTGGCCCACTTTGTGTGCTAGCTCTTTTTTCAGGTTTGGTCCATGAGTGACTACGATGAATGCAACACTCCTGCTGGTCCCTAAGGATGTGCTGGGCGTGGTGCATGAGCAGGACATGAACCTTTATTGAAATAAACCACTGAAAGTCGGGAGGCTCTTTGTTGCCTCAGCATAACCTAGCTTATCCTGACTGTTAAACTAGCTCACAGGGACTGCAATAGTACATGGGGTGTGCAAAAAGGGATGCAAGACAGAACAAGTTTGGGAAAAGTTAGTTCGAATGAAATTAAATAAGATTCTTAGGCTGTTTTGGATTCATTAATGGTTTGTGAATCTTCACAAGCCTGTTGTAAAGAAATAAAAACATCCCCAATACAGTATTCTCTATTTGAAGATCATCCCAAAGGACTTACCTGCCAAGAAATGCAGGTCGACTCTCCACCACCTAACCAGGCTTCATCCTCATTCGAGGGCTCCCTGTAATCCGTTTATCTGAGGAAGTCTATAAATCCCTTCTCTTCTTGAGTGTTAGTTAGTCTCAAAGGCAAGTGTGTGATATTTTGCACATGGAAGAGAGAGGGGTGTTATTTTCTAGAAGATGATATCTTTTTTAAAAAGGTAGACTTTGACATTTTCCTGGCTCACGAATTTCTTTTCTTTTCCTGATCAAGAAAATACACTTCGTTTATGAGAAAAAATATACTGCCATACGTGTTACAAATAGAAGCCAACACACAGCACAGAAAGTAACTGCTGCTAAAAGCTGGCTAATTGAAATGTAATTCATTAATTTCAAACAGAACTCACTTTACATACACACACACACACACACATACACACATGCTCAAACGTAAAATCAGAGATACACAAAAAATTTTGGTCTCACAACCCTTTCCACGGTTGCATTTATGCTTCTTTATTTGGCAGTGTTTTAGCTGCACTTGAGAAACTGGAAAAATCTATTGTATTGAAAATTAAAAGTGATCACTCACACACAAAATCAGTAACTATGTTTTTTTCCCGTGACTATTTTTTGATGTAGGGTGACTGTACAGATACCAAAGCATTCTCTCTGTCAGTGATATGCTGTATTTGGAGAAGGTAATGAGAACTTAATTCTTAAAATGTTACCCTGATTCAAATGGAGGCCATTCTATTTCCAGAGATTCTAGTTTCTTTTCTCAAAGTCCCCCTGCATTTCTGGAGCTAATTTGGTCTGAAAAGTAACCAGTTAGGTGAAGAGCCAGTGTTTCCAAGCCTTAGGCTGCAGGTGGCTGAGATAAAAGTCCATCTCAAGCTGTTACAAGAAGAAAAGGAGGCATAGGAGAAGGGAAAAAAATAAGAGGAAGAAAAAATAAAAAGGAAGGAAGTTGGGAAGGAAGGAAGGAAAGAAGGGGGGAAGGAGGGAAGGAAGGAAGGGAGGGAGAGAGGGAGGGAAGGTAGAAAAGAAGGAAGGAAACAAGGAGGGAAGGAAGGAAGGAACGAAGGCAATTCTGCTCCTACACTCATTTACTTTCTGAATTGACACACGAGCAGCCAGATCTTATCAGATAATACACACATTTAGAAATTCCGTCTGCACGTGTCTGCATTCCTACAGCCCATCCTGCCTAGCTAAAACAACATCTTTTTTTTTTTTCCCCCGAAAATCTGTTTCCTTCTTACATAGTCCAAATGTTAGAATGTGGTTTGAATTCTTTTTTGAACATTAATTTAAACAGTATGGGAATAGATCAGCCCTTATAAGTCTAAATAAAACTTCCTTTGACATGTATAATATGGTGTTGCTTATTTGGAGGCTAATGGAGTTGGAAAGAAAAAGTGGGAAAGAGTTAAATACAGAAAAGAGTAAGCTTCGTGGAAGTTTTTTTCTTATAAAATTTTAATTACTGCTTTTTTTTTTTCCATCCAACCTATGAAGCAGAAATTTACAACAAAGCTTTAAACTGGTTTTCAGACCAGCATTCCAAATGTTTGGATATTTTGACCTGAACAGAAAAATGCAAATAACACAGTGCCACTTAGTGGAAAGGGGAAAAAAAATCATTGTGGGTGAGAAAGAAAGTCAACAGGCATCCAAATCATTGTCTGGAATTATAGATACAAGTCATGTTTGGCATTCAGATGCTATGCCTTTCAATGGCTTTCAATCACGCTAAACTTCTGCCACAATAATAAGTAAATTGTGTCACTTGCCATCACGACAAACATTTCCAAAAAGAGCATGGAGGAATCCATTCCACACTGATAGTATAGAAACATTATAAACTCTATTTGTTCAAGGAGAGAAATTTTTTGACTTCTTAAGGTCAGACAGTCTCATAAACTGATAGGAGTGTATAATTTTTTTGGTAGCAATGTGAATTATAATCACACACTTCTACTGGGCTCTACAGAGCAACTTTCTTCTCTGCATTAAGGTGGAAGTCACATTCTTAGAAAAGCTGGTGGATCACTCGCATACAAAGGTTTTTAAGGACCTTGAGAAAGCCAGTCCTGGGGCAGGACTCTACCTCTC
The DNA here is from genome assembly GCF_011762595.2 of Tursiops truncatus. Lineage (NCBI taxonomy): Eukaryota > Metazoa > Chordata > Mammalia > Artiodactyla > Delphinidae > Tursiops > Tursiops truncatus. The sequence goes on from NC_047037.1 coordinate 7,861,779, forward strand.
ATCTCTGGTGAGGCAGGGGCCAGGGCCACCCACTGAGTTTGCAAGCTGAATGTTTTGTCTCCACTAGCAATTAAGGTCACCCACTAATACGAAGCTTTTTGTAACTTTTGTTGCCTTGTCCTTGGAGGTGAATTTTGTAATACCTTTAGGTGTCTCTCTGTGCACCTATCAAATGCGGTCATCAGCCATCAAGGTATCAAATAGCATTTCATTATTCTAATATTTTGCACCATTCACAGCACGCATGGACCAAAGCGCTGCCTCTAGTTGTGTATATATAACAACACCCGGTAAAGAGCATCAAGGCGCTCTTTCCCTCTCCCACTCCCTCCTGTTCTCTGTTGGAGTTAGAGCCTATTTCTCCAGCTCTGAAGCGCTCTGAAAGTCTGTTCCTCCTACCACCTCTCAGATTCCCAACGATCACAAAAATGCTAACTTTGGGTACTAGATTTCATTTTGACAACCCACCCCCTGCCGCAGTGCTAGTGCTTTCACCCTCATCTAAGCAACTCAGAGCAGGATATATTCAAAAGTCTATGCCTTCCATTGGGTCAAGTTGTGATCTTTTCAGGATTGGGGGTGCTGGATGCAAATGGGAGCACGCATGGTTTCCCAGAAAGTCGTTGAGACATCCCAGACAGCACTTGGGGAGTCAGCAAGGAATTAAGGATGAACAGCACTCCCGGCTCTTAATCAGAAGCTCTTTCTACAAGAAAAAAAGAGAAATTAAAAAAAATGTTCCTACATTACCTACAGTGTTGTTAATGTAACTTTCTATTTACATAATATGCAAAAAGGGCTGTCTGCAAACTGCAGTAATCTATATGGAATGAGGACAAAAGATACTGATTTCTCTAAAATGTTCTTGTTAAGGAATAATCAAGAAGTTAGAACCTCTAATCTTGCAGTCAAAGCAGAAGTTTGGGAGATTTTTTTTTTTCCACTTTGCTCATGTATATATATTCACATGCACAGACGTGTACAGACCGATTTACAGATATCAAATATGCCGTCTTTAACATTCAGGAACTAAATTAAACTGCAAAGTAAAAGTTAAAGTTCTCAGGAAAGGAAACGTTTATTCACTTTTAATTTAGCCCTAAGCACTTCCAGCAAGTTTGATCTGAGGTCTTAAGGAAAAGTTAAGGGTGTGTGTGTGTGTGTGTGTGTGTATGTGTGTGTGTGTGTGTGTGTGTGTTCCAGTAAGAGAAAGAGAAGGGGGCGTGGTTGCAAAGAGTGGGACAGGAGGAGAGGAGAGGGGAGAGGAGGGGGTGAAGAGAGGGAGGGAGGGAGATTGCAAGGGAGTAGAGAAGTTAGACTAGAGTTAACTGGAGTGGAATGGAATAGAGGGAGAGAGAGAGGGAAAGTAAAGGGGAGAGAGGAGAGAGGGAAGTAGAGAAGGAAAGAAGGAGGAAGGAACACATTTCCAGAGGTGCTCTCTACTCCAGATCCCTGCACTTTCCAGTTCATCGGTGTATCGGTGTGAGGTGTATATATATATATATATATATATATATATATATATATATATATATATTTATTTATTTATTTATTTATTTTATTTATTTTTTTTTTTGCGGTACGCGGACCTCTCACTGTTGTGGCCTCTCCCGTTGCGGAGCACAGGCTCCGGCTCAGCGGCCATGGCTCACGGGCCCAGCCGCTCCGCGGCATGTGGGATCTTCCCGGACCGGGGCACGCACCCGTGTCCCCTGCATCGGCAGGCGGACTCTCAGCCACTGCGCCATCAGGGAAGCCTGGTGTGAGGTATATTTTGCATTGAGTTAAAACACAGTCAGACTAAAGAAGCACTTGGAGAAGGGAATTCCAATAGCAATGCGACCTAAGAAAATGTCCAACTGTCTACTGATCCTGTCTTCCATGGATATCATACAGAGAAACCCTCTCTAGGGCAACACAACACCAAACTAGCAAGGGACAACTGGATGAAAAATCAACACCTGGAATTGCACTTGCAAACAGCCAACAAGGACACACTCTCACTGGAACCACTTTGGAAACTGTTGCCTTCTATACCAGCATGAACTACCCAGAGCAGGGACCACAGAATTCAATGAGCTGACAGTCTCGACAAGCTACTGAATATCTTACTGACCTCTGTATCCTCAGAGTCGAAAAACATGCTAAATTCATGTGTGAAAATGTAAATCATCAAAAAGTTTCAGACTGACAAATACGTATTTTAGGATTTGATTTGCTTAGATCTTTACTTTGGAGTTCTTCATGTGTACCAACTAATCTACCTGCTGATCAATTTCACTCTGAAATACATCGTGACTTTAAAAAGTCACATTAGCCTGACATTATCATTCAAATTCTCCATAGCATAATGACATGGCCATAGCTTTTTACTGTTTTATAGATTTCCAGGTTTGAATTCCAGATCTTGTTTGGACTAGCTCTGTGTCCTCACTCAAGTATCAGATTACTCCATACCTCCCTTTCTTCCTCTGTAAAATGAGAATCATCATATAAATAATTCATACTTTACAGAGCCTTTGTGGGGGTCAACCAGGATCACCTTTGTGAAAAAATTTTCTCAATTGTGACTAGCACTTCCATGGGACCATTTTGAGACTTCTTTTAGAGTGAGGTTGATAACTGCTAACAACATCTCTGAAGCCTGTCCATTACAAAACTATTTGTACCATACTTGGTGGTCTAGAGTGCTGGTCTGTCAGTCAAGCTCTTGTAAAGGCACTGGAGAAAATCCAAATATCCTTCCAGAATGAAATGGCGCCTTACCTGCAGAACCCCTGTGAGAACCTGTGTAGAGGTGGAGTGCGCTTTTAATTTTTTCAATGGACCGTCCTCTCTACCATCAACTAATTGGGTTTCTAAAGCTCAGTGCTTCTCTTGGACAACATTGCAAGTCCTTAAATGAGTACTTTCTTTCCACAGGTATCATTCTTAGCACTTCATATGCATATTTCATTTAATCTTGCTGAACATACCACAAGAGAGGTTGTATACTATTACCATCCCCACTTTACAGATGAGGAAACCGAGGCTTAAAAAGCTTATTTGTCCAAGATCACCCAATTTGTGTCAAGGGAGGCCATAATTAGCATCTGATGAGACTCTAAAGCCCATGCTTTTTTCCACTTACACAACTCTTAGTTCATTTTCACTTTTTTCCCTCCAAATCCTATCAAAAGCTGCACCAGAAAAAAAAATGTTGTTGGAAAATAGAGTATAAAAGAGAAATAATACATTGTGTAAATAAAGCAAATTAAAGAATGTGTATCATATGATATTTTAAGAGTAAAAACTTTATGTATACATATGTGTAAGGGACCAGGGAGAGAGGAAAAAAAAATTGAAGATGAGCTGAAGAAATGGTTACATATCAAACATCAATGGTGATGTAAGTAGATACCAGGAGGAATGAAGTTTAAATTTGTATGATTTCTTATTTTTTAAATAAGCTTGTACTATTCTGCTTTAAAGGGAAGAAAATTAAAAGTAGATGTTACAGCACACTTCTAACATTTTTCTAAATTCTGTGTGAGGATGAATTTAAACCAAGGGATAGCTCTATCTGAACACTAGACTATTTGCTCTTTGTTTCTCCACATTGATTTAATGTTAAGTCATGATGATATTTATCATGCCATTTTTTCAGCCTGGGTCAGGTCCCATGCATTTACTAGAACTTAGTGTCAGAAAAAAATGTTTCCCCTAAACACTTAATTTGCCTTCTTCTTACTAATAATACAAGAGATAGGCCAATCATCGGGCTTTCTTTATGCAGATATGCTAGACAGCTCAACCAGATTTGCTCTTTCATTAGGGCCATATTGATCTTTATGCCCAACTTTATCATTTCTCTCATCTCCCCTCAGGCCTGGTTTCTTTTTCTTTGAGTTTCTTACTCTTACTGGGTATATACTATTTGTTTAAGTTTCTTCAAATCAAGTTTGAAAAGAGTCATTCAATAAGGTATTCAGTAGTAAAATTTAAAAGTTAGTCATGCTTTTAAGAGGGGGGCAATGGAACTGTTTAAAGAGGAAAAAAAAAGAGTTCCAATATAAGTTTTATTTATAGAAAAAAATAGCTAAACAAAAACATGTTCTCTTACCCTTTGGATATGAGAAAATAGAAAAATACAAATAATTGGGAAAATATGTCCAACTCTGACAAACTTGGTAGGGTAACTAGTTCAGAATCATAGAAACTCTATGTTTGCATGAGTTACAGTCAACACGTTTAGTTGGATGGTTCAGTTACTCAATTACATTTTTACAATTCAACACCTATAGAAATGATGACCAGAAAATGGCCTAGTCATGGGTTAGAATTAAAGACTAGGTTCTGGGAGAGGTTCAAGGCAGAAATGCTAGAATTACATAGATGAAGAAATGAGGACATTTGTCAAAGAGGGATTGAACAAGTCTTCTCAAGATAGATTGGGAGGAAATGACAGAGTTGAAAAATTCTAGAGAGATGAGGCTTTGAAAAAGAAGAAGATGTAATCTGTCCTAAGAGAGACCAAGAAGATAACACGAGAAGCAGAGACAAACAACTCTGGCATGTAGCTAGTTAGTTACGGGGGAAAAGCAAAGAAGGATTTTTGAGATATGCAAACTACTGGATCAAGATTTGGAAAGTGACCAGATTCTGAGCAGTTATTCTAACTTTCTTTTTTGGGTTGGGGCATCATGAAAGACTTTCATCATCTGATGTGAGACAGTAACAGGAAAAGTCATACTGGAGGGGAGCCCATTGTGTCATCTAAATATGAGGTTGCTTGAGAGCATAACATTGAAAATGATATTGACCAAGGGTACAAGTGGATTGGGAGGCTTTCTTCACGTCACTTCCTTTGACTTTTTAACCACACACCACAAACCTGCCATTTTATAAGAGTAAGACCCAAGAGGTATGTGAGGCTGGCATCAGACATTTTTTGTGTCCTGTGTCACATCCTCTCAGCCCAACTCTTAATCCATGCAGCCATGGTGGGCAATTGTGTGCATGTTGGTGACAACACACCTCAGTCCACCAACTCAGCACGTCTCTGCTTTTCCTGTCCTAGGGCTTTACCTGAAGGCAGGAACGGATGCTCAAAAGGCATGCAGATGCTCCCTGGAAGTGAGGGGAGGTAACATTCCTAGGACAATCTCTCAACCAATGAGAGGTGGGTGTTAGTGGGTGTTTGCCTTTTTGCCCTTGGAGAAACAATTCTGAGAAGCCTTCTACATAGTTGCTCACAATTCCCCAGCTGAACTGAGCCCCAATTGCTCACAGCAATATACAGCTCAGTAAGGTATAGTCTTACTACTTTAGCTAGTTCCCATCTTGCTTTCCCTGGTCCCTCATCCCTGCTTCCTGGGACCACTTCCCAAATAAATGACTTATATCCAACTCTTTGTTTTGCCTCTGCTTTCAAAGAAGCCCAAACTGAAATAGAGCTCAAGGTTGTTCTTTAAATTTCCCCTTTCCTACTACTTCTTTTTTTTTATTTACTGGTTCTAATTTTTTATAGAGCTACAGCTTACATAAAATGTACACATCTTAAGTGTACAGCTTTTCATTTCATTATTTTTTCAGCATTTTATTTATTTATTATTTTTTAAAATTTAATTTTATATTGGACTATAGTTGATTTACAATGTTGTGTTAGTTTCAGTTGTACATCAATGTGATTCAGTTATACATATACATATATCTATTCTTTTTTAAATTCTTTTCCCAGGTAGGTTATTACAGAATATTGAGCAGGGTTCCCTGTGATATACAGTAGGTCCTTATTGATTATCTATTTTAAATATAGTAGTATGTATATGTTCTACTACTTCTTATGGCTCTGACTTAACTTTGGCTGTAATTTCTTCCCAGCACCTGACCTTTCGGCTGAGTGTTCTTGATATTGACCATTGACCCAAGCAATGACCATTTTGAATTTCTTCCTCCTTTTTGTTCTTCCAGCAGTTGGGCTCAGTTCCCTCTTACAGGCTCTACATTAATTCATCCCTCTGTCTCTGTGTTTCTGAGCGGTGAATCCTGTTTTAGTTCTAAAAACCCCCAATGCTACCTCCAGCTGGTAGAGAAGTTCCCAGGCAAGAATTCTGACCTAAAGGAAGGTAGATTTAACCCTGAATAATGACAATCTCCCTCCACCCAACCAGAGTAACAGCTAAAGTACTTTCAATTATTGGCTGTTGCCTTTAAAACTTTTATTGATTCCAACCAATGACAAAAGTTAACAATTGCCTTTTTTAAAGATGTTAATGCTTAAAGTTGGAGGTGACAGGTAAAGTGTAACTCTCAGAATGTCATCATAGTGGGAATATTTTTCTTTATGTTGGGATATACCCCCAAAAAGCTACATTCCAGAGGAAGACCTTTTATAGATATAGTATATCTATAAAATGGAGTAAAACCTAAGGTGCAGATATCAAGGAGGGACAATTAACATTCACTAATTGGTTTCTTGTTTATATTTCTGTTGTCAACTCCAATAAGATATTTATTTGAACCAAGTTGCCCTTCTTTCATTAGACTCACAGGTAACTATCAATTATTAATAAAATATTTGAATTTCTAAGGTAAAATAAAATCATTATAATGATAGCTAATGAGTTGGGATAATATTTTCATGTAGCAATCAATATCACCTCCCAGAATAGCTTCTAAAGCAATGACCCACATTGTCCTCAGGACACGGTTGCTACTATAAAAATGAAAAAAGAAATTGACAAGAACTTTTAAAAAGATATTGTAATTCCAAGGCAAACAGGTAATATCTTTAAGAAAATCAACACTTTGGAGTATTAAGAACCTATATCTTTATCATATTCCAAGACCCTGACCCAAACTAGAGTTACAAAAGGACATGTGGTCAGTTAGTTACTGTTACCAGCCTAAATTAGATAGCAATCACACAGGCTGGCCAGAGAGGAAGAAAAGTCAGAAATGAAGCAAAAGCAGATTAACTGTTTGGAAGCTCTCTGTAAAAAAAAAAAAAAAAAGCCACACTATTCATTCACATTCTTAGTCACAGATGACAACGCAGAGGGCTGGTCATCCCTGAAAACATGATGCGGTTGTATATATCGGCCAAGGCCAGGGAGCACAGCATCTGAACACTGGGATGAGAATCCTCCCCCCGTGCCATGACACTTCACGTACCCCTGGAATTTAGATATCAACCAAGGAGGATGAGAACGAGAGGAGAAAACTTTATGATGGAGTGGCTTTAAACCTAAGTGGACTGATTTACCATTTTTCAATTTGGGGAGATTTCATTTAAAAGTTCATATTTCCAGCTTATCTTATAAAATCAGAAGATCTGGCAACACCAGGGGCTCCTTTTGGCCTTGAATTTTTCTACTGGAAATGAGAATTATCTGTGTCTATAAGCTTAGTTCTCCAGTTTTTTTTTTTTCCCTCAATCTCTACCACTCCTTAGTGTCTTACACCTGAACCACTTCACTCATTTAAATTACTAGCCTGGGGCCTGGAGGTATTTAAGTGCCTATCTTTAAGTTTAGAGGGCAAAACAAGGAAAAGGAATTGCTCATAAGATATATACATATCTGCAGAACAAAAATTATATTTATCAAGTTAATTTGTCAAGAGTTACCACTTCATGTCTATTAAATTCAGAGGCTGTTTACCTAAGAAATAAGTCTTTGCCTGCCTGCTTTGCTTTTAAGGAGGTTACCACCTGGACCCCATCCCATGAGACTGGGAGACTTGAAATCTTAGTACCCTAGGGATACAATAATAATTACATACATATATACATGAAGGCACGTATATATATGTTTATGTGTGTGTATGTGGCTGTGTGAATTAACGCACCTAGCACTCAGCAAGTATGTCAGTATCCTCCTGTAGCAAAGCTTAGTTAGAGACGATCCGACTCTCAAGTTACAATTATGAAAACAGAACTGTTTTTTTCTTAATTTTGTAGATATCAGGTTTGCATACAGCATTAGCCATTTTCCTGTACATTTCCATTAGTAATGTCTTTGCTGATTAGTTTTTTTCTAAATTTGCGTGTTTATCCATTAGCATATCAATATTGCTGCCAAACATCCTCTTAATTTTTAGTTTTCTTCTTGCAACAAAAATTTTTTTTTGCCAATAAAAGCAGGCATTTCTTAAAGCCTTAATTAACTCCAGCACAATTCCTTTTTGCTTCTTTAATAATAGTGTGTAATATTTACTAAGATTATAGATTTTGCCTTATTCAAAACCACCACTCACTTGAATAAGCAAAAATCTTCACATTTTTGGATTTGGCATTAACACAGTCTCTCTTTTTTTAAAAAACTTTTTTTAGGTCTTTATTTAATTTGTTACAATATTGCTTCTGTTTTTTTTTTTAAGTTTTGGTTTATTGGCAGCGAGGTATGTGGGATCTTAGCTCCCCGACCAGGGATCGAACTGGCACCCCCTGCACTGGAAGGTGAAGTCTCAACCACTGGAACACCAGGGAAGTCCCCCGCAGTCTCCTCTTGTCAGGAGAGTTTCCTTGATTTCTGGAAGGCTTTGGAAATACTATAAATTTTCAAGATAAGCATCAAAGAAACTTCAAGGAGACGGATTCCAAAAATTACAGAATTCGTCTGAGTGATTATTGAAATAAGGGGGATTTCAGCAATCATGTAAAAGGGAAAAGATGACCATCCAAACTCGAATTTTCTTGGCAAAGCCCCTTTATCTTATCTCACCACAAATAAGCAGAATTCTGGCTGACGCACAGCTTTGATGTATACAATTATATAAATTTAAAGTCATCTCCATGGAAAAAGTAATACCATGTTGAACAAAGTACAGGGGAAGCAAGTTAAAATATACAGTCTGTGAAAGATTCCTGTCTACACTGTTATTCAAGGTAGGTTCTTCCAACTACGATAATTAACTATCTGCCATATTTTTTCCTGCTGTGTCTGAGGAGACTGTTAAAGTTATGCTTACCCAATTCCAAGCACTGCCTTATTAAGGTAAATGCTAGTAATTATACATCTTTATGTTTAAGTGTAGGGTCTTTTTCACACCTTTCTGGTGATTAAGAAGGAAAAATCATGAAGACTTTGATGATGTTGATGATTGTATCTCACATACTGTTTGTGGGGTTGTAAATTGTCACTATCTTTCTGGAGGGCAATTTGGCAACATCTTTCAAATGAGAATACCCTTTGACCTAAAAGTTCCACTTGTGAGAATTATTCCTAAGGAAATAATTGGAGAAGAAGGCAAAGATGAATGTGCAAAGACATTTGCAAGAGTGGGGAAATAAAAAATAGTCTTAGTACCCATCCATAGAAGATTGGTTAAATAAATTTTGAAAAATCCAAGCAATGGAATATTAGGAAGCCTTAAAAATGGACTGGACTAATCTATATACATTAAAATGAAAAAGATTAGTATTTAATACTTAAAGTTTAAAAACAGTTACAAAATAATATACATAATATGAAATAGCAAGCTATATTTATATATGTAAATACAAAAGACTAGAAGATACAAACTAAGCCATTAAAATTGTTGATCTCTGGTTTTCCAATTATGAAGGTGTTTTCACTTTTTAATTTTATTTACTTTCCTATTGTTTCAAGTTTTCACCATTAATAAACTTCAGTCAGGAGTTGTCTGTATTATGGCTGCATGTGTAACATTCGAACACTCACTTTTCTCTTTTCACCTTAATCCTCCTTTTGAGGAGGATTGGCTATGGCCAGTGCCCACCCACACGAGGGTACTGAAGAGGCCAGATCTTCCTTTTTTCACCCAGAACAATACGGCACACACATGACACTCTTTCTCCCAGGGTTTTGAGGTGAAAGAGAGTGACTCAAAGGCATGGGAGGAATTAGCTATAGATTCATTGTAGGGGAAGAGATGGCATGAAACCCAAGCATTCCCATGGCATGCCTCTTGCTGTTAGTCCTACTGCCCAGCTCTTAAAAAATTCTGTGAGCTCATGCTCTGCTTCTAGCTCATGTCCCTTCGCCCTTTGATGGCCATAGTTTACCTCTCACTGATATGCATGTTTTGCTTTATGAATAAGAGAATAAAACTATGTTTCTATATATTAAATAAGAGAAATAACCTACACTATTTAGAAATAAAAATCAAAACACTGAATAAAAAAGCAAGAAGAAGAAAAAGAAGGAAAAAAAACAAAGCCTTGTAATCCCAAAGGAGTACAGTGTGGGGCAACCTAGTAAATTATGATATGGACCAAAAAACAGGAGTGGGAATAAAGGTCAAAGTGAGTGTATAATCATGAGCACCTTATTAGCATAATTAGTATGTGTCCAGGAGAAGTTCACCTCTATGTTTTGCTTTTCATAAAATAAAACAAGGGCTTTGATATTAAGAGTTTAATTCTTGGTGTTCACTGCAGATTTATTGAACTATGAGTCCCTTGGGGAGGCCTGGTTAATTTATCTCATATGAAACAGGTATCTTCTGTATCGGAAAGTATTATATTTTATTCATTTTTGAATTGCTAAACTAGCCAGTCTTGTATCTTTCCCTTACTAAGATTAGATAGATTCATGGAGTTACAAATAACAATAGAATTATAAACAAGTAATACTGAAATAATTTGTATCATGACTTTCTCTAAGCTGAAGATGTAAATGTTACCTTTTGAATACCTGAATAATTCAAGTAAAGGTATTCTTTATACTTTTCCAGTATTCATATCTAAGAACATAAAATATTTTCACAATACAAGTACATTTACCAAGAGCAAATGTTTAAACAAAAGAACCAGGGTTCTTAATGAAACACCCTCAGGAAAATGTTTAAACTTTGCCCTTAAGTTTACTTTGTTCACTAATAGGCTTCTATTTCGAGTAGAGAGTAGGAAGGGTAAGTTCAATGTGTTAATAAGAAAAAAGTAATAATATTTAATTAATTCTGGCTGAACACACATGGTTTAATATACTTGGCAATATCATTCCATCACATGATATGATAATTTAATGGAACTTTTTTATTTAAATTGCTGGCAAGTTTATGAAATTATAAAGCAAATAGGCCATGCACTTGGGTGTAATTGACTGTATAAATGTGTTTTATACTATACTGTTGGCAAATTAGCCAATCCCTGTCACGGAATCAATTATTATCTAGCTGAATTCCACAAACACAATAGCAGAAATATTGCATTTATACAAAAAAAAAACCCAAAAAACCACCACGATTGTTAATCTTACATTGTGCATCTTAAAACAGCAAGGCAATAAACATTTATACACTGGATAATTGTCTTAAGATAATGCCACTGCCACATGATGCACAGTTAAAGATTCTCTGTTGCTGGAGACAGTTGTTTGGGTTTTATTTGTTCTTGCGTCTCTGGATCCATGAAGACGATAATAGAAGCTTCAGTCATTCAAGTCTAGTAGGGGTTCAGGCATCTGACCTCCAGTGAAGAGATGCACACTGCCCAAAGCCAGCATGACATGGTACATGCATACATGGCTCCGGAGGCTTCAGAAACAATGTCTTGTGTTTAAAGAGAGCTACTGCTCAGCCCTTTATAGTGTTTTTATGACTTACTTTGAAATCAAAACCATATCTGTTCTAGGGCCTGACACGGAGCCCTACCAAATCTCTAAACTGGTAAAACAGGATGTTCAGATGGCATCCTAGACTGCCCATTTTTGTCCTCAAGTCACTCCTCAACCCCAAAAGGGAGTAAAGAGAAAGAAAAATCAAGCCACATGAAATGAACAACTAACACCTCATTGAAAGGACAGGACTTTAGTATGGAAGAGCTCTAAATGAGCTAGAATGGCAGGTAGACAGATGGAAAAGGTATGTCATTTGGCACAGATGTAAACGTGTAGGCCTGCGGGGTATAGTACAAACACATTATATCTGTTTTTGAAACTGTTAATTTCCCATCTTCAAAACTATGGCATTTCTTCACCAATAAAAGGCAATTACTATAAAAAAAATTGCTACTGCTTTCCAAGTGCTCTCATGCACACTCTATCTTGTTACCCTTCAGAGTGAAACACTGTGTTACCATTGACCCAAAGAAGAACTCTGTTTCATCAGTCTCTAGGCTAGTTTAAGGAGCAGAGGGCGTGCTCCTACACGCTTTCTCTCCCCTTTAGTTGTCTCTACGGTAGTCTCAGCACAGGTTTCTGTAAACTGCTTTTTGGAAAAACTCTTCAGGCAGCTTCTTGGATTCTGAAGTTGTCAATGATGCAGCGGGCGCTTGAGAGAACCTTTTCCAAATGGAATCTGACAAGGCAAAGGGTAGCTTCTCCTGGCTGCTCATAGTTTAACTTCATAAGAAGTGGGTGAGGTTTATCATTTTTTCATTTGTCTGATGAGAAAACAGAGATTTAAAGTCTCAGAGATTCATCTGAGATTACACTTGCAGAAAGTGGCAGAGTCTGGACATCCATCCCACATAGGCTGATTCAAATCCTTTGTTCTTTCCACTAAGACCAAAGTCTAAACAGCAAGACCCTCTTCGTGTAGATGATAAGAAGCCAAGTCTGAAGAAATAATGCTACAATGGATTTGACAGGGAACCCAGTAGGCATATCCTTTACAAGGATAATTTTCTCCTTAAAGAGAGTACATTCTTTTCCTTTTCATATTTCAGCAGGAAGTGGATTTCCTCAAATATTCAATTGTCACATGTTATCTTCTCTTTGTCTTTTTCATATCCACTTGAATACATTTTATAATATGCCATTTGTTTTAATAGAGGATTTTCTGCCTTGTTTTAAGCATTTGGGCATTCCTTCCTTCTGGAAGGTTTCTTCCCCCCTAAGATTTTCTTATTGCTGTTTTTAGGAGGTTGGCCTCGATTTGAATCAGTTTCCGCTTTACGCCACTTTCTCTCTCCTGTTTATCTTTTGAGTTTCTTCTGAGCCTTGCTCTCACTGCTGTTATAGTAGTCAAGCTACACTGTCTGGAGAACTGTCTCCCAGCAACTTGCAAGAGGAATGTCTTACATGCACTGAAGTGGAGGAATGACAATAGGGAAGAGGAAACCTTGCCTCGGAATACTGGATTTTCATTTCTATTTGGCACTGTGTGTGGAACTTCAACTAATATTTGACAAGAGTGAAAAGCATCATATAAATAAACCTTGCCTCCAGGCTACAACTATATTTAGTATAAGTGAATGTATTTTTAAAAACTTAATAGCTTTTACCATGAGATTCACCCATCTTTAGGACATCCAAAGAGTCGATAAGCTCTTAAAAATCTGTCGGGGTCTTTCCTTAGGAGATGTTTTAGAAAATAAATATTTGTTGAATGGCTAAATTTGGCCCAGGATCACTTTCCATTCAGGAAGGAATGGGAGGCTCTGGGATGTGGCTGTGGCTTTTATAAAAATACAAAGGTAGCTCTCAAGAAATTTTAGAACAATTGCAGATGATAAAGCAGATTTTTTCACATAGGCAGTAGTTTAAAGGTTTATATCCAACTTACATCAACTGTAAATTTAATTTCTACACCTTTCTGAATATCGTCTCTACAGCCACTCAATGAAAGAGAACTTTTTGCATTTACCTTGCCCCATCCTGCAAAACCCTAAAATATGATGAAAAGAAGAGCAACAAATTTTACCACCCCATCAACCAACATTTCAGATTTGGAAAAGAGGGCAATAATTTTTCCTTGAAATATCAAGGCAAGCTGTAAGGTGGATTAAAGCCACGGAACGTTTGTCTTTTCCTTGGCGATAGAATTCAGACATGCTTTCAACAAACACTTGTAGATTTATTAAGGATCTTCAATAAGTGAAGCATTCAGGTCCTGCAACAATGTTTATAGATAGATAGATAGATAGATAGATAGATAGATAGATAGATTTAAAATTTTTTTAACATCTATATAGGAGTATAATTGCTTTACAATGTTGTGTTAGTTTCTGCTGTATAACAAAGTGAATCAGCTATACGTATACATATATCCCCATATCCCTCCCTATTGCATCTCCCTCCCACCCTCCTTATCCCACCCATCTAGGTGGACACAAAGCACCAAGATGACCTTCCTGTGCAATGCAGCTGCTTCCCACTAGCTATCTGTTTTACATTTTGCAGTGTATATATGTCCATGCCACTCTCTCACTTCGTCCCAACTTCCCCTTCCCCTTCCCCGTGTCCTCAAGTCCATTCTCTACGTCTGTGCCTTTATTCCTGTCCTGCCCTTAGGTTCTACAGAACCTTTTTTCTTTAGATTCCATATATACGTGTTAACATACGGTATTTGTTTTTCTCTTTCTGACTTACTTCACTCTGTATGACAGACGCTAGGTCCATCAACCTTAATACAAATAACTCAATTTTGTTTCTTTTTATGACTGAGTAGTATTCCCTTGTATATATGTGCCACATCTTTATCCATTCATCTGTTGATGGACACTTAGGTTGCTTCCATGTCCTGGCTATTGTAAATAGAGCTGCAATGAACATTGCGGTCCATGACTCTTTTTGAATTATGGTTTTCTCAGGGTATATGCCCAGTAGTGGGATTGCTGGGTCGTATAGTAGTTCTATTTTTAGTTTTTTAAGGATCCTCCATACTGTTCTCCATAGTGACTATCAATTTACATTCCTACCAACAGTGCAAGAGGGTTCCCTTTTCTCCACACCCTCTCCAGCATTTATTGTTTGTAGATTTTTTGATGATGGCCATTCTGAGCAGTATGAGGTGATACCTCATTGTAGTTTTGATTTGCATTTCTCTAATGATTAGTGATGTTAAGCATCCTTTCATGTTTTTGTTGGCAATCTGTACATTTTCTTCGAAGAAATGTCTATTTAGCTCTTCTGTGCATTTTTTGATTGGGTTGTTTGTTTTTTTGATATTGAGCTGCATGAGCTGCTTGTAAAGTTTGGAGATTAATCCTTTGTCAGTTGCTTCGTTTGCAAATATTTTTTTTCCAATTCTGAGGGTTGTCTTTTCATCTTATTTATGGTTTCCTTTGCTGTGCAAAAGCTTTGAAGTTTCATTAGGTCCCCTTTGTTTATTTTTGTTTTTATTTCCATTTCTCTAGAAGGTGGGTCAAAAAGGATCTTGCTGTGATTTATATCATAGAGGGTTCTGCCTATGTTTTACTCTAAGACTTTTACAGTGTCTGGCCTTACATTTAGATCTTTGATTCATTTGGAGTTTATTTTTTGTGTCTGGTGTTAAGGAGTACTCTAATTTCATTCTTTTACATGTAGCCATCCAGTTTTCCCAGCACCACTTATTGAAGAGGCTGTCTTTTCTCCATTGTATATTCTTGTCTCCTTTATCAAAGATGACGTGACCCTATGTGTGTGGGTTTATCTCTGGGTTTTCTATTCTGTTCCATTGATCTATCTTTCTGTTTTTGTGCCAGTACCATACTGTCTTGATTACTGTAGCTTTGTAGTATAGTCTGAAGTCTGGGATCTGGATTCCTCCAGCTCCATTTTTCTTTCTCAAGATTGCTTTGGCTATTCAGGGTTTTTGTGTTTCCATATAAATTGTGAAATATTTTTTTCTAGTTCTGTGAAAAATGCTATTGGTAGTTTGATAAGGATTGCATTGAATCTGTAGATTGTTTTGGGTAGTATAATCATTTTCAAAATGTTTATTCTTCCAGTCCAAGAACATGGTATATCTCTCCCTCTGTTTGTATCATCTTTAACTTCTTTCATCAGTGTCTTATAGTTTTCTGCATACAGGTGTCTTTTCTCCTTAGGTAGGTTTATTCTGAGGTATTTTATTCTTTTTGTTACAATGGTAAATGGGAGTGTTTCCTTACCTTAATTTCCCTTTCAGATTTTCCATCATTAGTGTATAAGAATGCAAGAGATTTCTGTGCATTAATTTTGTATCCTGCTACTTTACCAAATCATTGATTAGCTCTAGTAGTTTTCTGGTGACATCTTTAAGATTCTCTTTGTATAGTATCATGTCATCTGCAAACAGTGACAGTTTTACTTTTATTTTCCTATATGGATTTCTTTTATTTCTTTTTCTTCTCTGATTGCTGTGGCTATAACTTCCAAAACTATGTTGAATAATAGTGGTGAGAGTGGGCATCCTTGTCTTGTTCCTGATTGTAGAGGAAATGGTTTCAGTTTTTGACCATTGAGAATGATGTTGGCTGTGGGTTTGTCATATATGGTCTTTATTATGTTGAGGTAAGTTCCCTCTATACCTACTTTCTGGAGAGTTTTTATCATAAATGGGCGTTGAATTTTGTCAAAAGATTTTTCTGTATCTATTTAGATTATCATATGGTTTTTATCCTTCTGTTTGTTAATATGGTGTATCACATTGGTTGATTTGCATATATTGAAGGATCCTTCCATTCCTAGGATAAACCCCACTTGATCATGGTGTATGATCCTTTTAATGTGCTGTTGGATTCTGTTTACTAGTATTTAGTTGAGGACTTTTGCATCTATGTTCATCAGTGATATTGGTCTGTAGTTTTCTTTTTTTGTGACATCTTGTCTGGTTTTGGTATCAGGATGATGGTGGTATTGTAGAATGTGTTTGGGAGTGTTCCTCCCTCTTTTATATTTTGGAAGAGTTTGAGAAGGACAGGTGTTAGCTCTTGTCTAAATGTTTGATAAAATTCGCCTGGGAAGCCGTCGAGTTGGGATTTTGTTTGTTAGAAGATTTTTAGTCACAGTTTCAATTTCAGTGCTTGTGACTGGTCTGTTTATATTTTCTATTTCTTCTTGGTTCAGTCTCGGAAGGTTGTGCTTTTCTAAGAATTTGTCCATTTCTTCTAGGTTTTCCATTTTATTGGCATACAGTTGCTTGTAGTAATCGCTCATGATTCTTTGTTGTTTTTGGATGGAATGTCCTATAAATATCAATTAAGTCCATCTTGTTTAAGGTGTCATTTAAAGCTTTTGCTTCCTTACTTATTTTCATTTTGGATAATCTGTCCATTTGTGAAAATGGAGTGTTAAAGTCCCCTACTATTATTGTGTTACTGTCAATTTCCCCTTTTATGGCTGTTAGCATTTGCCTTATATTTTGATGTGCTCCTATGTTGGGTACATCAATATTTACAATTGTTATATCTCCTTCTTGGATTGATCCCTTGATCATTATGTAGTATACTTCTTTGTCTCTTGTAATAGTCTTTAAAGTCTATTTTGTCTATTATGAGAATTGTTACTCGAGCTTTCTTTTGTTTTCCATTTACATGGAACATCTTTTTCTATCCCCTCACTTTCAGTCTGTAGGTGTCCATAGGTCTGAAGTGTGTCTCTTGTAGACAGCATATATATGGGTCTTGTTTTTATATCCATTCAGCTAGTCTATATCTTTTGGTTAGATCATTTAATCAATTTACATTTAAGGTAATTATTTATATATATGTTCCTATTACCATTTTCTTAATTGTTTTGGGTTTGTTTTTGTGGGTCTTTTTCTTCTCTTGTGTTTCCTGCCTAGAGAAGTTCCTTTAGCCTTTGTTGTAAATCTGGTTTGGTGGTGCTTAATTCTCTTAACACTTGCTTGTCTGTTAAGATTTCAATTTCTCCATTGAATCTGAATGAGATCCTTGTTGGGTAGAGTAATCTCAGTTGTACTTTTTTCCCTTTCATCATTTTGTATATGTCCTGCCACTCCCTTCCTGTTTGCAGACTTTCTGCTGAAAATTAGCTGTTTATCTTATGGGGATTCCCTTATATGTTATCTGTTGTTTTTCCCTTGCTGCTTTTGAATTTTTTTTCTTTTTATTTAATTTTTGATAGTTTGATTAATATGTGTCTTGGAGTGTTTCTCCTTGGATTTATCCTGTATGGGATTCTCTGCACTTCCTGACCTTGACTGATTATTTCCTTTCCCATGTTAGGGAAGTTTTCAACTATAATCTTTTCAAATATTTTCTCAGATCCTTTCTTTTTCTCTTCTTCTGGGACCCCTGTAATTTGAATGTTGATGCATTTAATGTTGTCCCAGAGGTCTCTGAGACTGTCCTCAATTCTTTTCATTCTTATTTCTTTATTCTGCTCTGCGGTATTTATTTCCACTATTTTATCTTCCAGGTCACTTATCCGTTCTTCTGCTTCAGTTATTCTGCTATTGATTCCTTCTAGAGAATGTTTAATTTCATTTATTGTATTGTTCATCATTGTTTGTTTGCTCTTTAGTTCTCCTAGTTTCTTGTTAAACATTTCTTGTTTTTTCTCCCTTCTATTTCCAAGATTTTGGATCATCTTTACTATCATTAGTCTGAATTCTTTTTCAGGTAGACTGCCTGTTTCCTCTTCATTTGTTCGGTCTGGTGGGTTTTTTCCTTGCTCCTTCACCAGCTGTGTGTTTCTCTGTCTTCTCATTTTGTTTAACTTACTGTGTTTGGGTCTCCTTTTCACAGGCTGCAGGTTCACAGTTCCCATTGTTTTTAGTGTCTGCCCCATTGGGTAAGGTTTGTTCAGTGGCTTGTGTAGGCTTCCTTGTGAGGGAACTGGTGCCTGTGTTCTGTTCTATGAGGCTAGATCTTTTCTGTGTGGTGTGCAGGGCTGCATCCAGTGGTGCATTTTGGGGTGTCTGTGAACTTATGGTTCTAGGCAGGCTCTCTGCTAATGGGTGGCATTGTGGTCCTGTCTTGCTAGTTGTTTGGCATGGGACATCCAGCCTTGGAGATTTCTGGCTGTTGGGTGGAGCTGGGTCTTAACATTGAGATGGAGATCTTTGGGAGAGCTCTCACCGATTGATATCATGTGAGGCCAGCAGGTCTCTGGTGGTCCAATGTCCTGAACTCTGCTCTCCCACCTCAGATGTTTAGGCTTGACACCAGGCCAGAGCACCAAGACCATGTCAGCAACATGGCAGTCCTTAAAAGCCTCACTGAATGTCCATGCCCACAAGCATCCTCCTGCCTCTCTCAGCAGCCACAAGAGCTGTACCAATCCTAACCCAACCCCTACAAGTGATATCCACAACAACGTTTTTAACTGAGAGACTGACTAGATAAACAACAGAGTGTCTAGCCCCCAAATCTGTGTGTGTGTGTCTATGTGTGTGTGTATATGTGAAGACATACATACTTTTATCTCCAACTGTCTGTTGGAAGCCTTGATCAGGATATCCCATAGTCATTCCAGTTACAACTCCAAAGGTACAAAAAATCTACATAGTCTCTCTAAAACTGGCTTCCCTTTTTCCATCTCCTATTTGGGGAAACATAGATATCCAATCTAGACATTTGTCTAATTTAGTAACCCAGCCTAGAAATTTAAGGGTCATCTTGAACCACTTTATGTAAATTAAAGAACCCACCAATCAATGATTCCTCAAAACCTACCTATAGTGCCTCAGAAGTACCTCTCAATTTCACTACCTTGTGTCCCAACATTTATTATTTCTCATGCCTAGTAATACAAGCAGTCCCCTAATGCAACGCAGGAAGTCTGACACTTTCCCAATTCGTTCTCCACACGGTCACTAAGTTTTCACTGAAAAACTAGTCTTATGTGTCATTCTGCTTCAAAACCCTTATGACATCATCATCTCTGACAGCATAAAGTCCTGGCTGCTTAACCTGAGGACAAGGTCACCCATGACCTTGCTTGAAAAGCGCTCCCTTCTTGCCTCCACGTTCAAGTTGCTTCCATCATACTTGACATGATTTTGTGCTTGGAAACACCACTCTCACATATTTCCATGACTATGAGTGTAATTTTTCACAAATGAATATCCATGGACCCCCAATTATTCATGTATTAAGTGTAGCTAATATTATTAGGTACTTTCTATGGATGTTGTGAAGATTAAAGTAAGTTAATACAAGAAAAGTGCTTGAACAGGCTCTGGCACGTGGGAAGTTTGAAACAAAAATGAGCTATTATTGTTGTTACTGTTATCTGAGTCTTGCTTTTAGTCTAGGAAGCTTCTTTTCCCCTCATCCTCCTGGAGAGATCTCATTCCTAAAGACTGTCCTCTTTGGGAAGACATCTGTGACTCGGCAGAGAGACCTCCTCCTTTTCTATACATCTACAGTGCTTTGTTCATTTATCTAATAGAGATGTGCCTGATTTAAAATTAAATATTGGTTTGAGTGTTTGTTTCCTCCATTAAAATTTTACATTATTAAGAGCAGACACAAGGTCTTATTCCTTTTTAGACTCCCTCAGAAAGCTAGCCAAGTAAAAGACATATGATACATGATGTTGGAAAACCAAGAGACTGCCATGGGATCTATCTAGGAGCTTAAGGGGTCTTTAGAAATTTTTAAAAATTCTAATAGTCTATTTCCACCCTGAATGGATCTTGTCCTAGGCTGTTGATCAGTGGAAGGCTTTGTTCTTGGGCATCTTTTTCAAGTGAGATGGAATATTGGTCTATTCTATTGTTTTCTATACTATACTTTTGAGAGGAATAGAATGGGTGGAGCAGAAATATTTTATCTTGCCCTATCTTACATATATTTTCTGAGTTTGAGGTATAGTATATTTGTGCTAGTAAAATTCAGAAAACATTTCATCCATTTACTGCAGTTCATGCCAGAGACCTGCCAAAAGAGTACAGATATGCATCAAAAAATGTTGTGATTCATTTTTCCCCATATAGAAGTAATTATCTATTCCCCTGAGATTCTCCCAAAGGGACAGCATGATATTTAAAACAGGAGAATTTATAGCTCTCATGCATATTTGCATCTTTTTAAAAGTTGATAATATTTTGAAAAGCAACGTGTGGAATATATGGGTGCCCTTAGGCCTACCGAGTCCCCATGAATCTTGCCAAATATTACAGACTGTAAAGAACTCCAACTCGCCTGGCAATCCTAAGCTTGATCACTGGGTGTGGAATATTAACTTCTTGAGGTGATAGCCCCTATGAGTACAAATAACAGCTCTTACATCCTAGATTTTCTCCAGGACATTTTCTCAAGTGCATTTTGGTACTTCCCAAGTGTGAGGAAAGAGGATTCATTTAGAACGATTGATGATTTGGTAACCATTGAATGAGAACAATTCCCTCTCCCTTTCCTTGGCAGTCAAAACTTAATTTGGTTTCCTGCTTCCTGTAACCCATGAAAGTAAGACTTTCTAAGTTTTAGTAGAGGCTGTGGAATAGTTTTCTTCAGAAACCTCCCCTGACTTGTCAAAATAGGAGCAAGAAGAGGCATGTGATAGGTTACAAAGGCTCATAATTTACACAAATGTTTTCACAGTTGAATACAAAGATGAAAATGAGTGATTTAGTCACAGGTCCACTCAAGACAGCCTTCCCTCTTTCACCTGGGTCAGAAAATGGTTCAATTCCAGCTGTTTGGGGAGATTTTAATTAGTTCAATTCTTAACTACCAGTCCCTTTCCCTACTCTGTCTCTAGCCAAAGGACCCCAAATTTGAAGGGCTTGTCAAGCTATGATCAGTTTGTTTTAACAAGTTCCTATATCTTAGTGCTTCTCAAACTTGAAAATTCCTGTGAAACTCCTGTGAATCTTTGTTAAAAGGCAGATTTTGGTTCAATAGGTCTGAGTTGGAGGCTGTATTCCTAATAAGCTCCCTGGTAACGTTACTGGTCTACAGACCACACTTTGAGTTTCAAGTGTCTAGATGCGACCTGGGTGGATTCCTTTATGCTACTTTGGGTGTCTCAGCTATGCACTATGCAGGCAAAAATTAGATATTTTAGAATACTAGAGTAAGGCAGACATTCTGGAAAGAAAAAGTCCTTTGAAAGTCATTTAAAATTAGAAGGGCTCAGAAGTGACAGAGAACATATCTTCTGATCTCTTTATTTTATAGATAAACAAAGGCCTAGAATTTCCCATATTTTTAGCCTTTTTCGGCATCATCTCAGCATTTCAAGAATAAGGAAAGAGTTTATTTAAAGTTTAATTTCACATTTCTCAAACTGAAGTCCATGCTGGTGGTATAAGGGGCAATCTTTAAACTCCTTAGGACAATCTGGGTGATGTGCCAGCCACCCATTTGCTGAGATCCTGCAGAGGTTGCTGTTTGGGCTTCATTCAGTTCTTGTTCCCCCGTTGCTGGGAACGTAGACTGGGCGAATGTCCCCGGAACTTCGGGGGTCAAAAGGGAACTTCCTGGCCTGGGAGGCTACCAATCCCTAATCCCCATCCCCACCCCCACTGCCCCCAGATGTAGACAGATGACTAGATCACCCTGGGATACCAAACACCAGCTCTTCTGCCTCAAGGAGGGACCGACCCTATAGCACAACTCATGCTCCAGAGTGCCCCCCTTTGGTCAGACTGGGGATGGTCTCTAACAGAGTTCACCTCCTTGCTTGGTTCCTTCCTTTGACACACCTGTTTCCTTCATTCCCCTTATCTGACATTCCTCCCCCAATAAATCACTTAGAGGCAGAGCCTCTAGGGAACTGATCTGAATAGGTGGTCATAACTCTCATCTACGAAAGTTAAGAAATGACATTTAATTCCAAGAAATGTCATTGGGTTGTAAAAAGGAAAGGAAGAAAAGAAAGAAAAGAAAAAGAAAAGAAAAAAATCCTATCTAAATGACAGAAAGTGACCCTGTGATACGGTGATGATGTTCATTTTACTTCTTCGGTTATTTGCACTCTATTTGTGGTTTAGAATAGAATAATTTGCTCACATGTAGTAGAAAGAATGATTGATGGTGACTTTTTGCTTAAGTAAGACATGATGGGATAGCTCCCTCTGCTAGGTATATCTTCTAGGATAGCTAAGGCCATCATTGCCTCAGCCAGAGCCACAGTCACATATGCTCACCTCCTGAAATCACAAAGTGATAGGAGAAAAGCGAACCCTCCCATGAGCAGGGCTCACCCCAGAGTGTCAAGGGTCATAGAGATGAATTGTGTTCATATTGCAAGGATGAGGCAGTTATCTCTGGATTATGCCTTCTTACTTTACCTTGTCTTTGAATGAGTGGGGGAGTTATAAATAAAATGTTCAAGGAGGTGTATAAATAAATTGGCATAATTAGGTGTCATAATTAGGTGCCCACTGCAGTTCCAGACACATTTACATAATTGTCAGTGCTCCAATGAAAATAATTGTTTGCCAGGATTGCTTCTGTTAAGTCTGATACTTCCTTTCTTAGTATAGTTTGTTCTAAGCAGTTGTTTAAAACATATTCTAAACTCTGATTGTGGAAACATTGCATATGGACTTAAATTTTTGTTTGTTCTTCAAAAGTAAAGCAAAGGGCAAATAGCTCACACTTGTCCATAAGCAGAATCTTTATCCATAAGCAGAACCGAGAAAAATTAAAGTTTTTATGCAAATATGTATACATATAAACACATGAAGAATTCTATACATATATTTTGATGAACTAAGTTTGCTTTAAATTTCAGCTTTTAAAATCTAGAAGTCTCTTTTGAGCATTAAATTGTACTCCTTATTAATGAGTAACTATCCAACCAGGGTTTCCCATACTATCCTATGAATGTCCTGTTTTCTTTCTTCATCTTTCTGCTTTACTTTTCCTCTTCACCCTAAGGCAAATTTTTCTATGCAATGCCATGATCTCCATCAATTCCCGGTTACTTTCTACCAGCTGAGAAGTAACAAAGCAAAGAGGATGTCATCCTTTCAATAGTTCCACCACAAGACTGAAGGCTGGCTTTCAATGTCCTTTCCTGAAACAATCACTGTGACCAGGGATGTAATGCACACTCCTTGTCCCACACTCATGCCCAGAGTTGGGAGTGGGATGAACTCTACATGGACCATATGGTCTGGGATTGACAGTAGTGTGGTTTCCCCAATGAAACTCAAAGTTATACAAAGCTCTTGTATTTGTTAATTATGCTTCCATACTGAAAACATCAGTAATTTGTAATTTAAATATTTTAAAATTTTTTTATGCTGAATTTTGATGCTTGTCCCTTAGGAAGGATTTATGGATCTATGAATGCCCTGATACATATTTTCTTCTGGACTGAACAAATTGTTATAGCAATGAAGAATTCACACTGTCATTTTCAACAGAAAAACTGAGTTCCAACCCATTTGCCAGACCACAGACTGATTTCAAAGCATTTCAAATTCATTCTAAAGGATTTGCTACAAGCTCACTCTTTTTTTTTAAACATCTTTATTGGAGTATAATTGCTTTACAGTGTTGTGTTAGTTTCTGCCATATAACAAAGTGAATCAGCTATGTGTATACATATATCCCCATATCCCCTCCCTCTTGCATCTCCCTCCCACCCTCCCTATCCCACCCCTCTAGGTGGTCACAAAGCACCGAGCTGATCTCCCTGTGCTATGCGGCTGATTCCCACTAGCTACCTATGTTACATGTGGTAGTGTATATAAGTCAGTGCCACTCTCTCACTTTGTCCCAGCTTACCCTTCCCCCTCCCCGTGTCCTCAAGTCCATTCTCTACATCTGCGTCTTTACTCCTGTCCTGCCTCTAGGTTCATCAGAACCTTTTTTTTTTTTTTTAGATTCCACATATATATGTTAGCATATGTACGACAGTGTTCATTGCAGCACTATTTACAATAGCCAGGACATGGAAGCAACTTAAGTGTCCATCAACAGATGAATGGATAAAGAAGATGTGGTATATATATACAATGGAATATTAGCCATAAAAAGGAATGAAATTGAGTTATTTGTAGTGAGGTGGATGGACCTAGAGTCTGTCATACAGAGTGAAGTAAGTCAGAAAGAGAAAAACTCACTCTTGATTCTACAGCTGCAAAGCCTAGACTTTCCCGGCACTTAACTCCATCATATGAATATTCTTTGTATTACAATAATTGTTCCAAATATTAAGTAGAACAGGTGTAGTTCTTTTCTTCTAACTGCCCTCTTCCTCTACTAATGATAATTAATATCTCTTCTGCTTGTAACATCATTTAACTTTTAGGAAGACAGTTATATCTCCCCTCAGCCCCCTTTGACTGGAATGAATATTCCCATGCTCTTAACCTTCTCTCATAGGTCTTGTTTTCCAAATCTTTTATCATTTTGGTCAGTCTCTTCTGAACTACTTACAGCCTATTTTCTTTAAAAATACAGTGTCTGATGTCCTCACCTGAAGCAGAACCATTTCTTCACAGAGCAGAATTAATTCTTTTGTTAAAGGGATTTGGGGGGTTGTTATTGTATAAAGCCTCTTTTTCCACCCACAGGTGGGTTATATTATTGCTTAACTGGCATTCCCTGGTTTTACAACTATTTGGAAATTTACCAACGTCATCATCAAACCCCTGAACAGATGTACAAAATATAATGAAGCAGTTTTTTAAAAGAACATAAAACTAATTGCTTAAAAAAAACAACAACTCTCCAAGTTGATCCAGTTGTTAACTCTGCCCTGCTTTCAACAGGAAGTTTACATGTAAAGGAGTATAATCTGCAGGTGTGGACACCCCTTGATATAGAATTTAAGTTAAAAAGAATTCAACTTAAGATATTTGTTGTGCTATTTGGCTTTGTTCCTTAAAAAAAATTCTTCCATTATACACAATCAGGCCTTTCAGAAAATGTGAACATGTATACTTTTCAAAACTACAGTAGACAATAAAGTATTATAAAACTGCACAGAGAAAAGAATCCCAACTGACACCAAATCATGATTCATAGGAATCTACCTGTCATTTTATAATTAATGTGCTGATTATATTTTCATTGTTACACATATACCACAGTGTTATATAGTTTCCTTGTGAAAAGATGTCATTTAAGGCATAGCACAATCCAGAAAGCGTGTATAATACCATTATACTTTCTAATAGCCTAATGCAATGTGTTGTCTGATTACACACACACATTCTGTAACCTACTGTTAACATCATCCAACCAGGCTTCCTTAATGAAACTTCAAACCTTTGTGCAATATTAATCTGCCAAAGAAAGTAGTCCCTTTGCAGGTGATATAAGCAAACTCAGCTGCTTCTTTTTTAAACTTCCAGTTTCCTGTTCCATAATCAATCTAGTTGCTACGAGTATCTGTGACAGATGTTAAATGGAGAGATGGTTAATTTTCCCAAGGTGTTATTATATACTTATTTTATGTTCATTTGTTTTCATTCATTTAAATGCTTCATTGAAATGAAATTTCCTCGATGACTGTCTTGGGTTGTGAGAACTCCACATCTCGTTCCTAAATAAGCCTTCCCTGACCTAAGAAAAGTGTTTTACAGTCCTATAAAAATAAATTCTTTTTGCTTTGTGTCTGCTCTTCTAGCTAATGATTAGATAAACACATTTCCCAAGGAGTTATACCAATATAAGGTCCTTGAGATATTCTGAGACCAAAGGGTCCTCTGATCAAATGTGGCTAGGAAGCTGTGTATGGTTAAGCTCTTGGATGGAGGATTCAGACATGTGCCTATGAATAGTAAGGGCTTTGAAAAGTCCCAGAATAAAGAAAACTGTTTAAGGCAGTATTCCCCAACATTTTCAGACTTGTCAAATTGTTTCACTCCCAACATAGTTCCTATTAACAGTCCTGGAAAACCACATGGAACACTGGAATATTGGTTTGCAAAAAGATTTCATCCAATGATACTTTTTCTGTCCATTTTCAGGCAGAGTTTTCTACATCCAAGGAAGTAGATCAGTGGTGTTCCTTAATTTATGGACTTGTGTAAAATGTGAAAACATTATAAGATGAAAGGACACTCACCTGAGCTTGGGGGATGGGAGGAGGCAATGCCCGTGCTAATTCCTGGAAGGGAAAGGAAGCCAATACATAATTATTAAGCACTTATTATATTCTAGACACTCTTACATCCTTTGTGTATATACATTCATTTATTCACACAACAAATATTTATGGAGTGCCTATTCTTCTAGGAGCTGGGAATCAGTGCAAAGTAAAGCAAATTCTCCATTCTGATAATGCTCAGATTATCAGGTGGAATCTTCAACAGCTAAGAACTTGTGTCTTCATTCTACAGATGAGAAAGTTGAAGCTTCATTCTACAGATGAGAAAATTGAAGGCTTCACAGAAATTGTCTGAGGTCACAGAGGTGGTAAGTCAGCAAGGAAAGATGTCTGGAAACTCATAGCAGACCCCTTCCTGAGGCTCACATCCCAGCTCAGACCTGTGTGCTGGGCTTCGCTACCATGGAGATCCAGTGGCTATCTGCAGCGACCCACTGGGGTTGAGATCAGGGGATGAAAACTGGGAGACAGCTCAGCAAAGGTATTGTTCTCCAGATACTTTATTACCCGTGACACACCTTCTTTACCAGCTGCCTATAATAATAAGAGGAATCAAACGTGGAGCCGTATTTATGTAAGTAAATAACACTCCTTTCCTTTCCAAGGTAGTTTTACATCAGCATTCTTAGTAAATACTTTCATTCTTGCTTTCCAACCTAACTTTATGGGGAAACTTAATCTATATATTTACAAATCACTCTCCCACCGTGAGCCTCAAACCCATCTTTAAGTTCACAAAACCTCTCATTCTGCTTCTAACAGCCTAGCATATGCTGTATGCAGAAGTTCTTCTGAGTCCCTGGCCCGCGGCTGTCATAGAGATACAGAATGAGCTGTGGATTCTAGGTTTGAATCTCTGCTTTTCTACTTATTTAGCAGAAAAATGCAGACAATTTTTTCCTCCCTGTTCCCACTGCTTCCTTGTATGGACGATACTCTTTCAAAACTGGCTCTCAGGAAGAGATTTTAAAGGTGTCCTGGAAGCATAGACTCCATTTTATGGTCTTGGCTCTCATGGGTGACAGCCCCCCACATTCTGTTGAGGAAATGGTCTTTCACCTCCTGTACAAGGCTATCCCTGAGTAATCTCTCCACACCCTTGGCTTTAACACCTGCCTGGATGCTGTTGGCTCCTGGGTCCCCAGGCCGGCATTCCTTCCTGAACTCCAAACCTTTGTGTCCAGCAGCCGACCTGGCGTTGCCATCTAGATATCATGCAGGCACCCCAAATTCATGCTGTCCAAACCTGCTCGCACTCAGCTTTCCCCACCTGAGGTCCATTCTGTGACTTGTTCACTCTCCAAGCCTTGCCTTTGTCAGGAGGGGAAACTGTATGTCTATATATCCATGGCTCTGCCTGTTCTGACCATGAAGTTTCAATCATGGAACCTCTAAGTCATTAGCATGCTAATTATTTTGCCAACTGCTCCCCCTTCTAGCCAGTGAGCATTTTTTTCCTTTTCCATTATGGTTTATTATAGGATATTGAATATAGTTCCCTGTGCTATACAGTAGGACTTTGTTGTTTATCCACTCTATATATAACAGTTTGCATCTGCTTATCCCAAACTCCCAATCCATCCCTCTCCCACCCCCTTCCCCCTTGGCAACCACAAGTCTGTTCTCTATGTCTGTGAGTCTGTTTCTGTTTCATAGATAAGTTCATTTGTATCATATTTTAGATTCCACATATAAGTGGTATCATGGTATTTGTCTTTCTCCTTCTGGCTTACTTCACATAGTGTGATAATCTCTCGGTCCATAGCCAGTGAGCATTTTGAGGACAGTTACCAAGTATTATTTGCCTTTATTCTCTAGATGCTTAGCAAGTGCCAGACACACTGAGTGAATACCTGCCTGAATGAATGTATAAATAAATAAAGTGGGAATAAAGGTAAAAGTGATTGATAATCACTGAGTGCCACCTATTTGCTAAGAATACTGATATTTTAAGAGATTTATAAATTAAAGTAGTAAAACACTCACAGCATTTTATTCATTTAGCTATTTGGTTCCGAAGACTTTTATATGTAAAGCACAATAAGGGGCAACGTGGGAGTTTGTCTAGTAAAAAATGGATTTAAGACAATAACTATGATGTTTAAGAGTCTAATTTTTTTAGATATAAGTTTTGATATCTTGGATTAAGAGGCAAAGATACATATTTTTAGATTTAAGAATTTGTAATTTTCTGTTACATGGTCATAGGGTTGTTTGGGCATGACATTAGAAATAAGAAAAGCCCAAGATGGTAGGCAGACTATTTCTCCATGCTTCTTCGTGTCTAGAATTTCTTGATCCAGATCTTCCCATGTTTTCTTCAGCTTACTGGCTTCTTTGCCTTTAAAGAATACAGAGTTTATGGCTGTTCACCAAGTGCGTACAAATTAATTCTGGGATAATAAGAAAGGGTTTTCAGATTTGAGCTTCACTTTACTTGTCATCCAAGGCAGATGTTTAGCTACACCTTAAACATACTAATGTCCACAAAGAACCCCCTTTTTAAAATAATAGAACAACAATGAGACTGTAGCCAAATTTCCCAAGTTTCTCCACATGTAAATGAAAGAATCATAAGCCTTCTGGTCTTACGTATTCTTATAATCCATTCAATACACAACAGGGGAGCTTCCACAACTTATCCTGTGATGCTGTCGACACTTGCCTTTCTGACAATGAAAAAAGAAGTATCCAGTTTGCTTTTTTTTTTTTTTTTTTTTTGTGGTACGCGGGCCTCTCACATTGCGGAGCACAGGCTCCAGACGAGACGCGCAGGCTCAGCGGCCATGGCTCACGGGCCCAGCCGCTCCGCGGCATGTGGGATCTTCCTGGACCGGGGCACGAACCCGTGTCCCCTCCATCGGCAGGCGGACTCTCAACCACTGTGCCACCAGGGAAGCCCCTATTTTGCTTTTTAAACATAAGAGCTTCATGTTTAAATGACAGCCTATCCCCTGTATAAAATAGAGAACACCACACAGTTATTTAAAAGTGGTGACAGGGAACTTCCACTCTAAAGAAACAGTATGGTCTCTCTGATAGCACTGAGTATAATGTAGTAAATGGGCTTTGGATTCATAAATAATAATAGCAAACACACTGGCATCTCCTATAAGCCAAGTTCTCTAATGTGTTACATAAATTAACCCATTTCATCTGCACAACCACCTTCTGAAGTAAGCACTATTTTTCAACCCTTTTATAGTTGGAAAGACTGACCAATAGAAATGTGCTTAGGACCCAGAGCACACAGGTGCCAGGGCCAAAATTTACAGCCAGACAGTCAGATCCTGAAGTCTGTGCTCTTACCCTAAGCCAACCCCACTCACAACATGGGCCAAATAAGCCCTAAAAAGCCTTAGTTTAGGACATGCAGGGTTATGGTAGGAATTGAGTGTTGAATGAAAAACCCTTAGGGGAGTGCCCGGCATCGTGTAAGGTCCCCCTAAATGTAGCAACTATCTGTCAGGACTTCGGGTATCATGAAGGAAAACCAACAGTGGAAAAGAAATCACCTAAGGCTAGATAGTAATTATGGGGAGATTTTACTTCCTCTGGACCTGAAGGGGACGGTGCAGACAGCAGTTTCTAGAATCACCTGTTCTAGCAGGCTGCCTGATAAGCCCAACATCCTCACCGGAGAAATCATCACTGTGAACGCAAGGCCTGGCCGGCAAGGACCCCTAAAGATGAATACCTAGACCTCCGTCTCCTGCCATCCTCCGGTCTCCTGGGGCACCTCTAGTGGCCACACCCAAAGCAAAGTCAGATGTCAAGGGAATCTGTTTGATGCTCTCCACAGCCTCTGGGTATACGGTTCATGTGTTCTGCCACTGCCTCCGTAAAAAAAAAAAAAAAAAGTGTGCTTATGTGTGGGCTGCATGCTTCTGTGGAAAAGTGTGTTGAAGACAGAATTTTAAATCAGGCATTGTAGACAATTTCTGGGCTAAAGGTGAATCCTTCTGACCATCCCTAGGGAATTCATTCTTTTTTTTTTTTTTTTTTTTTATGCCATGGGTAAAAGTTGGTGTGCTCAACATCTTGGGCAATAACTAAGAGGTGATGAGAATCCCTTTGTCTTAGGCTACGATAACAGAATACCATAAACTGGCTTAAACATCTATTTCTCATAGTTCTGGAGGCTGGGAAGTCAAAGATCAAAGTGCTAAGCAGATCCAGTATCTGGCAACAGTCTTCTTCCTGGTTTGTAGACAGTTGTCTTCTTGTTCTCACATGCAGAGAAGAGAGAGAGAGAGAGAGAGAGAGAGAGAGAGAGAGAGAGAGAGAGAGAGAGAGAGAGAGGGAGAGAGAGAGAGAGGGTAAATGCAAGCTCTCTGTGTTTCTTCCTATAAGGGCACTCATCCCATTCATGCTGGTTCCACCCTCATGACCTAATTACCTCCCAAGGGTCCTGCCTCTTAAAACCATCATACTGGGGGTAGGATTTCAACATATGATTTGGCAGGAGATACAAATACTGTCTGTAGCATTCTGAAGAATTTTAGGCAGGTGAGTAACATGACCTTGGTACTTGCAGGAAGGATTGACTAGAGAGAGGAAAGGGGAAAGTGTCAGCCAGAGGATAACCATGATGTACATCCAATACTGACACCTAAGTACTTTAAAATACTCTCTATTTTCTAAATATGTGTGTTAAAAATATTTCATCTGTTTCATGTTTCATAAAATGCAATGCTATATTTACCCACTTGTAAAGCTGTTAAGTTTCATATGTGGATAACTCTACAGTAAGATCTCTTGCTATTTAGATTTCAAAATCTATATGGTTTCACTCTCCCTTCTTATGTTTTCTGATTTGTCCTAAATTGCCTTTTAAAAGAGGGTACCTGCCCTCCACCATCCCACTTCTTCTGCTCTAACCCAGTACTACCACAGGTAAATAGTTCTTCAAGCTTCTTCTTAAAGGGGCTAATGTTCCTGCACTAGTCAAGATGGTAATCACTAGCTCCCTGTGGTTATTTACATCAAAATTAAAATTTAAATACATTGAAAATTCAGTTATTCAGTTGCACTAGCATCTCAGGTTGATCTTTTCAAGTGTTCAACAGCCACATGTGGCTAGGGGCTAATGTACTGGATAGCTCAGACCTAGAAGATGCATCATTCCAGAAGTTCTACTGGGAGAACTTCATTCATTCTAGAATGAATCATTCTAGAAAGTTCCATTGGAAGTTTTGGGCTAGACCATTATCCTTCTTGATCCACTTGCAATGATGTAACTTAACTATTCATTCAGGATGCTAATGAGATTCTCCCTCTAATTTTCTTCATAGAAAAATTATCCATAGGGTTTAGCATATAATTTTTATGTTGTCATGAAAATAGTGAAGTTTGAAATATTTAGGAAACAATTTTGGGTCAAGTTAGCAGAGGTTGCCAATATTGAAATGATCATGAAGATATAATGTTTCTCTCTGATAAGGTGTCAAAATGTCACCACTAGTCACCACGGGAAAAAGTAGTTCTCAGTACTGAAGAGTCCATCTTGGTTGACTTGTCTCCGGTGAGTAATAAATCTTCCCCGTTTGCTAACTCAGCCAACTGATGGGTTTGATTGACTCCAGAGAATTTATAGTCCCTTTCTAAAAATTTATTACTGAGCGGATCAGTATATTCATAATTTCAGGATTCCAAACACTTATCCAGCTATGTCACAAATGAATGAAGTGGCACCACTTATTTATATGGTAACTAGAGTTTCATGAGCATTTCCCTTCCAAATCCATGTCTGTCATGACTGTCAGTAAGCCAAAAAGTAGTTAACTTTAAAAAAAGACCAAAACTGTATCACTGCACCAACAACTACAGGTACATTTAAAAAGTGAATCAATCTCTTTATGAAAAGACTAAACACCAGTAATTCATCTACCTAGAATATCCAAAAGAGAAATAGGTCATCATTGCAGCAAAAACAATAAGCATAGCACTATCTGGAAGGATCAATAGTGTCATGATAAATGAAGTCCCCTCTTGTGTTGCTGCAACAAACTTCCTGTGACTGGGAAGTCCCAACTGACTCCCCACATCCCTCCTCCCATACACTCAGCCCCTAAGGTTCTCTTGGAGACTCTTCTAAAACAAGAGCCTAGGTCACATAGTTCATGAAACTCCTCATAGATACAGATACAGTCAGAAGTAAACTAGCTTCTCTGAAAGGGCACCCCAATGTGGAAACTGATGGCTGGACCTTTGTCATATTTTCAGCTGTGTTGGCTATATCATGCAGCCACCCTACTTAGCAAGTGTGACGGGCACTTGACGCTGGGAGAACTTGATGTCATTCCTGCTGACAAGGACACTAACAGACTATATTCTTCTTGTGTCATTCGGTGGCACATTGAACAAAGAAGCAAGTGGCCAGAATGTTCAAAGTTAACTGCAAATAGGGAAAAGAAAGTTAATGTGACACACTGCAGTATTCTCTCTCAGCATGCAGTTGCGAGCTTTGAAAGTCCCATTAAGTATCTCTTTTTTAAGATAAATACCTATTAAGTAATGTATATGCACAAGCTGAAGTGTTAAATGGTTTGTTGAAACCTATTAGAGTACACAAGATGATAAACATAAATTATAGCTAATATACTGCACCAGTGATTTTTAAACATAAAAATTACTGACACTGTAAAAACACACTTGAGTCATCGTAGCAGCATAATAGCACTAATCCATGTTTATCCAACCATACACTTTTCAAAAACAACACAAACCTCTAATAAATGCTTTGGCTTCACCTTGACAACTTATATGGGTTATTGCCTCGTTCATGCCTGGATAACCATGTGTTATGACTTAAATGTTCTTTAATATCAATTTATGCCTTGAAGAAAAAAGATTTAATAACATAGTGTACATATGGTTCAATTTATTACAGCAAAACAATCATTTTAGTTTGAAGATATTTTCTCATGGTGCATATCATAGAAATCTTCTTCAATAGAGCTCTCAATAAACCAGATTTTTTATGTCACAAAAAATGAAACTAAGGCAGCTAATTGTTGCTAAGATTCTAAAGAGATGGGTCTATTTGGCTTCCTTGTCAATCAAGAAATACATTCCTTAACACTTGTATTTCTGGATTCCAATGTCTCTAATTGGATTTTACACTATCTGATTAATGAGGTAGTATATAGGCTGCTATAAAAAAAAATTGATACTCAAAAAGCAGAGGAGAAAATTGTAGGCCATCAGCATTATTGAAGAGTCAAGAAGACACTAAGAATCATAGTGGTCACAAAAACCAAAAGGGAGGAAAGAAGGCATGAGGAGGTGAATAAATCAAAATTGACTGTGAAAACATCAGAAATACTTCTGAAAGAGTGGGCATGATACTGTCCAAATTAGGCAGTATTTCTACCCCAGCCTATCTCAGTATTTCCCTACCCCCAACACACCAAAATTCCAAGCCTCATAAGTAGATACTTTTCTTTGACTCTGGGTGAAGCATTGGTGTAGGGGCACACACTTAGAACATGGATTCCAAAGCCCCTTGTGGTAGGTGGGCTTAGCAGGTGGCACACACTCTATAGATATCTATTTCCTTAAGAAGAGTTAGCCAGTCAAATCAACAGTTCTTTATAGAAAGGGAAATAGAATCAACATAGTCACATATGGCTCATGATAGAATAGCAAACACTACAGCAATTTAAAAATAAATCCCTTTAATCATTTATTTTTTATTTCTCACTTTCCCTCTGCCAGTCAGCAACGTTATTTGAGAACTTACTGTGTGATATTGGGGATGAGTAAGTGCCACTTTCAGGGTGGGAGCAGGGATGAAGCAGACAGGCTAAAAAAGGATTATATTTGTGTCTGATAGGCAATATGGTAGACACTTGCAGGGAAGGGTTGAGGAAATTAGACTTCATGAAGGAGGTAGTATTGGCTGCTGAACCTTGAAAGACAAACATGCTAAAGATGACCCATGATCCCATAGAAAGCCAACAAAACAGGCATGCCTTTCCTGAAATGAAAATTTTTTGATGAATAATAGAATAAAATTTAGAGGCCCAAAGAATTTATCCAACAAATGTTTGGCAGTGGAGCATCTCACATACTTAACAAACTTACTTCCCAATGGGTTTCTCTGGGATGCATGAGTCATTACTTCAATCACCCACCATCCAAGCAAACACCAACTCTCCTTTTCCTTAATGAACTCAGCTGCTCTGAAGGGTCTCCGTAACCCTTTGCTCTCTCTCACCAAGGCATTATCTTGTATGTCAGGTAGGTAAAAAATATTCTTTCAACCAGATACATTTCACTAGGCATCCTAAACAAATACAGTTACAAGCTAATTTTTTTTAAAAAAGATAAAAACAATCAAACTGAACTTTTCTGTTTCCAGAACTTGGCTGTTTTGCCACCTAGCTCTCCAAGACCTTGGGTGCATTAGTTTCTTCATCTGGAGCTCCCCTCTCTCATCTCTACATACTCAAATCCCACCTATTCTTTAAAGCAACAATCTCACTTCTACAAGGAAGTCTTCCCTGATTGCCAGTGGCTGCAAGTAGCCCCTTTGTGTGTCTTCAACTCCCATAGTTTTTTTCCTGAGCTTCTTCCATTGAACTTATGGATTTTTATTCTACACTCTTATTGTTTATGTTTGTGTTTACTATCTTCCCTGGTAGACTCTAAGCTCTGAGGACAGGCAAGACCATTCCTTCTCTCCTCCAAGTCCTATAGTTAGGCACACTTCCCTGAGCAGCATAAGCTTCAATCAGGTTTATTTAATAAACATGATGGATTTTCCCATAATTTTGAGCCTTCCTCCTATTAGTGTCACAGAAACCAGTCATCAAGAAGGTTATACTCTTGCAAAACTATTAATGGAGAAATGGAAATAGAGGCATTTCCATTTTTAAGAAAAATTTTTAACATCTTTATTAGAGTATAATTGCTTTACAATGGTGTGTCAATTTCTGCTTTATCACAAAGTAAATCAGTTATACATACACATATGTCCCCATATCTCTTCCCTCTTTCATCTCCCTCCCTATCCCACCCCTCTAGGTGGTCACAAAGCACCGAGCTGATCTCCCTGTGCTATGCGGCTGCTTCCCACTAGCTATCTATTTCACGTTTGGTAGTGTATATATGTCCATGCCACTCTCTCATTTTGTCACAGCTTACCCTTCCCCCTCCCCGTGTCCTCAAGTCCATTCTCTAGTAGGTCTGCATCTTTATTCCCATCTTGCCTCTAGGTTCTTCTGACCATTTTCTTTCTTTCTTTCTTTTTTTTTTAGATTCCATATATATTTGTTAGCATACGGTATTTGTTTTTCTCTTTCTGATTTACTTCATTCCATATGACAGTCTCTAGGTCCACCCACTTCACTACAAATAACTCAGTTTTGTTCCTTTTTATGGCTGAGTAATATTCCATTGTATATAAATGCCACATCTTCTTTATCCATTCATCTGTTGATGGACACTTAGGTTGCTTCCACGTCCTGGCTATTGTAAATGGAGCTGTAATGAACATTGTGGTACATGACTCTTTGAATTATGGTTTTCTCAGGGTATATGCCCAGTAGTGGGATTGCTGGGTCATATGGTAGCTCCATTTTTAGTTTTTTAAGGAACCTCCATACTGTTCTCCATAGTGGCTGTATCAATTTACATTCCTACCAACAGTGCAAGAGGGTTCACTTTTCTCCACACCCTCTCCAGCATTTATTGTTTCTAGATTTTTTGATGATGGCCATTCTGACTGGTGTGAGATGATATCTCATTGTAGTTTTGATTTGCATTTCTCTAATGATTAATGATGTTGAGCATTCTTTCATGTGTTTGTTGGCAATCTGTATATCTTCTTTGGAGAAATGTCTATTTAGCTCTTCTGTGCATTTTTTGATTGGGTTGTTTGTTTTTTTGATATTGAGCTGCATGAGTTGCTTGTATGTTTTGGAGGAGACATTTCTTTTGTATCCATGTTACTATGTTTAAAAACAGACAACTAATTTATAACCATGATTTGTTTCATTTTAGTTTTATTCTTAGTCCATTCAAAGGGACTGAATTGTACACTTCTATAATTCATAAATATGAGTATTGAAAACTCCAAAAAATATGCCTGTCTTGTCCACCCTTGAAAGTATCAGAGTGGCACACTGTACCAGGATATTGTCTCCTAATAGGCTGAGCCTGTGTGTGTGCCTATTGGAATGCATACTTGAACTGTCTAATCCTTTTCCACTATCCATTAGCCCAGCACACATATTCTGGGATGAAACTCAAAGTCAATGACTGTTTATCATCATTAGCTCCTCCAAGCAATGATTTTACATGCAAGTCCAATACCGTTCACCACAGCCGATCAGCATCCAGGTTTCCCCTTGAGCATCCTTAAGTGATTCCAGCTTGAGAAAACCCATCCCAGGTTCCAAATGTGGAGGTCCTTCAGCAGCATCTGAGTAGAGGAAACAATCTACATTTATGAGCTCCCCCTGGGAGCATTGCCCCTGTAAAGGAAACAACACATGCAAATACACACAGTCATATAAACATCACCTACTCCTATTGTAACATGTCATGTCAGCTAGACCTATTGCTTCTGTAAGAGCAATATGTATGTGATTTGAAATCAATTCGCCATTGGGATGGCGTGGAGGTGGATGACCTTGCAGTAACAGAGTCTTGGTGGTAATTTAGAAAATGGTTGCCAGAAAGTCCCTGGCTCACTTGATAAAAAATATTATCCTTTCTCTGGAGCTACATGAATGGTTTCATGTGATAACTAAAAAAGAAGACTATCCAGCAGATTAGAACAGGGACCCAGAAGACAAATCTCTCAGCTCTAACTTTGGCAATACTGACAATTTGCTGGGCTGATCTCTGAAAAGTATTTGTTCTAATGTTTTAGGGCATAATTTTCTTCCCTAAAAGTACAGGAATATCACTGTGGATAATGTTTTCTGATTTTCTTAAAAACACATTTCAATCACAAAATAAGTGATTGGGCGCTCATAAAATTTTAAGGTCATCTTAAATAAAAGATTCTATCATCTTCAAGAATCATGATTCTGTGTGCCCCAGAAATTGGCTTTTAACAACTAGAAAAGAATCCATCTACTTTTTGTTTTAAAAAGCAAAAACAAAAATAAGCAAACAAAACTACTTTCACTATGATCCCTATATTTTAAAAAGTCTCTGAATCTGTACTTCTAAGCTATATTGAGGAATTATATAAGCAATAGTACTCATTTTAAATATTTCACATAATTTTTCCTCTTCTGGTTTAAAAATCTTCATATTCAGAAATGCAATGTGCATTTTGCATATATTTACTCATATATCCTCGAGGGTGAAGTTTACAAACTCATCACGATAAAGAAAGTCCAGACTCATGTAAAATTCTTAGTGATATTTGCCTTTGCAATTGTCACTTCTGTGATATCATCTTGTCTTTTCTAATTCTAGAGATGATCTTTTATCAAAACCTGATTTCAGGCTACCTTGTCATTCATGTATATGCTAGTATAAATTTAAGATAATGCAGTCACTTTCCTATTTCCTTGTATGTCAAACCTGAACTCAAATTTGAAACGTTTGGCTTCTGTTAGGGAATTAGAACACCAGTTGACAGATGAGAAGTTTCTGGGGGTAAGAGCTGAGAAGACGAGGCAAGATGTGTTCTCCAGCATCCTAGAAATCATACTTCCAGGATATTTACAATAATCAGTAGTAGAGGCTACCTATACTAATGAGAAACCCCACAATGCTCACTTTGTGTTTGTTTTGTGTTGTTAGGTTGAGTACATATTGGAAGATAATTATTAAATATAACAAAGAAAAAAACATTTCCACCACATTGTGAATTTCCAGCAGTATCTTAAAGCATCGTGCTCCTCTCTTTCAATATTTCTAGGGAAGGAGAAGGGACTCTAGGAATAAAACGGCAAGATCAAGGGTGATCTCAAAACCACATGCTGTAGTATCCTGCTTTTTTCTGAATTGTGTTTTGTTTTACCTCGATTTCCCCTGACTGAACAGTCTGGGTAGAGACAGGGTTTATCTTCTTTACATTCAGATGGTTGCATTTCCTGCTTAAAATGTCAGCTGGATTGTCTCTGCACCCAGCCTCCCCCATCTTTTGGTCTCCCAGAAGCTGTCTGCTGCTTCAGGCAAACTTAATGATGGCAGGGCCTCAGAGCCAAAAAAGGAAAAACACCTGTGGCCAGTCTAAAGTTTAGTCCTGAAATAGACAGGCAATGGCCATCACCTGCCTGCTGTGTGAGAGCCCAATCAAGTCTATTCATCACAACTGTGCAGATAAGGGTTTTTTTTCACCCCCCTCCTTTTCTCTCCCCCGCCGTTGTTTTTGTTGAGCTGAGTGTGATAAGAAGAGAACAAAATATAGCAAAGGAATGGTGCCCTCTGCATGGCCCCAAAGGGCTGCTGTTTAGACATATCCACAGAAGTGATCATTCTGAAAAAATGGCTCACAGAATGTTCGTTCTGGAAAATGAACTTGGACTTCCTTTTCAAAAATTCTATTATGACTTTTTCTTTATGTTTCCTGAGGAAATTATGAAAAAGAAGAGAATGAGGTCTAACAATATCTAAATTTGGTGCTGACCTGTCATGTGTCAGGGAGCACGTTAGCATGGGGAGGGATGCCTTCTTGTTCATGCCTTGGCATGCAGGAAAAACATAAGGGAAGGTGAAAAATCACATATTTATGGACACCAGGACAAAAATATATGATTCCATCCTTATCTTTCTGCAATTCTTATCATTTATTCCTAGTCCTTCTTGAAATACTCTCTTCCCTTGGCTTCCAGGATTCCTAAGTCTATTTTTTCCCCAGTCTCCTTGGCTGGCTCATCCATTTCCTTTGCAGTCTCCTTTTCCTCTGCTCATCTTTCTTCACTGGTGTTGATCCTAGGCCCAAATCATTTGTTCTCTGCATACTGTCCTTGGGAGAGTTCATTTCATCCAGCCCAAAGCTGCAAGTGACATCCACTGTATGCCAACTGCCCAAAGAATCTCTGCCTCTGAGACCTCACTCCTAAGCTCTCCTAAGCACCACACCCATGGGTAGGGTGGCCACTCACCGTGGTGCTGACCAATGAGATACATGCAGACAGCTACTCAGAATTACTTAGTGTATTCAGCCTTTCTGATAGAAGTGCCAAAGTGCCATTCTTTCCTCCTCTTGCATGGGGAATGATATGAGGCAGGGAGTGGAAAAATGAACTATCTTGGGAACAGAGGTAGCCATCAGGAAGAAAGGGACCTGATGAAAATGGAATAACGGAATGATTGATGGAGCCTGGGACTTTAATGAAATGGTGACATTACTGCATAATTGTGGACTACTTGCCCTGGACTTCTTCTATTGTGATACAATAAGTTTTCTTTTTGGTTTTATGTATAGTTATATGTATAGAGAGAGTTATATGTGCTGTTGCATATAATTTTATAGCTTAACTGAAAGAATACATACTTAAATGACAGAATTGTATTTAACATGGAGAGAAGGGTCACAAAAGTTGATTATACATTTTGCTACATATGATATCTCCACATATTCAAAAAGCAAAAATCCTTTGGACCACATCCATTGACTGTAATTTAATAAAATCAAAAATTAATTGCAATAAGCAAGCCACTCCCATCATGGTCACCACACCCATACCTCACCATCCAAAGCTATTCAACCGGACATTGAAAATGACAACTTCTAAGAACTCTTCAATTAAAGAAAAAATAAAATTCAAAGTATAAACAACTTAACGATAAATGGCATTTCATTGTAAGGAAGAGTTACCTTCTTTCCTTCCTTCCATCTAACATCTATCTATTTATACCTGTATTAACTTCTGAATTCTTGTTTTATTCCGTAGAATATAATTTGTTATACTCATTATTTTGACATCAAAATTGTTCTAAATTTGGCCAGTGGAAACCCTTCAAAGTGGCTCCTGTGTCTTTTTGACATGACTCCATCATTTTTTGAGCACTATTTTCTCGCCCAAGATATTCCACGCTCACTTCATGCTTTTCCTGCCCCAGTTCTGGAATGACCCCCTTCCCCAAGAGCCCTGGTTCCTTCCATGAGGAATTCTATTTAAAAACCCAGCACTAGGCACGCTCACTGCCCTACGACTGCCATGGCTTCTAGACCCTTCCAGAGGCCAGGATTCACTCTCGTCTTCTGCCTCATATTTATGACTTCTCTGTCAATGGGAAACTTGACCCCCTTTAGCCACAATATATTCATTCATTTCCTCAAGCTTAAGAAGTAGTTTCAAAATTGTTAATCCATATCTCCGTGAGACAAACCTACTAACGACAGCTTCATTTACAGATCTTTACTCTTCAAAAATTTCAAGGCCATGATGACAAAGAAAGGCTGAGAAAAATTTTCCAGATTAAAGGAATTTTGAGAAACATAACAACTGAATGAAATGAGTAATCCTGGTTTACATCCTGGACCAGAAAAAAAAAGAACATTTGGACAATTAGTGTAATTGAATACGGTCTTAAAATTAGATAATAAAATTAAATCAATGTTATATTTCAAAGTTTGAAAATTCAATTGTGATTATATAAGAATTACTTAGGACTGCAGGGATAGGATGTCTGTACTTTACTCTCAAATTCTTTTAAAAATATATACAATATATTCATACATAGACATATATAAATGTTACACATTTATATACACAAAGATTCATACATATGCTTATGTATGAATACCTACAGATAGTGAGCAATAAAGGAAATGAGGCAAAGTGTTAACAACTGGCAAATCTGGACAAGAAGTATTATGCAGTTATTTGCACTATTTTTGTAATTTTTATGCAAATTTTAAATTACATATACAAAACCCAGAGTTACAGAGAAAAGGAAATGATAAATAAATGTCATTGCACATTTTACATATCAGCCAGTGGTATGGTACCAGAAAAATGCCTAAGGCAAATTTATAACTTCAAGAGCATGTACTGGAAGTAGAGAAAGTATGAATATAAATGAGCTAAAATACCATATTTTTCTACAACTAGAAAAATATCAACAAAAATTCCAAAAGGTAGAACTAAAGATAAAAGACAGATGCAGAAAGTAGAGAAATAGAAAAACAACAACAAAAAATAAATCATAAGTATTAACCAATAAAATGAAAAGTTTGTTCTCTGAAGAGCCCAGTAAAAGAAACCCATTGTTGGAGTGTCTGGTTCAAAAGGAATGGTGCTTGTACAGGGCAACCATGTTAAGTCACATACCTGTGGATATAGAGATGAATGCTATGCAAATAAACTTCAAAACCTAGATGAAGTGAATGTTATAATATGAAAAGCAAATTTCCAAAATTGCCACAAGATGGTAAGGAAAATCTGAATAGTATAGGTACATGCAAATAACAAAAATAAATCTAGAACTTCTTAAAAGACCACCTCCAATGAAAAGGGGATATTCAGGTTAATGAGAAGACTCAACACTGAAAAATGTCAATTATCCTCAACATAATCATAAATTTAATCTCCTCTCAATCAAAGTTCTATTATGATTTTCCTGCAACTTGAGAATCTAATTGTAAATCCATATGAAAGAGAATGAATACAAGTATAACCAAGATCTCTTGGAAAATGGGAAATATTGACAGCTCCCTTTTTTTCCAAATATTGTGCTATATTATAAAGTTCCCCAATTAAAGAGAGTAGTATTGATGCATAAAAACTCTGATCAGTGAAAAGTAATACAAATCCCAGACACAGACCTATATATATGTGAGAATAGTATATATTTTGCATGCAGTGAAAAAGATGGTGTGATGACAAATAACTATTCTTTTAAAAAATTTTAAATATTTATAGAATATAAAATAATCTTAGATACCTACTTCTTACCATTCACAAAAATAAAACAAAATCCCAAATAGATTAAAGGTCTAAATTTACAAAAAATATGTATAAATCTATTTAGAGGAACTGCAACAAAATGTGTTTAGAATCTTAGAACAAGTTATGTATTCTTAAACAAGACATAAATTGAAAATGCCATTATGGAAAATTCTGCTATGTTCTACATTTAAAGAAAATGTCAGTAAGACAAATGATACAAAAAACGAAAACTAAAAAAATTTACAATACACACTGGGGACAATGTGTTTTCATTGTTTTTAACTGAAAAGGACTAAAAACCAGAATAGACTAAAAACCAGAATATATATATTAAACTTCTAAAAATTACTAAGAAAAAGACAATCAACCCAACTGCAAAAAACAAAAACAAACGGGTAAAGAATGTGAACAGACCATTCATGACAAACACTTAAGAGACGGTTAGCACCGTTAACCGGGGAAATGCTAAAGAATACAATGAGACTGATAAAAATTGCAAAACAATAATATGAAGAGGTAGTAAAATGTGAGGAACTGGGTGTTTGTAATACTACTGATGAAAAATCAATTCACACAGCGACTTTGAAGGGGTCTTTCTGAATCCTTTAAAATTAAATAAATGAATGAATTGCCTTTAACCCAGGAATTCCACTTCTCATGATCTACCCTGGGAAACACATGTACGTGTGCATAAGGAGGCCAATGCGGTGATGACTACTTCAGCACTGTTGTGACGACAAGAACATTTAGGGAGAAAATTCTCATCAGAATGAGAAGGAAAAAAATAGAGCTATACAATGGGGTCTTATGTGTAATTTGGACTGAATATGGTCAATTTATGTAAACGATATGAAAGGATTATCAGGATATATTGTTGAGTGACAAAAGCACTGCAGAAGAACAAATATGGTATTGTGCCATTTTTTAAAAATTCATGCAAAATAAAACTGTATACAACTATATATTATTGGGTGTACATTCATAGGAGAAACTCCTATGCCAAACTGATCTAATGAACAAAAAAATTCTTTGGCATCCTTAGGGAAAGCATAGGAACAGAGGTGACAGTTAAGGGTGACATATAACTCCATGTGTATTGGTTACGTTTTTTACTTATATCCAAATGGCATTGCTGTGATTAATTTTTTTTAATTTTTAAAAAGAAAAAGAGTAGGAAATTATTTGTTCTGCAGCCATAAATAAGCACGTGTAGTATAGCCACGTGAATTTGTTAAAGATCCCAAAGTTTACTTTCTCTAGTGAATTATAAAACAAATACTGCCACTGCCACATCTCTATACATATATACATACATGTAAGTGTGGCCAGCTTGAAAATTAACATTTAAAATAATCATGTAGGTTTAATTTCATGTAATATTTGCATTCCTAAAAAGTTAAACTTAAAAATTATTTTCTTAAATTGAATCATATTTTCAATGCACTAACAGAGTACAGTTATTTAAAAAAATATTCTTTGGTGAGTTTTTTTTTTTTGTAAATTGATTAAATACTCCATAAAATGCTTCACTTATGAATGTGAATTTTATATATCAACCTTACTTAATAGAAGATGGCCCTGCAGGTAACTTTGCTCTTCCTGTCCCCTGTCTTTCAGAAAAAATATAGATAGTTTATACAGATTATTTTTATTATATTCTTGGACAAGTTTATTTTTATAAAAAGCACTGTCAGAATGCATGCCTATCGTTTAAATACCAAAGAGCCTTCATAGATTTCTTTCTGAATCATCAAAATCTCCTTGGAAAACTGTGTGTTTGGGGCAATTGCTATATTAGTTTTCATACTTTAATTTTCTTGCCAAATATTTAAATATATTTGATAACTACCAATGCATGCTGAAGGATTTTAAGAATGTGTTTGAAAGGATTATATTAGAGGCCTCAGAGTAACTGGCAGATCTGGAGGGGTTT
Source organism: Tursiops truncatus (assembly GCF_011762595.2). NCBI lineage: Eukaryota > Metazoa > Chordata > Mammalia > Artiodactyla > Delphinidae > Tursiops > Tursiops truncatus. The sequence continues at coordinate 7,906,199 of NC_047037.1, forward strand.
CCGAGGCTAAATGAATTCTTAATAGGTTTATGAGAAAACCTTCTGGAAATATTTTGTTAGTTTATTTGTTAATCAGCAAATCTGATTTCTACAATATCACCCACAGTGAATAATTAGCTATTTTCTATGGCTGTAATGCTTAGTTAAGAATGATAAATTTTAATTATAGATTTTTATTGTTTTCCTTTATAATAGAAGAATCCCAAGAATATAAGATTTTCCTTAAAGTAAAAGGTCATCCAGTTTCAGGCCCTTCAGTAACCAAGTCTTCCGAGATCTCAATGATCCGAGTCATATGTTTTGCCCCCTCTTGGTAGGTAGAGGAAAGTAAAATATTATAAATAGTATTAAAGGCCATCTTATCCCTGGGCAGGTGGGAGATAATGCCCAGGTCTGATTGTAGAATCCAGCATATTTTCCTTCTAAATATCATTCTTTTTCTCTCTCCAAAATCTGTTGATAACCATATCCTCATGGGAGAAGCTAGGGTTCAAACTCAAAACTTTTCTCAGAAATTAGGAAAAATAGCCAAAGCCAAGTGGGATAAAAATCTATATCCACAAAGCTATTTTCACAATTCATTTGAAATATTTTTATTATTTGAAAGAGAAGAGTACAGAGAAGACAATAATACAAATGAAGAAAAATTTACAGAAATTTAAATGTGACTAGTCACATGACCAAGAAATATTTTTGAATACCCATTGACAGTTGGTAAAAATGCTTTTGTGTTTCATTTAATAATGAAAGACAGTCACCATTTATCTCTTACACTCTCTAACAAAGTACAAAAGTAAATCTACCTGCCCATAATTTTCCTTCATAGTTCAGGGAAAATAATTAAAACACCTCAATAATCATACATCAAGAAAATATGCACAAAAATTAACATACAACAAGTATAAAATAGAAAATGGAAGTGTCCCATAATTCCATGCTCAAAAGATAGAAAATGCAAATAATTTGATGTGTATTCAGCCAGATGTTTTTCAAAGATAAAGATAGGGGTATATAGATACATGGCTCATGTATATTTTCTTCCAATTTATCCTTTACTCTTTAAGATTCACTGTGACAGCACACAAGTAGAGAAGACAATGTTTTTTAAAAGCTGAAAAGAAGCAGATTAGGTCAGGAGATAGAGAATTCCAGGCAAACAGAGCAATATTATGAAAAGAATTAGCTGTTTGGCCAATCTGGAAATAGAAAAAATTATATATTTATTTGGCCAATTACTTCTGCTAAAAGCATACACATCAACCCTCACAACTATTAACCCTTTCACTAATAGGACATTTGAGTTTCTTTAATTAATTGTGCTCAAAATCCCAATACACACATAAAGAAGGGAGGCCATAACACATAGTAGGGCTGCTAGATCTTGGGTGCAGTTTTGTTTTTAACCATTTTAGCTTGTGCTGAAATGATTACTTTTTAAAAATTTCTAACTCTTAATCTCCATGTTTCTCATTTTCTTCATCCATAATATAGGAATAATTGTCTTTCTAATACAACTGGAAAAGATTTTGTGATGTCTAGATCATGTTAAAATATACCAATCTATGCTTAAAAACTTAAAAAATGAACTATGCATGGTGGTGTGAACTTAATGTCCCTTCTTCTCTGGATGAAAAAATTTATTGATGAGAGTCAGTTTGGGGATAACCTCATTATTTTTCAAACTGAACCACAAGAGATCCTTTCCCATGAAAATTGGCTGAGGAAGCAAATGATGCTGGATACTGGATAGCAGTGATGCTTGGGTTTCTTTTTCATAAGGAGTAGTTTTTCAACAGTAGAAATGTGCTTTGCCCATCTCAGACTAGAGTACGCCTGTTTGCTTTATCACCAAGAAAAACTAAGTTAATTAGAAACTACAAGAGAATCAAATAACATGTACAAGAAGCTCATAGTCTAAATATCACCGAATGGTGTTTTAAGAAGTGTAGTAGATGCTGCGGTGTGCTACCCAGATCCCTCTTTGTGTCCAACAACTAAGAGACTTACCTGCTGATGGCTCACAAGTGAGTCCCACTCTTAAGAATCATCATCTGCCAAGTGGAGCTGCTTCAGCCAAAATTAAGCCCCCACTTCAAAGGCAGCCCACAGCCAATGTTGGGTCTATGAGGATGTATAAATGTCCAACTCCCTTCCTTCAGTCAACTGAGGACAATTCTTTTTTTTTTTTTTTTTTTTGCGGTATGTGGGCCTTTCACTGCTGTGGCCTCTCCCGTTGCGGAGCACAGGCTCCAGACGCACAGGCTCAGCGGCCATGGCTCACGGGCCCAGCCACTCCACGGCATGTGGGATCTTCGCGGACTGGGGCATGAACCCGTGTCCCCTGCATCGGCAGGCGGACACTCAACCACTGCGCCACCAGGGAAGCCCAACTGAGGACAATTCTAAAGGGCCATTCCAGCTTCAGAGCTGAGGTTCTGCTTCACAGTTGAACCTTTCTCTCTGCTCCATCCTGATTGTCTTACACGCGTCCCTTCTAAGAGTGCTCTGCAATAAATTTCCTACATATAAACTTCTTTCTCAGAATTGTTTCCTAAGGAATCCAATCTAAGACAAGATGCCGATAGATTTTGACATGAGGATCATTTTCTTTTCAGTGGCTTATTTGGAGTGGAGAATCAATAAATAGCATCTAAATTCAACAAATGAAAAAAATGAAGTAAAGTCCTATTATTTAAGAGTATGAAGGAAATCAACAAATAAACATAGAAATTGTTAAAATTGTACCTTTTGGACTGTGGAATAGAACAACCTAACTTTTTATTATAAAGACCTTCTATGCATGCAGTGTGCATGTATTACTTTGAATTGTTTAAGGATAGGAACCTGTAAAAAAATGCATGTATTTCTGCTTTCTACCTTCAAAAATAACAGAAAGTTCTATGAAGTATAAAGAAGTCGGAGTGAAGCCCAATTGTAGAATTCACTCCTCCAAATACATGCTGGAATCATTTAACATTTGGTTTAAAACAAATAAGCCAAAAGACTATCAAATCACCAAACAAGGAAGGGGGTAAACATCAAACAATGGCAGGAGAGAAAGAGAATGTGGTAGTCTGATCTTGTTTGACACATCTCCTAACCATCTGCGTTCCAACACTCCATCTCACAATTTTGTAAACAATTTCTATGAATGGAAGAGGATGAATTTTTTTTTAATGATTGAAAAAATGTCCTAGCATTTTCCCTCCAAACTCACACTCACCCCGATTTGAAGAAAATTTCAATAAAAAGTGAGTAAAGGGGCTTCCCTGGTGGTGCAGTGGTTAAGAGTCCGCCTGCCGATGCAGGGGACACGGGTTCGTGCCCTGGTCTGGGAAGATCCCACATGCCGCGGAGCGGCTGGGCCCGTGAGCCATGCACGCTGAGCCTGCGCGTCTGGAGCCTGTGCTCCTCACGGGAGAGGCCACAGCAGTGAGAGGCCCGCGTACCGCAAAAAAAAAAAAAAAAAAAAAAGTGAGTAGAGTTCAGGGAACCAAGAGAAACCCCTGTGAGTAGAAACTCCTCCTACCAAACTAATGTCAAAATCTGTCTGATTCATCGTTTTTAAAGCCTCCATGCTAAGACAGGAGAAAGAGTTAAAGCTTAGTGATATCTCTCTTAAAAAGGAAGTACATTCCTGAATAGGGAAGTGAACCCTAGTATGAGATGGAGAACAACCTGTCAGGAGAGAAAGCAGAGGTCTTCTTGCCAAAGGAGAAGACAGCCCAGTTGAGCCATAGTCTTCCCATGAGCACAGACACACACACACAGACACACACATATACACATTCTCTCTGTCTCTGTCTTTCTCTGCACTGTAGGGCCACAGAGATGACAAAAGGATATTATGCACAGTCCTTGAACTGTACCTTGCATAGTAAAAGAAACAGACTTTGGATCAAGCAATATGTGTCAAGGAAAATGTACCCACAGTGCATAAAACAATGAGATCTTAAGAGAACTTTCCATATGAAGCAAGAGGAAGATGAAAACAAATGGCCTGAGAAATAGCCTAAAAAAAAAAAAAAAAAAAAAAAACCCAGGAAGAGGAGGAAGAGGAAGAGAAAAAAGGAAGGGAAGAAAGAAGGAAAAAAGGGAGGGAGGAAAGGTGAAGAGAAGGAAAATAACAGGGGAAAAGTCTGTGGAGAACCTATTCACAGTTGGCTTGACATTCAAAAATTAATCACTGTAATTCAGCATATTAACAAACTAAAAAAAAGAAAAACCTTTTGATCAGATCATCTCAATAGATGCGGGAGAAAATCATTTAATAAACCGCAGCAGCCATTCATGATAAAAAGCCTCAGCAGGGCTTCCCTGGTGGCGCAGTGGTTGGGAGTCCGCCTGCCGATGCGGGCGACGCGGGTTCGTGCCCCGGTCTGGGAAGATCCCGCATGGCGCGGGGCGGCTGGGCCCGTGGGCCATGGCCGCTGGGCCTGTGCGTCCGGGGCCTGTGCTCTGCAACGGGAGAGGCCACAGCAGTGAGAGGCCCGCGTACCGCAAAAAAAAAAAAAAAAAAAAGCCTCAGCAAACAACTCAATCAAGGGATCTTCTGCAAGACACTTTACATTTTTAGCCGGCCCAGGGAAATGATCTTGAAGGTACAGGAAGCAAAACAAAAGGAAGGAGACAGGAGGAAGGGCAGGCATCACTAGGCTGTACCTACATCACTCCTCATTCCTGGGTACACTTGCAGACCATGACCTCCTCAGAAGGAACATTGTCCCCTACCAGCGGGAGGGGGCCAACGGATTAATTTAAAAGGTGGAAGGCCTGGGCTTCCCTGGTGGCGCAGTGGTTGAGAATCTGCCTGCTAATGCAGGGGACACGGGTTCGAGCCCTGGTCTGGGAGGATCCCACATGCCGCGGAGCAGCTAGGCCCGTGAGCCACAACTACTGAGCCTGCGCGTCTGGAGACTGTGCTCCACAGCAAGAGAGGCTGCGATAGCGAGAGGCCCGCGCACCGCGATGAAGAGTGGGCCCCGTTCGCCGCACCTAGGGAAAGCCCTCGCGCGGAAACGAAGACCCAACACAGCCAAAACTAAATTAATTAATTAATAAACTCCTACCCCCAACATCTTCGGAAAAAAAAAAAAGGTGGAAGGCCTGGTCTCACGAGTTGAAACAACATCAAAACTCACCCAATATGATAATGAACATTTACCTTCCTGTTTTCAAATCCTCTAGAGCCTTAGAACCCTCTCCACTTTCTCCTTCTTCTGAACTTCTATTGAGGTATTTTTATCTCCCTTTCTTAGGCCACTTCTCTGGCTTTTATTTGTGTTCATAATTTTATCATTCTATTCAACCGTAAAACCTTGGGGACAGGATTATGCATTGATCATCCTTCTATTTCCCCAGAGTGAGGATGCGAGTCTTTCTCACAGGTGTTTCTCAAAAACTATCTGTTTAAAATTTTTGAATAAAATGGAACTATAAGAAACAGAACCATAAACTAGAAATAAGAAGTCTTGAGTTCTAAGCTTGACTCAGTCATTAACCAGTTCTATGATCCTGTAGAAGTCTCTGCCTCTTTGGGTTTTGGGTTGCTTTTTTTTTTTTTTTTGTCTATTACATGAAGGAGTTAGAATTAACTGCAATGTCTTAAGATTCCTGCCATCTGTAAACCTGTGTTTTGTTATGAATTTTACAAGATAAACTTAAAAACGACTTCTCTTTTAGATACACGAGTGGCGCCAGATGTTGTCTTCACCAAAAACACAAGGGATGGGAAAGAAACAACCCAGAAAATAGGTCCCTGATGAAAACTGTAGTGATGACCTACCCAGGTGTTTAAAGTAGGACACCTCAGGGGGGCCCCCAGAGGGCTGCTGTGAGGCCGAAGATCAGAGGACCTAAGAAGTTGGGGCAAGATAAGAGTGTCACAGGTGTGTTTACAGTTAAAGAATTCTGTGCTCTAGATCACTCTGAAGTCCAGAGGGGCAGAGAGGAAGCTGCCAGATCAATATACCTTTTTTGGAGACTGAGTTTACATAGGAACAGTTGCCAGTGTGGGACTGGCCTAATGATTTATCTCATTCTCTGACTTCCCTCCAGTGAATCTTGTAAGGGAACCAGCTACCTGATCCTTTAATCCTGCTAACATTTTATAAAAGAAAATTCAAATGAGTTTTTCTTATTCCAGATGCTTTATATGCAAATGAGCTGCAGAATTGGTGGCAACTAAAATGTGAGGCAGACTCTATGGTCTTTTGGAGGAAACACTCCCACCTGAGCACCCTCCCTAAACAGCAGGATAACTCTCTTCTCCTTGCTGCTCAGGGCTCCCTTTTTTCAAGGGAAGAATTGCAGAATCCTCAGATATCCACTGTATCTCTTTGACCCCAAGGAGGAACTCTTCAGATTCCTTTTATGTGTAATTGGCTTCCACTTTCCCCAAACAACATGTGGATTGCTATCCCTGCCTTCCATAAAAAGCATTACCTATGCAGTATTAATCAGAGTTTGCAAGTCAAATGTTAAGATCATTCCTTGGGGTAATCCAATGGTACAACTTTGCCGTTTTATTTTCCCCTTTGCAACTCTAACTAGACAAGGGAGAGTGAAACATTGAGCTAGGAATTATTTATTTAAAGCCGCAATCCGACACACACAGACGCTGGATAAAGATTGCTCACTCTCCTTTATAATAAAAGTGGCATCTTAATGCAGCGCAGTGTGAGGCCTCAACCTTGCCTGTGGGCCAGCTCTTACATCCTCCCATGTAGCCTGGCATTTGCCCTCTAGCATTCCCATGTTGCTTGGCTCCAAACTGAAGTGCTCTTAATTTCAAATGATTTATTGGGGCCAAGTGGGAGGCCCATCTGATCTAAGTCTGTTTGTACTTGGCTTCCTGTATCTCAGGGTGATTTGAAGACGTTGTCTTCTGTTGTAAAAGAGTAATAGGAAGAGGAGAAATGCCCACCTGCTTTGGGGATAGAGCTCGCCAGGGTTTAATGCAGCTGCCTGGTGCCATTTTCCGCAGCAATGAAAAGAATCAAGTCTGAGGAAAGCAGCTAAATCATGGACTGGCAAAGGATTTCTGTGCAATTCCCATCGAGTTATTTGTTCAGGGCAGTTCTGTTGGATTGTTCAAAAAACAGAGGGCAAGTCCTAGTGACTCCAACATCGGTGACAGTGTCACAGTTTCTCTGTTGTCCCGCTGCTACACTGCTTACTTCTGTGACAGCATGCTCCAGACTACACAGAAATTACATTATTTTTATGTTCGCTTGCAGCGTTAACTTCTGAGCTACTTGTAGGAAAGGAGCTATGTTTGTATTCAATTGATTCTTCACAATGCCAAGTAAATAGTAGATACACAAAAGCAATGTTAAGTGACTGAATATGCGTGTGAATGAATTCAAAATTTTTTCAGCTAAAGTAAGAGCGTCCTTATGGAGAAAGGTATTGCATTTAAACAGTGGTATCTGACGAGCGTATATTCCATGACCTGTTACTAATGGTTCTCTTTACAGAGAATGTCAAATAAAAAGATCAAAGCAGCACTGTCCAATATAACTTTCTGCAGTAACGGGAATGTTCTATATCTCTGCTGTCCAATGTAGGAGCCACTATCCACTTGTGGCTATTGAACACTTGAAATATGGCTAGTGTGACTGAGGAACTTTATTTTAAATTTTATTCAATTTTAATTATTTTACATTTAAATAGCCACATGTGGCTTATAACTACTCTATTGGATAGCACAGATCTACAGATATCCTCAGGAAAAAACAAAGAAAAAGAAACTGCTTCTTGATGTTTCTCAGAAGGAAAAGATGCATATGCATATGTGTGTGTGTGAATACATGTGAATAAGTGTGTGTGTGTGTGTGTGTGATGTGTTATAAGTGGTTAAAATCAGGTTCATCGTTAATATGGTAAACTATGTTAGGAGCGTGATCTGTGGAATAAGGCAGATGTCAGTTTGAATCTTTGGCTCTTCCACTTGTGTCCTTAAATAACTCATTGTTATTATTGGCATATAGAATTGCCCACCTGTCAAACATGTCAGGATGAACATCTTAATATTGGGGGTTAGATACGATAGGGTGCAACTTCATTCTAAAAATGAATTTCTGGTGAGGTTCCTGGACATCCTGGCTGCAGAGACTCTTAACAGAGTGCTGTCATCAAGATGGTGACAAAGGGCTTCCCTGGTGGCGCAGTGGCTAAGAATCCGCCTGCCAATGCAGGAGACACAGGTTTGAGCCCTGGTCCGGGAAGGTCCCACATGCCGTGGAGCAACAAAGCCCGTGCACCATGGCTGCTGAGCCTGCACTCTGGAGCCTGCGAGCCACAACTGCTGAGACTGCATGCCTGGAGCCCGTGCTCCGCAACAAGAGAGGCCACCGCAATGAGAAGCCCATGCACTGCAACGAAGAGTGGCCCCTGCTTACTGCAACTAAAGAAAGCCTGAGCACAGCAACGAAGACCAAACGCAGCCAAAAAGAGAAAAACAAATACCATATGCAGCCAAAAATAAAATTAAAACAAAAAGAAAGCATAACCTTTAAAAAAAAAAAAAGATGGTGACAAAGGCCATTTCTGACTTCAGTCCCCTATATGAGAAGACCAACTAGGAACTATCCATGGACAAGACACCACTGTGAAAATCCTGGAACCCAGGGATGAGGCTGAAGCATTCCCTGGACTATAGAGAGAAAGAGAGGACAACATCAGAAGGATTATGAGAGTGGCTACATTCTGACAACATTGTCCTTCCTCCAGGCCAGCTCAACACTGCACTAAGGGGGCCCCTTGGTCCTATGGTTTCTCCAGTGAGGAAAAAGAGAGCTCTAAGTGGACATCCAGTTCACCCAGCGTTGCAAGACACTTCCTGTGAGGTCCACTCAATTCTTGAATCACAGGGATCACTGGGGACCTCTGCAGGTCTCTATCGCTGGGGATCAGATAGTGACGGAGACGAAGGGGTAGGGATTACAGCAACTAGCACTCAGATCTAGGTGAACATTATTCATGCTAACAGCAGAACCCATTCAGAGACCCCAGCCAGCAGCTCTGGCCACCTGCAGAGCCAGGCAGGTAGCCCCGACTGGCCAAGACCTCAATTAGTAATTCTGCCTGATTTGGGTCCTCGGTCAAGGGGCCATATTGGCTGTCGAGTCTGGTCTATTACCCCTCCTGGGCAGGAAGCCAAATATGCAGTCCTGCTCAACTGCTGTCAAAAACCTCCCAACAAAGAAAAGTCCAGGACCAGATGGTTTCACTGGTGAATTCTACCAAACATTTAAAGGAGAATTAATGCCAATCCCTCTCAAACTCTTCCAAAAAATTGCAGAGGAGAGAACATGCTCAAACTCATTGTACAAGGTCAGTGTTATCCTGCTACCAAAGCCAGATAAGGATACTACAAGAAAAGAAACCTACAGAACAATAATTCTGATGACTATAGATGCAAAAATTCTCAACAAACTACTAGCAAACCTAATTTGATAGCACATGAAAATGATCATACACCATGATCATTTGCATCATCCCTAAGATGCAAAGATGGTTCAATATGTGCAAATCAATAAATTTGATACATTGCATTAATGAAAGATAGAAATCATATGATCATCTTAATAGATACAGAAAAAGCATTTGACAAAATCCAACATTCATTCATGATACAAACTGTCAACAAGTTGGGTATAGATGGAACATACTTCAACAAAATAAAGGCCACCCATGACAAGCCCACAGCTGACATCATACTCAATGATGAAAGGTTGAAAGCTTTTTTTCTGAAATCAAGCACAAGACAAGGATACCCACTCTTACCACTTCTAGTCAACATAGCACTGGAAATCCTAGTCAGAGCAAGCAGACAAGAAAAAGAAATGAAAGGCATCCAAATCAGAGCAGAAGAACTAAAATTGTCTCTGTTGCAGATGACATTTTCTTATGTATAGAAACTACTAAAGACTCCACCAAAAAAAACTGATAGAACTAATCAACTAATCCAGTAAAGTTGCAGGATACAAAATCAACATACAAAAATCAGTTGCATTTCTAAACAACAATAACAAAGTATCAGAAAGAAAATTTAAGAAAAAAATTACATTTATAATAGTATCAAAAATAAAAAAAAATATTTAAAAATCAATTTAACTAAGAAGGTGAAAGATCTATACACTGGAAACTATAAGACACTGATGAAGGAAATTGAAGAAGACCTAAATAAATGGAAAGATATCCTGTGCTCATGAATTGGAAGAACTAATATTATTAAAATGGCCACACTACCCATAGCCATCTATAGATGCAATGCAATCTCTATCGAGATTCCAAAGGCATTTTTTTTTACAGAAACAGAAAAAACATTCTGAAAATTTGTATAGCAATTCAAAAGATCCCAAATAGCAAAATAAATCCTGAGAGAGAAGAACAAACCTGGAAGTATGACACTTTCTGATTTCAAACTATATTACAAAACTATAGTAATCAAAACAGTATGGCACTGGCATGAATAGAATTGAAAGCCCAGAAGTAAACCCACACATATACAGTCAACTAATATTTGAGAAGAGAGCCAAGAATGCCCACTGGGGAAAATATGTTCTTTAATAAATGGTGTTGGGAAAACTGGATATTCACAGGCAAAAGAATGAAACTGGACATGTATCTTAAACTGCTCATAAAAATTAACTTGAAATAAATTAAAGATTAAATATGAGACTGGAAAGCATAAAACTCCTAGAAGAAAACATGGGGAAGAAACTTCTGGACATTGGTCTTGGCAATGATTTTTGGATATGACACCAAAAGCACAGGAACAAAAGCAAAAATAAACAAGTGGGAGTACATCAAACTAAAAAGCTTCTGCAGAGCAAACAAAAAAAATCAACAAAATAATGCACACTAAGGGAGAAATATTTGCAAATCATATATCTGATATGGGGGTAATATTCAAAATATATAAGAAACTCATACAAGTCAATAGCAAAAAAAATCCAACTTAGAAGTGGGCAGAGGAGCTAAATAGATATTTTCCCAAAGAAGACAAACAAAAGGCCAACAGGCATATGAAAAGATATTCAGCATCACTGATCATCAGGGAAATGCAAATCAAGAGCACAATGAGATATCACCTCACACTTGTTAGAACGGCTACTATTCAAAAATCAAGAGATAACAAGTGTTGGTGAGGACGTGTAGAAAAGAGAACTCGTGCACCGTTGGTATGAATGTATAAATTTATACAGCCACTGTGGAAAATAGTTTAGAGTTTCCTCAAAAAAATTAAAAATGGAAGTACCATATGATCCAGCAATTCCACTTTGGGTTATATATCCAAAAGAAGTCAAATTGAGGTCTTGAAAAAGATATCTGCACAACTATGTTCATTGCAACATTATTTACAGTAGTTCAAATATGGAAACACCCTAGTGTCCATCAACAGATGAAAGAATAAAGAAAATTTGTTATATATAGATATAGATATCTATCTATATATAATGGAACATTAATTTTCATAAATACATAATAGAATATTAATCAACCTTAAGAAAGAAGGAAACCCTGCCACTTGCAACAACATGGATGAGACCTGAGGGCATTATGCTAAGTCAAAAAGAGAAAGACAAATACTGCATTGGTCTCACTTAATCTAAGAAAATACAAACTCAGAAACGGAGAGTAGATTGGTGGTCATCAGGGTTACGGGTGTGGAGAATGGGTGAATGTGGTCAAAGGATACACACTTCCTGTTATAAGATGAATAGTTCTGAGAATGTAATGTACAACATACTGACTGTAGTTAACAATACTGTATTATATGTTTGAAAGTTGCTAAGAGAGCAATGGTTAAAAGTTCTCAACACACACACATACACAATTGTAACTCTGTGAGATGATGGAAGTGTGAACTAACCTTATTGTGATAATATAAGCATCACATTGTACACTTCAAACTTATACAATGTTATGTGTCAATTATATTGCAATAAATAAAGCTGGAAAGAAATAAACAAAAAAAGAGTTGCTGGTAAGTAGTCCTGCCCACCCAAATATATGTATATTCGACACCAAAGATATATTGCCATTCTTCTTAGCTTAAGAAATCATCTGTCACTCGTCCTGATTGCCATGCCCCTAACTTAATGTCTCTGGAAAAAGAGTCATTTCATCTTCCGTGAGAGAACAGAGCCAAGAGTTTGGGTGCATTTTGGAATTTATACCAGGAGTGATAAACTTCAAATATAAAAAAAGGTGAAAAGAGAGACAGGGAAGAGAAAGAGGAAAAAAGCCTCAAGATGTAAGAACTCAGTTGCATGCCTGTGTTCATTTGTTTGTTCTGTTCAGTATCATAACTGGTTATCACTCCTGGGCTCAGTGGAGGTGGTATTGATATAGGGAAAAAAGTTATATATCCCTGGATCTGAATTCTCTGTTGGTAGGTAACTATCAGTCTTTGGTCAAGTTATTTAACTTCTTCCAGTATAAATTCTCCATCAGTAAAATAAGCATTAATTTTACTAAAGGGTTCAGAGATTATGAGGACAGTGGCTAGCACATAGCAGGCACTAAAAAAACTGCCTTTCTTCCCTTTTCTTCCTTGACCACTACTAGCATCTTCCCCAATTTCAACTTCCCCTGGATATAAGGGAGCAGATTATCAGGATAATCAGACTGTCATCTTACCCACCCTTTACATATTTTAAAAAATAAAAAAAAAACATATGACAAAGTTGGATCTATACTTTCGTGGTCTGTGTCTTGAGATCAACAAATCTGAGTGAATACAGGAGCTAAAAGGCAGCTATCCTAAGGAAACTAGCAGGTTTTACTGTTTGCAAAATGAATGAAAATTCTGCTCTTCTATTGTTTTTTCCACATTAGTGTGATGTATGCCATTAAACCAGTACTGGGAACAGGGTTTTATTTTTAAAAGGCATTAAACTGTGGTTTAAGCCTCATTTTCCCCAACCCTGGATAGCTTAGGCAGGCATCCTCTCTGCCTTCTGAACTTTAGGACTTAGAAATGAACCAGCTGGATCTGAGCTAATGAATGCAGCAGCTTTGGAAACCCACATGACTTCCAGACTATGATCAACCCATTGGAAACCATAAGTGATACTCTAGTCTCATGTTCCCATGAAGAAGGAATAGGGTTGGGTACCCTCTTCTTGCATGTGCCTTTGGGCACATTGTCAGGGATCAAAAGACTTCCTCTGAACTCTCTCTTTCCTTCACCAAAGCAAAACAATTTCCCATACAGAAACACCTGCACATTTTTAAGAACCTCTATCAACCAAAAAGCGTGGATCCATTAATCAACTGAACTTGACAAAAATGTTAACATTCTTCACTAGCACGCAGAAAAGCACGGTGGTCGTAGATAACTATCTCATATCTTCTTTCATTCCTCCAGGCACCGAAGGAAACAAGTCCCTTCCATTGATATCTCTGCATCATTTTCTTTCTCCTCAGCGATAATAACAAATAGTTATGCTTCTGGGGGAGCAAATTCAAAGCAAAAAATTTGAGCAAGTTTGGGTCTGTTGCAATAAATATTTCAGAGAGCCAAAATGAGTTCTTAAGTGTTTTATTATGACAGATGTATTCCTATATTTTGGGAAAAGTTGTGATCACCATCAAATACATTCACAAATTTGCAGTATCTTCCCTGCTAGAGCCTGGATGCTTGACAAGGCAAAATTTTAGAGTGAAGATCTTGAAGGATTCGTACTCTAGAAGAAAATATTTGATGGTCTTCCTAGAAATGTTGGAAAGACAGGAGGAAAATATAACCTGTATAATATTAAAGTACAAGACTGAAGTAGATGTAAATGGAAGTGGTGAATAATATTTTTTTTAATTTCTAGCACTTAACATAGGCCTGTTATACAGTAATTGCTTGATAACTTGTGAATGGGTTAAACTGTTGAAAGATAAAAGAAAAAAGAAGATTCAGGGATGAATTTAGATTTTTAAGAGCCTAAGGTTTGAAAAGATGATATGCCTCTCTATGTAATTCAAAATAATATGAAAGCAATTCTGAACTGTAAAACAAGAGTAAGAAAATCTAATAACATTGAGATTTTCCCCATGGTACTTTTTAATAAGATCATAAAATAAAATCTTTCAAAATATTTTTCTAATTTTTTGGTGTCTCTGCTTTGCTGGTATCCTAACCATGTGCTTGGTTTCCTACGGAGTAATCTAGCCCTGAGGGGCCGCTAACCTTTCACCTAGAGATTCATTTACTCCTTTATTCCACAGACTTTTATTGAAGGTCAGTTATTTAGAGGCTGGGAATTCATAGAATTCAAGTTATTCCTCTGGAAGGGCCCAAAATCTAGTGGAGAGATAAAGGTTCGCATAGCAGCAATGTGGTGAGTATTACAAAGTTCTGAGCAGGGTTCAGTAGGAACAATGAAGAAGAAAGCAAAGAGATGGAGGCTTTTCCAGGATGACACCTGAGATGCATCTGGACCACTGACCCACGTGGAGAATGAAGAGGACATTCTTGGTACATGACGTGGTGTTGGTTCCTCCAAAAAAGGGACACGTGAACAGAACCAGGGGAACTGCACTTGGTTCCAACTTCAGGGACAAAGGATCTCAGACCCACTTTGACCTGTTCCTTCTTCCTTGTCCCTTTGTTCTCAGGTTTGGCAGTTTTACAATCTCTCTTGCATTCTGCATTTTTTTTTAGGGCCACAGATGTTCTAGAGCTGCCTGAGTTGTTCAGACTGAGTTCTGAACCTTTGGGTCCCCCTTGTTAGGACGTTTATAATGGATCACACAGTCCTCTTACCACCTGACAGTTGGCATTTAAATATCTGGTAGCATGGCACATTTCCTTTTGTCTTGGTTTGCTCAAACAGTCCCCTTTGTGATATTATGTCAGATTTATGTAACTGTAATGTTCTTCTTAATTTGATGTGTGGACCCGGGTGGGGCAGGGGCGTGGGGACCTGCACAGATTTAAGTGATACGAAGTGCCTCAGAGTCTGAGCACCCAAATGTATCTGGGGACTGTTACACAGCTAACTGGCAGGTGTTGTACAAATACAAAGATCTCCCAAGCTTCAAGAAATAACCATCTCATGGGATCCCTAAAAAGAAACATTCAAGGGTGTCTCCATCCGATTTGTTAGTTATGAAAAGTGGATTGCCATAATGATGGGAGTGGGCTAAATTAGGAGGAGTATGGGGCCAGAGATACTAGAGTATGGAAGAGGTACCTGGCATGTATAAGCATCAAGAAAATTTTATTCCTTTGAGCCTAGCTGGGAAGATTCTATTCCCTGTGAGGGAAGGTGGGCATCATATTTCTTCAAATTCTCTGTGGAAAATGGGTCTTTCTGTTATCTGGTATCAGGAAAAGCCCAGGTAGCTCGTGGCTACCTGGAGATGGAGACAGTGTGTGCCTATGAATTTGAGTGGGGTAAGGAAGGAGTTCTGGTCCCAAAAGGAGACTGCAGCCAGTGGGAAAAAGACCATGGAGAACAGCCTGTGGCTTGGTATGGCCCCGCACAATGGCGGAGGGGTAGCAAATGGAACCAAATGTAATGCACATTACAAACCATGCCAAGAGTTTATGCTTTTGCTAGTAATTAGGCAATGGAGCTTGTCCCATGAGTTTTAAATGGGGAAGCCACATGATCAGATCAGTGTTGGAGAGAAACTTACCTACAGTTTGAAACATAGATTGAAGACACAACTGGCACCAGGATGATTTGCTCACAGCCTACGCTAGTAGTAAAAGTGATAAGGTCACAAAATAGAGAGGAAAAAAAACTGATGGGGTCCTGATTGAAGGCAACAGAGGCATTGGGAATGGAAATGATAGGAAAGGATTCAAGGGCACCCAGAAAACAAAACAAAAAAGTTCTTGGTGATTAAAAGGGGATTAGAAAAAAAATCTAAAACATCTCTCTTCTGGCTTTAGTAAGTGGGTGGCTGAAGGTAGGCACCAGTAACTCAAATAAGTAGGTTTGGAGATAAAGCACAGGAAAGGAAATGATTCTGAAGCAGCTGAACCTATATTCATTCATTTATTCACTTTGAAAGTTTGATTTTTTGCTTTTATATTGGTATAGGGTGGGCTGTCTTCTCATTATTATAGTCCTGCTAGCCTGACTTTTTTTTTTCTTAGCCAGCACTGTGTGTTTAAAATTTTGAGTTAGTTGCTAAGATTTAAAAATAAGAAGCATTTTACATAAAAATCTGGATTTCTGACTGCTATCGAAAAATTGAAACATCTGTGTGATGGCTAATTTTATGTGTTAACGTGACTAGGCTAAGGGATGCCCAGATAGCTGGTAAAATGTTATTTCTGGGTGTGTTTTTGAGGGTGTTTCCTGAAGAAGTTAACATTTGAATCAGTAGACTAAGTAAAGAAGAGCACCCTCACTACACAGGTGGGCATCATCCAATCTGTTGAGGGCCTGAACAGAACAAAAAGTGGAGGAAGGGTGAATTTGCTCTCTCTGTTTGAGCTGAGACATCCATCTTCTCCTGTCCTTAGACACTGGCATTCATTGTTCTCAGCCCTTTGGACTTGGATTGGGACTTACACAACTGGCCCCTTGATCCTCAGGTCTTTGGGTCAGACTAAGACCTACATCATCAGCTCCCTTGGTCACAGGCCTTCAGACTCAGACTGAATTACACCACCAGCTTTCCTGGTTCTTCAGCTTGCAGGCAGAAGACTGTGGGACTTCTCAGCCTCCATAATCACATGAGCCCATTCTTACAATAAATCTCCTCTTATATATACATATCTATATCTCTATATCTACATGTCTATCTCTATGTATCTATATCTCTATCTATCTATATCTGTATCAATATCTATATCATCTATCTATATCTATCATATCCATATCTATATCATCTATCTATATCTATATACCTGTATCTATCTGTATCTATCTATATCTACATCTACATCTGTATCTATATCATCTATATATCCTCGTGGGTCTGCTTTTCTGGAGAACCCTAATAAAATCTGCCTGAATCAATAATCCCTTTACACCAGACGTGTGTTCTCCAATTTGGCACACTCCCTACCACTCTCTGTTGCCTCCTTCACAGGCCTATTTCCCTCAGTCATGTTTCCTGCATGACCTCTCTGTAGCAGGTGCTGTCCTAACCCTAGCCTAATCCCTTGGCCTGCACCAGAGGCTGCCCTCAGATAGTGCAGGTGGCTTCCTGTACCTCTCTGCCTGAGGCTCTTCTGTTCCCATAGGAGTGCACTTGGCACAGATGTAGACAAGGCCATAGAGCTAGCTACTTCCCACTCCAATAACCATCAACCAGTGAGAAATGGGAGTTATTAGGAAAGACCCAACTTCCTTTCCACCTCAGTGAGACAATTCTGACACATTTCCAGGTAGATTCCCAGAGAGTTCCCAGCAGGACTGAGTCCCCGTTGCCCACTGTGGTGACCTACCATTAACACACTTTAATGGTCTTCACTTTCCAGAGTCACTTCCTCACACTTTCACATGCTTCGTGGGATCACCTCCAAAATAAGTTATGGCACCCAAATCCTTGTCTCAGGGTCTGTTTGGGGGGAACCCAAACTAAGACAGGACCTGCAACCCACTAAATTTGTCATCTCTGATTTAGACCATCTTCTGGGTCTTAACTGCTCTTCAAGTGTAAGTTCCAGTCTCAGATTGTCAGAGACAGAAATGTCCTTAGAGGAGGCAGAGATGGAGGACCACAAGTGAATTGTCTGAGGTCACACAGCATCATTGACTCAAAAGACTGAATGAGCCTCCCTCTCCTGATCCTCAGGGTTGTGGTCCATCCACTACCTTACGGGGTAGGCCTAGTTGAGACAGAGCACACAAGGCTCAAAATACTTACCCTCTGGGGGCAAAAATTTGCCAACCCCTGCACTACATCGTAGTTGTATCATGGGGGATCATGTTCTCCTGGGCTTGCATATAGGTGATGCAGTAAGAACAACTCTCCTGTTCACATATGCTCAGTGGAGCAAAACATCACAAGTACCTCCCTTTTGTTCAACTGGCACAGGATGTTTGTGGCAGAGCCAAAGGATCAGGGCTGCAAGTTTGAGTTCTTTTGATAAATTAATTTATTATTTAAGCACATCTGCCTGTTTATCTGAAGAGGTGCGGTGGCCTCCACTTGTGCACTTGTGTGGAGGAAAACATCACACTGAGATCTCAAGTGTCACGGCAATTAGTCAGATGGGGAAAGATGCTGCTCCCGGGTGTTAGGGACATTGTACTTGATAATCTTTAATTTGCTCGATATTACAATTAAGGTAACTTCAAATGTGTTATAACCTTAATAATGTCAACATGTTTCCATTATCTCCAGTGTACATATTATTTTTAACCTACTTCACACACAAGAATGTATTAATGCATTTTTTGGCTGCTGGAGAAGTGGCCCTCTAACATGCTTGTAAAGGACTTAATAACCTTGTAGAAATGTTTTACTGATGAGTATTTAAAAATTATTGGAAAATCACTCAGTGAAGATTGAAAAAAAAATTCTACTACATTATCGTGGGCTAGGAGATGGATGTTTATGAGGAAAGATGTAATTAACAGAAGACAGAGAAAACTAACGTTTTGGTGACAAAGGAAGTAGAGTAGAATAGCAAGGGAAATGCAGCTGAATTAGAAGTCAAAGACCCAGGCATCTAACTTTGGCTTCACATCCATTAGCTGTGTGATCTTGGAAAAGTTGCTGAACTTGTCTGAGAGTTCGTTTCTATGTCTCCAGCTTAAAAGCACTGCCTGGTTCCCAGCTGGATTCAAATGAGAGTGTAATTAATTGATGCTGGTAAAAGAGTTGTGTAAGCTGTACAGAGCTATGCACTTATGCATTATTATTGCACAAAGCTGGGGACAAAAAATATTGGGATGATGACTGATGCTGTTTTCTGTAGTCATTCATTGCATGTGCTTCCAGAGATATTTTAAGACAATTAAATCTAAAGAAGGGGAAAAAGAGACAGAGGGGTCAATTCATTTCCCCCATCTTAGAGCTGCCTAGGCAGAAATGATAGATGATCAGTGTTCACTGCATCCATACCCCTGCCCAACACGAGGGTGTGTTCTGAGTGGGAGAGAAGCAGCCTGCTAGGTAGCAACTGGAATTTATGGGAGTTATATTATTTTATACCATGCTGAGAGTGGCCAATGACCAGTGGTTAGCTTTGATTTTCTGATTTGGGAAGCAACTTCACTAGCCTCGGGCAGCGGCTCCTTCACACACAGGTCAGGGGCAGGCATGACCCTGTGCCTGGATTATTAGGTAAACATTTATGTAACTCCAATGCTTTCCACTGGTGTGAAATTACTGATACATTGGGATCCTCCATTTTCCCTAATTAGACCAGTGAGTGAGGGATTTGCAAAAACAATTCCAGAGACTCTCACTTTAATATTACCTAATGTGCACTTGGCCTACTTTTTGATTTTCCCACTGAATATATAGGGTCAGTTTCTCATCTTGCTTGGCACCCCTGTGGAGTAAGCTCTGAGCTCAGAACTGCAGTGTTTTCAAGGGCAGTGTCTTCCCTCCCTTTACCTCTCTCTTGTCCTTTGCCTTCCATGAGGATTTGGGACACTGTCCATCCAAGTACAAAAGCTGTAGTTTCACGGGGCTCTAGAACGATTTTGATTGGCTTGTCCAGTACATACAATTAAGGGGATTAAAACTGTTCAGTTGATTGTTTTTTTAATTTATTTTAGTATAGACCTATATGATCACCATGTGTGAATATGTATGATAGAGAGAGAGAGAAAGAGAGAGAGAGAGAGTGTGCGTGTATTTCACATGGATTGAATTTTAGACTTACAGGGTACTCTTTATGCAGATAGATTTTTGGGAAGGGAACCCAAGAACATAAAAGAAAACACTGCATCAGAATCCCAATTAGATACAGTGGGAAGAATGACAGATTTTGGAGTCAGATGGATTGCATTCAAATTCTGGCTCCCGAACTGACTTAATTGTAATCTTCAGGTAGTCAATTTATCTGAACTCCAGATTCCCCGTCAATAAAATGGGGATAAAACTTAGCTCTTAATTTGGTTGTGAGGTTATAATAATGTAGATAAATAACTCCCTGTATCCTGGCATAAAAGAGGCACCAGATGAATTAGTGTTATTGCCAGAGAACTAGTATCATCAACTTACTCATCCTTTCTGAAGGTTAACGAGATATGTAAGAGATAGATAAGTGTGTTGAAAACTCTATCTATAAAAGTATATAAAAAATATTGACCCAGACATCAGAAAAAGTGGGGTCAAGGCATCCAGGAAGCTGCTTTGTCTTCTCAGAATTAAGTTTGCTCACCTAAAAATAAGGTGTTGAGACTCTCAGAGGTTTTCAAACTAGCCCTTCTAGAACCATGCAGACCTTGGGGTTGAACAGACCGACGCTTTGGAAGGGAAAGGGAGAGGGATGAGAAAGAGTGGACAGCACACTAGCCTCCCAACCCTCCTTCAACCAAAAGAGCAGTTTTTGTCTCTCTTGGGCACCGGGCTTCTGGCTAGAACTTGGATATCTAAAAAAGCTCCCTCATCTAGAACTTGGCAAATGATTGGACAAAATGATCCTGAGATCCCTTCCAGCTCTCATATTCTGTGAAGGTTTTGTCACCTCTTCCAAACTTTAGTTTGGCAGACTGTCAGGCTGCCTGAGGCACCGTGGGATTTCAAGGTGGTTACAGGGCAGAGTCAGCTCTTTGAAAACACTTAAGTAGGCATATAATTCTCAGTCTTCATTTCTATGTAGAGATGGCTCTGCTCACTTACAGATTCCTTACTCTGACTGCCTGTCGTGCCCCTTCAGTTTCGGGGAATAGCTCCCTCCTCACTCTCCTTTGGTCCTCCACAGCCTCATGGCCCTCAGCTCTGTTTTGACACAAACACCTAATCCTTATCCCTGCACTGACTGTCCACCTCCAGTTCAACTGTGGCTTCATTAGAAGAAAGTTCTTCATGCTCTCCTCCTCGTGGAATAGCTTTATCACCCAGAATTACAAACCTCCGAGGGAAATACTTTTCTTCAGGGACATCTTTTCTCAACTTTCAAATCCCACTACAATGCTAGCTGTCTGGCTTGTCTGCCCCATAAAGCCAGCTTCGAGGTCAGATGTGACAGTGTCTGTTATCGTTATTAAATGATCCACTTTGGGGTCAAACAGAGCCACACTTTAGTCCCGACTGCATAAGTCTTTTGCTTCTTCACCTTGCATAACTTACTTTACTTCTCCAGTTTCTTGTATTTTTTTATAGTAGCTATCTTGGGGTTGTTCTAAGAATGTGAGCTTTCCCTGGGATAAAGAGCCCCTGAAACAAATCACACCACTTTTTTGTTATCATCATCATCAACTCTTAGTCCAAGCCTAAGATACAAGAAATACTGCATTTCTCTATTTTATGTAAATAAATAAAAACTTCTATTTTAGTTATCAAGGTTTCACCCTATACACACACACACACACACACACACACACACAGAGTTGTGCCCAAAGGCCCTATTATTTTCCAAGCAATAAAACAGTGAAAAAGACTTTCCATCATTGCTAGTCTGTGGCTACCCACTGTCCAACCTCTGAGTCCTACTCAGGCCATGTGATGCTTTGTAAAGAATGGGAGCTCTCATGCCTGGAGTCTACTCTCATGCTCCCCAGTATCACAGAATCTGAGGCTAGAGTGTCCACTCAGAGATATGCCAATCTCTACCCTCTTCCAGTCTGGGTAAAACGTTCTCTTTCCTCACTCTTTTCTTTCCTTTTGCCCTCAGATTTATGTTTCTCTTACTATCCCACTTTGGGATACCCAGAACTTTATGAAATCTTAGAAGAGCTAGACACACGTTTCTGGAGAAAAAGGAGAATAATGCTTAGAAATGAGTGAGAGAAAGTGTCAATGTATAAACATGTTATAATAATCCTCTGCCATAGTCAATACCATGATCATTGTTATCATAACCATTGTCATCCTCCTCATCATCACCATCACTATCATTACCACCATCATTATCACCAATCACCATCATCATCACTATCATAATCGCCACCATCATCATCACCACCACCATCATCATCACCATCACCATCATAATCTCACCATCATCATCACCACCATCATCATGACCATCACCATCATCATCACTATCATAATCATCACCAACATCATCACTACCACCATCATCATGACCATCACCATCATCATCACTATCATAATCATCACCATCATCATCATCATCCATGCCACCAATACCATGAGCCATGACACTTTGCAATTCTTAAAAGAAGACAAAGAGGAGTCAGACTTGTATTGGCTTGGGAGATTTTGTTGTTCTTGTGAAGAAAAAGAGACACACATGAGACAGACTATGCAAAACTCTAAGCCTGAATAGCATTCATTTTCAACCAAGGTGTATATAAGTACCAAGAAATTCCTCCCTTGCACAATCCCTCACAGTCTTCTCACCACATCAAATTTTCTTTCAACACAAAACTGAGAACTGCCATGCTATATGGGGAAGGGGGAATATTATCAGGAATGATGGAATAAATCAGCTTGACACTAAAGTTTCAGCTTAAATTTTAAAACGATGGTGGCTTCTCTTTGTGAGCTAGTAGTTGTGAATGATTCACATTAAACCAGGCATCTTGGTGATGGATATTTACCTTATTTTCAGATAAATGGTAACTTCATATAAATCTCACTTAACTAATGAAAAGTAAAACACTTTCAAAGGTAAGTGCAGGTTATAATGGTGTCCCTATTTAGTAGATAGGGAACTTCACATCAAGGGCTTAATATCCTTAATTCTGGAACAGTACAACTCCAGACTCTCAGTGCTACAGGCGGAGCCCAAAATACTCCTCCAATTCTGATTAAATAATCATAGCTAGTACGTATGAAGAGATAGCTGTGTGCTACCTGCTTCGCAGCAAGATAAGATCTTTACAAACAAGAGTTCAGTTAGTTGTTACATCAACTTTGAAAAAAAATGTTACTGCATCTCAGAAGGGCTACACCGCTTCTCAAACACACATAGGGAGGAAGTGGTAAATCATACTTCAACCCTTGTTTGATTGACTCCAAGACCTATACTCTTAACTACTAAGCTACACTGCCTCCCACTTCCTAACCTCTTCACCTAGGTGAAGGCAGTAAGATGTTGCTAAAACCAGATTTGGTTAGGGACAGCTACCCCTCTCCCCCACCAAAATTTTCAACATCTTTCTACTACCATAATTTTCCATTTATTTTCAGTTCAATAAATGGGAATGTTCAAACACCTTTCACAAACATGGTGCTATCTTTCAGTTCCCCATTTTACATTCCCCACATCCAATCAGTTGACAAGCACTTTTTTTCTACCTTTCAAATTTACGTTTAGTTTATCTCTCTCCCAATTAGTTAAGGCACTCTTTATTTGTCCTGTGGATGTAGAACTAGTTCCTACTGAAGTTTCTCTCCTGATCTTTCCTACTTTCATCTGTAAGAAAAGTTGTAAAAGACTTCAAACAAATTAGTTTGCCCAGTGTCCTATCTGGCATGCTCCCAGGTTATTTCTTCTTTTCATTGTCTTTGACCTAATTACAATTCTTTAAGTATAGATAACTGATAACAATACAAATAGATCCAGTCCATACACATGCAAATGATTTTACTTGGTAAAGGATCAATTGACCTTTCTGCTACAAAAACAAACCACCAATAACAACAACAACAACCACAAAATCCTACCAGTTCTGCATTCAATTAATTTCAGTAATCCTGATTGAGCTATTTTTGTGTAATACTTTGAATTCTCCTTTGAACTAGTCTTGACATCTTACTGGTTCCCTTATTAATTACTAAGTTAAATAAAATCTTTGACATGTGTTCATTTTATATTTGTAGGAGAGTCATGGTTTCATCTTTTTAAACCAACCTTTAACACATAACACATCTTACCTGACTTTGCTATTTATCTTAATTTGGATTTCCCAGAAAGCAGAGCCTGAGGCACAAATATGGTTGCAAGTATTTATCCAGAGGTGACACCAGGAAGCTACCATAGTGATGTGGGGAGAACAAGACAGGCAAAAGGGGAAAAATCAATCAAGGGTGTGCTACTGAGTTGGTTACTGCTGTGGGAACTCAGTCCTTCTGGGGGACACTCTGAGGAATAATGTAGAATAAGCAACCTCAGAATCGTCCCTCCAAAGTGTAAGAGGCTGGGACATTTCTCTTCCAACCACTGTCTCCTATTTATTGAGGGTTGCTCAAGGGATATAGATGTTGAAAACCCAGCCTCTGGGCACCAGTGCCAAATCAAATCTTGGAGACAGAGTTTTGGGTGAAGTAGAAAAGAATAGCTTTACTGCTTTGCCAGGCAAAGGGGGACACAGCAGGCTCATGCCCTCAAAATTGTGTGTTCCAACCCGGGAGGATTTGGTGAGGAGTTTTATAGCAACGTCTCAAGTGTGGGGTTGCTGATAAGGATCAGGGTATGTGCAGGGCCTGCACTCCTTTAACCTGGCCTCAGGTGGCCTCCTGATGAGCTTCTCTGGTTCTCAAGGTTATTATACAAAGAACTTCTTTAGAATG
Source organism: Tursiops truncatus (assembly GCF_011762595.2). Classification (NCBI taxonomy): domain Eukaryota; kingdom Metazoa; phylum Chordata; class Mammalia; order Artiodactyla; family Delphinidae; genus Tursiops; species Tursiops truncatus. The sequence continues at coordinate 7,930,772 of NC_047037.1, forward strand.
AAGAATGCTTCATCAAGTAGTTAGCATCTTCCATTTGTTGGGGGGTTTAGTTCTGCAGATGAGCTCAAAAATATTGTTATGTAAATCCCTTGAGGTGGAACCAGGACCCTGCCTCAAGGCTGCACTGTTGTCTCTTGTCTGCTTCTCCTCTTTCTCTACATCCCCTCCCTTCCCTGATCAGCAACTGTTTGAACCTGCTCTTTGGCACTCAGGGAAGGTCAAGAAATGGGGGACACAGAAAGACTTCTGTGCCCAGGAGCATCATAAGATCCTGTTCAGTTTCAGTATTAACTCCCTTGTACTTTCCATGGCTTTGGAAAAGTTGTGAGGCAGAAAAGTGAAACCACTATTGTGTACACCTTAGGTGGCAAGCCAGCAGAAAAGCACAGAGTGGGTTATCCCAAGTACAGTGCAATCAAGTGGGCTGAGGGGATGTGGAGCAGGGCACAAAAGCAAAAGCTACACTGCCAGTGTGATCTGTCTAAACTGAAATTTGTTGTACTCTTCTCCATTTTAGAACATTGACATGATTTCTCTGCCTTTAGGGTAAAATGCAAACACACATGGCCCTTCATGCTCTGGCCTTAGCCTCACCTTTCACCACTCTCTGTCTTGCACCCTAGCTTCCTTCCATATGCTGATACTTGCTGTTTCCACTGACACTGTTGTGATGGATTCTTGTGTTCATGCTGCTTCGTCCTCCTCCTTTCTAGCTAACCCATTATTGGATGTCCTTAGAAGTGTTAAGCCTACTTCCTTTCTGCTTCCAGACAATATGTGACATTTTCATAGCTCATTCTTCTGTGCTTTCCTTTATCAAGGCATCAGCTACACTGTATTCCACTTGTCTTTCTCTCTCTTCCTCAGTATTCTGTGAGTTCTTTGAGGTCAGCAACAATATATATATAGTTTTTATCTTTGCAGCACCAATGCTCAACAACTTCTCCCCATAATAGGCACTCAACAACAGTTTGTTGATTTATGTCAGCACCTACTTGGCCCTTATCTGTACTTGTCATGGTCGACTCTAAGGAGTTTGCATTAGTCAGGAAAGGGCAAGTTCTGCTACAGTAGCAAATAACTGGGAAATCTCAGTGGTTTAAAAAGACCACAAATAACTGGGCAATCTCAGTGGTTTAAAAAGACCAATGTTATTTCCCACTTATACTACATATTGCTAATGATCAAAGTCAAGCAGGATCCTTCCTACGTTGAAAAGATGGATATATGTTTGATTGCTTCCATTGATGAAGTTTAAGCAGAAAATTCCCACAGTTCCACCTTAGCTAAGTTAGTTAGACACAGACTGTGTATTTGATAAGAGGGTTTCCCTTGAGTTCTTCTTACTCAGTGACATCTTCCTGGTAAGAGGTAGGAGTTGGGGGTAGCAGTTGGAGTGATGATGATGTGCTAGAAATGGTAGTGGTGATAGTGGTACATAATATGTTTGCAGATGGTCCTGTAGAGTCTAGACTCACTCTCCTGGTAAATGCCATTCTATGTACATTTGGGGAACAGAAATCCTCCAGTCCAAGTGTGCTCATCTCTAGACTCTAGTATTTTATACGAACTTTGTGTTTTGGAACCTCAAAATAAGTCTGTCTATTCATCTATCTGTCTATCTTCAACTATTCTCTATATTTAATTTTTAACTCTACGAGATAGAACACAGTTAGGAGAAAACCTCCAATGAGAAAACAGAAGGCTCATAAAAGAGGAAGAAAAACAATTTTGGTAAGGAAAATATTTCCATATTATATTTTCAAGAGGTCGACATAAACAATAGTGAGTTAAAAAATATTTTAAAAATTATGCGCAGTGTCACTTGCCAGTGTTGTGTTAATTAATGCACATGTGGAACACTGCATCAGTTCTTGCTTGAATTCTACCAAAGTACATCTGTACAGTAAATATGTTAGTGAATAACCCTCAGCCACTGTCAGAGATTCTTTTCTCAACTGCTAATTCCTAGAAAATCATTGCCAGCTTTCTAGGCATATTTTGATATGTTCAGGCAGATCCAAAGCAGCCAATAGAAGCCTCCAGAAGGGGTGTGGCCCTCTCCCATTCTTGGTATGTATAAATTCTAATACCCAGTAGTAGGCAGAGAAAAGAAGTAAAACTGCATTAATTGAACACCTATTAAATAATTGGCTTTTACGCTAGCTATATAATTTAAATATTACAAGATAGGTATTATTGAAATGTCTGCTAAAATGCCTTAGTTTTCTCAAAGTGGTTGAGAACAGAATCAGTGAGGAATTAACACAAGAATAAGATTTTTTGTCAACACTTTGTTAGGGTACCAGCCCACCATTCCCATGACTGACATTTTTACCACTTCAGAAGTATTTCAACATTGGCAATTTTTTTTTCTAGTGAACAGGAAACACAAAACTAATGTCTAAGTATCCAAAACCTCTTATCCCTTCACACTATTCAGGAGAAATCTGTATCTTCCAGCATGGATCCTGAGTCTTTCTTGTATAGAATCATGAAAAGAACTGAAGGAGAGAACAGCAAGTCACTGACAATTGCTTGAGTGATTGACATTGGAAAAAGCAGAAGGTTAATGGTGGAAGAGAAATGAACATATCCAAATAGTTTAAAAAAAAAAAAGTAGGGAAGACAAAAGCCCATGTGGGTGGTTTTGGGGATGGTGGGGGAACAGAATTCAATGGGCTTTTAGAGAGAATAGAAGAAGACTTAAGACCTGACTTAGATGAAAGAAAGGATTGTCAAGGTAAAAGAACTTAAAAACATGATGATATCAAATGACATCCTTTTCCCACATTTACAGGAAACTTAAAAAGAAAACATTGCATTTTTAAATTAAATGTTGGACTAATTTTTAAAATGTATCTCAAGCTTAGACTGGACCACAAGGTTACTCAGTCTTTTGTGGTTTACACTAGCAGTATAAATTACATGCTCATTTCTCTGGGGATAATGGTATTCTTCTTCTATATATTTCTAGATATTCCCCAAATTTCAATGGTCAGTTTCTGTTCTTGATATTTGAAGATTTCATATCCTTGACTCTGACTCATTATACAAATAGGAAGGAAGATAAACTATTACATTTCTATTAAGAGTTTTCAAGAACATGAAAAATTCCCATTTTGAACAAGACTCTGGAAGACTTTTGAACTTATAATGAAGTGAACACAAATCCATTACTGAGTTGGAATGGCAGTGTGAGGAGCTCTGCAGATGCTTTCCTCCACAAAGCAACCATAACTGGTGAAAATTGCATTAAGAAAAAAAATATTTAAAGTCTTCGGAAATTACCCTAAGTGCATGCAGCAAATGAAGTGACAGTTATTTAAGAAAATTTACTAGGTCTTGGTAAGAATAGTGAGAGTCCGTGGTATTTGAACTACACCCAGATTTACTCCACTTCTGACCCCTGTTAATGTGAGGGAAGCTCTGCTCCTGGTGGATGCAGCAACATTGCAGGGTCCCAACTCCTCCCAGTGATCAGTCTAGGGCCAAGGTTTTTCTCTGGAGAGACAGGATACCAGCATCTCTCTTCTCCTATGTTCCAGCTGGCAGAATTTCTATTCCAGTGTGGCCCAAGTTTTGGAGCTCCTTCTTTTACCCACTCTCCACTCGTAGGGTGGGAGCTTTATCCAAGGTTTTCAGGTGAAGAATATTGTGCCCTGATTGCCCTCTTCCCAGCTCATTCATAGAGCTACCTCCTGGATCTAGTGCCCACCTCCTAGAGTGGGGGCTTCACTCTGAGAGAAGCTGGTCACTTTCCATGTCCCAGCTCCAGAGTAATGATCCTGAGGTTCTGCCCAGGGGGAGAGGCAGGCTGTAAGAGTGTTCCACAGCTCTCTGTAAGGAGACTAACTTTATTTGGAACAGAGCATAGGGAAGTTCAAACTTCAAAAAAAAAAGGGGGGGGTGGGGCACTCTCAAAGACAGTGAAGATTTTGGTGATGAGCAATTCAAAAAAGTCTAGTAGCTTCATAATAGCAATAAGCAAAGTGGTAAAACAACCAGAAGTTTAACAAAGAGAACTAGGAAAAGAGATGCCCAGGAAGCTATCTTCAGGGGTCTGTGGAAGGCTCAAAGAGTTTCCCTGCAAAGGATTCCATTTACTATGTAGTAGCTTATGCACTGAGACATTACTAAAACAATAGAGCAAATGACTAGCAATTAGTGAAGACTAATAACGGGGTGTATTACCAATACAGGCAGACCAGCCGGGAGCTTATCATGGAAATAAGGCAAAGAGATAAAGACAGACTGGCTAAAACTACTGTTAACCTAGAGGCAAGGAGAGAGGAGGAAATCAGGGTGACTGTGTGTATGTCCAAGGTTGCACCCTCTGAAGAGCCACATATAAGGCTGGATATCATGGGCAAAATAGGCAAATTTTTCTTAGATAGAGCACCATAAACATGAGTAGACAAAGGTAAAACAGGTAAATTGGACTTAGCAAAATTAAAAAGCTTTGCGTCTCCCAACCCAATAGTTGTTTTATTTTTTGTGCACTTTCTTTGCCCCTCTGTGTTGGGTATCCCAGGTTAATTTTTAAAAGTTACGAGTAAATCTGAAAGTCTAGAGAGACATTGACTAGATTACCTGACATTTAAACCTATCATCCACGCTGATGGAAGAGGTGTGAATGATGTCGAGCCTGCTTTTCCTCCATTGTTGTCTGGCATCGTTGCCGGTCAGTGACTGGCAGTTTCAGGCCTATAAGAGGGCTTCCTGGGCCTTCTAGCATCACTCAGTGGGTACCATAAGGGATGGCACTGCTTGTGGAACTCACAACCCCTCATAAGTAGATGCTCAGGCTATATTCAATTTAAAAAACTTTCCGAAGATTAAAATAATGGTCCATTAAAAGGAACTATCTGAAACATAAGAGACATGGAGATCTGATGGCAAGCATGCTGAAGACTGTTCCAGGATATTTTCATAAATGCCTTAGTAGCTTCCACACTGAGTTTCCATGTAGTTATAGGATTTCTGTTACTCAGGGTGGGTTTTTGTCTGATTGACTTTTTTTTTTTTTAATGGAATTACTGTTTCATGGCACTCAGACCAAGACCAAACCTTTAAGTATAGGTTCTGTTTATTTTTCTTTTTTCCATCCAGTGTCACTTGTTTTTTCATTTCCTGATTTCTTCCTAAGGTGAGGGAGCCAAAATACATCACAGATCACAGCTAGATTTAGACAACAGGCATCTCCTTCACAGGGACCTTCTCAGAGCCTGATTTATTTATGACCATTTCACTGCTCACTGTGTAAAGTTATGGACTCGTTGACTAGTTACTGATCTTATACCTTCTAGTGGTTAACCCAACCTATATTCAAAAGTCCAATTGAACATCAAAGTAAAATAAAATATTTTTTCTTGTTTGTTTCAAAAAAAAAAATATCTTTGCATCTCAAAGGGCACCATCAAGAAAATGCAAAGATACCTCACAGAATGGGAATATTTCAAAACATATATTTGATAAGAGAATTGCATTTAGAAGGTATAAAGAAACCTTATAACTCAAAAACAAAAAGACAAGTAACCCAATTTAAAAAACAGATGATGGATATGAATAGACATTTCACCAAGGAAGAGAAACAAATGATAAATAAGCACAGGAAAAAAATGCTCAACATCATTATTCTTTAGAGGAATACAGATTAAAACCATGAGATACCACTTCACATCAGTTAGTATGACTAAAATTAAAAAGGTAGACAATTACAAGAATTTATGAGACTGTGGAGAAATTAGAATGCTCATACATTGCAATTCTACTCCTAGGTATATACTTAAGAGAAATGAAAACATATGTCCATACAAAAGCTTACACACTAATATTCATAGCAGCATAGCAGCATTATAGCCAAAAATTAGAAACAACCCAAGTGTCCATCAACTAATAAATGGCCCTCAAACATGTGGTATAGCCATACAATAGAATATTATTCAGCAATAGAAAGAAATGAAGTACTGATACATACTACAACATGGATGAAAACACTATGTTATCTGAAAGAATATGGTCACAAAAGATCTTATAATGTATGATACCATTTATATTAAATATCCAGAATAGACAATTCTCTAGAGACCAAAAGCAGATTAGTGTTTGCTTAGGGTTAAGAGGAAGGAGGAAATGGGAAGGGACTGCTAATGGGCATTGGGTATCTTTATAGAGTGATGGGAGTATTTCAAAATTAGATTGTAGTGATTGTATACTTTATTTTTTTAATTTTTAAAATTGAAGTATAGTTGATTTACAATGTGTTTTGGTGTACAGCAAAGTGATTCAGCAATATATATATATATATATATATATATATATATTCTTTTTCAGATTCTTTTCCGTTATAGGTTATTACAAGATATTGAATATAGTTTCCTGTACTATAGGACCTTGAAGTTTATCTATTTTATATACAGTAGTGTGTATCTGTTAATCCCAAACTCCTAATTCATCCTCCCTGCCCCCAACATTTCCTCTTTGGTAACCATAAGCTTGTTTTCTATGTCTGTGAGTCTATGTCTGTTTTGTAAATAAGTTCATTTGTATCATTTTTTTAGATTTCACATATAAGAGATACCATATGATTATTGTCATTCTCTGTCTGACTTACTTCACTTGGTATGATAATGATTGTACACTTTAAATGGGTGAATTGTATGATATGTGAATTATCTCAATAAAACTATTTTAAAACTCCATTAATGAAACTCTATCAGTAATCATTTCTATTTTACAATGAGGAGATTAAAGTTCAGAAATGGAAAGTGGTTGCCCAAAGCTACATAACTAAAAAGTAGCAGAGATAATTTTGAAATGCAGCTACATCTGAGTCAAAAGCTATTGCTCTTTGCATATCTCCAAATTGTAGACCAAAGCATTGAAAGAAATATTTTTTAGAAAAAAGATTTGGGGAATACAGTAGTTTCATACTATTTACTGAAGCAAACCATGTAAAGTTTCTCAAGTATTACATTTAATAAGCATTTACTAAACATAACTTTGGGCTAGGCTTAATTCTGAGTGTGGTGATATGAATTCAAATAAAACATACCTTCTGATTTCAATGAGCATAGAGTAATATGGAAAACAAAGTGCAAACATGTGTTGTGGTAAAGTTATACTCTGGGAAAATACAGAGAAGAGGGATTGGAATCTCGTAAGACTTTTTGGAGGTGACCTTTGGGCTGATTCTTGGAGGAGATACAGATTTTGGGGTAGACTAAAAAAATACTTTCCAGTTGAGGAGTCTTGACCAGTCAGTATACAGTATTGCTTTCTTCCTCTCCAGAGTTTAGATTCAATTGACAAACAGACCCTAGAATAGAAAAATGGAGATTTTTAAAATGTCATTTTGATTGCTGGTAAAGCTATTTGTAGAATATGATTTAAGTGTGTGTCCAAATGGGCTTGCTAAGTCTTCAGCCCTAAAATTACAAAAAGGAGATAAGTTATCTACTGCTGTGTAACTAACCCCAAAAGGTAGTGTGTTGAAACACTTTATTACTTCTGATGATTCTGCATGTTGACTGGACAGTGCTGCTGCTCCAAGTGGTATCATTTGGGGTCACTCTTATGGCTGCATTCAGGTGGCAGGCATATTGGACTGGATGGTCCAAGAGAGCTCTATCACATGTCTGGAGGCTTTGGTGTTGGGAGTTGGCTGTGGTACTTTGGGTCCCCTCCGAATGGCTCCTTACTTCATGTGGTACTTTCTCTCCACGTCCTCTCTCTCTCCAGCAGGACAGCCTGAAATTCCTTAGCATGGCCAGATTCTAAGAGGGGGAAAAATGGAAGCTATCAGGCCTTTAAAGGACAAGGCCTAGAACTCATAAAACATCACCTCCTCTGCATTCTTCTGGTGTCACAAGTCAGAAGGCCAGCCTGGATTTAAGGGGTGAGGAAATGGATTCCACTACTTGTTGAGACAATAAGAAGGCAGGAAGAGGAGGAATTGTTAACAGCCTATTTTGGGGGACAATTCCAGACTTACACAACTAATCTTCATTATAGACAGATAACCTCTCTGACCCAGGGACATTGATTGTATGGCAGAGAGAAGACAGAACAGGTACCTACTACAGACAAGGATTCAAAAGAGAAGAGGAGGTCCTACACTGTTGGGGGGAATGTAAATTATGCATCTACTGTGCAGAACAGTATGGAGGTGCCTCAAAAACCTAAAAATAGAGCTACCATATGATCCAGCAATCTTACTCCTGGGCATATATCTGGAGAAAACTATAATTCAAAAAGATACATGCACCCCAATATTCATTGCAGCACTATTTTAAATAGCCAAGATGTGGAAGCAACCTAAGTGTCCATCCATAGATGAATGGGTAAAGAAGATGTGGTACAAATATACTATGGAATATTACTCAGCCAAAAAAAAGAATGAAATAATGCCATTTGCAGCAACATGGATGGACCTAGAGATTATCATACTAAATGAACTAAGTCAGAAAGAGAAAGACAAATACCACATGATATCACTTACATATGGAATCTAAAATATGACACAAATGAACATACCTATGAAATAAAAACAGACTCACAGACATAGAGAACAGACTTGTGGTTGTCAAGGGAGTGGGAGGTTGGAGGAGGGATGGATTGGGAGTTTGGGATTATCAGATGCAAACTATTATATACAGGATGGATAAACAACAATGTCCTAGTGTATAGCACAGGGAACTATATTCAATATCCTGTGATAAACCATAATGGAAAAGAATATGAAAAAGAATGTACATATTTATATGCATAACTATATATGTATATATATATGTATTTATACATAACAATCACTTTGCTGTAAAGTAGAAATTAACACAACATTGTAAATCAATTATAGTTCATTAAAATAAATTTTAAAAAAAGAGTGAGGATGAGGAAGGCACTGCTCCAAGAACTCCAAATTATTTCTCCCAAGTTCACTGATCAGTTGAGTTCTCTTTCCCTGGGGAAGGAATGAATAAGAGAGTGGAGTGGAGCCTAGGATGTTTCTCAGGGAGAGCTCCTTCTTATTGAAGGTTGAGGGAAAAGTGGACACCAGGCAGAAGTCACGTGCAATGTTTGCAAAACAAAATATCAGGTGAGAACTAGGGCACCTGCAGGATGCTGATGGGGGACATCGACGTCCAAGGTGATGGAAGGAAGTCCCAAGCAAACTGGTAGGATGTGGGGGGACTGAGAGGAGAGGAGAAGTGGATGCCAGACAGGATCAGAGCCCCTGAAGGGTGGCTGGGGGGGGGTTTCCCATGTCTGGAGGGACCCTTGGGGGCTCAAATCAGGGGGTAGCACACCCAGTGTATCCCCTGCTCAATCAGCTGGAGAAGTTGCCCGGCTCTCAGGCCGGGTCCTACAACCTCAGAGATCCCCTCTGGGCCATGTGTGTCCTGGGGGCACAGGAGGGAGGCTGCAGGAGAGTACTGGAGGAGTGGGAGATGAGTGGAGGATGTTTGCCCTGCCCACTCAAGCCCAGGAAGCCTGCTGGGCTCCTAGGTGGGGTCCTCTGCCCTCTGACACCAGAGGCAGGGGGAACACATGGGGCCCTGCTCTTCCGTTGAGCCTAATCCCCACCTCCCACAGCCCCCAGGCCATTTCCTTTTCTGTGGATCTTAAGCTTAGGCCCCGTCCTCCACAGACAAGACCTTTTCCACTTTTTTTTTTTTGCTCTTCCTCTTTTTTACTATTGTTGTTCTGTTTTACCTTCTAGTTGTTGTTTCATCTATATTTTTATTTTTATATTCTTTCCAACATATCTGTTAGTTTCCTAGTCTAATTGTATTTTTTACTTTGTTACTGTTCTCCCCCTTTTTTTGTGTGCCACTCTGCATGGCTTGCAGGGTCTTGGTTCACAAGCTGAGGGTTGGGTCGAAGCTCCTGCGGTGGGAGCTCTGAGTCCGAACCACTGGACTAACAGAGAACCTCAGACCCCAGGGAATATTCATTGGACTGAGGTCTCCCAGCGGTCCTCATCTCGGCACCAAGACCTAGCTCTACCCAACAGCCTACAAACTCCAGTGTTGGAAGCCTCAGACCAAACAACGAATTAGGCAGGAGCACAATCCCACTCATCAAAAAAAAAAAAAAAAAAGAGAGAGATGGCAAAAAAATATGTCACAGATGAAGGAGCAAGGTAAAAACCTACAAGACCAAATAAATTAAGAGGAAATAGGCAATCTACCTGAAAAAGAATTCAGAGTAATTATAGTAAAGATGATGATCCAGAATCTCAGAAATAGAATGGAGGCACACAATGAGAAAACACAAGAATGTTTAACAAATATCTAGAAGAACTAAAGAACAAACAAACAAAGATGAACAACACAATAACTGAAATGAAAAAATACTAGAAGGAATCAATAACAGAATAACTGAGGCAGAACAATGAATAAGTGAGCTGGAAGACAGAATGGTAGAAATAACTGCCAAGGAACAGAATAAAGAAAAAAGAATGAAAAGAATTGAAGAAAATCTCAGAGACCTCTGGGACAACACTAAACACATAAACATTTAAATTATAGGGGTCCCAGAAGAAGAAAAAAGGGAAGGGTCTGAGAAAATATTTGAAGAGATTATAGGAGAAAAATTCCCCTAACACGGGAAAGGAAATAGTCACCCAAGTCCAGGAATCACAAAGAGTCCCATACAGGATAAACCCTAGGAGAAACACAGCAAGACACATATTAATCAAATTAATAAAAATTAAATTCAAAGAAAAGATATTAAAAACAGCAAGGGAAAAACAACAAATAACATACAAAGGAAACCTCACAATGTTATCAGCTGACTTTTCAGCAGAAACGCTATGAGCCAAAAGAGAGTGGCAGGATATATTAAAGTGATGAAAGGGAAAAACCTACAACCAAGATTACTCTACCCAGAAAGGATCTCATTCAGATTCGACTGAGAAATTAAAACACTTACAGACAAGCAAAAGCTAAGAGAATTGAGCATCACCAAACCAGCTTTACAACAAATGCTAAAGAAACTTTTCTAGGCAGAAAACACAAGAGAAGAAAAAGACTTACAAAAACAAACCCCAAACAATTAAGAAAATGGTAATAGGAACATACATATCGATAATAACCTTGAATGTAAATGGATTAAATGCCCCAACCAAAAGACACAGACTGGCTTAATGGATACAAAAATGAGACCCATATATATGCTGTCTACAAGAGAACCACTTCAGATCTAGGGACACATACACACTGAAAGTGAAGGGATGGAAAAAGATATTCCATGCAAATGGAAATTAAAAAAAAGCTGGAGTAGCAATACTCATATAAGATAAAATAGACTTTAAAATTGAGACTGTTACAAGAGATAAGGAAGGAAACTACATAATGATCAAGGGATCAATCCAGGAAGAAGATATAACAATTGTAAATATTGATGCACCCAACATAGGAGCACCTCAATACATAAGGCAAATACTAACTACCATGAAAGGGGAAATTGACAGTAACACAATAATAGTAGAGGAATTTAACACTTCACTTACACCAATGGACAGATCAGCCAAAAAGAAAATAAATAAGGAAACACAAGCTCTAAATGACACAGTAGACCAGATAGATTTAATTGATATTTGTAGAATATTCTACCCGAAAGTGGCAGAATATACTTTCTTCTCAAGGGCACACAGAACATTCTCCAGGATAGATCACATCTTGGGTCACAAATCAAGCCTCAGAAAATTGAAATCTTATCAAACATCTTTTCTGACCACAATGCTATGAAATTGGATATCAATTACAAGAGAAAAACTGTAAAAAAACACAAATACATGGAGGCTAAACAGCGTGCTAATAAATGACCAAGAGATAACTTAAGAAATCAAAGAAGAAATTAAAAAATACATAGAAACAAATGACAATGAAAACATGATGACCCAAAACCTATGGGATGCAGCAAAAGCAGTTCTAAGAGGGAAGTTTATAGCAATTCAATCTCGCCTCAAGAAACAAGAAAAATCTCAAATAAATAATCTAACCCTATACTTAAAGCAACTAGGGAAAGAAGAACAAAGAAAACACAAAGTCAGTAGAAGGAAAGAAATCATAAAGATCAGAGCAGAAATAAATGAAATAGAAACAAAGTAAACAATAGCAAAGATCAATAAAACTAAAAGCTGGTTCTTTGAGAAGATAAACAAAATTGATAAACCTTTAACCAGACTCATCAAGAAAAAAAGGGAGAGGGTAAAAATCAATAAAATTAGAAATCAAAAAGGAGAAATCACCACTGACACCACAGAAATACAAAGGATTATAAAAGACTACTACAAACAACTATATGCTAATAAAATGGACAACCATGAAGATATGGACAAATTCTTGCAAAGGTACAATTTTCCAAGACTGAACCAGGAAGAATAAGAAAATATAAAGTGACCTATCACAAGTAATGAAATTGAAATTGTATTTAAAAATCTTCCAACAAACAAAAGTCCAGGACCAGATGGCTTCAAAGGTAAATTCTATCAAACATTTAGAGAAGAGCTAACACCAATCCTTCTCAAACAGCTCGAAAAAATTGCAGAGAGAGGAACACTCCCAAATTCATTCTACAAAGCCACCATCACTGACACCAAAACCAGAAAAAGGTATCACACAAAAAAATTATAGACCAATATCACTGGTGAACATAGATGTAAAAATCCTGAACAAAATACTAGCAAAAAGAATCCAACAACATATTAAAAGGATCATACACCATGATCAAGTGAGATTTATCCCAGGGATGCAAGGATTCTTCAATATATGCAAATCAATCAATGTGATATACCATATTAACAAATTAAGGAATAAAAACTATATGATCATTTCAGTAGATGCAGAAAAAGCTTTTGACAAAATTCATCACCCATTTATGATAAAAACTCTCCAGAAAGTGAGCATAGAGGGAAACTACCTCAACATAATAAAGGCCATATAAGACAAACCACTGCAAAGATCATACTGAATGGTGAAAAACTGAAACCATTTCCACTAAGATCAGGAACAAGACAAGGATGTCCACTCTCACCACTCTTACTCAATATAGTTTTGGAAATCCTAGCCACAACAATCAGAGAAGAAAAAGAAATAAAAGGAATACAAATTGGAAGAGAAGAAGTAAAACTTTCCTGTTTGCAGATGACATGATACTATACCTAGAAAATCCTAAAGATGCCACCAGAAAACTACTAGAACTAATCAGTGAATTTGGTAAGGTTGCAGGATACAAAATATTAATGCACAGAAATCTCTGGCATTCCTATACACTAACAATGAAAAATCAGAAAGAGAAATTAAGGAAATAATCCCATTCACCATTGTAACAAAAGGAATAAAATACCTAGGAATAAACCTACCTAAGGAGGTGAAAGACTTGTACTCAGAAAACCATAAAACACTGATGAAAGAAATCGAAGATGACATAAACAGTTGGAGAAATATACCATGTTCTTGGATTAGAAGAATCAATATTGTGAAAATGACTATACTACCTAAAGCAATCTACAGATTTAATACAATCCCTATCAAACTACCAATGGCATTTTTCACAGAACTACAACAGATAATTTCACAATTGGTATGGAAACACAAAGGACCCCAAATAGCCAAAGCAATCTTGAGAAAGAAAAATGGAGCTGGAGGAATCAGGCTCCTGGACTTCAAACTATACTACAAAGCTACAGTAATCAAGACAGTATGGTACTGGCACAAAAACAGAAATATAGGTCAATGGTACATGATAGAAAGCCCAGAGATAAACCCACACACATATGGCCACCTAATTTACGAAAAAGAAGGCAAGAACATACAATGGGAAAAGACAGTCTCTTCAATAAGTGGTGCTGGGAAAAGTGGACAACTACATGGAAAAGAATAAAATTAGAACACTCCCTAACACCATACACAAAAATAAACTCCAAATGGATTAAAGATGTAAATGTAAGTCCAGACACTATAAAACTTTTAGAGGAAAAACACTCTTTGACATAAACCACAGCAACATCTTTTTTGACCTACCTCCTAGAGTAATGAAAATAAAAACAAAAATAAATAAATGGGGCCTAATTAAACCTAAAAACTTTTGCACAGCAAAAGAAACCATAAACAAGATAAAAAGACAACCCTAAGAATGGGAGAAAATATTTGCAAACGAAACAATGGACAAAGGATTACTCTCCCAAACATACAAACAGCTCATGGAGCTCAATATCAAAAAACAAACAATCCAATTAAAAAATAAGCAGGAGACTTAAGTAGATATTTCACCAAAGGAGACATACAGATGGCCAAGAGGCACATGAAAAGATGCTAAACATCACTAATTATTAGAGAAATGCAAATCAAAACTAAAATGAGGTATCACCTCACACCGGTCAGAATGGCCATTATCAAAAAATCTAGAAACAATAAATGCTGTAAAGGGTGTGGTGAAAAGGGAAGTCTCCTGTACTGTTGGTGGGAATGTAAATTGGTACAACCACTATGGAGAACAGTATCAAGGTTCCTTAAAAAAACTAAAAATAGAACTATCATATGACCGAGAAATCCCACTACTGGGCATATACTCTGAGAAAACTATAATTCAAAAAGAAACATGTACCATAGTGTTCATTGCAGCACTATTTACAATAGCCAGGACATGGAAGCAACCTAAATGTCCATCAACAGATAAATGGATAAAGATGTGGCACATATATACAATGGAATATTACTCAGCCATAAAAAGAAATGAAATTGAGTTATTTGTAGTGAGGTGGTTGGACCCAGAGTTTGTCATACAGAGTGAAGTAAGTCAGAGAGAGAAAAACAAATACTGTATGCTAACGCATATATATGGAATCTAAAAAAAAAGAATGATATTGATGAACCTAGTAGCAGAGCAGGAATAAAGACATAGACATAGAGAATGGACTTGAGGACACAGGGTGGGAGGGGGAAGCTGGGGTGAAGTGAGAGTAGCATCGACATATATACATCAACAAATGTAACATAGCTAATGCAAAACAGCAGCATAGCACAGGGAGATCAGCTTGGTGCTTTGCAGTGACCTAGAGGGGTGGGATAGGGAGGGTGGGAGGGAGGCTCAAGAGGGAGGGGACATGGAGATGTATGTGTGCCTATGGCTGATTCACTTTGCTGTGCCGCAGAGGCTAGCGCAGTATTGCGAAGCAGTTATACTCCAATAAAGATCTATTAAAAATAAATAAATAAATAAAACCCCCCAAAATATCAGGTGGTGTACACAAACTCTACAACTTCCTATTAGTCAACATGGCCTGGAAAAGTGCCAGGATGTTGCTGTTCAGGGCAATAAAACAAAACAAAACAAACAAAACCAAATGAGTTTCTTTTTCTGAGATAATCTCCGCGGTACCTCAGCTACCTTGTCTAACTCCCAGTGGAGTTTTTCGAGAGATGTCAGCTCTTCTTCTAAAATAGGATTTAAGTTTGAGTGCATACTTGTGATGCCTGAAGATGGTTATTTTAATGACTGATGGGAGTAGGGTCCATGCTGTAGGGGGGTTATATAAATTACAGATACAGAAAGCCCCAAGAGGCATGGCCAGGTCGGGTCCTAACACCCAGGCTCCTCCCATCCTGCCAAGGTGTACCGAGGATGTGTATGACTGCACTACTTAATTAATGAGGCAAATTCTGGGATCTGTTGATGCTCACTCCTAATGAACAAATACAGTAAGGCAGGATGCTTCCACTTAGATATGCTAATGAACATAATTTTAATTTTGCTCCATATTTCTTCTTTCCAAAGCAATTGAGGTTTCACAATCTGGAAAAAAATGTGGTACGAGACAAGGAGCATTAGAAATGGGCTTTCTCCCTGAGGTAATTTACCTGAAACAAGAACCCTCATGCAAATAAATAAATAAATAAATAAAATATAAAAGTTACCATTTGGTGCAGATTAGAGAAGCCTTCCTGTCTTCATTTTGGAGTCCCACTGGGCCTAGAACACTCTATGCTCAAGGGCTCTCAAAGTTGTTTGTTCTTTTTGTTTGTTATTCCTTCCTTTGAATTTATTTTTAATGACTTGTTTGTAAGAACAATGTATTTGAAAAAAAAACATGTTAGGAGTGAATTAGGATATAAAGATGTCATATCCAGCTGTGTTGAATAACTAGCTGAGCTTGGAGGTTATAAAAGAGGTTGGGATAAAGAGTGAATCCAGGGCTTCCCTGGTGGCGCAGTCGTTGAGAGTCCGCCTGCCGATGCACGGGACACGGGTTCGTGCCCCAGTCTGGGAAGATCCCACATGCCGTGGAGCGGCTGGGCCCATGAGCCATGGCCACTGAGCCTGCGTGTCCAGAGCCTGTGCTCCGCAACGGGAGAGGCCACAACAGTGAGAGGCCCGCGTACCGCAAAAAAGAAAAAAAAGAGTGAATCCAGGTTTTGTGGAGTCCAAAGCTTATATAAGCTGAGGTACTCCCTTTAAGAAAAAAAATCAGATTAAGAATATAAAATTAGGTACTGGGCTTTAGAAGGAGTCAGTGTAATTGGGGGACCTTAAAGCTTAAGTTTCATTGGTTTCATGGCAAATTAACCTTTGTTGGGATCAAATCTTATCAGAAAACCATATATGACCTGATAATTTATATTGTTTTTTATAAACATGAACAGGACATTGATCAGTGACTTATGTGTTTTGTAGCAGAGAAAAATAATTATAGACGATAAAGTGGTTACAGGTATGTTAGTTTTCTAGGGATGCTGAAATGAAATACCACAAACTGGGTGACTTAAACAATAGAAATATATTGCTCTCAATTCTGGAGGCCAGGAGTTGAAGATCAGGGCGTCAGCAGGGTTGATTCATTCTGAGGACTGTGAGGGAGCATCTCTTCCATGTCTCTCTTCTAGCTTCTGGTGTTCTGCTGGTAATCTTCAGTGTTCCTTAGCTTGTAGATGCATCGCCCTGTTCTCTGCCTTCATCTTCACATGGTGTTCTCCCTACGTGCTTAATTGTTTCTGTCCAAATTTCCTCTTCTTATAAGGACACAGCTATATTGGAATAGGACTCACTCTAATGACCTCATCTTAATTTGATTATCTGCAAAGACCTTATTTCCAAATAAGGTCACAGTCATAGGTACAGGAGTTAGGACTTCAACATCATTTGGAGGGACACAGCTCAATTCATAACAATAGGTGACACAATATTAATATATGAACTATCTTAAAAAAGTCAATGTCCTCAGTGAAAAGGCTCCAGCATACCACTTACATCCTTCTTATTCTAATAGGTGGAAATGTACTCAGACAATGTCAGAATTTATCATTTTATCAACATAAAACCTACTTGTAAAGTAAGTCTAAGTTAATCCCTTCCATTATGTACCTAACAAACTCCTATGAGTCCTTCAAAATGTTGTTGAGATATCACTTTCTTGGAGACACCATTTCTAGCCCACTTATCCTCTGATTCTTGCTCCAAATCCACCTCCATGTTTCTCCCCACTGACCTCTGCCTGGAAAAGCAAGTTCATGGACACATCAACTGGGCTCCAAGTCTTGTGACTTCAGGCTGGGATCAACCTGTGGGGGACCTAGGAGAAGATGGGAGAGCATCAAGTGGGTGAGATCTGGGGATGTATTTCCCCAGATCCTTCCTGTGATCTGATGTCTGGCTTTGTCTCAAGTGAACACCATTATTCCTCTCAAGGCCTCTAACTCTATACAAATGTTCCTCCCCTGGTACCATTTCATCTCCTTTGAACCTTGGATGAGAATAACTCAGCTTCTTCTATGTCCTTGGTGAGGGTTCTTTGCCCTATATTTCTTTACATCCACACTTGGGTTAAAAATTTTCTCCTAGAATTATTCTATTTTAAATGTCCTATCTGTTTTGTGTTAGGAGCTTGACTGATACATCCTCCAATACACAAATTTAATCACTCCCTCCTCTATCCTTCTAGTATATTGGACTTAATTCTGTTTGTCTACTGGGTTGGCCAAAAGAGAAACCTTCCATAAGATGGCTCTAGTAGCATTTAGTTTTCTTTAACTTCATTCAAAAAAATTTTGTTAGATTGTATGTGACAGCTGTCATATCAGCGTGCATTTAAAAACAGACATCAAAATTGGTGAATTTTTGTGTAGCCATTGTCATATTGAAGGTGGAAGAAAAAAGGAACATTTTTGGCATATTGTGCTTTATTATTTCAAGAAAGGTAAAAATGAAACTGAAACGCAAAAAATGGATTTGTGCAGTGTATGGAGAAGGTGCTGTGACTGATCAAACGTGTCAAAAATGGTTTGTGAAGTTTTTTGCTGGAGATTTCTCACTGGATGATTCTCCAGGGTCTGGTACACCAGTTGAAGTTGATAGTGATCAAATCGAGACATTAATTGGGAACAATGAATGTTATGCCACGTGGGAGATAGCCGACATACTCAAATTATCCAAATCAAGCGCTGAAAATCATTTCCACCAACTTGGTTATGTTAATTGCTTTGATGTTTGGGTTCCACATAAGTTAAGTGAAAGAAACCTTCTTGACCGTATTTCTGCATGTGATTCTCTTCTTAAATGTAATGATGAAAATATTCTGTTTTTAAAACAAATTGTGATGGGTGAAGAAAAGTGGATACTGTACAATAATGTGGAATGGAAGAGATCGTGGGGCAAGTGAAATGAACCACCACCAACCACACCAAAGGCTGGTCTTCATCCAAAGAAGGTGAGGTTGTGTATATGGTGGAATTGGAAGAGAGTCCTCTATTATGAGCTCCTTCTGGAAAACCAAACGATTAATTCCAACAAGTACTGCTCCCAATTAGACAAACTGAAAGCAGCACTTGACGAAAAGCGTCTAGAATTAGTCAACAGAAAATGAATAATCTTCCATCAGGATATTGCAAGCCCACATATTTTTTGAAGACCAGGCAAAAACTGTTACAGCTCGGCTGGGAAGTTCTAATTCATCTGCCATATTCACCAGACATGGCACCTTTGGATTTCCTTTTATTTTTTTATCTTTACAAAATTCTCTTAATGGAAAAAATTTCAATTCCATGGTAGACTATAAAAGGCACCTGGAGTAGTTCTTTGCTCAAAAAGATAAAAAGTTTTGGAAAGATGGAATTATGAAGTTGCTTGAAAAAATGGCAGAAGGTAGTGGAACAAAAGGGGGAATATGTTGTTCAATAAAATTCTTGGTGAAAATGAAAAATGTGTCTTTTATTTTTATTTAAAAACCGAAGGCACTTTTTGGCCAACCCATAGAATATCATACGTTGCATTCTGTGTTGATAGTGGTCTACACCTGCCTGACTCTCCTATTAGGTTAAGAGGAGGAAACTATCAAGTTAGACCACTGCAGAGGTAACAAGGATATCCTGTCTTTTCAATTTAGAATTCACATACTCAATTAGAATGACTAAATCTGGCATTTGATTAAATCTGCCTCTTTCTCCTTTTTCTCTCTGTCACTAGCAATTGACCTCTAAAAGCAGCCAAGTTAGCAATGTTTATTTCCAGATAATAGGTCTTCCCTGTATAGCAAGTTGTTTATCAAAATTAAGTAATTGAAAAGATATAATCATAGTGAGAAAAATGGTGAAGGTGTTAACTTCATTCCATATAATAACTGTGCAAGAAACACCACTCTCCTTTTCCAAAAATCAATCTATTTCACAGGTTTAGAGGAAAATTGGACCTTAGCAATTTTCCATGTTCCACTCCTGAAATTTTACACAGTGACAAGATGTTTGGAAAAGATGCTGTGGGACTAGTCATGGGTCATTTGTCCACAGAATTATGCCAAGGTCTCCACTGTCCTGGAATATCTCTGTTTCATCTGTTTCAGGTTTGGCGCCCTAGCATACTTCTTTCAGGCTTCCTCTGCTCCTATAGGCTTAGGCATGCCTGATAAACCATTTTCCTTCTGAAATCCTTCATCACTACCAGACTGTATGGAAGCTCTACCCCAGTCTCCCCTTGCTCTTCCCTTTTGACTCTCCAATCCTCAGCCAAAGGTATATTTCTTCCCCTTGATGTTTTTCACTAAAACATCTTGTCTATAGCTCAACCCTCTTTCTTCAGCTGTTTGACATGTCTGCTGAAGTCCCCTAAAGTCTTAGCATGGTGGAACAGAAAAGCCACAGAGAATTATGTCTTCAGCTTTGATCACAGAGGCAGCGGAGCTGGGAGGAAATAAAAGGTGAAAACCCCCTCCACAGTGATTGGAATTTTAAAATATTATCCTACCATAATATCATACATTGAGTTGGAGAGGCAAGCACCTGACTATGAAGAAGAAATGAAGCAGGAATCTGGAGCTAATGAGATAAGGACTGGGTTAAGAAGTAGCTACAGACAGATGGAGGTAAGGAAGTTGAGAATACCAGCCTGAATCAGAAACAAGTTATCTCCAGGCCTTTTTAATGGTTGAATCTACAGGCACTGACTGTCCTTTGGGTGGACTAGAGATGTTCCCAATGAAAAACGTGATCACACATGAGCTTGAGATGGCAATTCAGCCGTGTTACCATTTCATGAACATTTACAACAAAGTGTATGAGTAACAGGGTGGGAACCCATGATATCATTCCTCAGTTTCACCAGAGCTTCCCCAATAACAAGAAATCAGCAACCAGGGGCATCCGTGGAAAAGGTCCTGCCATGTACCACTGGAGAAATCCCCTACATTGCCTCTGAGTGACGCTGTCCCTTACCTGCAACCGCATGGGGTATCTGTTCCTAAGAGCACTTGCTTCTACCGGCTGCTTTCTGCCATTTCCACTTTTGCCTCACTAACCTGAATTATCTAAATTGCAGCTCTGTGGTTTCTTGAATCATTTCTTATACTCACCAAACGTGTAGATTCACCCAATGAAACCTACTTCCACTTCTTTTATTCACTTGTTCAGGAATTCAGCATTTCTTGATCAGTGATTCTGAAACTTGAGCATGCATCAAAATCACCTGGGGCAAGGGGGTGGAGGGGGGGCTTGTTCGAACACAGATTGCTGGGCCCCATCCCCCAGAATTTCTGATTCAGTGGATCTGGGGTGAAATGTGAGAATATTCATTTCTAACACTTCTCCAGTTGATACGGATGCTTCTGTCTCCAGGTGATGTTCGTCTAGCAATGCCAGAACGCAAATGCTTACATTTAGAAATGGGAAACTTAGTTCTGCTCCCCTGAAAGTGTTTCCATGACAAAGAGATCATTCTATTTTTCTCTGTCAAAAGTGGTTATTTGTTTTCCACCCCATGTGCTTTGTTACAGTTTAGGCAATTGAAAGAATGTAAGAATTTTGATTCTGTAGTTACTTTCAAGTCAGGCTTATGCAATGCCATCTGAATTATTTATTTACTAAATATTTAGTAAGCACCTACTTTCTGTGGTAGGTATTATGAGATATATGAAGAGGAGACATACTGCACCTTGTATGAAGGAGGTAATACTATGTCATCAAAAGCCCCCAACTTTTGGAGTCCCAAAGTCTAGGTGAAAGCTCATCGCTGCTACAAGGGATGCTAGGTATGGCTGTGCCTAGTTTGTGTTGATTGCACACCCCAGGGCCACTACGTCATTTATCTAAACTAGACCTACATTTCCAGGAATTCTGTTCTGTGTGTGATTCCAGCTAGGCTTGTACACAAGAGGAATTTGTGCAAGATTTGGAAGCAGCAACCGTTATACCCTAAGTCACTGGAGGGCAACTTGCATTGTACATTTTGTCACTGATCTCAGGGCTCACCTCAAGGGCATTGGCAGCAGCCAGGCAACAGTCCCCCAGTTCCTATCATCTCCTCCTTCAGCTTCTCCAGGTGCAGATGCATCTACAGCCACATGGTGAAATGTACCAGTCTCTCCTTAGCATTGCTTGCTTCACTCAGATTGGGGACAGGGAGACACAGACGTGGGCTCCAATTTGTCCTCATTTGGGATCCAGTTTGTTCTTGTGAGACCCACATTTTCCTTGGGCTTCCAGTTTGTCTTCCACTTTATATAACATTTTCTTAGGACTATTAGCCCTGGTCACATATAGTGAATTCCATCCCACACCAGACAAACAGACGACTTTTCATAGACTCTTCATCAGCTCTCAAAATTATGTATGGTTCAGTCTCTTACCAGATCCCTTATTTCACATCATTCTTGGTGGTTCTGTCCCTCTATCAAATCCTGGTTGATAGAGACACCATTCACATAGACTATGACATGAATGCCGCTCTTTAGAATTTTGCAATGCACAACCTGTGCCATCATAGACTTTATCCCTGTTCTAATACTCATGATCTGAATGACTTTGGTCAACCTATAGAACTTCACTTAACTTCAATTTGCTCATCTGTAAACTGATAACAGCAAGAAGTAGCTCAGAGTATTATTCTGAGGATGAAATGAGCTGGCATATAAAAAAGGTCTTGACCACTCTGATTTAATGCAATCATACCATCCTGAGTTTTTATTCTCTGGACCATTATTCTGTTTTATTTTCTACATATCACCTATCACCCTGTAAATCACCCTATTTATTTATTTTGCACATCTTTATGATCTATCTTCCTCCACTAAGATATAAATTCTATGAAGGAATGTGCTTCATCTACCTTGTTTACCATTGTATACTCAATGCCTGGCCCCAGAACAGGCTTTGGTGCTCACTAAGTTGAAGTTGATAGATGGATGTATCGAAAAAAGGAGGAGTATGTATGGATGAATGAATAAATGAATATAGTGCCTACAAGACTGGCTAGTTCATGGTGAGAACTCAATATAGGACAGTATTCTTTTATGAATTTTTAGACTGGTCATGGAAATGTGTCCACCATTAGCTACAATAGCTAACAGGTTAAGATATAGGCTGTAGGGCTTCCCTGATGGCGCAGTGGTAAAGAGTCCGCCTGCTGATGCAGGGGACAAGGGTTCGTGCCCCGGTCCGGGAAGATCCCACATGCCGCGGAGTGGCTGGGCCCGTGAGCCATGGCCACTGACCCTGCGCATCTGGAGCCTGTGCTCTGCAACGGGAGAGGCCACAACAGTGAGATGCCCGCGTACTGCAAAAAAAAAAAAAGATATAGGCCGTAAAATGGTACTTATAGAATCTGAGACCACAGGGAATTCATATTTAGTTAAATAATAAGCCAAGATGTTATGGATAAGAAGACATTTCTTGGAGTCTTCAATTATGGATAAAATTAACTGGAGAGGTTTGGATTTGAGAGTGATAAAAAGAGGAAAAAACACAGGTGTTCAGGCTGTGAAAGCATGTGCTTGGCTTCTCGAGACACCCCTTTCTCCTTTGTGAGTACAGCCTGGGTACAGAATGTCACCATCCTTTGCTTGATTTCATCAAACAGGCCTTCTGACAGGTCTCCCATCCTCTAGCTTTCGACTGATTTCAGTCCATTTTCTCCAGGATGACCCAGGGTCTTGGTGCTCTGGCCAGGTATCAGGCCTGAGTTTCTGAGGTGGGAGAGCTAAGTTCAGGACATTGGTCCAACAGTGACTTCACAGCTCCTTGTAATATCCATCAGCGAGAGCTCTCCCAGAGATCTCCATCTCAATGCTAAGACCCAGCTCCACTCAATGACCAGCAAGCTCCATTGCTGGACATCTCATGTCAAACAACCAGGAAGACAGGAACACAATGCCACCCATGGCCTAAGATCATAATAAGTTCACTGACACCCTAAAATGCACCACTGGATGTGGTCCTGCCACCAGAAAGACAAGATCCAGACTCATCAATCAGAACACAGGCACCAGTCCCCTCCACCAGGAAGCCTGCACAACACACTGAAACAACCTTACCCATTGGGGGAAGACATCAAAAACAATGGGAACTACAAACCTGCAGCCTGTGAAAAGGAGACCCCAAATACAGTAAGTTAAGAAAAATGAGAAGACAGACAAACACACAGCAGGTGAAGGAGCAGGTAAAAACCCACCAGACTGAACAAATGAAGAGGAAACAGGCAGTCTACCTGAAAAAGAATTCAGAGTAATGATAGTAAAGATGATCCAAAATCTTGGAAATAAAATGGAAAAAATACAAGAAACATTTAACAAGGACTTAGAAGAACTAAAGAGCAAACAAACAATGATGAACAACACAATAAAAGAAATTAAACATTCTCTAGAACGAATCAATAGCAGAACAACTGAAGCAGAAGAACGGATAAGTGACCTGGAAGATAAAATAGTGGAAATAACTACTGAAGAGCAGAATAAAGAAAAAAGAATGAAAAGAATTGGAGACAGTCTCAGATACTTCTGGGACAATATTAAATGCACTAACATCCAAATTATAGGGGTCCCAGAAGAAGAGGAGAAACAGAAAGGGTCTGAGAAAATATTGGAAGAGATTATAGTTGAAAACTTCCCTAATATGGGAAAGGAAATACTCAGTCAAGTCAAAGTGCAGAGAGTCCCATACAGGATAAATCCAAGGAGAAACATGCCAAGACACATATTAATCAAACGATCAAAAATTAAATACAATGAAAAAATATTAAAAGCAGTGAGGGAAAAGCAACAAATAACATACAAGGGAATCCCCATAAGGATAACAGCTGATATTTCAGCAGAAATTGCAAGCCAGTAGGATGTGGCAGGGCATATTTAAAGTGATGAAAGGGAAAAACCTAGAACAAAGATTACTCTACCCAGCAAGGATCTCATTCAGACTTGACAGAGAAATTAAAACATTTACAGCAAAATCTAAGAGAATTCAGCACCACCAAACCAGCTTTACAACAAATGCTAAAGGAAATTCTCTAGGCAGGAAACACAAGAGGAGGAAGAGACCTACAATAACAAACCCAAAACAATTAACAAAATGGTAATAGGAACATTACATTTAAGGAATAATTAGCTTAAATGTAAATGGATTAAATGTTCCAACCAAAAAGCATAGAATGGCTGAAAGGATACAAAAAAAAAGACCCATATGTATGCTGCCTCTGAGACCAACTTCAGACCTAGTGACAAATACACACTGAAACTGAGAGGATGGAAAAAGATATTCCATGCAAATGGAAACCAAAAGAAAGCTGGAGTAGCAATTCTCATCTGAGACAAGATAGACGTTAAAATAGAGAATACTACAAGAGACAAGGAAGGACATTACATAATGATCAAGGGATCAATCCAAGAAGAAGGATATAACAATTGTAAATATTTATGCACCCAACATAGGAGCAACTCAATACATAAGGAAAATGCTAACAACCATAAAAGGAGAAATTGACAGTAACACAATCATAGTAGGGGACTTTAACACTGCACTTTCACCAAGGACAGATCATTCAAAATGAAAATAAATAAGGAAGCATAAGCTTTAAATGACACATTAAAGAAGATGGACTTCATTGATATTTGGATGGACATTCCATCCAAAAACAACAGAATACACTTTCTTCTCAAGTGCTCATGGAACATTCTCCAGGATAGATCATGTCTTGGGTCACAAATCAAGCCTTGGTAAATTTAAGAAAATTGGAATCGTATCAAGTAACTTTTCCAATGGCAACGCTATAAGACTAGATATCAATTACAGGAAAGAAACTGCATAAAATACGAACACATTGAGGCTAAACAATACACTACTAAATAAACAAGAGATCACGGAAGAAATCAAAAACAAAATCAAAAAATAGCTATAAAAATGACAATGAAAACACGATGACCCAAAACCTATGGGATGCAGCAAGCAGTTCTAAGAGGGAAGTTTATAGCAATACAATCCTACCTTAAGAAACAAGAAACATCTCAACTAAACAACCTAACTTTACACCTAAAACAATTAGAGAAAGAAGAACAAAAAAATCCCAAAGTTAGCAGAAGGGAAGAAATCATAAAGATCAGATCAGAAATAAATGAAATACAAATGAGGAAATTATAGCAAATATCAATAAAACTAAAAGCTGGTTCTTTGAGAAGATAAACAAAATTGATAAACCATTAGTCAGACTCATCAAGAAAAAAGGGAGAAGACTCAAATCAACAGAATTAGAAATGAAAAAGGAGAAGTAACAACTGACACTGCAGAAATACAAAGGAGCATGAGAGATTACTACAAGAAACTCTATGCCAATAAAATGGACAACCTAGAAGAAATGGATGTATTCTTAGAAAAGCACAACCTTCTGAGACTGAACGAGGAAGAAATAGAAAATATAAACAGACCAATCATAAGCAATGAAATTGAAACTGTGATTAAAAATCTTCCAACAAACAAAAGCCTGGGACCAGATGGCTTCACAGCCAAATTTTATCAAACATTTAGAGAAGAGCTAACATCTTTCCTCCTCAAACTTTTCCAAAACATAACAGAGGGAGGAACACTCCCAAACTCATTCTACGAGGCCACCATCACCCTGATACCAAAATCAGACAAAGATGTCACAAAAAAAGAAAACTAC
The DNA here is from genome assembly GCF_011762595.2 of Tursiops truncatus. Taxonomy (NCBI): domain Eukaryota; kingdom Metazoa; phylum Chordata; class Mammalia; order Artiodactyla; family Delphinidae; genus Tursiops; species Tursiops truncatus. Next base: position 7,957,184 of record NC_047037.1, read on the forward strand.
AGGCCAATATCACTGATGAACATAGATGCAAAAATCCTCAGCAAAATACTAGCAAACAGAATCCAACAGCACATGAAAAGGATCATACACCATGATCAAGTGGGGTTTATCCCAGAAATGCAAGGATTCTTCAATATATGCAAATCAAACAATGTGATACACCATATTAACAAACTGAAGGATAAAAAACATATGACAGGGCGAGAGAGAGTCATGGACATATACACACTAACAAACCTAGTAAGGTAGATAGCTAGTGGGAAGCAGCCGCATGGCACAGGGATATTGGCTTGGTGCTTTGTGACAGCCTGGAGGGGTGGGATAGGGAGGGTGGGAGGGAGGGAGATGCAAGAGGGAAGACATATGGGAACATATGTTTATGTATGACTGATTCACTTTGTTATAAAGCAGAAACTAACACACCATTGTAAAGCAATTATACCCCAATAAAGATGTTAAAAAAAAAAAAACATGTGATAACCTCAACAGATACAGAAAAATCTTTTGACAAAATTCAACACCCATTCATGACAGAAACCCTCCAGAAAGTAGGCATAGAAGGAACTTGCCTCAACATAATAAAGGCCATATATGACAAACCCACAGCCAACATCGTCCTCAATGGTGAAAAACTGAAACCATTTCCACTAAAATCAGGAATAAAACAAAGTCACCCACTCTCACCACTCTTATTCAACATAGTTTTGGAAGTTTTAACCACAGCAATCAGAGACAAAAAGGAAATAAAAGGAATCCATATTGGAAAAGAAGAAGTAAAAGTGTCACTGTTTGCAGATGACATGATCCTATACATAGAGAATCCTAAAGACTACCAGAAAACTACTAGAGCTAATCAATGAATTTGGTAATGTAGCAGGATACAAAGTTAATGCGCAGAAAACTCTTGCATTCCTATACACTAATGATGGAAAATCTGAAGAGAAATTAAGGAAACACTCCCATTTACTATTACAACACGAAGAATAAAATATCTAGGAATAAACCTACCTAAGGAAACAAAAGACGTGTATGCAGAAAACTATAAGACACTGATGAATGAAATTAAAGATGATACAAACAGATGGAGAGATATACCATGTTCTTGGATTGGAAGAATCAACATTGTGAAAATGACTATGCTACCCAAAGCAATCTACAGATTCAATGCAATCCCTATGAAACTGCCAATGGCATTTTTCACACAACTAGAACAAAAAATTTCCCTATTTGTATGGAAATACAAAAGACTCCGAATAGCCAAAGCAATCTTGAGAAAGCAAAACGAAGCTGGAGGAATCAGGCTCCCAGACTTCAGACTATACTACAAAACTACAGTAATCAAGAAAGTATGGTACTGGCACAAAAACAGAAATATAGGTCAGTGGAACAGGATAGAAAGCTCAGAGATAAACCCACGCACATACGGACACCTTATCTTTTTTTTTTTTTTTTTTGTGGTACGCGGGCCTCTCATGCTGTGACCTGTCCCATTGTGGAGCACAGGCTCCCGATGCGCAGGCTCAGCGGCCATGGCTCACAGGCCCAGCCCCTCCGCGGCATGTGGGATCCTCCTGGAGCAAGGCACGAACCCGTGTCCCTTGTATTGGCAGGCAGACGCTCAATCACTGCGCCACCAGGGAAGCCCCTGGACACCTTATCTTTGATAAAGGAGGCAAGAATATACAATGGAGATAAGACAGCCTCTTCAATAAGTTGTGCTGGGAAAACTGGACAGCTACATGTAAAAGAAGGAAATTAGAACTCTCTCTAACACCATACACAAAAATAAACTCAAAGTGGATTAAAGACCTAAATGTAAGGCCACACACTATAAAACTCTTAGAGGAAATCATAGGCAGAACACTCTATGACATAAATCACAGCAAGATCCTTTTTGACCCACCTCCTAGAGAAATGGAAATAAAAACAAAAATAAACAAATGGGAGCTAATGAAACTTACAAACTTTTGCACAGCAAAGGAAACCATCAGCAAGACGAAAGGACAACCCTCAGAATGGGAGAAAATATTTGCAAATGAAGCCACTGACAAAGGATTAATCGCCAAAATATACAAGCAGCTCATGCAGCTCAACATAAAATAAACAAACAACCCAATCCAAAAATGGACAGAAGACCTAAATAGACACTTCTCCAAAGAAGACATACAGATGGCCAACAAACACATGAAAGGATGCTCAACATCACTGATCATTAGAGAAATGCAAATCAAAACCACAATGAGGTATCACCTCACACTGGTCAGAATGGCCATCATCAGAAAATCTACAAACAATAAATTCTGGAGAGGGTGTGGTGAAAAGGGAACCCTCTTTCACTGTGGTGGGAATGTAAATTGATACAGCCACTATGGTTGACAGTATGGAGGTTCCTTAAAAAACTAAAAATAGAACTACCATATGACCCAGCAATCCCACTACTGGGCATATACCCTGTGAAAACCATAATTCTAAGAGAGTCACGTACCACAATGTTCATTGCAGCACTATTTATAATAGCCAGGACATGGAAGCAACCTAAGGGTCCATCGACAGATGAATAGATAAAGAAGATGTGGCACATATATACAATGGAGTATTATTCAGCCATAAAAAGAAATGGAATTGAGTTTTTTGTAGTGAGGTGGATGGACTTAGAGTCTGTCATACAGAGTGAAGTAAGTCAGAAAGAGAAAAACAAATACCATATGCTAACACACATATATGGAATCTGAAAAAAAAAAAGGTGCTGAAGAACCTAGGGGCAGGATAGGAATAAAGGTGCAGATGTAGAGAACGGACTTGAGGGCACCAGGTGGGAGAAGTGTAAGCTGGGATGAAGTGAGAGAGTGGCATGGACATATGTACACTACGAAATGTAAAATAGATAGCTAGTGGGAAGCAGCCACATAGCACAGGGAGATCAGCTGTGAGCTTTGTGACCACCTAGAGGGGTGGGATAGGGAGGGTGGGAGGGAGATGCAAGAGGGAGAGGATATGGGGATATATATATATACATAAGCTGATTCACTTTGTGATACAGCAGAAACTAACACAACATTTTAAAGCAATTATATTCCAATAAAAATATTAAAACAAAACAAAACAAAAAACAACACAGGTGTTCAGAAAAGCAGAGGATATGTTTGCATAACATAGTCTGCAATGAAGCTTTAGTAACAGGACATTTGTAGAAGGTAAATAAGATAGAATGGGTTGAGAAAGAAGGACTAAAGCATGGAAGCCTTTTAATTACTCTAAATATTAAAACGTTACCTGTTGAACAATATTTCATTAAATGCGTGCTCCACAGAGCCCTAGCACTACTTACTCAAGATGCCCTAGGGAATAAAAAGGTATTCCTGATCAAGAACAATAGCCTTTCTCTTCCTCTGGGAATATTTCAAATACATCACCATATTTGTCTCAGGGAAATGCTGCAGTCAAGTAATTTATTTAAGTTTTGTTAAGCTGGTGGTTCCCATATTTACTGGTGGAAAATTGTGCAAAACTCACCTTTATATCCAGCGTCCAATGGATAAATTTTGAGAAGTACTCTATCAACTTCCTTTGGTAGTTATAAAGGAAATACAAGGATGAATCCTATATATTCCAGACCATGAGTAATGTAATGCTGTGGAGTGAACAAAGCCCAAGGTTTATGGCATGATTTAGAGATGGAGAACAATATAATCAGAATAAGAACATTGACCTATACATCTTGAAATGGCAGATAATAAACTTGAGAGTTGGGGAATACGTACAGAGAAATCAATTATAAAACATCTACACTTGTCCAAAAAGGAGAGAGTGAAGCGTTGAGTTAGGAACTAACAGTGAATGGGCTCCTTTATCCCCTTTCTCCAGTGGTGATGATGGGGTCCAGGCCAGCTGAGAAATCCCGTGAGACCCAGAGGCTGGGTAAGGCTGCACCCTGGACAATTCTTGACATCTGAGAAAACTTGTCAGGAGGTCAGAGCTGGGAGAGTGAATGCAAACCAGGCGATAAAGTAAGAGGGCTAGAAGGAAAGATCCAAGTGGAAGTTGAGGTGTAAGGCAAAATAAAAAGTTGGTTAAGGAAATAGCATAAAGAGGAAAGAGAAGTCACAGTTAAGACAAGTGGGAGATGCACGGATGCCGTTAGGACTTCAGTTCAGTGTATGTGATCAAAGCCAGGTTACTTTAAAGGGAAATGAGGTTAAACGCATTGGAGAGGAAGCATCCTTACAGTTTGGAGGCTGATGAGGGTGGAAACAGGCACAGTGTTACAGCGAAGATGGACCTTTTTCAGGTGACCTGATGGAAAATTTGTTTTCATTGCTCTTTTCTTTAAGGAGAGATGAAAATGTTGCCAGGGGGACATGGAAATGGATTTGGCTATGGAAAGCTGTCTGGGTTTTCTGTAGCTGTGTAGAAGCTAGACCTCTGGGAAGAGAAGGAGCGCATATCCCTATATTTAGCTAAGACTCCTGTGGCTGTCTATCCATGTGAACCACAAGCAAAGAACTTCAACTTCCATATTAATGACTACTTCCTTGAGTGTGTCATGTATACCTCTGTACCCGTAGATTCTGGCTCAGCACTGAGGCAGGAGGTAGATGGGCCCCCGGGGCAAACGGCTGGAGTTCACTCCCTGTGGACCGACACTCCAAGATGAGAACAACAGGACAATTGAGAGAGGAGGCTGGGCCCTGCCCAGATAGAAGAGAAGAGACCACATATTTCCCATTCTCGAAGTCAGGAGACCTCCCTGACTACACATGCGCAAAAAGGCTCCTTGGAGGTCAAAAGGGGAGTGATGCTAAGTGATGCTAAGTCTACCCATAGGCCTCTTCGGTAGAATCCATCTTGGCTAAGAGATGTGTGCACACACATGGGAAGATACTGAGATATGCCAAATATGGACTCAGAACCAGGCAAGTCGAAATGATTGGCTATAGGACATCCTGAAGACATGCCCCATATCCAAACTGCCACGAGGGTGTGACTCTCTCTCTGAGCCTGCCCCTGCGTCTATCCACACGTACTGTACTCTTTTTTTATCCTAATAAATACTTTACTTGTTTCACTACTTTTCCACCTCTGTGGGAATTCTTTTCTGCAAAGCCATAGGGCCAGGGTCTCGTCACTGACCACTGGTCTAAGGGCCAGAATTCGGTACTCTCACCGCCGAGACCCGACCTCAATCACTGGCTGCGAACAGAAACCCTGCTTCAAGCAGCTGCAGGCCGAGGCCATCCGATATCAGCAATAGTATGTAGTGTTAGTATGTAGTATGAATTTAGTAAATATTTGATGAGTGAATGAAAGGAAAAAGAAAGGAAGGAGGGAAGGGCCGAGAGGGAGGAAGAGTAATTCTGCCCAAGATCAGAGAACACACAAAGATTATTTAACATCATGAGAGCCTCTGATAAAACCTAAGGACATGATGCAAATGCCTAAGGACATGAGACATGGCCCCCCGAGTTTTTTCTCTGACTTTTCTGAGGCACCAAATCAAAATCAGTGTATCTTTTAGATGTTTTCTAATTCTTCACCTTTATCCCATAGTGTAAACAAAAGGCAATTTTGCGTTTGCACGAGTGAGTCAACTTTCAGTGACAGTCTGGTGTACTTGCTGTGAATGTAGGACCCATCTGAACACCCACACAAAAGCACATCCGTCAGTCCTCAGTATCTGTGGGTCCTGCATTTGTGGATTCAACCAACCACAGACTGAAAATATTGGGGAAAAATTCCAGAAAGTTCCAAAAGCAAAACTTACATTTGTCACACCAGCAACTACGTACATTTACATTGAATTAGATGTATAAGTAATCTAGAGATGATGTAAAGTATACAAGAGGATACACATAGGCTATATGCAAATACTATGTCATTTTATAACAAGGACTTGAGCATCGGCAGATTTTGGTATCAGAGGGTGTCCTGGAACCAATGTCCCTTGCACACCAATGGATGACTGTGTATAGAGACAGAAATAATGAAGAAAGGGAGCAAAGCAGAGCGGGGCACTGTCATGTGATGAACTGAGCAATATTGAGGAGAAGTCGGGTATTTGGGGTCTAAAATTAGTCTAGGGTATTTTTACAGTTCACAATTTTTGTCTGCACAGACCCAGTGAAGACGTCCTTCCCTCAATCAGAGAAAAAGCACTTTTTATTTGCCATTAACATTTGCCTAATGCATAGTGTCAGTCACCATTAAGAAAAGTTGGCCAGGTAGAGTTAGTTTAGACTGAATTCTTTGGGGGAAGAGGAAACCTGGATTATTCCAGTAGTGAGGTAATTTAAAATCCATAATAAATAAAGTAATGAGATTTTCAGAGAATCACTTAAGCAGAAAAAATAGTATGAAGTTACTAAATCTATAGCAGAATAAGGGTTCTTTAAAAGTCTTAGCTCTTATTTTATTGAACAGTAATTTCATGTTTATTTTCTAATAAAAATAAAAGATCTATCTTTCAAGTTTTGACTAAAATCTAAATATTTTCTGTTACTTGTATAAATTTACTGCTGAAATTTTAGTGTTGAGAATCTGCATAGCATTGCACATTAAATGGATATTGATCTAACATTAGAAATAAAAAATAATACCCATTAAATTAATCAATAAGGATTTAATTCCTGATGAACTCAGCAGCCTGAGGGGGGGTATTTGCTTGCTTTTCCCCTTTCCAAATAAACTATTTCATGTTATAGGAAATAATCCAACATTTAAAAGATTATACTGGGGGAAAAACAGCATTGGTGAAAGCTGCAGTTTGTAATTGCAAAGTTAATTATCTTTCCTAAACCATCAGTTGTCACTTAGAGAGACCAGATTCTTGCAGACTCTCCTGGGATTTCCTTTATTTCATTCCTAATGGCTTGGGACCCACCATTTTGCTGTCTCTGAACATTTGGTCACTGAATGCACCATTTATGGAGTATTGTTTAATTAAGGACAAATTAAGAGAACTGTGCACAGAATTTAATTTCACAGACTCTGTAAATTCTTTTAAAGAGGATACTAACTATAGGCATGATAAGTTTTCATTATCCATTGCTTCTATAAGGTATTGAAAATTTATTGTTTGCCACAGTTCCAAGTTTTGTTTACTCTTCAGGGGATTTTGTTGGCACTGTATTTTTGTGTTTCACAGAAATCCTATGGAGGCATCCGTCTCCTCATTAACCCCTTCGGTTCTGAGTCAACCCAGATGCAGAAGACCACATGCTTGGAAGATTGCGTTTGACTTTTGTAAAGACTAGTGATTTATGGCAAGGGTCAAATAAAAACTGACATCATTAGGACATGTGCTTAATGTTCTAGATCTTGGGATATAAAGTATTTCAAGTGGATAGTCATTCATTTATTCTTTCATTTGGCAAATATTTACTGAGTGCCTGCTATGCACCAGGAAATATTCTAATGAAGAATGTACCATTTACTAAGAAGTAGAGGAGTTAAATATTTTGCTTTAAAAATTTTTGAGAATAGATTTTACCAAGATCCCCACTGCATTCTCTGAGAAGTCAAGTACAAATGATAAGTTTTTTCTACTGGTGCTTTGATAGAATAATTCTGTATTTGATATGAAGTGGAATCTTAGAGATCTTATTATCCAAACTCCCATATGTTACTAATGAGTAATTTGAGTCACAGAGAGGTTCTTTTACCTGTCCAAGTTCATTCAACACATTAGTATCACTTACCAGATACTTCAATCCTCATGTATAAAATTATTTTACGATAACTATAATTATAATTATAAAATATCTGTAATGTTAAGGCTCTTATATTTGCATGTAACAGAAGCTCAAGCCAAACTCTACTAAGCTGAATTTATTATAAGGATATAGAAGCTTCAGGACAAATCGACACCAGGAATCTGATCATCAGGGTTTTTGGCAATCTTACAGTTGTGCCCCTTTGGACAGCTCCTTTATTCTTCTCTCCCTCTGCAGATATTTTAATTTTTTTCTCCTGTCCATTTGGAAAACATGGCTGCCGATAGTTCCTAGAGTTACGGGTTATATTCTAGCAAGTCAGAGACATACACTCTCCTTTTGTTCCAATTCAAAATTCCCAGGAAGGCACTCATTGGTAAAACTTGAGACCAAGGATCATCCGGAACCAATCCATTATGGCCAATTAGGAAAGATGTCTTGAGGGCACTTGATTAACTCTATGCCAGAGGTTCAACTGTGGATCAGTCCGCTAATAAGGGAGTCCGACAAGAGAGTATAGGGGGGAGTGGGGGCGGGATTAGGGAAGTGGGGAGACCCTCTTTTGAATCGTGAGTACTCCTACTAAAGTCATGGGAGCTTTATTCTTAGAATTGAAAGCAACACAAATGCCCTTCAACAATAAAATGGCTAAATATATTGTGATGTTTGTATATAATGGTATACTACACAGCAGTGGAAAATGAATGAATTGCAGCTACACACAATCATATTCATCAGTTTCACAAACTTACTTCAAAAACATGATTTTTGTATGTGAGAAAAACCACAGACGAAAAATTTACACTGTGTTACTCCTTTTATGTAAAATTTTAAACATAGACAAAGCTAGTGTCTAGTAATTCATACTCAAGCAGAGAAACTATTAATAAAAGCAAGAAAAACATATTGAAAAATCAGGATTACCTTTGGGTAGAATGATAAAATGATTATGGAGAGGGCCCATAGGAAGATTTGGGGATCTAGAAGTTTTATTTTTTGAACTGGAAGGAGTGACGTGGGTATTCACTTCATAGGGATTCACTGAGCTATATATTTATGTTCTGTGTACCTTTTTATAAGGGAATTATGATTCATAATAGAAAATAAGACAAATTTTCTAAGAAAGGGTCTTGGCCCATGCACGCTCTCCCCAATCCAGAGATATTATCAAAGAAATGGAGGGACAATGGAACTCCACATCATTTTATGGCTCTAAGAGTGGAAGAGGCTTAAGTTTTATTTCTGCTCTAGTATTCTAGGTGTTCCCAGGTCTCATCAGAATGTCCTCTTGCTAATAGATCAGGAGCCTAAGGAAGGGGTGTTTGCCCTGTTTGCTTGGATGGACTGGCTTGAGCAGCCCTGCAAAGACCTCTTGTGCCACCTCTGGTCATGGGAGAGTATGGAATGACCGTCTTGTGGAGCCAGGATGTCATCCTGGGAGACAGCCCACCTGAAGGGCACATGTGGTAAGGACATTGGAAAATGCAGCAATGAGAGAGCAGATGGGAGATTCTAGTTCAGAGGAGGGAGGATGATTAAGTCTTCAACTGAGAAAATTTGTCTTAACAGATTCCCTGTCTCTGCTGCTTCTGGACTATAGTTAGAATACAGAATCTTAGTGAAGCTTGGAGTCCTGGGCTTCAAATTAGCCCCTTGATATTTCACAAACCCACATCCTCACAACTCTCAATCCTCAGGGTTCACGAGACCCACAGACCCCTCTGGAATCCTGGAAATCAGGGAATTTTTTTTTAGACTGTAGGGTACCCTTTCCTCAAAATCTAAACTTCTCAATGGATATAAACATTTGAAGGAAACACCCTGGTAGTATATTGTAAACATCCTTAGCATCAAAGCATAGCGTATAGGACCTACTTGAACAGAAGAATAGAGAAAAGTACAGGCAAACCAACAATAACAACAGAAAACAAAATCAAAATTATAACTTTAATATCAACAAATGAGACCTTTATATAAACTCATATAAAGTAGTTAGAACTGGTTGATAGCAACAAGACTTGACGTGATAGTTGAAACAAGTAGAAAGTTGCTATTTTAGTTTGTAATAAATCATAGAAAAAGACAGTTTCTAGCACGGGCTCAGCAGTTGTACACTGTCAGGGTTTGTAAATGTATTAACTTTTTCCATATAGGCACCAGGTGGTTGGTACATATTAGCTGTCACAACCTTATTCAAGGCAGCAAGAAGGAAAAAGTGGTGGGAGTGACACCATCCCTTCTGTAAAGGAAGGAAACTCTTCCCAAGACATGGTCAGTGGATCTCTGCTTACAAAACTCCTTGTTCAAAGCCAAGTTCACTCTTAACTGAAATGAAGGCTTGAGACATGAACATTTAATCAGACTTACAGTACCCCAGTTGCCAAGAAAGAATAGTGAATTAGATGAGGAGTAGATAACCAAGAACATCAACAGCATTGGTGTAGCCTCTTATTGTTTATAAAAACAGTTTCACATCAAAGGATGATCCCTGTGGGGTTAGAATTATTTAGGAGCACTTTTTAAAAAGTAACTAAAGGTAACCCTAATCTAAACAGTATCAGAAGCAATAGCTTACCTTATTAGAGACAAATTTTGGAAAGGCCCATAAGTTTAAATGAGTCATATTCCTACCTAAAACAATGAATTTGTCAATATGCATTTGTTTCTTTTAATTTACTTTGTTTGAATAATGTTTATATAACGTCTATGTTTTCGAGGCAAAACTGGGATAGAGGAGGAGGAAAACATTTAAAAGTACCTCTAATTCCTTCTGGTCCCATTTCTTATTTTCATCTATTAATAATCCCACATAGTCTTCACTATATGGAATCCGGAAGTTCTAGCATCATTACAATATATGAGTATTTCTTTACTACTGTAGCAACCAGTTCTTAACTATTTTTTCCCCAAACTGCAAAAATCTTTCTTTTGTATAGATAGTGCTATTCTTTACAAAGTCAACATCTGGTCACTAGTCTCTCATTCACCAGAAAAAGAGATAAATATACTCATTAAAGAAAAAAAAAAGACAGTGTGTGTGTGTGTACCTGTGGGCGTGTGTCTACACATAAAGTGGGACTAAGACAGATTTTATAAAAGACTGGATCACTGAGCATAGGGGACAGGACAAATTCTTGCAATTTGTATTTCTACCATCACAGAAGAAATAAGAGTATATACATTTGGGTATGGGAAATAAAAAATAATAAATCAATAGATAGATAGGTAGATAAAACTCTGATATGCACCCTCAGACTTGTAGATGTGCACACTTGGATTTGCAGCCAGTCTAGAGGGTTTTGTATTATCATACTTCATAAAGAATCCCCTAGCCATGAGCTCACTGCTAAAATATTTAGATATGATTGAGTGTTTATAGAGGGAGAGAAAGGGGAAAAAAGAGGAGGGTGTGGCAGGGAAGAGAGTGAGGACTTGGAGGGGAAAGACTAAAGAGCTTAGACGTGAAATGTCATCTGAATCATAGCTAATGTATTGCTTACCCAACACTCAAACGCTATAGAAAAATTATACCAAATCCAAAACCTGTCAAATGAGATTTACGAACACAGTTCAGAAGTTATCCTCCATTGGGTAACTGTCTATAATCTTGCAACAAACCCCATAAGTGTTCACGGTAGTTATTCCATATGCTAAGGGTAGCATAACATTGCAGAGCTGTCAGTTTTAATTTCGGCTTTATTAATTTTACCATAAGCCTGCAGATGTCTATTTCAGAAGGCATATATCTCAAAGATCATAAACTCCCACAAAGAAGCTGGTGATAGTTATAGGTTATGTCACAGGTTTCATGGATATTAGATTCATCAAGGGAATAGTAAGAGAAGGTTTAATGTATATGTCAAAGCACGCATGGAGAAAATAGCCTGTCCACAAATTGGCAGTCAGGACATGTCCAAGTGATTAAAAATACTGTGGTGAGGAGTTTGTTTTTAAAATTAACAACACATTGTGTTACAAAAATGTGGGTTTTAAAAAAAACCTAAGAGCTTGTGATGAAGGGCTTATTTTTTTTTTAAAGAAAACTATTTTTATTTCTAAAAGTACTGCTTCTTACATCAGTATTTCTCAGTAACTTCATTATTTTTTGAGAACTGGAATAAAAATTTTTATAGTGTATTAGCAAACATCTTTCTATCACTGATTGGCTTATGTCTGTGGACTTTAAATTTTATACACTGAAAAATATTGTGGTGAATTAAAGATGGCTGCACAATTTTTACCACTCATCCCATTGAAAGATAGAATCTATTTCCCTCCCCTTGAATCTGGGGTGACTTTGGGACTTGTTTTGTCTGGTGGAATGTGGTAGGAATCACTCTATTTAACTCTCATGGATGAGCCTTAAGATATTAACTCTATGGTAAACTTAAAATAGATTCACCTATGGAAAGGCAGTCATGAAAAATTTTTAAATCTCAAAGATGACCCACTGGTAGTTGCTGGACCCTTTGATTACTATGACATAAGAATTTAGAACCCTAGGGCTCTCACCATTGCGTCTTAGCGCATTTGCTCCAGGAAGCCACAGCCACCATGTAAGAAGCCCAACCACTGTGACACCTCCATGTTGAAAGGAAGCTCAGGTCACTTGGAAAGAGAGAAGCTATCTGGAGGAGAGCTGCAGTGCCAGATGCATGAGAAACTTTCTTATATCTTCCAGCCTAGACTTATCAGTAGCTGAATGCAGCTAAATGAATGACTTTAGCTGACACCATGTAGCAGAAGTACTACTCAGAAGTGCACTGTCCAAATTCCTAATTCACAAGACAATGAAAAATATTAAATTGTTTTTCCTTTAAGCTACTATGTCTTGAGGCAGTGTGCAGTAAGACAACAGATAACCTACACAGTTTATGCGTATGGTGTATGCTCATGTGTAACTACCTATAATACAAACACGTGCATATTCGTAATTTAGAGAGAAGTGATGTGAAATAAAACTTCTGATAAGAGATTACTTTTGTATATTCATAAAAAACTAATAAGCATGGATATATTGGAAAATGGGCACAAGGTGGAGAGGAAACACAAATAAGAGACTTGTCACTCTGTACTTTTTAAAAATGTATATTTTTTCTAGGTGAATTTTTTTTTAACATCTCTATTGGAGTCTAATTGCTTTACAATGGTGTTAGTTTCCGCTGTATAACAAAGTGAATTAGCTATAAGTATACATATATCCCCATATCCCCTGCCTCTTGCATCTCCCTCCCACTCTCCCTATCCCACCCCTCTAGGTGGTCACAAAGTATAAATATATATATATATATATATATATATATATATTTATTATTATTATTATTTTTTTTTTTTGCGGTACGCGGGCCTCTCACTGTTGTGGCCTCTCCCGTCGTGGAGCACAGGCTCAGGACGCGCAGGCTCAGCGGCCATGGCTCACGGGCCCAGCCGCTCGCGGCATGTGGGATTTTCCCGGACCGGGGCACGAACCCGTGTCCCCTGCATCGGCAGGCAGACTCTCAACCACTGCACCACAAGGGAAGCCCTATAAAAATATTTTTAAACAATGTGATCGTATTTTTTTAAATTAATTAAGTAATTTATTATTTATGTTTGGCTGCGTTTGGTCTTCGTTGCTGAGCGCAGGCTTTCTCAATTTGCAGTGAGTGGGGGCTATTCCTCATTGCGGTGCACGGGCTTCTCATTGTGGTGGCTTATCTTGTTGCAGAGCACGGGCTCTAGGAGCGTGGGTTCCAGTAGTGTGGCACGTGGGCTCAGTAGTTGTGGGACACGGGCTTAGTTGCTCCGTGGCATGTGGGATCTTCCCAGACCAGGGCTCGAACCCGTGTCCCCTGCATTGGCAGGCAGATTCTTAACCACTGCACCACCAGGGAAGTCCTGTGATCGTATCTTATCCATTTAAAAATTTAAAACTAAAATTTAAAAATAATTACTCGGGAGAGAGAGAGAAAGAGAAAGAGAGGCCGACAGATAGAGACAGAGAAACAGACAGGGGTGGGGAGAGAGAGAGAGATGCAGAAGACTGTGGTTTGAATGCTATGTACTTTTAGTTAATTAACTTGCCAAGTAGTGCTCTTCCAAATATGACTTGGCTTTGGAAAGACTTCTTTCAGGGATTATATTTTAAGTAGCCTGGATGCCAGCCCTGTGGAAGTCTTCACATAGGCTGATCAACGGAAGCGCTACCATGAAAAAGTGTTAAATCTCAAATATGGACCATTGATGGATACTTTGATTGTTGTTACCTAACAATAGCTCCCCAGGGCCAAGAAAGGTAAACCTATTCATTTTATATACCATGTTGAAACTGAACATCTTTGCTCAAAAGAAGCCTCAATTTTACTTTGCAAGTAAACTTCAGTTTTTAGCAACGATCCATATAAATCTCCTAAAATCTATAAACAATTCATTTAATATTGAAATGGTCCAAACAAGAAGCCCTTTTTACCCAGTAGACATTTGTAAGGGGTGTGTGTGTGTTTGTGTAGAGGAATGCAGTTATCTTCACTGAGTCTGATCTTTTAGTAAGTATACTGTTGACTCGAGCATTTCTTCAAAGAAAAAAAAGATTTTTAACTGGATTTTTATCAGAAATCATCTTGAGCTCCTTCTCAGTCACAAAACTGCACATATTTCTGTCCTAGGATCTTTGCTATGTTCCATGAAAACATAGTATCATAATGATAAAGCATGCAATTCAATTCATAAGCATTTTTTAATGAAATGGCTGAAACAGCTTCTTAGTAGAATAAACTCCAGTTTATTTTAATGATTACTATGCTAATTATTAAAACAAGCAAAGTGGTCAGAGTATTCAGTTAGTACTGCACTGCAAAACTGGATGTGAATATGACATAAGAAGGCACATCCTGGGACTTCCCTGGCGGTCCAGTGGTTAAGACTCCATGTTTCCACTACAGGGTGTATGGGTTCAATCCCTGGTTGGGGAACTAGGATACCACATGCTACGTGGTACAGCCGAAAAAATAAATTATCATGCTATATCCAAGAAGGTATATTCCTCCCCTTATAAAACTTTCATTCTCAGGAGAGTTTCACTGACTCACAGCCAGAGGAAAAGATATTCCTATATTCCTGCATCCATATTGTCTTAATAATTATTTTAAAATATTATTTCAGTGTTCTAATTTGTTAAGGGTTTGAAAATTAAGAACAAAGTATTTGAAGAAAATTTACCTTTCCACAACAAGCAAACAAATAGTGAGTGCACATGTACACAAAGACACACACACACAAAACTTTTAACAGCATGGTCATTTTTTTTACTTTGAATAGGATGTTGGACCTTTAATTATTTATTTATTAACATCTTTATTGAAATATAATTGCTTTACAATGGTGTGTTAGTTTCTGCTTTATAACAAAGTGAATCAGCTATACATATACATATACCCCCATATCTCCTAACAGCATGATCTTCAACCATATGAAAAGGTTTTGATTGTGGTTGCTACAAACTTGAAAGCACACACAAAGTTTCAACTGAAAAAACGATTAAATGTTTGATGAAATGAACATTTTATTTGAGGACAGGCTTACCGGGGTAGCTTTAGCCACAAAATAAGTATTTTGCCCAACATCGTTTGAGGCCAAATCTATCCTGGTACCTTGTTTGATTGTGCTTGCCATCTAATGCCTCTTCCAACTTCATGTGAAGAAATACACGAGAAGAAATACACCAGGGGTGGGTGGTACCGTTTCAGCCCCAACCTCAGACTGAAGACATGCAGAACAGATCCAAGACCAGCTCAAAGCAAAACACCAAACCTAGCTGGACCTATAGCCAGATCCACCTACCAAAGCTCAGCCTAGAGATCTCAACTTCAGTTGGCCCAGAGATAGGTGAGAAATGAGTGGTTCTAAATGAGTGTCTGCTGCTATGATTGTGTGAATATCTGTTACGTGGCAATATCTGACTGATATAATTTCTTAGAAGATTTTGGGAGAAAGGGATAAGTGGATTTTTGAAGAGCATTTGCTAAATACTCTCTGTGTACACTGGGATTTCTGTCTCTACTAAGCAAACACTAGACAGAGAGAAAATATAGAGGGGAATTGATATAAACAACTGATTTTCTAAAAAAATCTGACTGGGTCCAGTGTCAGGGGAAGGACAAACGAGTTTAGAAAACAAGCAAAAGGGAAATCACCATGGACAGACGGACACCATCCCATTACACCTCATCAGTAGCTAGGACTGCGATGTTAATCATAAAAATAGGGTTACTTACATTTATATTAACCTTTACCAAAAAACAAAAACAACAGAAAAATCTATCTGGTATATGATAGTACTTTTTGTCATTTGACCCTCACAATATGCAAATGAAGAAAACAGAGAAGATTTTTTTTTGTCTTCATTTCATAAATTAGAAAAACAAAGCTCAGAAAAGTAAAATGCCTCATCTGGTGTAAAAACTTGACTCTAAGTCTTTTTTTCCTGAGACCTGGCTCTTTCACAGCAATGTTTTTCATCACGTTTTTATCAGGAAAAGAAAAAAGGACTTATTCCAACCTGGAATTCAATAGAGTACCTTGCCTAAGAACCATAAAATGCTTTAAAGCATTAGCTGTGCTTATCTAAGGACCCTGTCTGTATGCTGCTTTGGGTCCATTTGGTTTTGTCTGTGGTACAAATGTGTCATGCAGGTCAATCATTCATTTTCCTTAGTGGTTGGCCTCCTACCTAATGTTGCTGACTGAAGCTGAGTCCTATCAATGGATGAAGTCAGAAACTGGGGGGAAAAAAAGGCATAGTGTTGGCTCCTATGTAATGGATTAAGCAGAAGCAAAATGCCGACAGTAATTAAAAATATATCTTGGTCCTAGGTTGATATTTAGTATCTTGTCCATTAGCTTACTGGCTTGAGAGTTCATAGCCTTTGTGGTCATACCATTTGAGGGTTTTGATTTGGGTATTGTGGTCAACTCCATTGTCAGCACTCATTGGGGCTATTAATAGCAAAATCTAAAAAGTTCTAGTGTATTAGATTTTCTTGTTTTGGCGTATTTTTCCATGGGAATAACAGAACCACTGCCTTTCTCATTAAAAAAATATTCTATGCCCATATTCCATTAGCCAAACACATCATTAGTTGCTCATCTAGGGTGTTCTCTGAATAAAAGCCAAGTATTTTATTCTACGAACAAATATCACTACTATATGCCAAGCATTTTGATACAGGTTAAATAACACAAAATTCCAAAAACGTTCCTTTGGCTGGGCTATTTGCTAATTTTTATGATAAGCAAATTATTAAAACTTCCTAGTCCACTTAAATAAATTAAATTCATCTGTTTGATGATTAGTTTATTCAAGACACTTGTAGACCATCTCCTATGAGAAAAATGTCCTAGGAGCTCATTAAGGGATCTTCTCCAATTAAAATGTGTGAGCAGAAATGGGAGACATGATATGCACGCATGTAATGCGTGTATGCACCCCTCTCCTCCTCACCCCATGAAGTAAGTACACTGCTTTTACTTCATCTGAGGGGGTCTTTGGATCATGTGCCTGCTAGGGCAACCTTCACAAGACCACTCTCTCCACATTCCCCCACCTTCAGATTCTGCTGCAGAGACTGGACCTACTGCAGATCCATGGAAACATTGGAAAGAAGAGTTCTCCATCCCACTTGTGCCACCTCTTCACCTGGCTCCTAAGGCAATAGGTCCCATGCCCTGAGCTTCCCAATTTTCTCCACCAAAATGACCTCATGTTTAACCTACATCTCTATGATATGGTGCTATAATAAGAAATACATATAGTTTGGTTTCTGTTCCCATCTCCTGGCCAGAGCTCCTAAAACTTTTTGTAATTTCCTGTGATAAAGGTGCTAGATGCATCTTTTGTTCTAATAGTTTATCGTTGATCCCAGTTTCTGACACAGACCTCCTAAATCCTTTGGAATTTCCTGGGTGATAGGAAGGTCTTTTATTCGAATGACCCTTCGTGGGCTCCTGGATGGGGGCTGGTCACCAGAAAAACCAAGTCAAGATTAGAAGTTTGAACTTTCATTCCTACCCCCCATCCTCCAAGGAGGAGAGAAGGGCTGGACATTGAGTTAATAATTGATCACAGCTACATAATGAAGCCTCCATAATAAACCCTGAATTACAGGGTTCAGAGGACTTCTAGGTTGGTTGGTTGACTTGTGGAGGTATTGAAAAGGTGGCTTGCCTGGAGAGGGCATGGACGTTTCACCCCATCCCACATACCTCATAAGCTGTATCCTCTTATAATAAATGGTAATCTAGTAAATAAACTGTTTTTCTGAGTCCTGTGAGCCATTCTAGCAAATTGTTGAACACAAGAGGGGGTCATGGGAAACCTGACTTATAGCCACTCAGTCAGAAATACAGATGACAACCTGGGACTAGCAAGTGGTATCTGATGTGGGGACAGTCTCGTGGGACTGAAACCTTACCATGTAAGATTCGATGCTAACACGCTGTAGATACGTCAGAACTGAACTAAGTTGTAGGACAGACAGCTGGCATCAGAGACTTGGTCAGTGTGGATAAAATCTCACACATCTGGTGACATAAGTTAGTGGAATAGTAGAAGAAAACAGTGCATTTTCCTTTGTATCCCTTCCCTCTCTTGTCTAGGTCACACTGTCCAATATATGTCCACTTGAAAGGTGGCTAGTCTAAATGGAGATGAGCCTTAAGTGTAAGATACATACATTTCAAAGATTTAGTATAAAAAATAATGTAAAATAGTTCATCAATAATTTTATATTGATTATATGTTAAAATGATAGGAGGGGTATGTTGGGTTAAATACATTATTAAAATAAATTTCACCTTTGTCTTATTATTGTTTTAACAGGCTACTGAAAATGTAAAATACATGTGTGGCTTGCACTAAAATTCTGTCAGCCATCACTGCTATAGGCTCTCAGATCAATACCATGGAGTAGCTTGTTGATACTTCCGTTCTCAGTATTCTTGTCTCTGTCCAGCACCCCCTCCTCCAACTTCAGGCAAGAATCTAATTTCTGCAAAGCATATCAAAGAATTAAAACAGATGCCTGAGGGTGGGTCCCTCATCGGTATTTAATACCTTCAAAGTTAATTAAGGTTTAAGTAGATCATCCCATCAGACCTGGTGGAGGTTACATACTATATTAGCTTTCTATTGGTTCCATAACAAATGAACACGAACTTCGTGGTTCAGACAAAACCAATTTATTATCTTATAGTTCTGTAGTTCAGAACTGACCTGGATCTCATCAGGCTAATACTAAGGCCTGAGCAGGGCTGTGTTCCTTTGTGTAGATCCTGGGCGGGACCTATTTCCTTGCCTTTTCCAACTTCGAGAAGCAACCTGCATTCCTTGGCTCATGACCCCTTACTCCATCTTCAGAGCCAGCAAAAACAGACCAAGTCCTTCTCACGTCACATCACTCTGACCTCTTCTGCCTCTCTCTTTCAGTTTAAAGACTTGTAATTCCACTTGGCTGTTGACTGAGAAATAAATGTACAACCTAAAAGTTGAGAGTTATATTTTAATCAGCAGAAATTTTGGGGAGGCGGCAATTCAAGTAGTCCTGAAAGAACTGCTCCATGGAGACCAGGGGGGAGCTAGGATATATAGGGGTTTTGCAACAAAGGGCAGGTAGTCTGAATGTCAAACGATTATTGTTAATTAAAGAAAACCAGATATCTCAAGTTAAGGAATTTAGCGCTTTTCTTTGTATGGGAAAATGTGAGAGTCTGGGCTCAATGAAATCATTCGTTTGATATGCACCTCAGCTATCTGGGGCCAGCATCCTGTATTTTCCTATCCTGAGTTTCCTCAAGGCTCACTGTGGGGAGTGGCTGTGGTCTGATGGCTCCTAAATGGCAGGTATTCTTTTCCTTCCTGAGTTCCCTCAGGGCTCACTTGCTCACCTTCTGCAGTGGCTGCACTTGCTGATGACTGTGACATACTTTGTTTACTGATATGGCAGGCAATATTCCATTTCTCAGGGCCTACCCAAATAAACCAGGTTAATTACCCCATGGCAAGGCTTTTAACTTAATCACATCAGGAAAATTCCTTTTATCATGGGTTCCCAAAATTGGAACATGGATATCTTTGGGAAGGTCGGGAGCATTATTCTGCCTACCACACATACCAACCTTTGCTTAACCTAAAGTAAATACATGCTTTAATTTTGTCCATATTTTATAGGAAGTGTGTCTTCAAGGGAATGGAAGAACCCTGGATATCTGATGAGCAAAAATTGTCACCTTGGTGTATGAGGTGTGGATGACCTTATGAGTTGGTACAAGATTAAACGTGGGTGCAGATGATAGTGTTTCTGTAATTCTAATAATTGTAACTTCTACTCCAGATGATTTATGAAAACGTCTTATAATATGTGAGGAATTTGGTTTGGTTTGGTTTGAAACAGGGCTAATCATCATTCCCAGAAAACTTAATCAGGGCGTCATTCTCTAGCTAAGAAACTTTAGAGTAGACTTGCAAAAAAAATTCAAATAGGCTAAAAATTATGTGTGGGTTCCCATCCTGGTCTTTTTACCTTCTTATCTTGCTCCTTTAAAGCTCCTGGAATATGTAGATCAGAGTTTCTCAATTTTGGCACTATTGATGTTTGGGGCCAAATAATTCTGTGCATTGCAGGATGTTTAATAGTATCCCTGGCCTCCACCCAGTACATTCCAATAGCACACACCTCCCACCCGAGTTGTGTCAACCAAAAATGTCTTTGGAGATTTCCAAATGCACCCTGAGTGGGTTGAGAATCATTGTTCTATAGGACTATAAAAGCATAATGTTAATGGGATTTGATTCAACTACCCCATTCCTTCAAGCCCTCAAAGACTGAATTTTCCAGTGAAATTTACTACTGATTTTACTACTGTAAAATCCTACATTTTTCTAAATGATTATATATCTAAATTAAACCCTTCCTCAAATAATCTAACAAGGTCTCTCCCTTTTCTGTATAAATCATCATTTAGTAAAAAGTATGAGGTTTGGAGTCACAGAGACTTATTGTGACCTTGGTTGACATTTCTGAACTTTAATTACCTCATGAATGAATATGGTTAATATATCTCCTTTTATAAAAAGTGTCTGGCACAGAACTCACTGGTACTCAACAGCTGTTGCTTCCTTCTCCTAGATAACAACAACCTCCTCACAATTCCACAAATATCTGCTGAAATAAGAAAATGCAGATCTCCTGTAAGATTGCAGACTATCTTACACATGTGTGTATACACAGATGCACACACACACACACACAGAAACACACACACAAACACAATGATATGAAATCACCAAAATCAGAGGCATAGACAGCTTAACTCTGCTTAAACCACAATCTGAGTGTTCTGGACCAAGTTTGATATTTGGACTGGACTATGATGGCAAATGCTTCAAGACACATCTACTCCAAAGATGAGACAAATGACTACTTTGGTTTATCCTGGAATCCTTGAAGTCATATTACAAAATCCTGGAATTTTAGAAGGGGAATCATGCTTGGAGATCATCTAGTCCAGCAGCTTTCAAATTGTGTGAGTAATAGGGAAGAACAAATCTGACTCCATATTAGATCTGTTTCTTTTACTTTAACCTTTGTATTCTATTGCTTTTGCTACAAGTTAATCACTAAAGTCATGTTGCCTATAGCTTGAAGTATACATAATGGCCCATCTCCCAGAACCCTCCCATGCCTGAGCATTAAGCTAAAATACCTTTGTTTAGCTCACAGGAAACATCCTGACCACCCATGTATGGCTGCAGAAAAGAAGAAATTAACACATCCCCTCTGGAGTCTGGTGGGACCAGGAAATATTTGCAACAATTTATCACATTTTTACTCTCCCTCCTCATGTCCCATTCTTTGTTCTATTAAAGAAGCTAGCATCTAAACCCAGACAAGATGGTTCTTTGGGACACTAGTCCGCCATCTTCTAGGTTTGCTGACTTTCCAAATAAAATCACTATTCCTTGCCCCAACACCTCATCTGTTGATTTGTTGCCCTGTTGTGCAGTGAGCAGTACAAGCTTGGACTTGGTACCATGTGTCCTGGAGTTCTTCAGCATCTGCTTGGGTGGTAGGAGACAAGAACTGGGTCAAACTCTGCACTTCCAACCTTGCTTCAGTGAGAGTTAACACCACTGGGGCTTGTTTTACATACACAGCTCCTACATAGAATTTGTCTGATGAAGGAGTTCTGCTGAATTTTTATTTTTCAAATCATTGATTTTGTTCAACCCTGTCATTGTACAAAAATGAAAGTGAGCTGACCTTTGATACTCAGTGAATTGACTGTGTACCCTTTTCACTTCGGCCTGCTGCCTTTCTAGGGGTAGTCATGGCAAGAACAGAGGTGGCTGGAGATCACTGTCAGACACAGCATCAGCTCCTCTGCAGTCAGCCAAGGGCATTGTTCTGAGAAGCCATCAATTATCCTGAGTAGTCAATGAGAGTTTGCTGTTGTAAAGGGATTCAATTGAAGATAATCCATAAAAAATCAATTACATTATTATTTCTTAATTAGGGCACTTGACAATATAGCTTTCCTCAGCAAAGCCATCAGTGAATAAGCACATAAATACACATAAATAAATGCCACTTCCATCCCGTTGAGCTCCTCTATAAGTTCACAGTGACCTTTATCACCAAACATTCTTCCAGAAAAGAATGTTTGCCTGTTTAAGAAAACTCCCAAGCTGTTTTTCTCATTTGGTTGGAAAAATGAGTCCATCACAAGTGTTAATAATAATAATATTTGTAGATTATTAAAGTATCATTTAATATTTGTGTAAGTGTTGTCACAGTTTATTTCCTCTCTTTGAGACAGTAGTGAACTCAACTCTATACCTTGAAGTATACCAAATATGCCCTTGCGCCAGTAAACAATAAGGAGGTACCTCACCATGTGACATTATTTTCAGTGACCCTTCTCCATTCCCCGACCTTATTCCATTTCAGCTGAACTTCTTATTTATTTATTTATTTATTTATTTTGGCTGCGCGGCATGTGGGATCTTAGTTCCCCAACTAGGGATCAAACTTGGTCTGCCTGCATTGGAACGGCAGAGTCTTAACCACTGAACCGCCAGGGAAGTCCCCACAGTTTCTGAGTCATGGCTATATCTCTCATTTGCAGCCTTGGGAAAGTCCTCTGGACTTAGCATTGTATTGGTTTTATTTGTTCATTCAACCACCATTTGTAGAATGTCTGATATGCAGCAGACATTACCGAAAAGTTTCCTGATTTACAGAGTTTGTATTTCAATGGACAAGTGATTACAATGCAGTGTAAATAGCAAAGCTCTACAGGTTTTTGGGACCAGTGATCCGAGCACCTTGCCCATCTTTAGGAGAGGGGAAGTCTTTCTAAATGAAGTACCAGCTACACTGAGACTGAAATAATGAATAGACCAAGAAGGAGTGAACACCATGTTCAAGGGCCCAGGAATAAGAGAGTCTATGGTGTAATTTGAGATCTAACAGCAGATCTAAAATGACTGGGGCTCAAATGGGACGAGGGAGTTTGATTAGAGCCCCATGTAGGAGTAGAGAGTCAAGGAAAGCTGTGGGGAAAAGGTGTTCCAAGCAAGAACTTCAGCATATGCAGTCTCAGAGAAAAAAGAAAACAGGAACAAAACAGTTGACTATGACTGGTAAAGTATGAAGGATAATGGTGAGCAATGAGAATGGAACCAGAACCAGACCACAGAGGACCTTGCAAAACTTGTTAAAGGGTTTGAACTCTTCTCTAAACGTTTAATAGTTTGTATTCTCCAGAGAAACAGACCCAATAAGATATACAGTTGACCCTTGAACAACACGGGTTTGAACTTTGTGGGTCCACTTACATGCAGATTTTTTCAATGGTAAGTACTGCAGTACTTCACGATCCGTGATTGCTTGAAGACCTGGATGTGGAACCAGATACAAAGGAACCATGTATACATGGGGCCGACTACAATTTATACGCAGAATTATGAAGGAATGTATTATGAAGCAATAGATAAATGGAACAGAATCAGACTTCAGAACGCCTAGCTCACCCAATAAAATGCATACAAAGTATTTTATTTATTTATTTATTGGTATACCAAATATTTTTAAAACCCACACATACAAAATTACGAATGTAAACATATTTATATTATTCTGATCATAGTGGAAAAACAGTCAATTTCTCAGATGGTTAGCCTACTCAGGAAGATTATAACATACCTTCAGACATCAGCAGAGCCTAAAGCAGGGATCAAATGGTTTCCTTTTTTTCTTTTTTCAGAGAGTTGAGGATAATAAAAAATTTAAAAAAAAAGAAAGGTTTTATTCTCTTAGGGACTTGTGTGCATGAGTCAGGGTGATCCTGTTAATTTGAGTTTGTCTCAGGATGCAATTCTTTTTTTCTGACTGTGGAATGTGAGATGCATAGTCATAGTGGAAATAGAGCAAAGTGTCAGTTCTGCTTTCCAACATACACAGGCTTTTCTGATCACTCCATTTGTTGCAGCATGCATCCACAAGCTGTTTAATATAAGATCAGTGTCATTAAAACATTAGTTATCCTTATAAATGGCTGTAAAGGCAGTATACTATAGGGCAGTTGTTCCCAAACTTTAGCAGAAAAGAGAATCACTTAGTGGGCTTGTTAAAAATCCAGATGATGGCCACACTACAGATTTTCCAATTCAGTTGGTCTGGAGTGGAGCCTAAAAATCTGCATTTCTTTTTTTTTTAATAGCCACGTGGTTCCAATTGGGTTTTTTGTGTTTGTTCTTTATTTTTTGTATTTATTTTTTCTAGCTTTATTGAGATATGATTGACATACCATGTAAGTTTAAAGTGTACAAATTGATGAGTTGGTATATGTATATATTGCAAAATGATGACTACAATAAGGTTAGTTAACACTTCCATCATCTCAAATAGTTACAATTGTGTATGTGTATGTGTTGAGAACTTTTAACAATTGCTCTGTTAGCAACTTTCAAATATACAATTCAGTATTGTTAATTATAGTCGCCATGCTATATATTAGATCCCTAGAATGTATTCATCTTATAACTGGAAGTTTGTAGCCCACCTTTGCCCATTATCCTCCCCCCAACCTCTAGCAACCACCAATCTCTGTTTCTATGAGTTCAATTTTTTTTTCAGATTCTGCCTTTGAGATTGTGTGTTATTTGTCTTTGGCTTATTTCACTTAGCACAGTGCATTCAAGGTTCACCCTTTTTGTCACAAATGTCAAGATTTCCTTTTTTATGGCTGAATAATATTTCATTGTGTTGTGTGTGTGTGTGTGTGTGTGTGTGTGTATATATATATATACATATATATATCCTGTTTTCTTTATCCAGTCATTCATCAGTGAACCTTTAGGTGGTTTCCATGTCTTGGCTACTGTGAATAATGCTGCAATGAACATGGGAGTGCACATATATCTCCCAGATAGTGATCTCATTTCCTTTAGATATGACCCAGGAGTGGAATTGCTGGATCATATGGTATTTCTATTTTTAATTTTTGAGGAATTTCCAAACTATTTTCCACAGTGGCTGTATCAATTCACATTCCCACCCACAGTACACACAGATTTCCTTTTCTCCACAGCTTTGTTAGCACTGGTTATCTCTTGTCTTTTTGAAATAGCCATTCTAACAGGTGTGAGGTGATATTTCATCATGGTTTTAATTTGTATTTCTCTGATGGTTAGTGATATTGAGCACCTTTTCATGTACCTGTTGGCCATTTGAATAGCTTCTTTGGAAAATGTCTATTCAAGTCTTTTGCCTTTTTTTTTTGGCTGCGCCACGAGGTATGCGGGATCTTCGTTCCCCAACCAGGGATCAAAGCTGAGCTCTCTGCAGTGAAAACATGGAGTCTTAACCACTGGGCAACCTGGGAAGTTCTTTGCATAGTTTTTAATTGGATTATTTGTTTTTATGCTTTTGAGTTTTATGAGTTCCTTATATATTTTGTGTATCAACTCCTTATCATATATGTGGTTTGCAAATATTTTCTCCCATTCCATAGGTTAACTTTTCTATTTGTTAATTGTTACTCTTGTTATGTAGTAGCTTTTTAGTTTGATTTACTCCCCTTTGTTTATTTTTATTTTGTTGCTGGTGTCATATCCAAAATATTCATTGCCAAGACCAGTGTCAAGGAGGTTTTTCTCTGCTTTCTTCTAAGAGCTTTATGGACCTTACTTCTTTTTTATTTTCTCTTTTTTTTTTTTTTCTTGCCTGACTGTTCTGTCTAGGACTTCCAGTACTATGTTAAATGGGAGTGGTGAGAGTGGGCAACCTTGTTTTGTGCTTGATCTTAGAGAAAAAGCTTCCAACTTTTCACCATTGAGTATAATGTTAGTTGTGGGCTTGTAAAAGATGGCCTTTATTTTGTTGAGGTATACCTCTATACCCAATTTGTTGAGAGTTTGTATCATGTATGGATGCTGAATTTTGTCAAATGCTTTTTCTGTGTTTATTGAGATGATCATATGATTTTAATCTTTCATTCTATTAATGTGATGTTTCACATTTCTTGATTTGTGTATATCAAACCATCCTTGCATTCCAGGGATGAATCCGACTTGATCATGTTATGTGATCCTTTCGATGTGCTGTTGAATTAGGTTTGCTAGTATCTTGTTGAGAAGTTTTACATCTATATTCATCATGAACATTGACCTATAGTTTTCTTTTCTTTGAGTGTTCTTATCTGGCTTTGGTATCAGGATAATGTTGGCCTCATGAGTTTGAGTGTTTCCCTTCCTCTTTAAATTTTTGGAAGCATTTGACAAGGATTGGCATTAATTCTTCTTTAAATGCTTGGTAGAAATTATCAGTGAAGCCATCAGGCCCTGGGCTTTTCTTTGTTGGGAGGTTTTTGATTATTGATTCAATTTGCTTAATCATTATCAGTATGTTGAAATTATTTATTTCTCCATAATTTAGTCTTAGTAGGTTTTATGTTTCTAGGAATTTATCCATTTCTTCTAGGTTGTCCAATTTATTGCATATAATTGTTCATAGTATTCTCTTATGACCCTTTATATTTCTGTGGTATCAACTGTAATGTCTCCTCTTTCATTTACAATTTTATTTATTTGATTCCTATTTCTTATTTTTGATTAGTTTAACTAAAAGTTTGTCAATTTCGTTTATTTTTTCAAAGAACTAACTCTTAATTTTTTTTTTTTTTTTTTTTTTTTTGTGGTACACGGGCCTCTCACTGTTGTGGCCTCTCCCGTTGTGGAGCACAGGCTCTGCACGCGCAGGCTCAGTGGCCATGGCTCACAGGCCCAGCCACTTCATGGCACGTGGGATCCTCCTGGACTGGGGCATGAACCCACATCCCCTGCATCGACAGGTGAACTCCCAACCACTGCGCCACCAGGGAGGCCCAATTTTGTTAATTTTTTCCATTTTTTTCTTATTCTCTATTTCATTTATTTTTTCTCTAACCTTTATATTTCTTTCCTTCTCCTAAGTTTGGGCTTAGTTTTTTCTTCTTTTTCTAATGCTTTGAGGTGTATAGGTAGTTTTTTTTTTTTTTTTTTTTTAATTTGAGATCTTTTCTCTTCTCTGATATATGCATCTACTGCTGAAAACTTAGCTCTTAGAATTTCTTTTGTTGCATCCCATAAGTTTTGGTATTTTGTGTCTCTATTATCCTCTGTCTCAAGACATTTTTAAATTTCCCTTTTGGTTTTGTCTTCTATCCATTTGTCGTTTAAGTGTGTGTTGTTTAATTACCATGTATTTTTGTGTTTTTCAGTTTTCTTCCTGTTATAAAATCTTCATTTCTAACATTTCCCAAGTAAGGCTGTTGCTGTTGTTCCAAAACTCACACTTTGAGAAACACTATTTTATAGGATGGTAGTTACATGGTGTTGCTGCTGCAGCTGCAGACTACCTGGGTTTGAATCCTGGGTCTGCCAGTTACTTGTCTTTTGACATTGTGCATCTACTTCTTCATAGTAAGGTAGAGATAATAAGAATTATCTACATTATAGAGTTGTTGAGAATACCAAACAAGAGAATACCTGTAAAGCTTATAGAACAAATCCTGGTATATAGTAAGCACCCAATAAGTGCATTTGTCTTTACTGACACACTGTTTTACTCAAACTTAGGCTTTATAAGTTATTATCTATTAATAAAATCACTATGGAAATGTTCAAACTTATGCCATTTTCCTCTATAGTGTTTTTAAAATTTTTCTCTGCTTTCTTCTTTGATCTCTCCTTATTCTTGGTCTTCCTTTCAGATTGTATAACACAGTTAAAACATGTTCAAGATTAGTTCAGTAATTAGCTTGCTCTCATTGACTATTTCATTTCAAGAACAACCAAGCACCATAGAACTGTGATTAGTCATCTGTTCAAAGGAGATTATCTAATTTGCCACTTCTAAATTTTAGTATATATCCATATTACATATTACATATTAAAGACTCCACCAGTCACTTTTTCTAAAAGGAACACAGGACAAAAGGTTTTTTAAAAAATAATTTTACAGGCTCAATGTTTGCTGTTATTGCATGAAAGATGAAATGTTGTCAAGAGGAAATGTCAGCAGTACCAAGAAATGTTTACAAAGCAGAAATGACTCTTAGAATTCTTACAGCTGCAGAGTACATTTTATTTTGGCTGACAAGACAATCAAGTATTTTCCAATTTTTTTTACTTCTTACCCTGAACATTGCCAAAGCTGATCTATTCACCCAGTCTATAATCATTTGGCCTTAAAATCAGGTTTTTGTTACATACATTTGTGTTATCCCTTTGCAAAGTTTTATTTTTCTTCAGAGGTTTTGCCCACGAATTGCCCCATGTCTGTATAAATCATAAATGGAGCTTATTTAAAATTCAACCTCCTTAGCTGATCTTACCAAGCCATTCACTACATCCCCTTATTTAACTTTTCGGACTAACCTTCTCAAAACTGCCAGTTCTAACAAGTTGTGCACTGATGAATGTTTAACATTTAGCTTTCTGAGGGAAAAGAACAACAACATTAACAACAAACCCCGATTTAGACTGTTTGCCTACTTTCCAGGTGTAAATACTCCCACAATGGCCAACTGCAAACTACCAACATGGTATCAGTGAATGAAAAGACAGGAAGAAATATGGACAACTGGCTCTCGTGTGTGAGCTTGTGTGAGCTGACACCAGCAAACCACTGCCCCTAGCACGCATCTACACTTCAATACCATAATCATAGCAGGGGAGCTGTAATTTTGAGTACAATAGTAGCTTCAAGTTCCCCTGCCTTTGGTTATGCTGTGAATACTGCCAAAAATACCCACTCACATGTGTATCTGACAAACTTCTACTTAACTTTTAAGGTCCAGGAAAGAATGTTAGATGTTCATAATTTTGCTACTTCCCTTTAAGAGAAAAATTCATTATTCTCCTTCCCTTTTTATAAAAACAACTTTATTGAAATACCTTTGACACATAACACTGTGTATGTTTAAGGTGTACGACTTGGTATTCTGTACACATATACATTGTGAAAAGATCATCACAATCAAGCTAAATAACTCATCCACCACCTCTATACTGTTATCATTGTGTGTGTATGTGTATGTAGTGAGAATATTTAAGATCTATCCTCTTAGCAAATTTCAGGTATATAATACAGCATTAGCTGTCATCTCCATGCTGTGCATTAGAACTCCAGAACTCATTCATCTTGCGTAACTGGAACTTTGTATCCTTTGACAAAATCTCCTTACTTCCACCTCCCACACCCTGCCCCTGGCAATCACCATTTTACTCTCTGCTTTTATGAATTTGACTATTTTAGATTTCACATGAGATCATGCAGTATTTGCCTTTCTGTGTCTTGCTTAATTACTCCTTTTCCTGTGTTCACTTCAGTAATTCTTTAATTAAACACTATCACATTGCCTATGTGTGTATGTATTTGTCTATCCCTAGCACAGTTCCTGGCATCTATTAAATAATCAATACATTTATATTGCATTACCCAGAAAAAGGCTCCAAGTAAACAAAGGTCCAGAGGTTTAAAAAACAGAAGAAAATATATTTTCAAATAATAAAACAGGGAGAATAGCTTAAAACCTATTAAAAATTATATTACAACCCTTTTGAGGGTAAAATATTCAAGTAAGAGCATCAATCACATAGTATTTTTTATTTATAGAATACAATATTTAAATATTTTAAACATATTCTTTTACTTAAATTTTACTACATTTCAGAAAGGCTAAAAAGCTAAAACACAGAGGTAAGGCAACCCACTCCCCAAATCAGCAACCTAATTATTAACAGTCAAGATTTAAAATTTTTCTAATCTGCCTTTTCTACTGAAATATGAAGTCAGTCTACTCTATACCCAAAAGCACTATAAGCTTCCTACAGCATGGTGCACATAACAATCACAATAAATATTACTGACTTTTCCAGCCCAAGCCTGGTGAAAAGTAATTCAGCATTTAATTCATTTTAGTCTTTCAAGTTTTGATAAACTAATGTAGAAATATGACTTGAAGGACATGTTAAAATTATAAAGTGTATAATTTTCTAATTCAGTGATACAATACTAATTCAGTCCTTCATCACTATATATTGAGTGCCCATTATGAAATAAGTAATATTTGTTGTCTCCTTAATATGTGCCAGGCAGTATGCTGAACACTTTACATGTATTATCTCTTTTGCTCTTACAGCAATTTAAGGCAGGTACTATTATTAGCTGCATTTTTTTAGATAAGGCTTAGTAAGTTAAAATAACATGACCAAGGTCACATGGCTGCCATGTTTGTTTCAAGTCTGACACCTGCACTCTTAACCACTATGAAATGCTGCTCTCTTTCTGTTGTAGAAATAAAGCTATTGAAGACTCTTGGCATCAAGAGCAACAAATACTCTTTCTGGTAACAAGGATTTAAGAGTCAGAGAACTAGTCCCTGACTTTAAAAGAATTTAAGGTCTGCTCAGCAAGACAGATATTGGCATAAATATATTTAGATAAAGACACTTTTGTGCTTATACATGTTTCAGAAATTCAGAAAAGATGGGATTTATTGGCAACTAAAGCAGACTAATAAGTGTCAAAATTTGTGGTGGGTACCAAAGGTGGGCAAGGAAAAAGAGCAGGAGGAATGTGTTCCAATGAAGTAAAAATGTCACCCTTGGAGGCAGGAATGCAAGGTAATGACACGTCACCCAATGATTAGGATCACTGTACATGGATGCTTAGACAGTAAGATTAAGATTGAATGGGAGAGGGTCCTGAATATAACGGGAAGGAAATTAGACCTTATTCTTTAACCATTTCTTATAGAGGCGCAAATAGCTGGCCAAAAACATGGTATGATAAACATACTTTCTTGGGCACCAATTTGTCAGACAGATCAGTGAGAAGGAGGGCTATAATATAGATCTAGACGCTGAAGATTGGAGATGCAATTGTGGTGGGAAATGCAATAAAAGGACATGCTGTAGAAGTCATTATGAGGGAAGGCTCAAAACTATTTTGTAGGTATGGATAGGGGAACTTCAAATTTTGTAAACCCAGTACCTAGGTGCAAAATAAGAATATGTGGGAAAGAGATACTAGTTTGTGAATATGGATAAGACCTTTGTTTGAAGATATTCTAAGTGTGATACAGTAGAAAAACTTACAAGTAGAAACAACCAGTAGGCAGCCAGATAATTTTATGGAAATGAAATGTAGGAGAGTATCCTAGACCAGTAGTAAGAGACTTGTCTATTTAGAGATAATAAAGTCTTGATGGAGGAATACATCTTGATTCAATACAATTACAGAAAAGTAAGATCTAAATCTTTGAGTAAATTGACATTTAGGGGGTGGGAAGAGAAAGTGTCATCACTAAAGAGGAGATGAAGAAATATCAGCAAGTGTCAAGGATGCCAGATTGAAAATAGGCGCTGAGTCCCCTGTGATCAGCCATGCTGAGTGCTCATCAGAGGCCAAGTAGGATGAAAACTGAAAAAGTCTCTTGCTTTTATCAACTGGTTTAAAGGATTCCTGGAGAGTCCTAATACAATGAGATGTACAGAAATTGCATTGCTTTGAGTTAAGGAGAGTGAAGAAGTGGAAACAGAAAATAAAGACCTTGTTTACAGTGACATTTTAAGAGAAGAGGCAGCAGGATGTGGGAATGCTTTTGTTAGGATGGAGGAGACTTAGGTAGACTACAGGAGGAAGACCCAAGATTGGAGGAAAGACAGATGGAAAAAGGTCCTCGAAAAAGCAAGAGCAGATGATGAGGTCAAAGGAAGAATTGCAGGAACTAACATTAGACTGGAAGATAATCATCTTTGCCTTCTGGGGAGGCTCTGGAGAAAGAAGGCAGGGGCAGAGAAATGATTCTGCAGTGCAGGAGAGGGGAGAGCTCTCAGGGAAAAAATATCTTTGGTAATCTACCTGCATCCAAACCCAGTCTGCCTGCCAATCGTCACAATCACTGTTTAATGGAAAGTCCTCCCGTAAAGGGAGTAGGTGTGACTGGGACCCGTTCAAGTGTGAAAGAGC
The DNA here is from genome assembly GCF_011762595.2 of Tursiops truncatus. Classification (NCBI taxonomy): domain Eukaryota; kingdom Metazoa; phylum Chordata; class Mammalia; order Artiodactyla; family Delphinidae; genus Tursiops; species Tursiops truncatus. The sequence goes on from NC_047037.1 coordinate 7,989,444, forward strand.
TAGTGCTTCCTTTGACAACCTCCCACCTTTCTTCTCACTTTTTTCCACCACATCCTGCAGGTGCCCAGCAGCCCCCAGCTGGGGAACTGCATCCAGGTCTGCTCCCTGAGGACAATTTTCAAGACGGTACTCATTAAAAATATGGGTCATTGTTTATGCCTACCAAGAGAATTTTGATAAAATACTCGATGACCTAGCAGCTGACATATTATTTCTTCCCTCATATGTTGTTTCCACCAAAAGATTCTCTATGACTAGACCTTTGTCCAAAGAAATGTGTAGAGTTTCAAGTGCTGGACCAGTGCACTTGGGGACGTTGTTTGGGGTAGGGAATCCTGACAATCTGAGACTGTATCATCGGGTTGAAATTGATGTGATCTCGATGTACTATCAGCCCACAGAGAGGTGGTTGAATAGAGGTAGGCAGCAGGGTACAGGCATAAACACTTGTCTGACTCACACCAGTGTTGACTAAATAGTAGCCAGTATTATTCATAATAATAAGCGTTACAAATTATTGCCATCAGTTTTTTCTCTAAAACCTGCTTTAGAAGAGAAAATAAGATGGGTGGGAAATTTCAAGTGGGAGTGGGGCCAGTACTGGTAGTTGGTGTTCTCCAGAGAAACAAAAGCAGTACAATAGATAGATGGATAGATGATAAGTTGATAGATTTTATTTATTTATTTCAAAAAATTGGCTTACACCGTTGTTGAGTAGGACTGGTACTCAGGCTGGAACTCTTAGGCAGGAGCCGATATCTCAGTTGTAGGTAGAATTTCTTCTGGGAAACCTCCATTTTGCTCTTAAGACTTTTCAAGAGAGTGGAGGAGACCCTCTCACATTATTGAGGATAATCTCCCTTATTTAAATTCAACTGATTATCACTGTCAACCACACTTACAAAATACCTTACCAGCAATACCTAGTATTTGATTGAATAACTAGCCAAGTTGACATGTACCGTACATCACAGGGGGTAAGTAATGACTTGTAGGAATAAGGATGCATAGGGCGTGGTTTTAAATTTATGGTTGTGTTGCACTATCTCCATGCATTCACACATCTGCTTTGCATAGGTGATTCTTTAGGGATAGCCAGGACAAGAGGAGAAATATGAAGGATTTGAAGAATTCAGTAGAAGCAGGAAATAAAATAAGATTTATTTAGGAGAAATTATCAGAGTCCAAGAATCCCCATTGGGGGACTTGAGTATTCATGGGATGGTTTCAAATTATTTTATTTAAGCAACTAAAAAAGAGTGGCCCCCAATACTGGAAGATTTGGGGATACTCAGACAAATGACACAAGTTACATAATAAGGAATGAATTTGATGAATGAAGTAATGTTTCATCTGTTGTATTTAGTTCTTTTGTGTTGATGCTTTTCTTTTGCCTATGAATTATTTCTTAAATTTAGGATGTAAAACCAGCTATAATTTTCTTATTAGTTTATTACACTTGGGAGCCCTGAGTAAGACATGTGGCTTATTAAGAGAAGGAGACACAGCTAACATTTATTGCGTGCTTACTACATGCCAAGGCACCTTGCTAATTTCCTTACCCTTATTTTCTCCTCAGGAGAGCTCTTTTAAGTTAGGTATAATTATCACTATTTTGCATATAAGGAAGCAGGATTAAGGAGATTAGAGATGACACCTATGATAAATGGCAGAGTCCAAAATGGATATAGGTCTCAAGATAGGGCCTCCAAAGTCTAGGCCTTTGACCAATATGCTGAAGTGCAATTCCAAAGCAGTAAGACTATTGATTCTGGACGAGTTACTAAATGTGTTCCTCAGCATGCCACCAACTTACCTTAAGGGCAACCTGGGAAGATCAGAAGAAGGCTTTGGAGTTGGAGGACTCAACCAGGAACCTCACTTCAGCTACATCAAGCTCCACATTTATCAAGTATATTTTGCTTCCCAGTACTCAAAAAAATATAAAAAAACATTGTTTTAGAGATTCACTCCAGGTATCTGTTACATCAATTAGTGACTGAAGTTTTTCTTGAATTAACATTTATGATCTAAAGAACTCAATATGGTTTATGGTTTGGTGATTGAGGTCCAATCATAGTGCAGAGAACTCCCCATTTCAAACAAAAATCACCTCACTAGGAAGGCCAACTTCAGGTTGAAGTAGGATAAATGTTCTCTGAATAAGTAGCCTGGGACAAACCAAACTAATTTTTAGATTTCATTTCATCTCGGGCTGCCTATAGAAGTCCAGCCATAAATCAGACCCTATCCTTCCTGGATTTCTTTGTAAACGTAGATTAGTAGGATATAAGCCTCAGCTCCCACTATATTAGGTAGTATAATTCAAAAATCAAAACATAAAGAGTCTTCAAGTTTTATCAAATCTATTAAGTCCAAAATAGTTCATTGATGACCAATTTCCAAGTGCTTAAATGGTGCAACTGCATCTCAGCTTATGTGAAAATCAATGCAAAAACATGAATCACCAGAGAGTATGCTGGAGTCTTCAAAGACGTTTTGTAATTAGCAAACCATTGATCTGAATAGACAGGAAAACTACAGAGACCAGGCAGGTGAAAAGCCAGAGTCCCTGTCCTTTATAATTAATCATTACTGCTCTGCTCCCTCTCAGCATTACGCAAGGGACTTCCATCCAGACTGGAATCTTGGCATTTCAGTTGGTTTGGGGGTAATAACTCAACTCTGGCACCAAAGAGAAATATGCAGGATGTTAAAGGGAACTCATTACATAACTTATATATGCTCCATTATAAGGCCAGCACTATTATCATTAATATTTCTCATATCTTTTTTCCACCACACCATATTCTGGTCAGTCTTAGATAAATCCAAGTAAAGATTATAATTCATAGAATTACAGAAGCTTGGAACTGAAAGGAAGCCGAGAAACCCTTTCGTCTAACCACTTCATATATGGAGGTGATGAGACAATTTTTCTACAGTTACAGGGTGGTAGATAGGAGGCTAGAATCATGGTCTCATTCCCAGCAGTGCCATTCCCACCACATCTCATAGACTAGTAGCACAAGAGGTTTAAACTGGTGGTCTAAATCTTTTATCTTAAAGTGATTGATCTAACTGTTAATGACACCATTTTCGGCAAAAAGATCTCACCTTTTCTAAGAGACGGCTCTAGTCAGGCCTGCATTCATGCCATGGAACTGACATGCATTTGTAGTCGTTAGACAAAGAATTCCCATCTCCTTTGCTTCCAGATTCAAGCTGTTGTACAGATTCCACCTGAGGCCAGCTGTTCTACTGTTCACTAAGATCCAATTTCCCTCATGAGAACTTGTGCTTCATCATCTCTTTGAAGATAGGCAAGGTCATGATTACTTCCTGGTCTGTCAGGGAGCTAGTTGATTGTGGGCAGAAATGACCTGTGTCACATTTGGGACAAATCACTGAATTGCTATTGTAAGCCTTTGCTCCTTGCCCTTTCCCTGTGTTTCTAATACAGACCACACACATCAGGGCAGATTGTCCATCAGCCTGGTCCCCGAGTGACTCTAATGAGCAGAGCTGACCACTGCTGGGCGAGTCGTGTGAACCACTGAGATTTGGGGGGCCATTTATCACTGCAAAATTACCAAGCCTATCCTGACTAACACTCTAATACATGATCCAATCAAGGCTCTCTTGGTTTGTTGTGGGATTTGAAAACACATACACGCACTTCCACAATTGATCTAGACAGAGAAATGCATACTCAGGCAAGATAAGAGTTTGTTCCTTTTTTTTTTTCTTTCTTTTTAAACATCTTTAGTGGAGTATAATTGCTTTACAGTGTTGTGTTAGTTTCTGCTTTATAACAAAGTGAATCAGTTACATGCATACATATATCCCCATATCTCCTCCCTCTTGCATCTCTGTCCCACCCTCCCTATCCCACCCCTCTAGGTGGTCACAAAGCACCGAGCTGATCTCCCTGTGCTCTGCGGCTGCTTCCCACCAGCTATCTATTTTACATTTGGTAGTGTGTATATGTCCATGCCACTCTCTCACTTCGTCCCAACTTACCCTTCCCCTCCCCGTGTCCTCAAGTCCATTCTCTACTTCTGCATCTTTATTCCTGTCCTGCCCCTAGGTTGTTAAGAACTTTTTGTTTTTTTTTTAGATTCTATATATATGTGTTAGCATATGGTATTTGTTTTTCTCTTTCTGACTTACTTCACTCTGTATGATGGACTCTAGGTCCATCCACCTCACTACATATAACTCAATTTCATTTCTTTTTATGGCTGAGTAATATTCCACTGTATATATGTGCCACATCTTCTTTATCCATTCATCTGTTGATGGACACTTAGGTTGCTTCCATGTCCTGCCTATTGTAAATAGTGCTGCAATGAACCCTGTGGTACATGACTCTTTTTGAATTATGGTTTTCTCAGGGTACATGCCCAGTAGTGGGATTGCTGGGTTGTACGGTCGTTCTATTTTTAGTTTTTTAAGGAACCTCCATACTGTTCTCCATAGTGGCTGTATCAAAACACTCCCACCACAGTGAAAGAGGGTTCCCTTTTCTCCACACCCTCTCCAGCATTTATTGTTTCTAGATTTTTTGATGATGGCCATTCTGACCAGTGTGAGGTGTTACCTCACTGTAGTTTTGATTTGCATTTCTCTAATGATTAGTGTTGTTGAGCATCCTTTCATGTGTCTGTTGGCAATCTGTTGCTCTGTGTGCATAGCCTGAAAGTGCAACCAATCTTATTTATTCATCTAACAATATTTTTGCATTCTTTTGGAGACCCACCTCAACTACAATTATTTACCTGGATTGTCATTATATATATAACAAGGGTCATTAGCATTTGATTTCTGCTTATGAGTATGATATTTCTTTAAAAATCAGTTTAAGTAGTGTTGAGGGTAAAACTAATTGAGGGAAGGGGGATCTGAGTGTAGAGCCAGCAATTCCACAATAGTTACCTGAGAACACTACAGGGATAATTATTATCGAGTCAGTCAACTGTTCTAGCAGTCTGGTCACAGCAGGACTCAATGCACTCCTCTATTTTCCATATCAAGGGATCCTCTCAAAATCATCAACATTTGTGAGAGGTGTAAGTGCATAGTGGCCTGGGTAGGGTTCCCTCATCACTTATATTTCAACCAACATCTTTCTGTGAGAAGCAGAGGGAGAGAGAACTTTTTAAAACTCCATTGCATTAGTAGAACATAAAAGTAGAAATAAAGCTAAACACTTTTGCCTCTCTCTCTCTCTCTCTCTCTCTCTCTCTCTCTCTTTCCTGTTCTCCACCCCTAATAATGGTACCTCTTGCTACACTGGACAAATCCTGTCATTGGGGAATAATATCAGGTGTCTAATGGATGTGTGTTTATCAAATTTCTTTGGCTTTGAACCTAATAATCATTGAGACATTTATGAAGCAGTGGGCCCACCAGAGCTCAGAGACCAGTGAACAGAAATTCCAGAGTTTCAGGACATTTTTGGGCAGAGCAGGAACTTTCTGGAACCTGTGAATCCTCTAGAGTGTAGAGAAGTGAAACTCAACATGTGGACCCCTGGTCGACAGCAGTAGCATCTCCTGGGAGTTTGTTGTAGCAATTCAAAGGCTCAGACCTCACTCCAGGCCTACTAACTCAGAATTCTTAGAGAAGTGTCCAAGGATGTGTGTTTTAACAATCTCTATAACCAAAGTTTGAAAATAACTTCTCTAGAGTTCTTAATCAACCTCCATGTGTTTCTGTGCTTTTCCACTTTCATCTGGAGCTCAGATAGTGGACACCTCCAGGACCAGCAGATATGAGTGTACATTATTCAGCTGTTCTGATGCCTCTGTCCGATTAGACGCTGTTGGTGGCAGTACTGATAGCGGCTTTTGCTCTGTGAGCTGAGGAAGTGCCAGGCAACTGCCTTTTCTTAGATAATTCCAAGATTGACGGGCTTGCTTTGCTCAGATTAGCAGTGATTCCCACCCTGCAGCCAGCAAGAGAGGGAACACGCTGTCCTCTCTGCGGGCCAAGGGCTTGGCTTCCCAGCCATCAGTTTGGGCAAGAGAGATGCTGATCAATGTAAGTCACTGCCTGTTCCCAGATTGTCACCATTACCCAACCAGTGAAACTTTCCATCCTGACGCTCAAGCAAGACTCTGCTGGTTTGCCTGACTCATGCTGTGGGTGGGCAACAGCATCACCAATTACAGAGGGCGTTCTTTTCAAAAGGGCAGACAGGGAAAATCCTTCCCACCTGACTCTGGGAGGAAAGTCAGTGCAGTAAAACGGTCGTTGACAGAGAGCAAGGATGAGATATGCATGAAAGCTTCTCACACATCCCATGGAAAGCCAGCTGGCTCTTGAAGTACTCACTGTGTTTCCCAGGGGAGGTCACAGTGTGGACACCTCACCTGCTGGGGAGAGGGGCAGTGTGGGGAGAGATTTCCATTATTCCTTTCTTGCATTTCACTTTTAAACTGACTGAATTTTTGTTCTGTACCATTTGAAGCTAGCGTCAGTATGTGTAAGCTGCAGGAAGCCTTCAAAACGAAACAGGTAAACGTAATGAATAACTGCCTTTAGTAGCAAAAATGCCTGGCAAAGGATTCTACTCCAAAATCTGCCAGAGGCAGTGATAACAATTCAGGTGAATGTGGGATCTCCCTCTCTTAAAGAAAAGAACATCAAGACATTTTTACATGATCGTTCTTTGAAAAGAAGGCTGCTCATTTTAAAGCCTCTGGCCATAAAATAAAACAAAATCCAAGTGTTCAGATTTGCAAACGTGACCCTCCTAAAGTACGCAATTCTGCCCAATTTTGTTCAAATGGCTTAATTCTGTCCAACCCCATCAGATGAGATTCAGAATGGCTGTACTAGAAACAATAGCAAAAATGTTTTGCTACAAAAGTAGCAATGACAAACGCCTGGTTTCCTCTCCAGCCTCTCAAAAAAAAAAAAAAAAAAAAAAGATCCCGGCTGCCCATTATAACACCTGCTGCTCTCAATGAAAACCCAAGCCAAGGAACTCATGCCCTTCCATCCAAATAACCAATCTACCCGCAGAGAATTCAAGCTGTCCAGCCACACACCAGCTGCTTGCTTAGTCACTGCAGAAGGCTCAGCTTCCACTCTCTCATCTCTCCTAATGTCTTTTCTCTTGTTTTCCCTCTCCTCTGTCTCTTCTGCAAAACAAGAGTCATCAACGCAGTCTCAGAATTCCCAATGAACTGCTGAACCAAGATCTGTGGTGCTTCCAGCAAGGATCATTAAATTTTAGGCTTCCCTTTCACCTTCCTTTTTTATTCCTAGTATGACACAAACCAAACACTTCTAAAATGTGAGGGAGAACAAGCAGGTTCCACTCAGCAGTTAGGGTCAGCCATGATGCTCTGATTGCACAATTCATGGAATGGGATGAACTGGGACCCAACCTCACTAATCTACCTTCATCCCATTTTCCAATTACAAGATGAAGCAATGGCTCTCAGCATCTCAAAAACCCTGTTAGGAAGTTCCATCTTCTTCTTTTGGCTGTATTGCTTTCTCATAGACTAGTATGCCTCACTCAGGCAGTGACACATACTAGTCTAGCGAACCCAGATGTTTATAGTGCCCTCAGGCTTCATCTCTATGATATAATGAATGATCCTGTGATATAAATAATTACTCACACCTGATCACATTTGCAAGACACGGTGTGTGCTACAGAGGCCCTCAGACCTGGAACATCCTTGTTCTAGCCCTAAGCAAATTTGGTTCCCCCCACCTTTTATCTATCACTCCTCAGAGAAGCTCTCTCTGACCATCTTATTTTAACCAACCTTTCCTTACTCCAAATACTTTCTCAGCCCACTATTTAATTCCAGCAGCAAAACAAAGCAGTGATTAAGTTAGTGGCAGATTTTGTTAGCCTTCCCCATACTCACGCTTTTTCCCCTGTAACCTTCCAATCTCTTCCCACTTGGCCCTTGTTATTCCGTTTGGCCAACAGAATGAGGCAGAAGTGTGATCACAACTGCACACTTTTTTAAAAAATAATTTTGAGATTTTTTTTTTAGCTGTGCTGGGTCTTAGTTGCAGCACACAGGATCTTAGTTGTGGCATGCAGACTTCTTAGTTGCAGCATGCAGGCTTCCTAGTTGCAGCATGCATGCGGGATCTAGTTCCCCCACCAGGGATTGAACCCCGGCCCCCTGCATTGGAAGTGTGGAGTCTTACCCACCGGACCACCAGGGAAGTCCCCACAACTGCACATTTCAAGCCTCTGTTTGCAGCAGTTTAATAACATACCATTGGCCAAAGCAAGTTACATGTCCAATTCTACAGTCAAGAGAAGGGAAAGTGGGAAGAAATGCAAAATTCCTTGACAAAGGGCATAGATACAGGCAGGGATAAACAATTGGTGCCAATCAATTAATACAGTGCATTGGCCAGTTTCTAACAATTGCCTGCAACCTCCTGGAACACTGTGTTGAGAAGGATTCTGAAGTTTCAACTGGGTTCATTGGAAGGTGAGCCATCATGAATGGCCATGCCTCTCATCCTATATGGTGTATCTGATGACATAACAGAAAGATGCAGAGAAAGAGAATCAGATCAGAGGAATCAAGAAAGTAAATACTTGTCAATAATCCCAGAGCTTAGGAAACATCACTGGCCAGTAGCTTTGTCACAGATTTAGTGTTCTATGCCTCTTATTTGTTTTCCTTTTCACTTTTCCAAAATCTGTGATTTGGAGACCACTGGCTATATTTGCTGTAGACAGATGAGTATTTTCCTCCATCTAAAAACTGAGACCATGGAGGAGGGTAGAAAGGGGAGGATCAGTGTGAGGGACTAAATGCAGATGTTGGGCTGAAAGGAGCTTAATTTTTTGCAAGGCTAACTCTGGAATTGGTTTCAAAAAGTCCATTGTTTTTCTCCTATAATTTGGGTTCATCAAAGGATTTTTCCTATGTGGGCTCCTTATTAAGATTTGTTGATAATTTGCTTAAAAGCCTAAGAAAATGACTGGCACAGAAGTGTTGACTTAAACCTTTTTTTCGAATGCACCACTATTTCAACACCCACATGAAATCTATTGTTTAGTTCCCAAACCATTTAAACCTTCAAATACCATCAACTTGTTTGTTTTTATTTAATGTCTGTCTTTGATAGAAAATCTGCATAATTAGGGAATTCTGAGCTTCTGGTCTGGAGGAGCTACTGATTCCCTCTTCACTGATGTGACTTTTGTATATGCTGATGGTAGCAGCTCTTTCATATTTCTGTTTTCTGAGAAAGTTAGCAATGTATTGGACCAAGTATAGAAATACAGTTGCCATTACAGAGGAAAAGAGCAGAAGGAGAAAATTAAATCAAGAAAGGTAACACATACACACGCTACTATATATAAAACAGATAACTAATAAGGACCTACTATGTAGCACATGGAACTCTACTCAATACTCTGTAATGACCTATATGAGAAAAGAATCTATAAAAGAGTGGATATATGTACATGTATAACTGATTCACTTTGCTGTACACCTGAAACTAACACAACATTGTAAATCAACTATACTCCAATAAAAATTAAAAAAAAAAAAAAAGAAAGGCAACACAAAGTTCAGAAACCACTGACACTGTAAAGGATGACTTCATCTCTTTTCCCCTCCAAACCTGCTTCTCCTGTGTTCCTCATTTTGGTGAATGTGGTCACTCTCTGCCCAGGTACCCTAGACATAACTCAAGAGTTACTCTTAATGTCACCTCTTCCTCAAACCTCAGGTCCAATCAGTCACCAAGTCAAGGCAATTCCATTTTATAGAGAGGGCTCATATTTATCATGTCTCCCTCTCTTCCATTCCCACCCTCTGAGTTAGGACCACCCCATCTTTCACCCGTGTCATTGTCTAGCCTCCTATCCAGTCTCCTGATCCCCAGCCACACCCAACCCTAATCTCTTTTCCAAACAGCAAAAGTGATTTTCTAAACAACAGTTCTGATCAAGATCCTTGCCTGAATGCTTCATCCTTGCCACCATTCCTAAGATGAAGATTGAAGTCTAGGGTCTGGCTCCCAAGATTACCTACACTGCCTCGTTGCTGACCACTTTCTCTACATAATTCAAGATGCTTTTGGTTCTCTGAACACACCATGCTCTTTCCAGAATTTCGTTCACATTGTTCCTTTCCCCTGAAATATCACTTCTCACTCATCCATCACCTGGCTAATTCCCACCAAGTCCTTGCACAGTCTTCACATTATCCTGGAGGTTCCCCCTGGTGCTCTAGGAAGGGTTAGGTAACTCTGCTGTGTGCCTTCTTGCAGCTTCTCCTATGGAGCTGGAGCTCTGATCACACTGGAATGATAATGACAGTCTATCTGATGTGTGTACCCGGCTAGACTGTTAAGCTCCAGGACAGCAGCATCTATACCTCGCTTGTTGACATTTGTCTCTACCCATCACCCAGCAAAGTGCTTGGCACGTGTTAGGCATTCAATAAATATCTGTTGAATTTAATACACATGGAAGCCTGGAGGTCCATATCAATTTTTCTCATGGGCTGAGAACACACCCATAAACTGATTGTCAGGTCAAGGAAATGTTAGAGCACAAAGTCTGGTACCGAAATGCCTGGCCTTGAATCCAGTTTGCACCACTTACTAGTGTGTGACCTTGAGCAAGTCACTTAGTTATCCTAAACCTCAGGTTCCTCCTCTTAAAGTAGAAATAATAATCCTTAGTTAACAGGGTTGTTAGAGATTAGGTATCCTTATAAAGCACCCAGTACAGTGTCTACCTTAGTAAGTGTTACATCAGACAAAAGAGAGCCAGTAGGATTGAATATGTATATTGAATATGCAAAAAGTATTAGAATTAAGAGACAGGAGGAAAGAAACAAGAAACTGGATGGGATGGGAGGGATATAGGAGTCCCAATGTTGGTGTAGCTCTTAATCTTGTATTAAGCTTTGATATGCAACCAAAGCTCTATTTGAGTTTTTTCCATGTTCATCCTCAGATTCAGACATGTATGTGTGTATCTGGAGGGCCTCTGTACTTCAGTTTGGACTCTTTTCAGCTCATGACAAAAGTACAACTCACATGGCTTAAGGTCTAAAATGAGTTGATTGATTCATGCAACTACAATATAGAGATAACACTGGCTTCAAGCAAAGCTAAACCCCTGGCTTTAAAATGCCACCAAGAGCCCAGTTACTTTTATATCTAATTCAGAAATGACTGCCAGAGGCTCTCCAGGGGACTTTCATCTACCTTCATGTTCAGCAGGAAAGAGCAAGTCTTTACCTGAACTTCAAGCCAAAGTCTTCACATACACTCTGATGGTTCCAGGAAAGGGCACATGACTCAAACTGTCCCAGTGAGGGCTGAGATTGGGACACTTAAGTGTCCTTTAATCAATTCACCATGATCAGGGAGACAGGATACACTGATTTGCTTAAACTAATCTAGATCCACCAGTGATATTGGAATTAGGGTCAATCTCATTAAACTATAATGCTGAAAATAAGGGAGAGGACGTTTCCAAAGACCTTAGAAATAGTATTACCATTAAAGAGAGGGAATGAATGTCTGCCAGTAAATAATGGTGCTTGATGTCAAGAAGCTTCCTTGGAAAAGACCTCATCTTCAAGGAGGGAGAAACCAGGTTTTAGGGCTTCTTCCAAGGACCACACCCAGTAGAAGGAAAGGGTGGAGAGTAAGGATGGTATCCTCTTGCAGGAACATTAGAGGATCTCCCATAAAGGGTGTCACAATAATCATACCAAGAAGAAAACCAAGGATCTAAAAGCTCATCCACATTGCCTTTAAAAGATCGGTTAAGGACTCAAATCTAAAATTTATGACTCCAAATCATGTGGCCTTTCAGAGTCTCATAAATAGAAGTCCCAGTTGAAATAACCAACTTCAGAGCCTCCAGAAAACTTTTAAAACAATAGACCCAAAAGTAAATTGATAGGTTTATCTAAGCAATGTATACAGAATAGGTACAACTCTACTTTGTGTCTTCTAATCCATTGCATCCCACAATAGTGGGATCTCATGTATCTGTAAGCCTCAAAGCTGTCTTTCCATTAAATGCATAACTCTTCTTTTTGGTAGCATACACACTTCTTATATTTATTTTTAGGGACTCTGCACTGAGCTGCTTGCATCACGTCAATGTTTGCTGTGCTAACTTTGCATCTAAAGTTACTCAACACACTAAGATATGAAAAAACACTCACATATTTACCTTGAAGAAACAGTACTTGGATTCTGCTGTATGTTCTAATGGTGTTAAATGTCAAAAAATACTGGAAATATAAGTATAGGGAAATGCACTGCAGCTCCTGCCCTAGATGGCTTGTGCAGCTGAAGGATGTGGGAACATCATGGTATGGCATTCTGGTGTCAGCACGTCAGACTTCGAAGAGGAATACAAATTAGAAGGTGGGAAAACAAGTCAGTGATTGTTTATCAGGGCCTGCGGTTCATCCAGTAATGATCATCAGCAAAAGAAGCAGCAGCAACTGAATGAACTGAGCAAACACATGAGTAACATAATAACTCCTTGGTTGGCTGAGTCAAGCATTTGGATGTTTTCCATCTCCTTTAATGCCCATGTCAACCCTGCAAAGTGGGGATGTTATCTCACTTCCTCAAATGACGAATCTGGCAGTTGGGCAGGTCAAGTTATTGGCTAGGTGGTGACTTGTGCCATTCTCAGACTGGTGGCACAAGTAAACTCTTAATCGCTTATATCTGAGTGAACTTTCCATTCTAGCCTGTGGGTCAGCAGTGACACCTCCAGTGTCTCTCCTGCTGGGAAGTAGCTCTGGTTGGCTCTGTGTTTCCCCAACACTTCAAAGTTTAGACAAGATGCTGTTGTAACTGCTGTTTCAGTAAAGCGACAAATTGCTCATAAGTCAGGAGAGAGACAAACCCACTCTCAGTCTGCCTATTTAAAGACTTTGGGAAAGCAACGGTGAATTGGAGAATGCTCGCAGCTAGAGCTATGCATTTCAATCAATGCCACACACACACACACACACACAGAGGAGGGTTGAATATTATATCAAGGAAGGAGAGGGAACAAAATTGAAAATAAACTTTAAAGTTCCTTCTTTGTTTAGAAATCATATTGACTTGCTTTTTATGTTTCTACTTATGAGTAAAGGATGCTTGTATTTTAATGTCTCCAAAGGGAAAAGAATAGAGCACTATTTATTTCTAATGATAACAATAGGTGTTATTAGTCTGTTATAATTAAAATAAATTGTTGCATTATGATTACCTTATAATTTAATAATAATGTAATATGATAAACATCATTATAACAAATAAAGCCCTATTTTGCATCTGGATGGCTAATTTATGACCATATACAGACATGAGATTTCACTACATGAGTTTGTTTCCCTGTTTACAATCACAAAGTTAACAGGTAATCATCTAGATTGGGGCCTGCAAACTATGGCCCTCAGGCCAAATCCAGCCAGCTATCTGTTTTTAGAGGTTTATTAGAACTCAACTACATCCATGTGTTTCTGTACTGTTTATGGATGCTTTCATGCTAGAGTGGCAGAATTGAGAAGCTGTGATAAGAACTGTATGGTCTACAGAGCTAGAACTGTATATTATCTGGCCCTTTACAAAAAAAAGAAAAAGGTGTCCAGCCTCTGATGTAGATTATGTGACACCGTTTATTTATTTATTTTTATCTTGACAGGCATGTCTGGCAATAATTAGGCTGGCTTATAATAATATAAAAATGATAAAAATGATTCTACATCCATTATTTTGCTATGTTTGCATCCCTTATTAGATCTATAATAAGGCATAATTATATGTCATTAGAAGAAATATTCTGTTTCCCTTTACGCAGACCCCTTAGAGACTTGATTTTGTTTCACTGACATTTATGAAACACCTACTATGTTCCAAATACAGGAGTCCTTACTCTCAGACTCTAACATTGTTTGTGAAGAAGAAATAAGTGACGTCTATGGTTGGGTAGCAGAACATTGTGAAAACTCCTCAGTGTTCTTGGAAAAAACAGGACTGTTAGATGAATTGATAAATAAATATGTTCTCTCTTTTGCTGCCCAGATTGATTAGGACGAAAAATGCAGAGTATCATTTGACATCAAATGATGATGATCAGTGTGCCTTCCCAATGCCACTGCTACATTCCTTTGATATTCCAACAGTACACTGTTACCCTACAGCAATAACAAATAATTTTAACTCCTCTTTCACAAAGACTCCAATTATAATTCAATTCCTTTCAGATTAAGTACACTTTGATAGCAAGTCCCTTATACCAAAAAATATAGCCCAAGATAATGGGCTGTGAGTATAGTTTCAATGCTAATAAGAGGCAGTTTAACAGCCTGGAGAAGTTCATTCTGACCGCATCTTCATTGCCATGATAAACAGCATATAATGCCCCACAATAATAGCCTTAATGTAAAAAATTGAAGTTATAAGACAACTTATCCCAACTAAATTGTAATTTCATTTCTGAGAGGTTGCCCTTTTAATAAATAAAAAATCCGCTTACTCATTCCACTGTTCTCAGGTTGGGTTTTGACAGAGAGATCAATTATAGGAAAAACAGAATGACAGATGAAATCAATGATACCACTATAAGTAAATCAGTGGGAGTTTGGTCAGGTCACCACAGTTGAAACACATCTCTTCCCCCCACCTTTTCTCTCAAAGAGCATTAGAAAATAGGATGTTATTGCTGATTGCAACTTTAAATGGAATCGTGGCATTAGGAAAGTTCTTGAATCACATGCTAGTGTTCATTTTTCGGACTTCATTGAGGTGCAAATATATATATATATATATATATACACACATACATATATATATATACACATGTATATATATATACACACACATTTAGAAAAGTGCATCTCTCACAAGCATACAGATCTACGAATTTTCACCAAGAGACCAATGAAACCATCAGCCAGCCAAATCAGGTTACAGAACAATAGTGGCTCCCAAAAGCCAGTGATGGCCTCTCCTAAACGGTAAACACTATCTAGACTTCTGACAGTAGCAGTGAACTTTGTGCATTTGTACTTTATATAAATGAAACCAAACTTTCATGACTGGCTTCGAATTCACTCACCATTATGTGTGCAAGAGCCATCCATATTGGGGTGGGTGTGTGTGTGTGTGTGTGTGTGTGTGTGTGTGTGTGTGTGTGTGTATGTGTCTCATTCCATAGGGCGTCTCAATGGTTTTTTCATGGAACTTTTACAATTTTAATAATTATGGATTTATTTAGAATTAGGCAAAAAACACAAGAACATCAACCTTGTGTTTTCAGGGAAGCTTCGAGCAAAACCAACTTTAAGAAGATAGTTGCAAACCCTGTACATGAAATGTTCATCACAACTTTACTGGTAATAGAAAAATACTGAAAACATCTTGTCTTAGGCAACTGGGGCTGATCACCCCCATGACCTCAACTTAGGCAAAGATGCCACTTCCAAATACCATTACATTGGAGTTTAGGGTCTCAACATATGAATTTTTGGGGAACATAAGCATTCACACAGCACAACTTAAATGTCCTTAGATGAGCAAATTCCAGTATATCCATACAAACTCCAGTATATCCATACAATGGAATATTATTCCGTAAAAAAAGGATTGAATGATTGGTACGTACAACAGTCTGAATGAACTTAAAGTACATTATGCTTAGTAAAAAGTGTTAATCATAAAAAATTACATATTGTATGAATTCACTTATATAGCATTCTCAAAACCATGTAGATGAACAAATTAGTGGTTGCCAGGGCACAAGGGTGAGGGAGGGGATGATGGTAAGATGGGGGTGGGTACATGTACAAAGGAGTAACCACTGTTATCTAAACTTCAGATTTAACTAAGTGCTCACATTTCGGTTGGAAACCTTATCCCCATATTCTAATCCTCATACGGATCTGTGTAATTGATTTTCTTTTTGTTTTAATTTTTATTGGAGTATAGTTGATTTACAATGTTGTGCTAGTTTCAAGTGTACAGCAAAGTGAATCAGTTATACATATATCCACTCTTTTTTAGATACTTTTCCCATATAAGCCATTAAAGAGTATTGTGTAGAGTTTCCTGTGCTATACAGTAGGTTCTTATTAGTTATCTATTTTATATATAGTAGTGTGTATATGTCAATCACCATCTCCCAATTTATCCCCTCCCCTTACCCCCATAACCATAAATTTGGTTTCTACATCTGTGACTCTATTTCTGTTTTGTGAATAAGTTCATTTGTACCATTTTTTTAGATTCCACATATAAATGACATCATATGATATTTGTCTTTGTCTGACTTATTTCACTCAGTATGACAATATAGCTTTCACTTCTTTTGATCATCAGAATCCTTTCCACATTGCCCTTTTGAACTCACTGTTGGACATCATCAAATTCTCCAAAATCCTCAATCTCGTCTCTTTTATCTTGTGTTTCAAACTGAAACCAGGTGCTCTCCGGGGAACACCATTTCCCCTGCTCTTTCCCACTGCTTGTATACCAGCAGGCTGGTTGACAGGTAGGCACGGTCTTTAGCTCTCTTACACATCAAATCCTTCTCCCTCACCTCCCGGCTCTCTCCAGCTCTGACTCTTTTGTCATCAGATTACACTTTGGATCATTCCTTCTTTCTCTAAGCATCTATGGGCTAACAGGTCATCTCCTTCCAATTCTTTGAAGATTTTCGTTCCTGGCGCAGGGTCGCTTACTCCTATCATAATTCTTAGTTATTTCAACGTCCACACAGATGATATTTCCCAAACTCTGTTTGCTTATTTCCTTAAGCTCTTCTCCACGTTATTTCAGCATCCACTTTCACAGTCACCCAAGCCTTAGACCTGTAGTTACCAGAATTTATGACCTCATCTTAGTTCACCCCTCTCTGTTCACCATCTTCAGTCTTTCCAGTTTACATCCTCTAGCACTCCAACTCAACACAGGTGTCTGCAATCCATTGATCCTACCTTTGAAACTGCCTCTTAGCTCTTTACACTGCCACTTCACTTCTTTTTTTAACATTTATTTTATTCAAGTATAGTTGATTTACAATCTTGTGTTAATTTCTGCTGCACAGCAAAGTGATTCAGTTATATATACATATATAACCCTTTTCAGATTCTTTTCCATTATGGTTTATCACAGGATACTGAATATAGTTCCCTGTGCTATATGGTAGGACCTTGTTGTTTATCCATTCTATTATATATATATATATATATATATATATATATATATATATATATATATTAACATCTGCTAATCCCAAACTCCCAATCCACCCCCCCATGCCTCCCCCTTGGCAATCACGGGTCTGTTCTCTATGTCTGACCCTCACATCACTGCTTATGCAGATAAAACGCTGTAGCCACTCATTATAATCACTCTGTGCATATGCCCTCTTTCCTTTGCTGTCTCTCCCTCTTTCTCTTTGGTCTACTCACTTGAAAAATGCAACTCTAGTCAAATCCAACTCTCCTCTTATCCTCACCTGCCCTCCTGAAACTAAATGAAGCTGGAAATAAACACAGGACTGCTGACTCGCCTCACTTTAAATTCCTGCTCACTCTCCACAAGAGAGCCTTTATTGTGGCTGGACAATCATACTATGTTTTCCCAGTCCACTCACTCTCCTGCTTTCCTAGGTGACTATTTTGTACCTCTTTTCCTCTCCTCAAATATCGAAGAGTTCCTCCTTTGTCCTCATCCTCATTTTACTGAGGAAATAGAGGCAATCTGATGAGAAGCTCCATGAGATCTCACACCTACACCCACCACCTCCCTGCACCTGGGTCAGATAACGCTGCTTTCTTCCCTGCTTCTGCAGGAGCATCCCTTCTGTGAGGAAAGGCCAATCTCTGCCCTTGTATACTTGGTCCTGTCCTCTTCTGCTCAAAATAATTGCTCTAGAAATTTTC
This sequence comes from Tursiops truncatus, assembly GCF_011762595.2. Classification (NCBI taxonomy): domain Eukaryota; kingdom Metazoa; phylum Chordata; class Mammalia; order Artiodactyla; family Delphinidae; genus Tursiops; species Tursiops truncatus. Next base: position 8,007,374 of record NC_047037.1, read on the forward strand.
TCTCTCCCATCTACTGAATCAGCACCCCGCATCTACTGAATCTTTTTCATCAGCATATAGTTATCTAAAGAAAAAAACTGTCTCTTAATCCATTACCCACACCAGCCACTGCCTTATTTCTCCCCTTTTCTTTACAGCAAAACAAGTGTCTATACTCATAATCCCCACGTCCCCTCCTCACATTCTCTTCCAACCTCTAGACAGGTTTCATTCTCACCACTTGGTGTAGACAAAACTCTTGTCAAGGTCATGAATGATCTTTGTGTTCTAAACCCAATGGTCAAACCCCAATCTTTATTTTTTATTTGTTCTATCGCAACATTTGTTCCACTCACTCCTTCTCTTCTTCCTGAACCCTTCCTTCCCTTAAAGTCCAAGGGTTTTCCTTCCACCTCCTAGTCAGGTATTCTCCATCTACTCTGGTAGGTCTTCCCCATCCATCCAAACTTGGAACGTTGAAGTGCCTCAAGTTCAGCCTTGGAGCACTTCTCTCATTGCCAAGGGCTCCCGTCTGAGGAGGCTCTGATGACTAACAAATTTCTATCTCCAGCCACACCTCTGCTTTGAAGTCCAGACTCATCATAGCCAAGGGCCTTCTCAGATGGTTACCTGAAGAGCTAATAACCATCTCAAATTCAACATGTCAAAAACTTAGCTCCTGATCAGACCACCACTACCCCTTTAAAAATCCACAGCTCCCACACTTCTGTTTGCCAAGACACAAAATCTTGGAATTATACCTGATTTTTCTTCTCTCTTCCATACCTCTGATCAACCAGAAAAATCTTGTGGACACCACTTGGATAGTAGATATAGTCTTACCAGTATTACTGCTAACCATGTCATCTGGATTATTAGGATGGTCTCCTAATAAGTCTACCTGCATTCACTTTTGTCCCCTGGCAGTTAGATTGGAGTCATGGGACTGATTTATGGCCAATGGAATGTGTCCAGTAAAAAGTAAGTACATGTGTGTCCATCCTCCTCTCAACACCCTCCAATGCTTCCAGTCTCATTCAAAGAAAAAGGTGAAGTTCTCACCATATATATGTATATATAGACTTTCCTTTCCCATTGCCTCCCTGACCTCATCTGACCTCATCTCCTACTAATCCCCCTCCCACCACGACCAGCTCACTCCACTCCAGCCACATTGGCTTCCTCCACACTCCTGCCTTAGGGATCTTGGATTTGGACAGTATCCTCTGTCCAAAATGTTCCTCCCCTAGATATCCACAAATTCCCTTGCCTCCTTTAGATCTTTTCTCAAAGGTCTCCTTCTTAGTGAAGCCTTCACTGATTGCCTTATTTAAATGGTAATTGAGTCCTGACACACTTGGACCCTCCTTACCTGAGTGCTTTCTACTTGCACTTATCACCACTTACACTATGCATTTAAACTGTTTCATGTATTGTTTATTTCCTGTCCATAAAGGCAGGACATTTGTCTGTTCCCCCAACCCTCCCTCCACTGATAAATTTCTAGACCCTTAGAGAATGTTGTTGCTAATCAACATCCATATTATTATTTAGTAGGAAGACAATATTTCCCAGAACCCCTGGCAGTTAGATTGGAGTCATGTGACTGATTTATGGTCAGTGGAATGTGGGCAGACGGGTTGTAAGCCACCTCTAGGGCTGGTCCATTAAACCTTTCATGGGTGATCTTTGTCTCTCTTCCTGTTCAGCAAACTTGGAGGCCATTTGTTACAGACGGTAGCACCTTATGGTAGAAGAAGCATGGGTCCCAGAGTGACCAGCACTGGACTGTGACGCAAGCAAGAAATAAAGCCTTGCACTAAGCTACTGATATTTTAGAGTTGTTTAAGAAATTAACATACCATACAGTACTCAATAAATATTTGTGAATTAGTAAATTTAAAATTTTATGTTATTTTTAATCAAACTCTCTTTAAAAGACATAAAACACTGTTCCCTAACATGGCACACAAAGTATAGTGAACACAATCTAACCATTAATATCAAATCTTGTTCTACAATCCACAACCAGACCTATAAAAACTTGATGATGTACACTGCTGTGTGCCCTTTATACTTTTCAAAACCCATTCTCCACATCATGGTTTCTGTTCTCTCCTTTTTTCTGACCTTACTTTTTTTTTTTTTTTTTTGCTCACTATTGCACTGAATCTTGGTGTTTCATTGTTGTCCTCATATCTAATCTTAGACGTAAGAATCCCCACTTCTACTCATTTTTTGTTTTCCCCTTCTCATTTTCCCCTCACTTTTTGTTGTATAGTTTTTGTGTTTCAGCTGATAATGATAAGGCTTGGGTTTTTTAGCTGTCACTATTGAATAAGAGAGCATTTTCTGGTTTGTAAACCATCTATTATACAATATCTTCTTTGTGGGCTCTTGGCTCAGGTCTTGCCATGAATAGTCACATAAATACTCACAATAAAAAGCCTTTTCAAATTCTTTTGAAATTTGAGTCTGTCAGACATACAATCACCAAATAAAGGTAATAGAATAATACAAATAAATTTTGGATAAATCTTTTTTCCCTACATTTTCTGTGGATTCACTTTACCTAGTGTTGCTGTTTATAAGAATTACTTTTCTTTTTTCATATTTCCAAATTTACTGGTGAACTAAAACAACCCTTTGAAGACTAGAGTAAATGGCATCCCTTGTGGTAACACTTGAGATTATTTTCTAACACCTTTTTAAAACAATTTTAATCTAATAACAATGGAGTTATAGCCTGGAATTAAAATATGCAAGAAATGAGTTTCTTAATGGTTTATTTCAATGGGATGTGAAGTTAGAATTGTTAAGAAATGCAGAATGCTAATTGACCAGAGACAGAGAGCTAGGGATGAAATAAAATATCCTGACATGAACTCTTGATCAACATTCCTTATTAAAAGTTCACAGAGCGCAGTTGACTGGATGATACAAAGCTGTGAAGTCATGGCCATTCTGACTCCTGGGGGGTGGTTCCATTTAGTTATTCCACCAACCAGCAGGGGGAGACACAGAATGCTCCTTGGAACACAAGGTAAACTCCTGAACCCTGAGACCTCCTGAGTCCTTTCTTTGTCCATAACAAGAAGAACAAGTTGGTCCAGTCTGACAAAGCTCACCCCTCTTAGTGTTTTTGGTTTCTTGAATTACAGTTGATTTTGCATTCAGGTGACTCATTGGAAGGAGAACCTTGCGTGTGTTTATTGCTTTTGCAGATACTAGATTATATCAGTTTTTTGAATGTAAATTTTGGCCTATGGCTCCAAAACATTGATAAATCTGATTGAAGTTCAGTCATTAAAAACTTACACTTCACTCTGTCACCTAATCACTACCTCCCATAATCTTACCCCAACAGTTAACTTTATAGGAGCCAACAAAAGCAACTCTCATAGCGCTGATGACAAACTATATTGAAATTTTAAACTGTCTTGGTAGGTTCAGAGTGCCAGGCTTTGTGTTTGATCTCCCAGGAACCAGATAATTTTGCTCTTTTCTATCCATCCATTCAGGTCTACACATACCTGGGGTAAGAAGACCTCTCAAAGAGGATACATGCCAGCTCCTCAGTTGTGTACTGGTGATAAAGGAATGTCATGGCACTTGCCCTTTGGATAGACGGACATTGAACAAATAATTTCTGGGTAGTGTGATCCATGCAACACAAAAAGTGTGAATAAGAGACTGAAGTGGCTTAGAACAAGGAGAAATTCACTTCATATAGAGTAAGGCATTGAGGTCAGCTTCATTAAGAGAAACAATGCCTGAGTATGGTCTTAAAGAAGAACTAAGAAAAGAAAGAGTGTGCATTTTGGTTGAAAGTTGAAGGGGAATGGAATGTGAAAAGACATAAAAGAGAACAATCTGTTTGAGCAATTCTCCTCTGTTCATGGTGCTGAGAGATAATATGGGAAGGGGGCTATATAAGATAAAGCTGAGGAGGCAGGTGAGGACCATAGTGGAGAATCCTGGACTAGGGAACAGGCTCCAGATTGAACCAGGAGTGCAAGGCTCCTAGTGGGCAAAAGGCTGTTCCAAATCAGACTCAGGCTCTACCCACCCACTGACGTAAAGTGTGCATCATAAAGGGGAGTGAAAGAATATAGAAATATAGGTTAAAACTCAGCACCCTGAAGCACAAAAACCCATGCTTCATTCCTTCAGGAAGATCATCTCTACTACATTAGCAGAAAAAGAGTAGATACGAATGACTAGATAGCACAGGTTCTCAAAAATTAAATGTTATATTCAAAGATAATTTCAACTTTTGGTTTATCTTGATTCACAGCAACCATCTTCCCTTTTTCAGGTTTTAATTTTAAAGAAGAAATATCAGTTCATGGAAAGGTCTCAGAAGAGTTCTTTAACAGGTATACTTCTGAGTTCTTAGATAACAATAAAGGCAAAATAACTTCGAATGAATACTTATTTTGCTTTTCCCATTTTGATTGCCTTGATTAATAATTTTATCTAATCTTCTACTAATTTTATACAACATTGGGTAGGGATGATGACTTTGGAGAACTAAATTGCTACTTGGGCTCTATAAAAAGTAGGTGGGTTGTTTCTTTTTAATAAGCCTTTTGAAAAAATAAAGATTAAATGTACCAAAATCCTCACCCAAATCTCACTTAACACCCCTTTCAAAAGGAAAATAAAACCTTAAATATTTACACAAAACCTAATTCCACATTTGCAGGCATTTTAGGGCATTGAAAATGTGTGGTCTTGAGTAATAAGAATTAGAATAAGGAAATCTGTTATTTTCAACGAAGAAAGCAGAGGTCAACAACTTCTCAGTCATAGGACAAAGAGTGCTTATAGATAACTTTGACAGGTCTCAAGTTTTACCAGTGGAAAAGGAACAAAGAAACAAAAAGAAGAGGTGTGAAGGAAACAGGAGAAAGAAAGGAGCAAGAAAAATTTTTGACTTTTCCTGACTCTCATCCAGAAAAATGCATTTACCGGAAGTAGCAGAGAGTAGTGAAAAAAGTTGGACTGTATAAATGGTTAGGCTTGGATTCAGATCTTGGCTCCTCTACCTTCTGAAAACATGACCCTGGTAGTCACTTAACCTCTTTGGATCTGCTCTGTAGCAGCACAGTCATGGGAACCCCAACCACATAGGCTTGTTGAGATGGCTAAATGAGAGAATGCTCTAGAAGTTGAGGTGCTATGTCTGCACAAAGAGGTTGATCAATAAATGTTAGTCCTATTGCCTTCACCAACCCTATCATAGAACTATAAAGATTATCCAACTGAGAGGAACTCAAATTCATAACATCTCTCTGCAGATTCTCTGGTCTTTACATTAAAGGTAGTCTCGTAATTGAGTCTTCGAAGTTGAGTAACCACTACATCGTCATGATGAAACCAGCAGTGAAGAATCCCTCAGAGAGCTTATAGTCTAGAAGAGGAATAATTTAATAATGATGAGTACACAAAGAAGACTCTACAATAAGAAGCATGGGACATGATGGATCAAATAACAGGGAGACCCAACCTTCTGTGTATGGGATGTCAAAGGAGACATCCAGGAAGAACTGGTCCAAAGCTAAGACATGAAGAGGAAGAAGTCATTTGGGCAGAAGGGGAGTTCCTCCTGGGGGAGGGAAGAGAGGATAGTGAGCTCCAGACTAGAGTAAGTGCAGAGTAGCTGGAGCATGGAGATCAGGTGTCTTCAGCCTTTTGAATCTCGAGAAAGTAAGGACCAAGCCACTCAATCCTTTCTCTTCATGTGATTCTTTTTTCCCTATTTACCAAGTAACTTTCAATAATAATAATAAAAAAAAAAACCAGTACCAATAAAACAGTCCTCTTGTGAGTGGAAGACTCTTAACCCTAAGTCACATTTACTACTCCCTACCTAGTTAGAAAAGATGTAGAAATTGTCAAATGAGACAATTCTAGAATATGTACTGTTCTACATTCTGGGCTCAAACAAAAAAACAAAAAAACAAAACAAAACACTGGTACTGTCAATCTGTTCAAACCATGTGGGTGAAAGTTGAGTGATTTCCTGGCTCAGAGCAAAGAAAGACCACTTTTCTGTGCTTCATCCTCTCATCATTTTATACCAACTCTCTGCAGCTCATCCTGTATGTGGCAAAGGAGGAAGGGACCAACCCTCATTCTTCTACACACTAGAGCTCCTGTGGAAATGCAAAAACCATCCACCCTCCACAGGATGACCATCAAGGAGCCATCATCAGTGAAAAGGAATTTCAGACAATCCTTCCACAGTCAAGTAGTTTCTTTGGAGGCTTTTGCTCTGTTCCTGTATATTTCTTATTCCTTCTGAATTCTAGACCCAATCTGCTTTTTTACTCTTTTGTTTTGCTCTAGTTTGACCTCTACTCTTACCCTTTGGAGTTCCTCACCAACCTCATGGATTTCAAACTGACCCAGCTACTAAGTTTAGGCAATGGGCCAGATCCTTCCAACAGGATATATTTCTCTGTTGGGCATGTTGCTCTGTTCAATAACTGCTGATATTCTTGATCAATAGCTACAGTCATAAAAGAACTAGAACTAGAAATCACTCTTTGATCACCAGATCATCCTCAGATTCCTTGCCTTCCAGTCTTCAGGTCTGAAAAATAGGGATGGGAGGAATGAGACAAAAAATTTCCTCTCAAAAAGATATAGTGAGGATAACAGGTAAACTTAAATCATCAGATTATGGAATCTTATAATTCAGGGGTTGGCAAACTTATTTCTGTAAAAGGTCAGAGAATAAATATTTTCAGCTTTGTGGGTCATATGTACAATCTCTGTTCCAACTATTCGAATCTGCCATTATACCATGAAAGCAGCCGTACACAATAGATAAATGACTGAATGTCACTGTTTCAATAAAACTTTATTTACAAAAACGAGCCGTGGGCCAGATTTGGCCCATGGTCTGAAGTTTGCCAATCCTTGCTAATGTAAAATGTACTATTATATTAAATACATTTTGCTTGAGGGGTTAATAACGTGTGTTTAGAAATTTCAAACCTCAGCAGCTGATACTGGCAGTTTCTGTTACCCTTGTATTGCTCATGTTGACTTCAGAGAGACCCTCAGGAAAGAGCAGAGCAGTCTGCATTAAGGTAAACCAATCCACAGAGTGGTTTTTTTTTTACAATTTTAATAACATTTGTAAAATAGAGCATCCGATAGAACTACTTTTCGTAATCACATGGTGATAACTGTGATTTAAACTTTATTTAGCCCATATTTATTCTGACAAATTCCCATTGATACCCACATTGGCAATGAGGCCATATGTCACTTAACCAGAAACTCTGAAGGAACCATTGTGTCTTTTCATGTAAATCTTGCTAAGCTCATGGATCACTGACCTGCTTTAGGTGATGTGTGGCATATCAATTCATCCCCGCATACACACAATAGACCCATCCGCCCTATTTCCTTCTGAGATTTTAGTTATAAAGCAGCTCATGAGCACACACGCACCAATTTCAAACCAAGGTAGCCTGAGCATTTTGATTTTTTTTCCCTGTCAAGATGCCAAAAGCATTTAGAGCACTTTACCAATGTCCCACTTGCCAAATTTCTATTTTAACATCAGAGCTGTTAGAACCCAAAGACAAAGCACAGAGCCCTCTCAGCCAGTCAACTCCAATTGTTCTGTTTTACACTGGTTAAAAAAATGAATAAATAAATGGCAAAACAGATTGTTTTTGAAACTGATAACACAATTTGTTCTCCTGCTTCATATGTTAGATATCCGCCTGCAGCAAATATTTCCAAAGGAGTTTTAACCCTATCAAAATCAGCCTGGTTATGTAAGGGCTGCGACTGTCTTTCATACCGTACCCTTGACAATGGGGCTTTAAGAAGGAAAATGTAGTGACCTCAGACACCGTCCTGTGTGTGTGGTCAACGTTTAGTGACAAGGAGACATATAGATAGAAAACATAGTCCCAAACTTGTTGTCAATTATTTAGCATTCCCATAAACCATTAGATGGTCAAAAATATCTTTAATTGATTCCATCGCTACCTATGCTCCTTATTATTTATTACTATAACAAACTTCTCCATGGGAACAGCTAATTGTACCTCCCTGGTGGCCACTTCAAGTGGAATAAGCCGTGCACAGTGCAGCCTAAGATACGCTGAAAGGCCTTCAGCTTTGGGGATTTGATTAAAGCTGTATTACACGAACACATCAGCAACCACTGCCAAAACAAAACACTAATTTAAAAAATCCTTCTGCTTCACTGCTTAACACAATTGAAAGGAGCTCTGTGTGTGTGTGTGTGTGTGTGTGTGTGTGTGTGTGTGTCATGGGGAGTGGTAGCATGAGACGAGGGGGGTGCATATGCTATCTCCTTTGCACATTTAATGGAAGTAATGTGGCCTTCTGTGACACACTAAGGTACAAGAAAAGGGCAATCCTGCCAGCTGCATTGTGGGTACAGCAAAATCTCTGACCTGCTGATAAGACTGAAAACTATTGTACCAGAAGATGAATTGTACAAGAAGCAGATATCTTGCCCAACCTCCCCTAAACACACACACACACACACACACACACACATACACACACACATATGCAAACACACCTTTAAAAGAAGCATAACTGTTAATCTGGTCTTTAGTAGAAAAGACAGATGTTGTGGAAATAGTAAGCCACACTCTGCTAAGAGTGTTCTGTGGAAAGAGATTCCATAGACAGCACACTCTACACAGGGAAAATTTAGACAATTAAGCAACCGTTGTGAGGCATGCAGATGAATAACATATGCTAAATTAAATCAATACCAAACACTGTGTTGGATATAGGTTAATTGTTTATTTTAAACTTCATGGAAAAAAAGAAGTAAGCAACAGTGGAATTTGTCAACGACTTGAAGAAGTCTGCTGGCCTAGACTTACCACAGCCCAGAAAACAGAGTGTCCCATGAAATGATATCTACAGGCCTTTTAAAAACATCGTTTCTCCACCTAAGCAGCAATTCCAGGTTCATCTGAAAGAAGGTGGTGGGTGAGTGTGGAATTTATAAAAATGTAAGGACTGACACATTGAAATATTGCCTGGTAATTATGGCTACCCAGGCTGACCCCAAGCCCCTAAATGAAACTTGTGTCTTAATTTACCACACTTATCCATGTAGACTTAGAGAACAGGAGCAGAAGGCCTTTGTCATTTCTTGTCTGAATCGGTTGATAAGCTAAGAGTGTCTGCAATATTATGTTACTGAATTTAAAACAACAGTTGTCAAGAGATATCTATGATATTAGACTTCAATGAGGTATCACCTCACACTGGTCATCAAAAAGTCTACAAATAACAAATGCTGGAGGGGGTGTGGAAAAAAGGGAATCCTCCTACTCTATCGGTGGGAATGTAAATTGGTGCAGCCACTATGGAAAACAGTAGGGAGGTACTTCAAAAAATTAAAAGTAGAGTTGCCATATGATCCAGCAATTCCACTCCTGGGCGTATATCCAGACAAAACTATAATACATGAAAAGATACATGCACCCCTATATTCACAGCAGCACTATTTACAATAGATAAGACATGGGAACAACCTAAATGTCCATTGACAAATGAACGGAAAAAGATGTGTTATGTATACACAATGGAATATTACTCAACCATGAAATCAATGAAATATGGCCATTTGCAGCAACATGGATGGACCTAGAGATTATCATACTAAGTGAAGTAAATCAGAAAGAGACAAATACTATATAATATCACGTATATGTGGAATCTAAAATACAACACAAATGAACAGAAACAGACTCATAGACATAGAGACCAGACTTGTGGTTGGCAAGGGGGAGGGGGGGTGGGGGACAGAAGGATTGGGAGTATGGGATTAGCAGATGCAAACTATTGTATACAGGATGGATAAACAACAAGGTCCTACTGTACAGCACAGGGAACTATATTCAATATCCTGTGATAAACCGTAATGAAAAAGAATATGAAAAAGAATACATACATGTATAACTGAATCACTTTGCTGTATGGCAGAAATTAACACAACACTGTAAATCAACTATACTTCAATAAAATTTTTAGAAAGAGAGATATCTTTATGTCATTTGAAAGAGTTATGTATTTTAAGTATTGTTATGTTCTAAAGGGCTTATAGCTGATGTAATGTTTCTTTAATGTAATGTTTCTTTAATGTAATGTTTATGTGTAGAGAATAACCAAATGCAAATTCTCATGTTAAAACAACACAGGGAGCAAAAGGGTGATCACCTTGATGTTTGTATATTTGGTCAATAGCCCCAAATGCTAATTTTTGCATTTGGGAAAAACAGGAAGGAGAAGGAAGGCTCTCTTATTGAGTGTCTGAAGACCACTACCCAGCCTTGTGGATAGATTTTGGGGCTTAATCCTCTTCCCAGGTCTGTGAAAGAGGAATTACTAGTTCCATTTTACAGGTGAGGAAACCGAGGCTCCAAAAGGTTAAGTGACTTGTCCAAGATCACACTCTGGCCAGTGATGGAGTTGGTCCACGAAACCTATGTCTGGCTAACTCCAAACTCCAGGATTTTTCCATTACCATAGCAACCTGCTAAAATCTGTCTCCGAAGACACCTGAGGTTGCAGCTCTGAGCCTGTTTTACGATCATCCATACGCTGTGATCAGTAGAGCAAGACAGTCTTCTCTAAAGTAATCTAATCTTATCTAAAGTAATCTAAAGTAAGAAGTAATCTTACTTCTCCAAAGTAAGTGAAAATGTGTCGTATACACCCATCTCATCACTTTATTATCAGGTTAATTTGGCCAAGTTGAAATATTGATATTGGACTCTTTAAATACTTATATATTAACTTTTATTCCTTTGTATTTTTAGGTTTATATCCCTCCTACTTACAAATTGATTAGAATTGATTTTTACAGTATATATTTCTATTATCTGTTATAATAGTTGGTTCATTGAAAAAAACAGGTAATGTAGGAAATCATAAAAGATACATATCTTAATCATTCCATTTCACCTTAAATGTATAAATATACATTCATTCACCAATATTTGGATGCAGGATAAAAATCTTTTCTTGGAACACATGGTCACATTCATGATCCACCACTGTCTGCAATTTCAAGTTTTGTTTTCCTTAAAATGAAGGAAGAGTTTAAAGATATTTTCAAAGCAAGCAGAATGTAGAATCCTAAAGAACTGATTCCCTGCCCCCAGCTTTTCCACTTGCCCCTCTCATGCCTAAGTCCACATCATTTTTTAGCAACTTAACTTACTGAAGCTTTCCAAAGCATACAACTTTGTTCTCATAGACATGCTTCTATTTCTTTTTGCACTAATATTTCCAAGTTTATAGAATTTTCCATCAAAATTTGTATTATAATAATAGCTGTAACACAACTGGCATAAACTAGCATGAGGTTAAATACACCTGCCTCCTGGTAACCATGTTGCCCAACTCGTGGGAACATAAACTCATAGGCCCATAAGATAGGAGAGCACTCATAAGAAAGGACAACACTCCGCCTTTCTTTCAGACTGAGTGCAGCACACTGGTTAAGGGGTAGTTAGTATCCATTACAAAATAATATAAGTAAAATAGGACTGTTTGGACTAAAGGCGTTAAGTGTTATTGGGTACCTGAGATGGCCTGCTAATCAGAGTTGAGCCCTGAGAGCCCTAGCAGTAAAGTGCAAAAGAGAAACACCCTGTGTTCCTGTTAGAGTTCCCCTCCACTGAGCCATGATGAGAAACGCTACCTGCAGGCTCAGTTCCACCCTGGCGCTGGGCCAATGAGAATTGAGTTTGAAGATACATGATGTATGTCCTCACCACCAGCAAATAGGGTGGAGAGAGGGCCGTGTGGAGTGATTGTTACATCATTTTTCAGTTCCCTCATTAGTGGCATAAATCATGGCATTCGTCTGTGGTCCCCATGTTAAGTCCCCGCACACCAGGCTACCTGTATGGGTATCACTTATCATATGTCTCCTTTGTTCTTGATGAAATAGGGGATGAGGGTGGGGAAGTAGAAGGGCACCAGTTTCTCTTATCTTCACTCTGTGGTGCCCTGGTTAACTTCTATCTTATCCCTTCTCCATCAGGTGTTCTCCTGGGATAGCACTCAAGTAGGACATGGCACTTGAGAATGGTATAGAACATGCACTTTTGTCTGCAGAGGTAAACTTTTCTTAGAACTCAGGAAGGTATTCGTCACATGGATCCCTGAAAAAAGAGAATAGTAGACAATATATTCAACCCAGATTTTGGTCCACAGACTCAGAAATAGTACAGAAATGAATGGCACTTCTGTCCTTTAAAAAGACCAAGGATTCCACTAATTATTATAAAGCTCAAAAACAAAATTTTACACATAGGAAATGTAAGGTTGAATGGTTTTAGTCCTTCCCCAGTTTCATTCTCTCATAGTTTAGACATACTACTTCCTTCATTTAAAAGTGAAAAGACAAATTTTGGAATTGTAGACGTTTACAGCTAGAAAGGCATTCAAAGGTCATCTCATCCAATCTTATTCCTGACCAATGAGAACAAGGAAACCTCCCAAGCCCTACAAGTCCCCCGGCTAATATACTCTCTCAGTTCCATGTTTTTGGGGGCCCTCAAGATTAAATTAATAAATGATTAGTATGAGAACCAGCTTCCTAATGAGTATTAGAATTGTTTGACAAATAGATCTTCTTTGTGTTAACTTCTAACAAGAGTGCCTGACACATTTTAAGTGTCATGTAAGGATTAGTTATTACTGTTACCTTGCATCCTCTGTAACTATGCCTGTTCAGAGGCTGTGTGATCCCTTGGCAGGGATGTAACAGGAGATTTAAACACAGGGAAGTATTTCAAGTCAATTCCTTTCCAAACAGTATATTCTGTGATGATGCTATCCCCGAGTACCAGAGATATTTTTGCTACTGTGCATCTTCCTTTTAGAATGAGGTCTACATGTTCTTTCAGAGACCCTGCTCTTCCATTTCTGTGTGTGTGTAGGTACACACACACACACACACTCACACACACATATAATTTCTAAATTATAAATATGAGAGATGCTTTTAGATGTTTTCTTCCTTTATTGTTAGTTTCTGCTTTCTCCCCCCAAAACCTGCCACCCAGGATTCCCAGGCATTCCCTGTCTCAGACAATGACAACAACAATCGTCCAATTTTACAAGACAGAAACTTGGAAGATATTCTGGCTTGCTAATTTCACCTTCGTGTTGTTTTCAATCCACCAGCATGTCCTATTGATTCTACCCCCAGCGTCTCTCTGCATCTTTCCACTGCTGTCCATCTCCACTGTGACCCCCCCTAACCATCATCCACCATCATCCCTTGCCAGGACTATCACAACCATTCTTCTAACCAAGCAAAAATTTCCCAGTCTTTATGCTTGCCAGCCTCCAATCTATTCCATTGCAGCAGCCAACATTACAGTCTTAAAAACCAAATCAGATCAGGTCTCTTTTCTCTTTAGAAAACTTCCTAGCTCTTTCCTGCCTCAAGGACTCTATGCTCTGCTATTTTACTGAAATGACTTCTACACCCTTCACATAGATCATTTCTTCTCATCCTCCAGATTTCAGACTAAATGTCACCACAAAAGGGACTTCACTAGCCATCCTCTTTAAAATCCGTCCCCCAATTAGAGTATGTTTGTCTCTTTCATAGTGTTTATCATAGTTGGTAGTTATTTTGTTTGTTTTTCTTCTGTCTATTCTACTAGAAAATTTAAGGTACATGAGAGAGGGGCTATATTTGTCTCATGCCTCACTTTACCCCCATAGCATATAATGAGCTTTCCATAAAAATTTACTAAATGACTGAATAAATAAATGAATGAAGTGGGTCAGTTGTCATAAGCACTTGGGGCTACTTTTAAGGGGTTACCAATAAATGGAAATGGAAACTGAGAAACATATCATGTGTAACACACACTGAAGGCGCTGGCTTCCTTGTGTGAGGGACAGTGACTTATTCATTTCTAGTTCCCTGTACTTAACACAGTGTCTGAAACAGCACACAGGCTTGGGAACCACCTGCTCCATAAATGAATGAAGAAACGAATGATGGGAACTTAAAGCTCAAAAGAAATGGTGTAAACCTTGCCGTTGGGATGAACAGCCGTGTGCAAACACACAGAGGTTGTTTTGCAATTAACGGTATTGTTGAGGATGTCATTAGGCAGCCAATGATTAAGAGTTCTTTTATTAGAATTCATTGTTTAATACACAGAGAACAGGAGTCAGGCTGCTGTTCATCATTTGGTAACCTAGTTATGCCAGTGTCTTCTTTCACGATTCTGAGGGGCTCACTCAACTGCTTGGAATCTCAATCTTTTCTCTCTTTTAAAGTGTGGTCCGATATGCTACAATCTGATTAATACTGAAGTTAATACTACTAATAACTACTACTACTACTACTACTACTGCTGCTGCTAAGAGTAGTAGTATGAATGCTACTACCATTATTGTTACTAATAGGAATAGTAGCAAATTAATACTAAAAATGGACAATAAATGGTTTTCTGACATTGTTACATTTAAATCTGTTTGCAGTTGTTGTGGAACTAAAACCACAGACTCAGAAGCACAGCTTTTTGTTTACATGGACTCTTAATCAGGAAGAAATGAGGAAGTCTGACCATCAACCCAAAGCAAAGGGTTATTATACCTCAGTTCTTAACATATTAAGCTTTAGGGAAACTCTTTTATTAGGAGTAAAACCCCAAATCTCCAACATACAACTATTCCAGAATTTATTTAGGAACCCACTTAAAAGGGAGGCTCTTGTACTCAAAGTAAACACACATCCCAAGGTTGATGACAAACATTTGAAGAGCACTTCTTGTGTATTTGGAATCACGTAACATCTCCACAAACAAGGTAAAATATGCATCTGGAAGGAAGTTCAGGTATACATTTAAGAAAAAAGGGAGTCACAATTTTTATTCAGAAGAACAAAAGACAGTTTCAGCTTCCTGCCATTTTCAGTCCATCAGCAAGCCCTCCTGATTCTACCTCCTATATCTATCTTGAAAAGTCCATCTCCTCTGCATCTCCACTACCACCACCCTATTAAAGAAGTAAAACATTAAGAATATCTTTTATTAGTTGAGTTTTTAATTTTCTGAATGCATAACATAGGTGTCTATTCATTGTTTATTTTCGCTCATCACATGGCAATGAAGGAGGCTATGCTACAATCTCATTTTCAGATGAGGAAGACAGAAGTTAAGAGAGATTAAATAAAATGCCAAACAAGTGTCAGAACTGGCAGTCTGTTTAATGGGCTACACAACAGCTACTTAAATTAGATAACCTGGTTTTTTCTTTTTTTTAATCTCTGTTCCATACCTTAGTAGTATAACCCTGAACACATTTTTTAACCCATCTGAGAACTCAGGATTTTTTCATCTAAAAAGGGGAGAGTAGTGGTATTTCCCTCAGGTTTATTATGACGATTAAAAGCCACAATCTATGTAAACACTACCATAGAGCCTCAGTAACACTCCATAAAATGTTTGCTATTATTATTAACAGGAATTTGTACCATGGCCTGTCTGATTCGAGGCCCAGGCTCTTAACCACAAAGTGTTAGCAAAGTCGAAATGATTGCCCAGGAAATCCAGAGATCTCATCCCCAGATACTAGACATTAAAAAGAAGGGGAGTCACAGTTTTCATTCCAAAGAACAAAAAGGAGCTGATTTCAGCTTCATGCAATTTTCAGTCCATCAGCAAGCGCTGCTGATTCTACCTTCTGTATCAATCTTGCATCTTCCAGCTCCTCTCCATCTTTTGCACGTATTAGATCTGATCACACCTCTCTCTGAAGATCTAGCAATGGCTCCGTATCGCCTCTAGAATAATAACTAAACACAACCCTACATGGCATGTGAGAGTCTTCATGATTGACGGACAGTACAGAGTCTGAACTCCAAAGCTAGACTGTCTAGGTTTGAATCCTAGCTCTGACAGTTACCTGCTGTGTGACCTTGGACAAGTTATTTAACCTCCCTGTACCCTATGTTCCCCATTTGTAATATGGGAATGATAGTGGTAAAGGGTTCATAATGTTGCCTCAAGGTTTAAATAAGTCAATTCCTATAGAACACTTAGGATAATGTCTGGCACATTATAAACACTCTGTTTTATATTTCATTATGATTTATGATGGGCTAGTGAGTTGCATTAGCAGATTGCTACTGGATATTGGGTTGCGTTGATTGTGAATTAGCAGCGATCAAGCTACTTTTGCTTGAATGGCTCTGGGTTTTATCATGAAATAGGTGAAAAAGAGATCAAAAGAGTGAGCTCTGGACTGATAAGGTAGGAAGAGAAATGCCAACAGTAGAGGTAAAAGGCAGACTGTATCCAACAGAGGCAACTCCAAGTATATAAAACACAGGGTAGCATCATGGCGACATTGAAGAAAACAGTCAGGCAATCTGCACATTTCTGGTGCCTTCTGCAGTTTCTGATCTGACTGTGTGGTCCTAAATTGTCCCAGTACTGGTTACTGTTAGTGTTATCTAGAGGTAGATTAAAAATGAATGGGGATGTTTCTGGATTTTGGGGCTGCCTGAAACATCCAGGAATCTTCTGAGTAGTAAATGCATCCTACCCGGAAGAAATGGGGCTGGGAAGAATTCAGGGTCCCCGGGCCCTGTCCTCTGCCCCTGCACTTTGCAAGAGGGAGCTGCCCATTTGCTCTTCCACCCCAGCCAACCCTAGGCTCCCCTACACTTCCATCCACTCCTGCAGGAGGCTGCATTTGAGAACAGAGACTGTGATGAGGACAGAGCCAATCACCAATCATGTTACATTCGAATTCGCATTATTACCAGGACTGTTACTATACTTACTTACTACATTTACTTACTACATTTCCTCAGTGATTTTTAAGTTCTCTACCATATATTCAGAGTCATATTTGCTTTTGAATTTTCAGTCCTTGTAAACCTGAAAACAATCCAGACTCAAAATCATAACCCCTTTCCTTAGAACAATTTTTATAACACAACATTTGAAAATATATCAAAATTGGATGACTGACAGTGCAACATTTCTAAGGATTACAATTAGGACTTGTAGTGGAGAATTATAAAATACACTTTAGTAGTATACGCTCTAGTATAAAGTGTGTGAGTGACAATGAGGGCTTTGAGGTGAGAAAAAGGAATTCAGGACAGTGAGAAGAACATTCTGGGCACAGGAAAAGGTATACTTGTATACTTCCGCGCATTTCTTTGCTTGTTTGACTCTTTCCTACATAAGATTGCAGACTGTCAGTTGTCACAAATGTCAATTATTTATTTATTTAATTAATTTATTTATTGGCCACGCCACATGGCATGTGGGATCTTAGTTCCCTGACCAGGGATTGAACCTGTGCCCCCTGTGCATTGGAAGTGTGGAGTCTTAACCACTGGACCGCCAGGGAAGTTCCTATTTTATTTTCTTATTCCGAGTGTACTTTAGTGTCTCACACATAGTGGACACTCAAAACATATTGGTTTAAGGAATAAATTATAAAAAAACAAGCCTACAATAATATGTGTTAGGCATAGTATGCAAACAGCTATCAGAAAGGAGAAGATGACAGACACAGAAGCTTCATTTGCTGCCCAGTTGTTTTGAGTTTGTATCTCATGAAGTTCCGTGTTTTATTCCTTTAAAAATAAATGTTAACTCAAAGCATGATTTGCTCAGGACCATCATTTCAGTCTTGCCTGGGCTATGGATTTCTCTACGAAAGGTCAGAAAGGGGAGTTATATCAGGATAAAGCCAGCCTCTTGCCTGACAACAAAAGTTCATCCCTTGCTATTCACAATGTGGTCCATGCAGCACCGACATGGGCATCACTGGGGAGCTTGTAAGAGATGCAGAATCTCAAGCCCCACCCCAGACCCACAGAATGGGACTCTGCCTCGGAACAAGACCCCCAGGGGTTCATGTGTGTGTTAAGTGCCCGCGTGCTTTAAGAAATCTAGTGACGTGTCAGGTGTGACACAGGGCGTCATGGTACATTCACAGAAGGCTGTGGTTTCCGGAAGACAAGATGAGGAACTGGTCTGAGTGGGAGGGATGGAGCGGCAGAGCAATGTCACTCGGTTTTAGAAAAGAGGAACTGCATTGCCCACACGTCGTGCCAGTCTGATCAGTAACAATCAGATGTAGTTCACTTCCAATATCAGGAGTTCACACATGTAGAGAGAAACTGCAAGAAAGGAAAAAACAAAACATTTAGGCTGGATATGTGTAAAAGGAAACTACTTAGTATTTAAAGATGTTTGAACTTCTACAAGCCCAGAGAGGCAGTAACAGTTCCACGGTTTCTCTGTCGTCCCCCTGCAGCTACATCAGCTCCCTGGGCTGGATTCTACAGACTGGCCAATTCACCATATCTTTCATTCTTGCTCTTTGCGCATTTAATACCTTGAAAAACAATCCTCTTGATATTGTCTAAAACCCATTTTGGATATCCACACTGTGTAAAATGTGTGTAAAAAGCCTCTCAACACAACTGTCTTCAAATGACACTGTCAACGTATTTTTCCTCATTTTTGTAATCATTATTACTCACTGTTGCTTATAATAACCCCATGTGAGCCGAGAATTGAAATCTGTTTTCTTACACGTTTTTAAAAACCTTAGCCTTCATTGTATGTCACTGTGACTTTTTTTATTTTGTAATGATTATGTCAGGTTCTCCTTGAGAAATATCACAAGCATTCATTTTTTTCTTAAAGAAAACAGCCTGGAATCATTTACATGAACTTTGCCAAAATACGCGTACAATGGGGGCCTAGATGTTGGGTACAGGTGCAGAAGCCAGCAGTGAACACTACTTAGGATAACGTACCTTTAATTGTCAGATCTCCAAGGGTTTCGCAAATATTAATATATCACATTACTTCCCTGGGAAACAAGTCAATATGATTAAACACTTTTTACAGATGAGAAAACTGAAAGCGTAAATTGGCCAAGCAATCGCCCGAAAGCTGTAACAAAGGTCACGATAGAGCAGTGGCCAGAGCGCTGTCCTGACCCTGGGAGCACACACCACTTGCCATCAGTTACTTGACCCTCACTTTCGATTTAAAAAGCTTAAGGTCCATTAACTCAGCATAGTGTTTGTTACAAGGCAGATTCTTTTCCCCTGAGCCTCCTACAGCCCCAAATTCTGTATCTCTTCTGTTTACCTGGTTCCATACCCCCTTCACCTATTGCCCCCGGCTCTCAATAGCGCCCCCGGAGATAAGATGAGATAAATATTATGGTTGTGTGTGTGTGTGTGTGTGTGTTCATCCCATACCTGAAAGGATAGTTGACATTTCCAAATTTTTCAAGTAAGAAAGGGCACTATTAGAGGTATTGTTATCACTGGACTCAAATCACAACACGGAGACCAAAACGATCTTCTAATTTTTGTTAAAGGGAGGAGACAAGCCCCAAACAAATTTTGAAAGTTTTAATGCTTAAAATAAGACTACCAGAGCTCCGGTTGAGAGGCTGGGGTTTGGTTTTGCCTTCCAATTCCCCATCCTTTATGACACCTCTCCCAGGAGGGACCCTCTCCCCTCCCACACCCGCAAGAAGATGGGTGAAAGTACCAGCAGCTCTGCTTCGCTCCCAGCAATGTGCCATGCCTCTGGGGAACTAACAGGGTCACACATTTGGGGGTCAGGCTGGAAGAGGGGCACACAGAAGGGTAAAGGAAAGTTTGCATCTGCAAAGATGGGGAGTTAGGACTAGGGTACTCGAGGGGCAGCTTACCCCAAAAGCAAACTGTGAAGATGCTCATCGTTCTTTTTTTTTTTTTTTTGGCTGTACGCGGGCCTCTCACTGTTGTGGCCTCTCCCGTTGCGGAGCACAGGCTCCGTCTGCGCAGGCTCAGCGGCCATGGCTCACAGGCCTGGCCGCTCCGCTGCATGTGGGATCTTCCCGGACCGGGGCACGGACCCGTGTCCCCTGCATCGGCAGGCGGACTCTCAACCACTGCACCACCAGGGAAGCCCACTTATCGTTCTTTGTTTCCACCCAACTTAACCCGAACTCACCCTCTTTTTAAACAGACTGCTTTTTGCCCCTACATAACCTCGTCTTTCCCTTGCCTGCATTTTAACCTGGTCATCACTCACATTTCTAAGAATGTTCTGAATCTAGCCTGATTTTTAAGCATGTTCACATTCAAGAATATCTTTCTTCTCAAGTCAATGGAAGACAAGCCCCCCAGTTCCCTACCTGGCTGATGCCTCCCATTCACTTTGTCAAGGTCTTCCCACGACGCTGCGTGACTGTGACCATGCTGGACTGGTTACTATGCTGGACTGTTTTCAGGTGCACCTGGGCACAGCGGCCACGGCCATGCAAACACTGAACATAAGATTCAGTGCAAACCTTATTGTCTGGCCTGCATTGTTAATAATAATAGCTATCATTACTACTGACTATAACAGTAACTCTCCGAACAAAGCAAGAATCTCACTAATGATGATTATGAGAAGACGAAGAATTCTAAACTGAAATAACAACATAATTTCAGGTTTTATTCCTAACGGGCTGGAAATTAAATATGAGCCTCAAAGTCAAGGGAACTGGGGTGTAGTCTACGTAATGGTCTCGAAACCATTCTCTCTCCCTTATGTTGGAAATCCAGTTGAGAGCAGATTCAAGATTGCTATTTGGTGACAATGAACCTTTCTGAATTTATTAGAAGCAGTTTTCAGAAGATTTAAGATACTGAAATGTTAAAAAAAAAACCTACAATTTCTTTTATGGCGTGGAAAATCGTAGGTATGTTAAAATCATTGAAGAATGATTAAGGTTAGCAGAAGGCACACTTTTAAAATTCATGTTTTCTCTCATATGTTTAAAAAGTGACCTGTGCTCTCTTCCTTTAAAATAACTAAATAAATAACTGTGTAAATAGAGAACTACATACATTTAATAGAGTAAATAATGTTAATTGAAGTCTGAAAAATAATTCGAGCTACTTTTCCACTTCCCAACATACGACACTATACAAAACACAAACTGGATAATGCCAGATAACAACCTTAAAACGGTCAAAATAGATATATTTTTAAAATGTTAAATTAAAACCCTTTTAAGGGTATATTGAATTCCTAAATTTTAACTATTCTTCCTCTTTGTCTCCCTTCTCCTCTTCTGGCAGAGATATTAAAACAGACTAAATGGAAAATAAAATCAGGGAGTAAGGAGAAGAGACCAGATAAAGGATGAAATGAAGAAATCAGCTGTGTACACAAACACAAACACACACACACAAATGGTTTTGCAGTATAATTTTTTCTTCTTCAAAAAAATCCTATTCTTCAAAATGTCTCCCTCTGCTACCTTAATCCTTTTTCTCTCCAGCTCCATTTGTGAGATGCATATTCGACCTTCTTCCCTGTAAATATTTAACATTCACTCCTAAACAGACAAGAAACAAGTTAAAATGTAGATTTCAGAATCCCACTTGCCAAGAGGTTCTGATTTAGTAGGCCTGGGATTGGGCACAGACACATTTTTTTAAGCACATCTGGGGGCCTATGAGGCGGGTGGACCAGGAACTCCAACTGGGAGAAACATCCTGATATAAAACCAAAACAAAGCCACTCAGAGTCTTCAGTGGGCCAACGATTGATGGAGATCAACATCAGTGGACAGTAGAGAGTGAACTAGCTAACAACTCAAAATGTGTCACATGTGGATCTTTCTGATGAAACATTTAATTAAAACTGTGATGTAACCACCGACATTCTCTTAGTAGAAGGCATACAGCGGCTATAGCACCAGGGCTAGAGCATTAGAGAAAAATGAACATGCCAATAGGGTGGGTGGGTTTAACAGTATCCATTTTTAAAAAATTATCTTTCAAAGTCTGTGACTGAAAAATCCCCAACTGATTTTCAGCAATGATTTTCCGTCAAGTTTTATGAGATAGAATCATTTCATCAAGTAGCCAAGCAAGATATCTGGGAAGAACTATTTAATGCCAAGGAACAGTTTTCATCAGACCATTTAAGGCCTTCCTCTTAGAAACAGGAAACAGCTTTCTCTTGCAAAGATGAGTGTGGTTCAAAGTGTTCATGGTTGGCCTTAATTCAAAACTCATATTAAATTTGGCAAAATGTGGTCCCTGTGGAAGGGAAGGAAATTAATATTACAGTAGATAGCGTTGACTCTCTTTCTGAAATTGACTGAGGCACACTAATGAGGCATTTCCCGAGAAATTTTGATGTTAATCTGTGGTGGATGGACTGGTAGTATTTACGTACTTCTGAGGGACCACAAACTTACATTTGTGTGAATGGGTTACTTCCTATTAAATAAATGACTCTTCTTTTACATGTGTCAGAATACTTAGACTTTGCTTTTTTTCCCTCTGCCCTCCCAAAGAAGTTGCTGTCCCTCCCGTCATTTGTTGTTATTGTGGTGAAGTTATTTTTCTTGATGAGTTCCACCTACTCATTGTTAACCTGAAGGTCTTTTCCACTGTCAGTCTGCTGTGAATGCGCAAAGGGAAGCTTCCTATCACAAGATCAGCAACTCAAATGACAGCGTGATCAGAAGTGACATCACCGTGTGGTTTCATTAATGATATTAGAGAACAGACTACTTTCAGTCATTCTTTTCATGTCCCAAAATGATGCTTCTTTTTCCCTTCTTTCCCCATCTCTCACCCCTCCCTGAATGGCATCATGGATTCCTTCTCAGGATCTCTTCTCTTTTCTGGCCCCTGGCCGTTATGAGTGTGAACATCTCCTCATTCTGCCTGTGGAGAGCCGAGAAGAAACAAAACAAAACAGAGTACGTTACCACTACTGACCTGATAACTTTCTTTTCCCAGAATAAGATCTGAAGAGAACTCAAGAAAACCACAGATACTAGAACTGATAAAGCCTACTTCCTGTGAATTTGTGAGGCTTTTTCATCAAGTCCTACCCCTTTTGCTATTCTCATTCTTTATTCTCGTAGTCACAGTATTTCTGCAAATGCTTGTGGACCCTGCTGGCCACAAAACCATGATTATTAGATGTGATACTCTTGGCCCAGTTCTCGTCCTAGAGCAATGAAGACCTATGTCCTGGATCACCTTTCACCCCACTTCTATTTGGTCTCACGGTGGTAGTAGAATTCGTTGGTTTGAAACAGATGTGATCATGAGGGAAATTCATTTTTGTTTGAACAAGGCAAGCTCTGCTTTACTTTTCGAGTGATGAAACTGTGTGCACATGTGTATTTTGGTGGATGGGGGACAGTGGGGTGAAAACTGATGTGTCGGAGAAATAAGGGTTCTGTACTCTCATATTACAGTAGAGGGGTTTGGAATGCTGAGAAAGGAATCTCAGTGCTGTCTGTCTTCTGCTTTCTGGGTTTGTTTATGTATCCCGTGGCAGATCAAATGGAGCCAGAAATAACGTCATCAAATCCTCTAACCATAGGCAAGTCATTTAACCTCTCTTAGCTTCAATTTCCTTAAACCTAAAACAGAGTTTCTCAACCTTATCCCTATGGACTTTTGGGGACAGATAATCCCTTGTCATAAGGGACTGCCCTGTACTCTGAGGATGTTTAGCAGCATCCCTGGCCTCTGTGCACTAGATGCTGGTAGCACTCCCCACCAGGGGTGACGGTCTCTAGACATTGCCATATGTTCCCTAGGGAAGGGCAATAAGGCAAAATCACCCTCAGTTGAGAACCACTGGTTTAAAGTAAAGCAGTTACAATTTATGATAGCTTTTTGTTCTAAGGTTCTGCAAGTATAACATTTCGTGATTCTAGATCCATAGCTAATGTGTTGATACAAAAGACCCCCCTTTTCAACTCTTAATTTATACCAATAAGGATAGGCAGAAAAGATGGAACGAATTAAAGAGTTAATGGTGAAAGAGGTTTATAGTATTAACCTAATTAAAATTTAGCCCCAAATATTTGTTGAGAGCCTGTCTTATGGAATAGAAGCAGGAGGCAACATTTGTTGAATACTTACTATGCTAAATGCTTTCAGTAAGATATCACACTTAACAGGTGAAGGTTGAAAAAAGCATAATAATTAGTTCCAACTTCCAGAGAAGAGAAACTAAGGTTTAAGGACAGTGAACAGCTTGCTCAAGATCTCACTGCTAGTCAATGGGGGAACAAAAACTCAAAGCCACATCTATCTGCCCTAAGATCTTTGCTTTTGGCCATTACTTTGTATTGCTTCTTGGGATAGTATACCAGGCATTGTTTATGCTTTTTTTTTTTTTAAATCAGAGTCTACACACCCAAACACATCTTTGAAACTTGGACCCTTTTTTTTTTTAAGTCTTTGTTGAATTTTGTTACAATATTCCTTCTGTTTTGTTTTGGTTTTTTGGCCGAGGCATGTGGGATCTCAGCTCCCGGACCAGGGATCGAACCCACACCCCCTGCATTGGAAGGCAAAGTCTTAACCACTGGACTGCCAGGGAAGTCCCTATTTATGCTTTTGATATTAACAGAATTCTTCCTTGCCTCAGGATATCTATGAGGTAGGTACAATTATTATCCTCATTTTTTTTTATATGTAGAGAAATTAGAGCAGAAAGAGTTTATATAACTTGTCCGAGGTCACACTGTTAGTAGGTGGCAAAGCTAAGATTTCCATTCAATCCATGGTTTCAGCCCCTACTCTCTTCTGCCTTTCAACATAAAACCTGCAGTACCAGACCTTGGGACCTCATGAGTCCATGCAATTGAGTATTCTTTGGGCACTGTTTAGTATTTGGTGAGACCTTTTAAATGATGAGAGATGTCATTAGTCTTCTTTCTGTAAAGGAGCTGGTGTTGTGGAATAAGAATAACACTGAAATTATCATTGTTATAATAAAAGAGATTCTCTATGCATCTCTGCATAGAAAGAGAGGGTTGGCCTGCATTTCTCCCTCTCATTCAATAAGGTATGATTCCTGCAAAGCTCAGACACTAGTAGAAAGTGAAGTCTACCATAATAGGACATGTATAGAGGGATAGAGGAATCACAGAGAAAAGGGCAAATTTTTCTAACTTGGGAAAAGCCTAGCCAGGACAAGTTTCTAAAAGAACAACATACGAGTGATTGTAGAGAATCATCAGACATCCCAGTTGGAGAGACAAGCATGAGGTGTGAAAAGAGGTAGCAGTTTCAGAGAAAGAGACATCAATTATGGCTGGAGACAGGGGACTGCAGATGATGAGAGAAGGATAGAAAAAATAGATTACAGTAACGGAGACCATTGGAATGAAGTCATTCTAAGATGTCTGGGCTTTTTTATAGGTAACATGGATTCATCAAAGAGTTTTTAGCAAAGGAGTGTCAGAATCAGACTTGCGCTTTAGAAAGGCTGCTCTTCATCTGTGTAACAGATGAATGGAGTCGACATGTATCCAAGCATCACCCTGCCATTAGGCAGCCAGAGTTTTCTTCCTGGAGTGTATAGTTTGTCAAACAAACATGATGACCTGATACAGAATGAAGTACTAATTTGGCCCAAATTTTTCTGCCACTGCTCTACCTTGGGGCTAACTAAGCTGCCCTCCAGGAGTCTCCTGGGATAAATTTCCTTGAGCAATAGGGTCCAGGGAATGCAGTCACAGCTTCACCTTATTTTCCCAATAAAAGTGGTCTTCTGAGTTTAACTGGTTTAAAAAGGGTCCTGGTGTTGGTGAAAGTAAAAGCAGGCAGTGCCAACAGCATTCGTATTTCATGCCTACAAGGCAGGTTTGTAGCCAGCTTCTCAAAACATTAACAAACACACATTTTTAAAAATATTTCTTTCTGTGTGGTAAAAGCACAAAGAAATGGAGGTGATGATTGAACTTGCTGTGGAATCACGGTCATGCACAGAACCTGGGCTTGAACTCCTCTTTTCCTCTTGTGCTGCCCACTGGAACAGAGAATAAATAATCTGTCCTGGGCGGAGGTGGAGGTGGACCTCTACTAGAACGTGCTTAAGGCTTTATGGAACCATAATTAGTTACATAGCTGTGCTGGAACAGTTTTCCTACTTAGATGGCTACAAGAGATGAAAGGAAAAATCCAGATGATACACACAAATAAATGAAGCCAGTCTTTTTATGTTGTTTTTTGAATTTTATTTTATCTATTTTTTATACAGCATGTTCTTATCAGTTATCTATTTTATACATATTACCGTATATATGTCAATCCCAATCTCCCAATTCATCCCACCACCACCCCACCCCCCGCCTTCCCCCATTGGTGTCCATATGTTTGTTCTCTACATCTGTGTCTCTATTTCTGCCCTGCAAACCGGTTCATCTGTACCATTTTTCTAGATTCCACATATATGCGTTAATATACAATATTTGTTTTTCTCTTTCTGACTTACTTCACTTTGTATGACAGTCTCTAGATCCATCCAAGTCTCTACAAATGAAAAGCCATCACAGGGGAAGCAACACCACAAATTCTTCATCTGGGTTACCTCTCCACCTTGCAATGACCACCAGGCAAGAAGGAGAGGTCACAGGGATGCACCTTTAGTTTTTACACTAACCACGATTGTGTGAGCAGTCAATGAAAAGTTATATGGTACCCAAGAATTTCCAATGTATGCAGACTTAATACAACCTCTTTCATTATAACTCAAGCAGATCTGCTCACTGTCAGCTGCAAGAACTCTCTCAAATTCTTCCCCAAACAGTAATTCATGGTAGAGCTAGTATGCTGCTCCATCCTTAACTATGGCTTACTTCATTTATATGAGGCATTTTTTTCCTGTAAAACATCATTCATAGAAAGAGGAGCCCTGTAATTATGTAGCTGGAAGCGGGTCGTGGCAGTTCAGTGGTTCCTGGATGCTCTACTCCATTTGATTGGACCCTAACTTGCCTCTTCCTTGTCTTACTCTTGGGGTCCAAGGAATATAAGTGATATGCAGCTTCCTTCCCACATCTGTGTCTTGTCTCTTCCCCCTGAGGTCCTCCAGAATTCTCCTGAATTCTCTGACTACACACACTCAGTGTCTACTAAATATACTAATACATTCTAATCCACAAACTCCAATGCACCACACCAGGAAAGAGAAATTTAGAAAGGACAAGGCACAACCTCCTCCCAGTGGTCATTTCATAGAGGTCAGTGGGTAGAATTTCCTGTTCTACCTGGGCCATCAGTTCACTGACGTCATTCTCCCTACATTTGTCAGGGCCCTTAGCCAAGAAAATCATCTTTCCCACCCATCCCTGTTCTTTTTCTGGGAAAACAGGTGAAAAATTTTATTTCCTGCTAGGATTTCACCTCTTCATGGCTGGAAATGCAATTCCATTTTGTGTTTTGGGATGTTTATATCAATAGGACGTTTGGATAAACTACAGTTATCATTTCTAGTGACACCACCCAAGACGTACTGAAACCTATTGATATTTAAACTGCATTAGATATTAAAGCTCTGTCAGCCTCCAGATGAGTGATTTTTGAACAAAGCACTCATGTCAGCCTTCTGGATCTGGCTTTTATCACTTGAGAAAGGAAGGCGTTAGTCTAGAAAATGAGCTTTAGAATAAAGAGTCATGATTTCAACCATCCATAATCCTCTACTGGCTTTAACATTTAGGGGTCATTAGGTTTCTTTGAGAATCTAAAAAACTGTGGGAAAAGTCATAATGCGTCAGAAATTTTGGAAACAATTCAGGGGATTCATAGAAATTTTCTGCTCCCCTCACTCCAATCCTTCTCCCTACTCCAGAAACCCCTTCCCTGTAGCTCTGTAAGAAGGGACAGTTCTTCAACATGCCCGGGATGGGCATACAGTAGGTACTCAAAAATGCTCCTTGAGTGAGTGAATGAATGAAGTCTATCACATGGTCTTCACAATTTCTTCTCTGTCTTCACCAATGCAGTCTTATGTCACCATCACCTTCCCTCAAAATAAATCCTTTATCAAAAATCCACTTGCATTTATTGTTCATTATCTTCAAACTGAATGGTATTATAAATTCAAAGGACTGTTTCATACCATAGAAGCTAGGTCAAGATTGTACAGAAGTGAGAATGATCCAGAAACCTATTAATCACTCCACTGATCACCAGGTTTTCTTCAGTGGTTGGGGTTGACATGCATTCATTCCTGAAGTTCTGTATTTATTCAGAGAGGATAGTCTCTCAGAGAGAGGAGGGCATGTCTTACTCAAGGATATCTAAGCAGATCCCCTCTAGAACACCAAAGGAAATCTCTACTCAAGTTTGATATTTCCAGAAGACTCTAATGATATTTAACTCATTCAAATAAATTAGTCCTTTCCAGGAGGCAATGCTATCTTCTTATTTATTTTCCTATTTTCTTATTATTTTTATGAACTTGAACAGCATATAATCTAAATCGATTCCAGTATCATTTGAAGAAAAAAAGTGTAACTCTCCTAAAGTATTCAGCACATGTGATAGGAATCAGGGATTTTGCTCACGGATCAAAAATCAGCTGTCACTATAGCATTAAATTGTAGTTATGATCCTGTTTATTACCAGGTAGTTTGGGTGGGAGGTATTTCAATTTTTTTTAGATGTGTCAGCAATACCAGCCAAATGCCACCTTGAATATCTTATTACCAGAGCCTGGCTTTTGACTCATCTCAGAAAAATCTGGCATAATTTGTGTATTATACGACTGCCCTCCAAACTCTGGCTGCCTGGTGTGGTGTGGTAAGCTAATCCAAAATATCTGCCCTGCACTTTGTGTTCAAAATCCCTAAAAGAGGTTATAAGATAAAGGAAAATAGAAGTTCTTCCTTTTGTGCTTTAGTTATTCATACCTAGGTCCTTAAACAAACATTCAGAAACAAATTTGTCTTCTCTAATTGATTCCAAACATATGTTGAAGTAAATAAATGTCATAGCCCTTCTCCAGTACCCATACAACTGGAAGCAGTCTAGTCAATGTGTCTTCCAGATCCACTAAATTCTCATTATTCAGAAGTTATTGGTAGTGGTTGACTAGTGCATTGGTGTCCCCAGTGGGCAAGCCTCCTAGTCTTCATGCCCTGGTATGTTCATGCTCCTTACACAATGACCCTACGGTTTTTCATGTGAGTTGCCTTGACCAATGGCGCCTTAGCAAGTTTGATGTAAGCAGAGGTTTGATAAGGGCTTAAATGTTAAGTCTTGTCTTCTTGGAATATCCCATCTTGGAAGCCCACGGCCTTGAAAGCAGCTCAGTCTCACTACTGATTGATGAGAGGCCATGTAGAGAGATGCCCTGGAAGAAGAGAGCCTGTCTTGCAAGTTCCATCCCCCAGCAAATCTCCCAGCTGAATGCAGCCTAATAAGTGACCTCAGCTATGTCACATGGAATAGAAAACCGCTCAGTTGAGCCCAGCCGACCCACAGAATCATGAATAATAATAAATCCTTGTTGTTTCCAACCTTAAGGTAAAGATATAAAGAACTGAAACATTAGTTATATACTTTTACCCTCCCCATTTTAGTTAATACAAAATACAAGTACCTCATGCATATATATGTATATGTGTGTGTATATATATATATATATATATATATATGTGTATATATATATATATATGGCAACATATAGGTATGTAAACATTGTAAAATGAATGGTAGCTTCTGTGATTTATTAACATAAAGTTCAATCTTTAATATCCATAGTAAGGAAGAAAAATTGTCAAGAGTAATTTGTGCTTGAAATAAATAAGAGCTTTGACTAAGACTTGTAAAATTCTAAAGTATTAAGAGATGAATGTTTATTAATGGGTTCTGCTCAAGCCTAAAGGCATTAAGGATACGAATTCATCTTAAAACTGAAGTGTAAACTTAAGCATATTTTATTACTTTGAAAACTTGTATTTCCGGTTGAAAGATTGTAAGCCTAAACTTTTTCTTTGTTCTCCACCAAAACATGAGTTTAGTTTGGTATTTTCTTCTACTTTTGTTCAGACTCTAGTATAAACTAACCAACTGGTAAATTTTATCTAGTATTGCTTCAGATAAAATTACCGCTTATTCAGTGATTGTTAAGTGTAAGGTATTCTGCTCACATCTTTCCATAGATTACCTGATCATCACAATTTACAAGGCGGCTAGAATATTCTCTCTCTGTTTTGAGGTGAAAACGAAAGATCAGAAGCAAATTTTCCAAAGTCACAAAGTGTACATGTGGCAGAGCCACTTCCAAGTGGTTGACTTTGAAGCCTCTGCTCCTATAATTCCTTAAGCCAGGTGCCAGAAAGCTTTTTCTGTAAAGGGCTAGAGATTAGTAAATATTTTTAGCTTTGCAGGCCTTACAGTCTCTGTGGCAACCACTCAAGGCTGAACATAGTCGAAGGCAATGAGTAAATGAATGGGGTGTGTTCCAATGAAACTTTGTTTATAAAAACATGTAGTGGGCTGCATTTAGCTTGCAGCTATGGTTTGACAACTGCACCCTTTGTCCCCCCTAAAATGATGATCAAACTTGAGCTCAAATCAGAACCTGGATGGCTTGTTAAAACAGACGGTTGGGACTGTCTTGCATTTTGGGGTTGGATAGATCTAGGGTGAGCCCAAGGATTCACACTTCTGACAACTTCCCAGGTGACACTGATGCTGTGGGAACAAGGGCACACACATTGAGAACCACTGCTCTGAGCACAGGACTCCAGGTGCTGACTCTGAGTTAGATCACCATTCTGAAGACCTCAATCTAGCTTGCTCCATTTTTAGTGAACTCAAGCATCCAGGGATGGTAATTTTAATCGAATTCTTGTCTTTATTTCCTCCTCCTCTTTGTTTTACTCTGGGTCCATGAGGAAGTTGCACAGATCAAGAACTGGAGGGGAAGAGATCAGGAGAGTTATGGTGAATGTTGGACACAGATGGACACAGTCTCCACTGCCCACACCATCCATTTATGCCTGTCCCTTCTTCATCTTCTGAAGATAAAACACTTGTGACAAGTTTTCATCTTGTCTTAGACAAGCCTCACACGTATGTATACCTAAGCACCTATTTATGTATGATATTGAATGTGAACTTTGAAGTTTATGGACTTAGATTAACATAACCTTCCAGAGCCAACTTAGCTTTCTACAGAGACAACCAAATATAATAAGTCTCAGTGTTGGCATGAACCAAAAGACAGGAGACAGTGATTACAAACCTGAGTGTATACACCGAGGAAAAATAACATTTACTACACACTCTCTCAGAGCCAGTTACTGGCCTGCTGGGGAATCAGTATTCGTCATTTCTTTACTCTTCACAATAACCCTATAGTTTGGAAGGGTACATCACAGGTAGTTAAAAGCAAGGATTCCTGAGTCATAACACCCATGAATGAATTTCAGGTCATTACTTACTACATCTATGACCTTGGGCATGATTTTGCCTTCTCCTCTCTTCATCCATAGAACAGGATATTGATTGCACATCCTTAAAGAGTTATGTGAGGACTCAGTGAGTTAATACGTGGATAGAGACTGGCCACCTGGTAGATACTTATTAAAATAGTGCCTATTATTAAATACATTTTACAATTGAGGAGACCGAGTGTGAGAAAGAGGAAGCAATTCATTCAAAGCTATTTTCTAGATGTAAGAATCATCGAAGCAAGATTTGAAACTGACCATGGCTGATTCCAAAGCCTTAGTGCCTAAGGGAGTAGAGACACAAGCCAAAGGAAAGGAGCATCCAATCCCTTTGAACAGAACAACAGGCTTAGGGACACACACCAACAGATAATCCCAATATCCAGAAGCACAGGGAATTGTACAGGAACGCAGACTCACAGAAGAAAGTGCTTTTGTGAGTGGGGCAAGAGAGAAGAGCTGGTAAAGCCACGTCTGTATGAGGTGAGGAAAGGGTAAGAGCAGAGCGCAGCAGTAGCATGACTGCCTTGGATATGAGTTGTGTCCTTGGATATAAGAGATTATTCCTGTGGCAGAACTCAGGCCACACACTTAGGATGACTCCCTCCCAACACCACACACACACACACACACATTCACCCACACTCACACCCACTCACACCCCCACACTCACACACACTCACGTTCACACACACTCACACACTCACACACACATGTCACAAAATGTAAAAGAAAAAAATGCCTATATTAAAAAAATTTTATGGGATTTATTCAAAAATTGAATAGAAAAATTGTTAGAAAATTTTGCTATTTATCAATAATAATAAATGGGGAAAAAAATCACTATTCCTTCATCTTTGCTCCTCCCAGACGCCACTTATTCAGTTAAATAGGGCAGAGGGGAAAGAGTGCCTGAGGTAGCTGGGAAAATATTAAGGAAAAAATTTTTGTGGAAATAATTTCTACAAGCCCTTCTGTTTTCCAACAAGGGGCATATCTGTCCCTGGAGCCTTGCAGCTGTGCCTCGTACAGAGCGAGATATTAGGTTTACAGCTCCCAGAAAATAGCTTCACACAGCTCTGATTGCAGGGGGCCCTCTGAGGTCTTGCTGCAGGTTTGGTTTGGTTTCACGGTGATGTTATAGCTCCTGTTCAAGTTTTTATTGGTTTTACACATATACATAAGTATGAGAGGTCCAGGGGGAGGGAGACACACAAGATGACCAAATGGAATTGTTAAGCTAATAAGAGGAATCTAAGGAAAATAAGATGTTGCTCAAATTGTGGCAGGTTGGTGCCGGAGGATGGACACCAAGGTCCAGATTGAATCAAAGACCTGGTGCCAGAATTCAGGCAGAGAGGACCCACTACCTCTCCCAACTTGTCCTCCCCTCCCCTCCTTCTTTGTATGAGGACTATCTTACCAAAGCTTTTTCACCATTATAGGTGTCAGGAACAGAGAAAAAAAATGCACATATAGACCAAGGTCATTCTAAATCATTCAGCTGGTGATTAAGAGCAGGGACTCAGGAGCCAGGCTGCATGGGTATGAGTTCAGGGCTCTCCACATTCCAGCCATAGGATCTGGGACACTGGTGTCCTCATCCCTCACTTGTGACATGGAAACAATGGTAGAACTTGACCCATATGACTGTGTGTATGTATAAAGTCTCATTTAATGATACATGAGAAGCAAAGGAAAAATTATAATAAATGAGTTTTTTTAGTATACACATACATATATGTAATATATGTATATATATTTAGAAAAGTGCCAGATGTACAGTAAGTGAGATAAATATAATAAAATAGTTAGGACAGTACCTGCCATATAGTCTCAGTAAGTGTTATCTCTCAGTATTATACTTATTGTGATTATTATTTTTAGTGTTGTTTTAATGAAATATTGATTTCCCCAACTGGTTTGCTGCATGTCAGTTTCCTTAGGTGCTGTCATATGTGCTCCTTGTCTATTGCCCTTGGGTCATGGTTGAACCATGCAGATAATCCACACAGAATGAAGGTCAGCGGGTGTACATTTATTCAAGGTGAACTACTCAACGCTTTTGAGAGTGAGGAAGTGTTGTCTAGGGTCATGCTTCTCATGCGTTCACGTGCATGAGAATGACCTGGGGATCTTGGGACAACGCAGCTTCTGACTTAGTAGGTCTTAGGGGACCAGTCTTTGCATTGTTGCTGGTCTAGAGACCATACTTTGAGTCACAAAGGAATCTAGGGATGAACACCCATCTGAGAGGCGGACAACCCATTCACATGCTACCTCTACTGCTGACGTCAACTGGTGTTTTGTAAAATTCACTCATTTCCTTCCCCCAGTCAGCTCACCAAATGATCACTGGAGTCTTGTGAGAACCACAAGAAATGTATCAGGGAACGTAAAGGTGACCAGGGCATAACACTCCTTCTCTCAAAGGATCTACCACCTGATGGTGCAGAATGGCGTGCATACACACAAATGTATGTATCTGTGTCTGAGACCACAAGGAGGAGCTACAAGTGTCCTGAGGAAGGTGGGTGGGTCATCCCCTCCACCTGGAGAAATCAGGCCAGGTGACACACTTCACATCGCTTTGCCTCAATTTGTCCCTCTGCAAAACGGAACTAATGTTCTTGTCCTCTGGCTCTTAAGACTGTATTAAGGGCATAATGAGTGAATTAAGATAAAGGTGCTTTTGCAATCAATATCCTATGTAATGGTTATTAATATTAGCAATAAAATCAATATTCTGGTTATGAATTGATAACTCATTTGGGGTGATTCTACTTCTTATTCTACATAATACTGAGCATCAGACTGTCACTTAGTCACAGAAGTAAAATGGCTCTCTTGGCTGACTTCACAACCATACAGCAAATGCTCTGTTCTTGGCACGGGGGTGAGAGGACTACCTGTGGCTCTGCTTTCAGCTGATAAGCAACATGGGAGGGTTGCACTGTTTCAGTGCATGATCCTGGCTTATTAGTTAGAAGGGGTGAAGAGTTAGGAGAGCAGAATCTTCTCTAGAGTTGTGGCCAAATATTCAGAGACTAGCAAGCATCTGAAACAGAATTTTTGTTCTTATTCCATTCTTCTCATGATGACAACAGAGAGGAATCCCAGCCATCAGTTTGTCCACTTACAGATAAACCAGTTACCATTTTTTCAGAAAGATTCCTTTTCTGTTCTAAACTTAGTGATCCAGAGTTCCCTGTGGGTTTGGCTGGGGCTCATAGCTCAGCTTCCGTCTCTGCACAGTCTTACTTTCCTCCCTTGCGTTCCACTCGGGGGGCAACCCTAATAAGCAACCATTTGCTAATTTCCACTTTGGAGCAATCTGGGACCTTGCTCACCATGCCACCCTTCTACTGTTGTCCCTCTCAACAAAGTTGATTTCTCTAAATTCCCTGTACAGGCCACATACTCTCACCTCTGTGCTCTTCTGTGAACATTCTTTGTACATCACATGAATCAATTCCTAGCACATGGCAAATATGCAGTAAGTTGTCATGGTTCTCGAATGAATATGTGTCCACAAAATGCCTCCTTACCCTTCTTCTTCCAACCTTCCTTTCCTGAGAAACTCCTCATCTTTTCAGATAACTCAGCCTAAAGATCATCTCCTCTGCAAAACATTTTGATTCTCCTTGCCCCTTTCCCTCCCTTGGAACTGTTACCACTCCCTTTACTCTATCAGAGATTTTTGTTGTACTGGATTATAGTGATATACTTGCCTATCTCCCCCAACCTCAAGCAAACCTAGATTTTTGAACACCTTGAAGAGATGACTGTATTTTCTTAACCTCTGTTTAACCACCAAATGAGAAATGATCAATAAGTACTTAAAAATAAAACTTAGATCAGTGATCTCCTAACAAGTATCTGCTTTAGAATCACCTGGAGAAATGTTAGAAATAGATTCTCATGCTTGACCTTGAACCCAATGAATAGCTCTGGGGTTAGGACCCATTTCTGCAGTGCAGCATTTGGGAGCTGCTGACTGGGATCTCACCTTGACCACTGACTATTTCTACTGAAAAGAGATTTGTTTAGTTATAGCTTCACTTTTCTAACATGAGTTTTATCATCTATTTTTATTCAAGGCTAAGCTCTTGGTCAGGTATACACAAACCAACGATGTCTTTGCTCCTATGGGAAAAACATACTGTGCTTTACAAAGATCCAATTTGGTGACTGAGCACAAGAGTTCCAGGTACTTGTTACCTGGGTTGACTACTGTTCTTGACATTCTCTGGTTGTACAACCTCAGGCGAATTACACCCTCTCTGTACCTCAGTGTCCTCACTTGCAAAATAGGGACAACAATAATCTTTACCTCATGAAGTCACTGTAGGGATCAAATGAGTGAATAAGTGAGGAAAGTTTATAATTAAACTCGACATGTAGGAAAATCTTAATGTCAGTTATTTCTATTACTATTACCATTACTTTATTATGGTTTTAGGAAACTACCTTTGAGAAACATGTATTATAAAGGAATCATTACCTAACTGTCAACATTTAAAAGTTAGGTAGGGGAATGAATAACAAAATTCACAGTATAAGACTTTAATACCAAGACCTACATTCTCTTCCCGTTGTTAGTTGCTCTCCCACGATCTTCTTGTTCCTGATGCCTAAAGACTTTTCTCCCATTTTGTTATCCTGGCAGGGCTCTCTGAGTGTAAACAAGTATGCTCGACAGTTCAACATTCTACAAGAGACTGGGGTGAAGGATTCTTTTTTTTTTTTATATCTCAGAGGTTTGAAATCGCAGTCCTTCAGGTATAGTATTTCCACTGAGAGTAGCCTGTTTTCTGAAAGCCAGCCTTCCGTACAGAGAGTACTATATCAATTTGTCACCAGCTTGGAGATCCTGGCAGAAAATTGTGAAAATTACGTACGTGTTAATTTGGTTTTCTCATTACGGGGACCTTGACTGTCTGGGTGCTGTTGAGTAAGGTCAGTGACACTTAACAGACAGCAGCTGGACTGGAAAATTTGGTGCCAAAAGGCAGCAGCCCCTCCTCTCCCCTCCACCTCCACACACCCCCTCTGGCAGGAAATTACACCCAAACCACAGAAAACATTGCAAATGTTTGCATCCAAAGAGTTATAATTAAGTTGATCAGCTTAAATAAAAAGGCTGTGACCCGTTTTTTACTTTGTGTAAATAAGTCAGGTGAAATAATCCATTTTACTTGTCCCCAAAGTGTTCATCCACCTGAAGGCAAGAGAAAGCTTAGATTTCACAGGATTAATTTAGGATGACCTTGAAGAAAGGTTTGCACATTAAAAATTCTCAGTAGTATTACTATGAAAATTTGTGAACTTTTTCTCATTGAAATAAAGAATTACTTCTCAGAGTCCCCAATCCTGTAGAAGGACAATGTAGATGTTTGACCTATAAAAGTTCAGGACTGTGTGAAAGATTTGAAAATCTTTATTGTAGAAGATAAACTCATTTTGGATCACTCCATAAAGTAGAATTAAGGAAAACTGGATAGAAATACATAAACAGAAAGACTTAGGGTCAACCTGAATTTATGATGTAAAATATCACTGCATAAACTGCTGGCACCCTACTCTTAGAAAGAGAACAATATTCGCTTAGGCATATACCCTGACAGGTGCTGGAGGAAGAAATAAGCATTACAGAAAATTAGGTGTGGGCAGAATATTTGTGTATGTGTGGTAAACTCTCCTTTGTCACCTCAATTTTTCAATAAAATAATTAAACCAGCACAAAGCTAATTTCTAGAGGATCTTTCATGGAAACTGGTGCAGGGGGCTGACTGTTGCCTCCAGGACAGTGTAGGATGGAAGACAAGACACACATGTGAGGGCTGGGATTTCCGTGAACAGAATGCATGGGGAAGTAAGTTGTCAAGAATTTGCAAAAATCATGGAGAAGGCTCTGGAATCTCAGAAAAGTTCATGATAAGTTGACTTAAATTTCCGAGGGCTGGGGAAGCCCTGGCTGTCAGCTGAGTTGCATAAAAAAGAATATTCTATGTACTCTGCTAACTCACAGAGTGACTCTCTGTGTTAACAAGTGACTCTCAGGGTTAACAAGCCCTACTCTGTTTTCCTCACAGGGCTGCTCTGGTCCTCTTGGTCAAGGAGTTGAGATTCCATTGAGGGAGACAAATGAAAGGTGAGACCATGAGAAGTCCAGGGGCATAAATGTGAACATGCTGTCCTGCTCTCTGTGCTGAGTGAGCCCAGAGAAGGAACCCCAAACTCAGCCTTGGAGGAAGACCATATCAGAGAAGGTTTCGCAGAAGAAGTGACAATGGGGTGAGGCAAGGGGTAAGTCTGAACAAACAATAAGTTCAAAATACAAGACTGGTATTTTGGGGGAACAGCAAACTATTGAGCAGGGCTAGCTCACTGGGGCCAAAGTGGGAGATTTGTGCTGCACTAAACAAGTTAGGAAGGTACCCAGGGGCCACATCATAAAGAGTCTCCCATGTCAATCAGTCTAAAGAGTTTGGATTTTATGCTGAAGACAATGGGAAGCCATTGAACGCTATTAAGCAGGGGAGAGACAGAATGAAATATGTCAAGGGTCTCTAGACAACTATTTATTTTGCACAATTTAGATATTTACCTGTCCAAATATCAACCTTCATGAGTTCATGAAGAACTCATGTTTTCTTCAAAACCAACCTCCCCCTATGAAATCTTAGCTGAAAATACAAATCCCCTCTTTTCATCCCTGTAACATTTGATTTTTTTCTCCTGTGTCTCTTATGTCCTTACACATTTTCTTCCAATGTAAGCATTCTTCAAGTGTCATTCTGTATCCAAGTCTTTATAAATTATTTAGGATAGAGGGTCACATGACTACAAGAAACAGACAGATATGGTAAGTGAGTAAAGCAAACCAGGTGTAAGAGACTTTTGTTTTCATGGTAAACATGTAGTAATACTCTTGACTTCCACAAAGAAGAGGTAGAAAGACACCAAGGCACAAGGGCGGTGCCGATAGAGATGTGTAATTAACCACAGCATAGGGGACAATAGGGAGTAGGGAGCTCTCCAATCAGAGAGCTGCTCACTTTCCTAAGAGTGGCAGCCACCACTTCTCCCAAGCGATAGTTAACATGCAGAGATGGGGGTCCAGTATGTAAGAGCTCTTGGTGAAAAGGGAAAAAAATAACCTCTGGAAATTCAGATTTTATTTTTAAACAAAACTTTTTGAGTTTTATTTTCTTCCTTGAGTTGAAGATTCATCTTACCATGCATACATTTTGAAACAGTAACAGGGCCTCAAACTGTTCAGAACAGACATTAGATAAGCACAGAGGGTTGCAAATTTCTATTTAAAAAATGCAAATTGCAGCAAGAAGTGGAGAAGTCACACACATATGGCAGGGTGGTAGTTTATCCCCCAAAGTTAAATCTGTACTTAATTCAAAAAAATTTTTTAATTACAATGATCTGACCTGATGCTTGGGTGTGTTGAGCAGCTCTGGGCCTCCGCACAAAGGCTGAGGTTCCCACCTCCCCACAAAATGGCTCTGAGCAAAGGGAAGGGGGTCCTCTGTGGGGGTCCTCTGTGAGTTTCCTCTCCAGCATCTGAAGGGTCTCAGCATAACCCGTTGAAGGACAGCCAAGTCTCCTCTTCCCTTTGGAGGCACCCTGCATAAGTGGCACAGCTCAGAGGAAAGCTGGGACCATGCCGCTGCCCCCTGCAGATGGCTGGTAGATTTGGGGGCAGTTGTGTGTTTTGGGGATTTTTTTGGTTTTTTTTTTTTTTGCGATACATGGGCCTCTCACTGCTGTGGCCTCTCCCGTTGCGGAGCACAGGCTCTGGATGTGCAGGCTCAGTGGCCATGGCTCATGGGACCGGCTGCTCCGCGGCATGTGGGATCCTCCCGGACCGGGGCACGAACCCGTGTCCCCTGCATCGGCAGGCAGAGTCTCAACCACTGCGCCACCAGGGAAGCCCTGGGGGCAGTTGTTTGAATGTGTTTCTCCTTTGATTCCCATGCTCAGGCTGGATCTCCTCTACCCACATTTCTGCCAGAAAGAGGTGAGGTTTCTAGACCTGGTGGAAGCCATAGGTCTATGGAAATCCAGATTTGTATATGAAATACCCTGATATTCAAAAGTTGCCTCAAACCTTCCCCAACATTGCAGGCCAGTATCAACAATCAGTGGCCCAGATACATCCCACAGATCCCCAGATTACAGCTTCTGTCATACATATTTATATTGGCCTGAGGTCTAGAAGCTTGCTTAATATAATTTGAAAACAGGGTGCTCTTACTCCTGTGATTTTTAGAGCCCTTGTCTTTGTCATTTATTTGGTTCTTACTTTGTGTTGACTTTTACTGCTGTTTATCTTTCATGTTTAT
Source organism: Tursiops truncatus (assembly GCF_011762595.2). NCBI lineage: Eukaryota > Metazoa > Chordata > Mammalia > Artiodactyla > Delphinidae > Tursiops > Tursiops truncatus. The sequence continues at coordinate 8,047,042 of NC_047037.1, forward strand.
TTCCTCAAATAGATGAGATCTCCCGGATAGCAGGGACCATCATTTAAGCATCTTTCTGTCCCCAACCCCTAGCATGGTCATCTCCCCCTTGTAGAGGCACCATAAAAACTATAAAAATTAAAATTTATTAATTGCTTACTACAGACATTATGGATAATAATTTATTCACATTACCTCATTTACTTCTTAAAATGATATTGAAACATAACTACTGATATTTTGATTCCTACTTAGAGGTGAAATCCCAAGCCAGGAAAAGTTAAGCAACTTGTCCTGGTTCATGTGGTTAATAAGGTATGGATTTGGCACTCCAACCTGGAAAGCTGGCCCCAGAAATACTGTTAAACTGCTAAAAATGCCTGGTGATGGGAAGAGTGATGTTGACCAAGTTGGAGAACTTGGAAAAATTATTTCTTCTGCCTCCCTCAAGCTCTGTGATTCTACAAGGCTATTCTTGGATAGTTAAGTCATTCCAAATAACTATCAATGTAATAATGTCCAGTACAAAAGAGAAACTGGAGTGATCTTTTAGTCTTTAAATCACTAATTGTCATGTAGTGATTTAAACCACGGTTAAAGAATGGTTTCCAAGCTATGGATTCACAAAGGTGTGTCCTGATTTCCTTCATGTTTGATTTGACCATGACAACTTAAATTATTTCTTCAAATATTTTTAAAACACTAATTAAGGAGAAAAAATAACCCTGAACATTCAAATGGAAATTCAACCTACTGGAGACCTCCATTGTGCTAACTAGTAGGCTCACTGATTAACCATATAATAAATACACATTATATATTTGAACATTAAGTGCATTTACACTAATGTCACTTTTCTCTGCTTTACATATTAGAGTTCTATGTCAGATTTTGTTTGCATAATGTATTCTGCTCTGTAAGAAAGTTGGAAAGCGTCTTCCCTAATACATAGCTCTTACTCAGTCAGTCCTTGCTTTCCCGCCTAATTACACATGCCTGAACAGTCAATAGAGGCTGATTAGCATTGTATTATATTTATGGAATCTAAGATGCAATCTTACTAAGATGTACTATTATTATTTTACATTTCACAAAGAAAGAAAAATACTTCCAATGAAAAACATACCATGCAGTAAATTCAGAGACCTTAAATTTTTTAAGAAAGTAAGTTCTTAAATCAAGAGAATATAGTAATTAAGAACTTGGAATCTGAAATCAAATTACCTGGGTTTGAGTTTATGGGCATCCTACATACTGTGACCTCCAGCAAATCACTTAGCTTCTAGCTTCATCTGCAAAATGGAACTATTATTACAGTCTAACTCAGAGAGCGATTGTGAGAGATAAGAGAATAATTGTAAGTCCAGAGGCTTGGGGTCTAGTAAGTTCTTGCTAAATGTTCTTTATTGTCATTATTATGACCCCTGGAAAAGCCCTTGATCCTATGACCTGATTGTAGAAGGTTGCTCCTATTAGGGGTGGGGGCAGAGGGGTCAGCCTTGTGTGATACCCAAATAAATGCTTCCCTTTTTAATCTCCTTTTCAGAAGCTCTTTACTCCTAGTCAGAAGAGTCAACACATATCTGATTGAAAGTGCTTTTTTCCCTAAAGGAGGAGGTTTGCCGATGATATAAAGCTCTGTTCAGATGCCAATTTAATCTCTTCTGATGGAGAGGTTTTAGAAGCTTTTAGTCCTCCTTGGTGACCTCCACATCACACAAATAGATTTCTTCTGCTCTTGTGTCCTACAGCCCCAAAGTACTTTAGAAGGATGGAGTAGGTTTTCTTTCTAAAGTTTTGGTCTTGATTGCAGTGGTGGGAAAGTTTATTTAGATAAATGATGAAAGAATTCAAATTTGGGAGCTAACTTTAGCTGCAGATTTTTTGTTCAGTGTGGAAAAAATAAAGTCTCTTGGTCTCTTTGAATTGTGTATACAAATCATTTCATATGAAATTTTTATGTGGATAAATAGGAAGGAGGCAAGTCTATTCTTAACATACTCCTGACCTCAAACATGCCTCTCCAAATGCCTAGTAGTTACCACCAATTCCTCACATCTCAAAACAAATTCATGCACTTCTCCAAAAACAAATGTGTAAGTTAGTGTTGGTTAGGCTAAGCTACTGTAACAAATAGGACAAAAACTCAATGTCACAGTCCAGAGATGGACAGGTGGCTCTCCTCACCATCTTGTGACAAAAGTATCTGGGCTCTTTCCATTGGTGGCTACACCATCAGGTACACTTTCCAAGGCTGGTTCAGATGGGAAGAGAAAACTTGGAGGTCACTTGTAATAGCTTAAATACCTGGCCTTTTAGTAGTTTATCTCACTTCCACCCAAATTTCATTAGCTAGAACTCAGTCACAAGCTGCATCCCCAAACCCGTTGATCCTACTGCAATAGCATCTAAATCTTTTCCTTTTTTCCAACCCCATTGACACTGTCCTTCTCTTCATCTTTCATCTCTATCACCAGTGTAGCTCCTTAAGTGGTCTTTCCACCTCCTATCTCTCTTTCCTCCCATCCCTAAACATATGTCCCCATGCTGCTACCTGGATTCACTTTCACAGGTTTGATCACATTCCCCTTATTGAAAACCATTTCTATGGATAGCCTGGAGAATAAGGGCTATGTTCCTTGCATGATGACCAAGTACTGTTAGTTGCCAGTGTATCTGTCCAGGTTTGCCCCCCAGTAGACCTGCTCATGGATAACTCTATCCAGCCTAACCAGATTCCTTGTTTTTCTGGAAATTTCCTCATTCTATACATGGTCTCACACTAGTCAATATTTTTCTCCTCTGAAGACCTACTTATCACTCAAGACCCAACTTAACTGTGTCCCTCCCTCTGTCAAGCCTTTCTTGATTCATTTTGTTGAAATGAAATGATCAAAGGGCTCCTAACACACATTTTAAGAACTCTTATTTTACATCTACTCCATTCGCCTGGGTGTTTAAAGTTAATGAGGTATGAATTTTTCTTCCTGATTTGACTGCTTGCTCCTTCAAGACCCACAGTATGCACTAATCTTCATATATTCACAACACTAACCTCAGTGTATTGAATATAGTAGATACTCAACACTTGTTAATATGTTAACTAAACTCATAGTACCTGCTAGAACTAAAAGATACCACAAAATTCCAAATATAAGAGTGTTTAATATATTTGTTCTTATAACACAAAAGCCTTGAAAGCAGATTTATTGTGTTAAGGGTGAAATGATCTTTATATCAGATAACTTATAAGAGTAGGCTCAGGATTGAAAATGAGGAAGGGCCTTGTCGTTTCCATATAATCCAGTTTGGTTCATTAAAGTCTGAAAGCTCCACTGGCTGAGGATACCTGGGGCTTTAGGTAAAGAAACACCCCAATAGGCAACTAGCACTCACAGATTTAATCTGGAACTACCCTCTTCATCTACTTCTGCTCTGCTTAATACATTTTCTCTGTTCTATTTCTTACCAAATACCTTCAGTTTTCAGACTTATTTGTTACTTCTGGCTCCATTTTTCTTACTCCATTCTCTCAAACATGTGACCTTCTTTTTTTGGTCCTTAGCGAGATACTTTCTTGGATGGGTCTACTCACTCTATGGCTTATATCCTCACTAACTTAATTTTTATTTGGATGAAAATCCCGTTTTTGGAAGAAAGTGAAGAAGAAATAAAGGAATAAAGGTGTATCAGATAGGATTCTTTGGACTGCAACCAACAACAAGGTCTAATTCAAACTGATATAAACAATATGGGGATTTATTAACTCTCATAATGAAAGTCCAAAATAAACTCCATAAATGCTTTTTAGCAGTTCTCTTGGCTCAGTCCTTCTACGTATTTGCCTCATCCTTGGCCCCAACGAAAATTGATTCAGTAATTCCAGGCATAACACCAGACACAACAACATTAAAATAAAGAAGTGTTTTTATGTGTTTTTATGTTTTGTTATGTGTAAAATAAAGAAGTGTTTTTTATGTGTTTTCTTTTTGCAGGAAAAAACTTTTACCGAACCATGGGACAGGATGGTGGAGTGAGAGATCCTGGACTCACCTCCCACAGATACACCAAAATTGCAACTACATATAGAGCAATTACCTCTGAGAATGACCTGAACACTAGCAGAAAAGATTTTCCACAACTAAGGATAAAAAGAAAAAGGCATAATGAGATGGGTAGGAGGAGTGAAGATGCAGTCTGGCTGGGATTCACACCCTTGGTGCAGCAACCCACAGTAGGGAGTGATATCACAGCTATGGAGGTCCTCCCTCAGGAGAAAGGGGTCTGAACTTCACTTTGGGGAGTACAGCCAGGGGACCTGCGCTGGAAAGACAAGTCCCTCTAACACCTGGCTTTGAAAACCAGTACAGCTTATGTCCAGGAGAGCTGGAAAGTTATAAGAAACCTAGACTCTACTCTTAAAGAACATGCACAAAATCTCACTTGCTGTGAGTCCCGGCACAGAGGCAGCAGTTTGAAAAGTGCCCGGATCATACATGAAGGTGATTTATTCATGAATTTTAGAGAATGTATCCGAGGGGCAGGGATCTACTGGAACTTTCTTCAGATACAGAGATTCTGGTAGGTGCCAGGTTTTGTTGTTGTTTGTTATTTGTTTTTGTTTTTTGCTCACCTTCTGCTTAGCTGCCCTGGCTCTGCTGGGAGCCATTTTTGACTCTCCCCATCTACCCTAGTAGCAATGCTCACCCCAGATCCCATTCACCTGCAGGCCTGTCCCAGCCAGTGCTCCTCTAAAGAGGCTCCCCATCCTGCCAGAATTGGCAGGTGCCCAGAGCCAGCACCAGAGCCCCTTCAAAGCACCTCCCACCCCACCAAACCTGGCAAGTGCTCTTGGCCAAGAGTGGCATCCCCTCAAAGTAGCTCCCACCTGGAGAAACAGCCTCACACACCATAGCCCCTGCAACAATTGTGGCTGGGACTTACAATCAGCCACACTGCAGGTCAGTTCCACACACTAGCACACCTGCAGCAATCACAGTCCAGACTCAGTAGAAGAGAACACATAGCCCACATAGAGAACACTCCTAGAGCACCTGGCTCTGGTGAACAAGGAGGACTGAGCTACTGGCCCCACAAGATACCTTCTACATAAAGCCACTCCTTTAAGACCAGGAGATATAGCTAACCTACATAATACATAGAAACAAACACAGAGAATTAGGCAAAATTATGAGAAAAAGGAATATGTTCCAAATGAAAGAACAAGACAAAACCTCTTAAAAAGAACTAAGTGAAAAAGAGATAAGCAATCATCCAGAAAAGAACTCAAAGTAATGGTCATAACGAGGGTCACCAAACTCAGGAGAAGAATGGGGAAACACAGTGACAACTTCAACAAAAAGATAGAAACTATAAAGAAGAATCAATCACAGCTGAAGAATACTATAACATATGTGAAAAATACACTAGAGGAAATAAACAGCAGATCTGATGATGCTGAACAACAGAGCAACAATCTGGAAGACAGTCTAGTGGAAATCACCCTGTCAGAACAGTAAAAAGAAAACAGAAATAAGAAAATGAGGCTAGTTTAAAGAATCTCTGGGGCAATATCAAGCAGAGTAACATTTGCATTTTAGAGGAAGAAAATTATTTATAAATTACTTATAAATGTGTGTTTGAGGAATGAAGAACAATAGCTTTACCAAAAGTAGAAATAAATGCAATTATTAAAATTTTTTTTTAAAAAGATGGGGAAGAAAGAAAAGGATGGAAAACCTCTTTTAAGAAATAATGGCTGGAAACTTTCCTAGCCTGTTGAAGGAAACAGACATCCACACAATGTCACAAGACACAATAAAGTTAAAATGTCAAAAGTTAAAAATAAAGAGAGAATCTTAAAAGCAACAAGAGAAAAACAACTAGTTACATATAAGGGAGTCCCCATAAGACTATCAACTGACAGTTCAGAAAAAAAAAGTATAGCCTAAAGGGAGGAAATAGCACAACATATTCAAAAAACTGAAAGGAAAAGATTTACAACCTAGTATACTCTATCCAGCAAGTTTATCACTCAGAATTGAAAGAGGATAAAGAATTTCCCAGTTTATCACCACTAAACAGATTTTACAAGAAATGTTAAAGGGACTTCTTTAAACAAACAAACAAAAAAGTCATAACTAGAAATACAAAAATTATGAAACAAAATATTTCACCAATAAAGGCAAATATGTAGGAAAGATAGTGGATCAACCACCTATATAGCTAGTATGAAGGTTAAAAGACAAAAGTAGTCAAATTATCTATATCTACAATAATTAGCTAAGGGATAAACAAAATAAAAAGATGTAAAATTAAATCCAAAATATTAAACATGGGTAGGAAAGTAAAAATGTAGTGCTTTTAGAACAGTCTCAGACTCAAGCAACCATCAACTTAAAGTAGACTGCTGTAGGGCTTCCCTGGTGGCGCAGTGGTTGAGAGTCCGCCTCTGATGCAGGGGACACAGGTTCATGCCCCAGTCCAGGAAGATCCCACATGCCATGGAGAGGCTGGGCCTGTGAGCCATGGCCGCTGAACCTGTGCATCCGGAGCTTGTGCTCTGCAATGGGAGAGGCCACCACAGTGAGAGGCCCGCGTACCGAAAAAAAAAAAAAAAAAAAAAAAGAAAAAGACTGCTGTATATATATGTTGTCATATAAGAACCTCATGGTAACCACAAACTAAAAACTGATAATAGATACACAAAAAATAAAGAGAAAGGAATACAAACGTAACACTAAAGAAAGTCATCAAATCACAAGGGACAAAAGCAAGAGAAGAAAAAATGAACAGAGAAGAACAACAAAAGTAACCAGAAAATAACGAACAAAATGGCACTAAGCACATACCTATCAATAATTACTTTAAATGTAAATGGACTAAATGTTCCAATCAAAAGATATAGGGTGGCTGAAGGGATTACAAAAAGAAAAAGACCTATATACATACTGCCCATAAAAGAGTCACTCCAGATGTAAAGACACACACAAACTGAAAGTGAAGGGATGAAAAAAGATATTCCATGCAAATGGAAACAAAAGAAAGCTGGGGGAGAAACACTTACATTAGACAAAATATACTTTAAAAAAGACTGTAACAAGAGACAAAGAAGGACATTACATAATGATAAAGGGATAAATCCAACAAGAATATATAATACTTGTAAACATATTTGCACCCATCATAAGACAACCTAAATACATAAAGCAAATACTAACAGACATAAAGGGAAAAACTGACAGTAATACAATAATAGGGGATTTTAACATCCCACATACATCAGTAGATAGATCATCCAGACAGAAAATCAATAAGGAAATACTAGCTTTAAATGACACATTATATCAGATGATCTTAATAGAAATATATAGAACATTTCACCCCACAACAACAGAACACAGATTATTTTCAAGTGCACATGGAACATTCTCCAGAATAGATTACATGTTAGGCCAAAAAACAAGTGTCAATACATTTAAGAAGACTGAACTCATATGAAGCATCTTTTCCAACCACAACAGTATAAGACTAGAAATCAACTATAAGAAAAAAATTGAGAAAACCCAAACACATGGAGTCTAAACAACATTCTACTAAGCAGCCAATGGGTCAAAGAGAGAATTAGAAAAATACCTGATTTGAGACAAATGAAAATGGAAAGACAACATTCCAAAATTTACAGATATCAGCAAAGTCAGTTCTAAAAGGGAGGTTTGTAGCAATGCAGGCCTACTTCAGGAAAGAAGAAAAATCTCAAATAAACAATTAAAACTTACACCTAAAGGAACTAGAAAAAGAAAATCAAGCAAAACATGAAGTGAGTAGAAGGAAGTAAATAATAAAGATCAGAGTGAAAATAAATGAAATAGAGACTAAAAAAGTACTAGAAACGATCAATGAAACCAAGAGCTGTTTCTTTTAAAGGGTAAACAAAATTGCTAAAACGTTAGTCAGATGCATCAAGACAAAAAGAGAGAAGTTACAAATAAATGAAATCAGAAATGAAAGAAAAGTTGTTATACTCTACACCACAGAAACATGAAGGATCATGAGATTACTATGAACAACAGATTATATGCTAACAAACTGGAAAAATAGAAAAATTCTTAGAAACATACAATCTCCAAAGACTGAATCAGGAAGAAATAGAAAATCTGAACAGACCTATCACTAGTAATGAAATTGAATAAGTAATCAAAAAACTCCCCAAAAACTAAAGTCCAATACCAGATGGGTTCACAGGTGAATTATCCTAAATAGTTAAAGAAAGGTACATTAACTAACCTTCTCAAACTATTTTAAAAAATTGAAGAGAAAAGAATACTTCCAAACTCTTCTGCAATGCCAGCATTACCCTGATATGAAAACTAGCCAAAGCAACTCCAAATAAAAAAGAAAGGAAGGAAGGAAGGAAGGAAGGAAGGAAGGAAGGAAGGAAGGAAGGAAGGAAGAAAGAAAGAAAGAAAGAAAGAAAGAAAGAAAGAAAGAAAGAAAGAAAGAAAGAAAGAAAGAAAGAAAGAAAGAAGGAAAGAAAGAAAGAAAGAAAGAAAGAAAGAAAGAAAGAAAGAAAGAAAGAAAAGGAGGAAATTACAGGCCAATATACCTGATGAACACAGATGGAAAATCCTCAATAAAATATTAGCCAAAAAAAAATTCAACAATACATTAAAAGAATTATACACCATGATCAAGTAGGATTTATTCCAAGGAGGCAAAGATGCAAATATCCACAGATCCATAAATGTAACATACCACTTTAGCAAAATGAAGGATAAAAATCATATGATCATCTCAATAGATGCAGAAAATGCTTTTGACAAAATTTAACATTCATTTCTGTTAAAAACTCTCAACAAAATGGGCATAAAGGAAACACACCCTCATATTCAACATTATAAAGGTCATGTATGACAAACCCACAGCCAGCATCATATTCAATGGTGAAAAGCTAAAAGCATTTCCTCTAAGATCAGGAACAAGACAAAGATGTCCATTCTCACCACTTCTTTTCAACATAGTATTGAAAGTCATAGCCACAGCAAAAATGCTAGGAAAAGAAATAAAAGGCATCCAGATTGGAAAGGAAGAATTAAAACCATCACTCTTTTCAGATGACATGATATTATACATAGAAAACCTTAAAGACACCATGAAAAACTATTAGAACTAACTGAACTAAGTGAATTCAGTAAAGTTCCAGGATACAAATTTAAAATGCAGAAATTTGTTTCATTTCTATACACAGAACTAGAAATTAAGAAAACAATCCCATTTACAACTGCATCAAAAAGAATAAAATAACTAGAAATAAACTTAACCAAGGAGATAAAAGACCCATATTCTGAAAACTATAAAACATTGATGAAAAAAATTGAAGATGACAAAAACAAATGGAAAGATACACTGTGCTCATAGATTGGAAGAGCTAATATTGTTAAAATGTCCATAACAACCCAAAGTAGTCTACAGATTTAATGCAATCCCTATCAAATTACAATGACATTTTTCATAGAACTAGAACAAATAATCTTAAAATTTTTTTGGAACCAAAAAAGACCTCAGAAAGCCAAAACAATTTTGAAAAAAAAATAAAGAAAGAAAGAACAAAGATGAAAGTATCATGTTCCTTGATTTCAAACTATACTGCAAATCTATAGTAATCAAAACAGTATTGTACTGGCACAAAAATAGATGCAGAACAGAATAGAGTGCAAAAATGAACAAATGAGACTACATCAAACTACAGTGATTTTGCACAGCAAAGGAAGCCATCAATAAAACAGAAAAGTAACCTACTGAATGGGAGAAAATACTTGCAAATGATATATCTCACAAGGAGTTACTATCCAAAATATATAAAGAACTCATATAACTCAATATCAAAAAACAATCTGATTTAAAAATGGCCAGAGGTGGTGAATAGACATTTTTCAAAGAAGATGTACAAATGGCCAACAGACACATGAAGAGATGCTCAATATCACTAATCATCAAGGAAATGCAAATCAAAACCATGAGATATCATTTCACACCTGTCAGAATGGCTATCAACAAAAAGACAACAAATAACAAGTGCTAGCAAGGATGTGGAGAAAAGGGAACCCATGTGCTCTGTTGGTGGGAATACAAACTGGTGCAGCCACTATGGGAAACAGTATGGAGTTTTCTCAAAAAAATTAAAAATAGAACTACTATATGATCCAATATTGCTACTTCTGGGTATTTACCCAAAGAAAACAAAAACACAAATTTGAAAATTTATATGCACTCCTATGTTCATTGCAGCATCATTTACAATAGCCAAGATATGGAAGCAACTTAAATGTTCATCAATGGATGAGTGGATAAAGAAGATTTGGTATATATATGCAATAGAATATTATTCAGCCATAAAAAAGAATGAAATCTTGCTATTTGCAATAGCATAAATGGCTTTAAAGGGTGTTATGCTAAGTGAAATAAGCCTCCCAGAGAAAGATACATGATTTCAGTTATACATGGAATCTAAAAATCAAAACAAACAAACAAAACAAAACAGAAACAGACTCATAGATACAGAGAACAAACTGGTGGTTGCCAGAGAAGAGGGGGTGGGGAGTTGGGCAAAATAGATGAAGGGCACTAAGAGGTAAAAACTTCTAATTATAAAGCAAATAAGTCACAGTGATGTAATATACAACATAAAGAATATTATCAATAATATTGTAATAATTTTATCCTAGACTTATCGTGGTGGTCATTTGTAATGTGTGATCAAAGCACTATGTTTTACACCTGCAATTAACATAATATTAAGAGTCAACTATGCTTCAATTTAAAAAAGAAAGAAAGAAAACCTTTCATAGAAGTTTCCCATAAGACTTTAGACATGTTTCATTGGAAAAATTGGGTCACATGGTATTTACAAGCCAATCAGTGGCAAGGGGAATCAAATTACTCAACTGGCTGAGATTAATACAGTAAGTCCCCTACATACGGACCTTCAATTTGCAAACTTTCAAAGATGTGAACATGTGTTCCACCAACATTAGGCGTGAGTGAAATTGTAGCTTACCCTCTGTCTCCTATTGCTGATGATCCTTCAGCTCTACCATCTCCCACCTCCTCTCCCTCCTCCAGTCAGTAACTCTTCTTGCCTGTTCACTCAAAGCCAGCCCCTGTATGCCAGCTGTTGTACTTACTACTGTACTTTTCAAGGTACTGTACTGTAAGATTAAAAATGTTTTCTTTGCTTTTTGTGTTTGTTTTTTACGTATTATTTGTGTGAAAAGTATTATAAACCTATTACAGTACAGTACTATACAGCCGATTGTGTTGGTTGGGTACCTAGACTAACTTTGTTGGACTTACAAACAAATTGGACTTACGAACACATTCTCAGAACAGAACTCATTCATGTGTAGGGGACTTACTGTACTTTAGTATGGAATGGCTTTTCATGGGTCAGCCGTAATAATTACTACAAAGGAGAAGGCAGGGAGGGAGGAAGAAAGAAAGGAAAACAAACTAGAATTAGCCTTCTTATTTTGCAAGCTCACTCTTTACAAATAATTACTATATTTCAAAGATCTCCATTGGGTCTCTAGATTCCAGAAAATCTCAGTTGGGAAAATAAACTTCCAGGATGTTTAGCAGAGGGAATGAGATCTCTGGAGGGTTATCCTGCATTTGAAGACTCCTGTCTATAAGGCATCTATGCCACCTCAGCTCACAAGTCATTGAACAGAAGTAGTCATATGGCTCAACTTACCTATGGCAAGAAGGTCACAGGAATTCCAACCTACCACGTACCTGGAAGGCAGGAGGCTAGAAATATTGAATGACCATCATAGTCCACCAAATATTCAGCCCATCCAAACAACCCCAAAATCTTAGAGTCTTATCGCAGCAAAGGTTTATTTCTCACTCCTACTGTATTTTCATCATGGGTTGGCAGTAGGGTTTTCCTCCTTGGAGTCTCTAAGTGACCCAGGTTAATTGAGGCATTATCTCAATGTGTGTTTCCATGACCATCATCATAATAGAAAAAGAATGTGATGAACTATGCACTAAGTTTTAAAGCTTCTGTCTGGAAATGACACTTTTATACCCACATTTTATTTGCAAAGAAAGTTAAATGGCCATGCTAATGCCAAAAGAAGGAGAGAGAAGTGGAAAACTGAACTATCTGGTACACTGCACTTACAAATAATTTCCTATCTACTCTACTTCTATTTCCCCAACATGTCATCTTGGGTTTTTCCATAAATTCTCTGGTCACCATAAGGTAATAGTCTCTGTCTTGTGGTAGCAAATAGTTCAGTCTGGTCTAACACCAGAACTCCAAGCTCCATTACTACATATTCAGTTGATTTCTTCCCTGGGTTTGGAAGACTTCAAGGAGTATTTGTGTGTGAGAGAGGGGGGCATGATCAGCTTTTTCTCTTTCTGGACATACTTCCACTCCCACCCATTACTGACTCATTCTTTGAACACATCTTTATTGAGCACATATTCTATCAGACACTGTTCTAGATGGTGGAGTTATGACAGTGAACAAGATAGACATTTCCTATCTTCATGGAGCTTACATTCAAGTAGACAAATAAATTAAATGTATAATACAATAATAATAAGTTCTAGAGTAAAGAGTATAGTAGAAAAGGGCATAGGAAATATCAAGGAAGTGCTATTTAGGCAGGAGGGTCTAGAGAGAGTGCCATTTAAAGAGAAATAAAGGTAAAGGAATTGAGAAATGGAAGAAGAATTTCTAGGCCAAAGATGAAAAAATGCAAAATCGCTGGAGCATGACATGACCTGGCTTATTTGAAAAATAGCCAGGAAAGTTTGGTTAGAGTAGTATGAGGAACAGGGGAGAGCAGAAAGACATGAGGCCAGAGCACGAAGAGGGGCCAAGACCACTTAGGGTCTTGTGGTCATTGTGGGCCACTGGAAGGTTTTGAGCAGAGAAATGACATGATGTGGAATGGGCTTCATCAAGGTCATTTAGCTACTGTGAGACTGGATAGGAAAAGGGCAAAGCCAAGAGAAAGCAGAGCCATCAGGGGGCTAGTGCAGAATCCAGAGGAGAGGTGATGGTTTGTTGCACCATTGCGGTAGCATGGAAGTTATGAATCCTCATATTTCAGGCCTCTCATGGCCAGGCCCAGTGGTGAGGGAGGAGATATTTTAAAGAGGTTGAAGACAGAAAAATTTTACCGAACTGCAATAGATGGAATTGCACAGAAATACCCTGTGGATGGTACTTTTGTGGGGTTTTAGAGACTCCCATTGCCAGTGATCTGCATTTCCCTTGATAGCATCAAGGCCCCGTTAGCTGGTCATGTATGACCCTCTCCACTAGCCTCTGGGTGCTGGCAGCTGGCAGTTCATATCTCAGTTTGGACCACTTAACTCCTCTACACTGCTCTTTTGGGCAGAGTATTCAGACCAGTCCCCGTTTATAAGGCCTAACTCTACCAACAGGAGACTCACTTATCAATTGTCCTGCCAAATTCAGGAAGTTCTGGCCACTCCCAGTACTTCTTGGTCTACTCTGCCATCCAGGGGCAACAAGCCAACCATAGCCTGTCACCTTTAGACAGGATTCAAAATGCCAATCCCTGTATCCTTCAGTCGTGACAGGAGACATACTGAGCTGCATGACATTCTCTCGAACCTCCACTCACTTTGAGATGAGGGGGAAGCTTTTCCTTCCCCTCCCCCTCTAGTTGGGGAGAAGGAGAAACAGCTCATTGATAACTTCATGAAAAGAGCTTCTCCCTCCCAGCCTTTCCAATTCCCAGTTTATTCTTTGACTATTCTTTGACAGACTGAAAGAGAGTGATGGGTTAATGCTGGAAGAACAAGCTTCTCCCTCTAGTTCTGTAGAAATATTCCACCCCCCTAGCTTCTTGAGATGGGCCACCCATCACTTATTTTCAGAAACTCCAGGCCTCAAGAAAAGTTGAATTTAATATCTTCTTACCATTGCAAGCACAGGGCTGGGACAGAGTGAAGCATGCAGGCACCTAGGGCACACAAGTTAAGGAGGTTTCCCCCTTGGATACATGCAAGTACAGTGTTCGCACCTCATGACCTTTGCATGACCCTTCTAAAATGTTGTGCCCCATGTGCCTCATTTGCCTCAACCTTGTTCCAATCTTGACAAGCAAACAGAGACCTACTAGAGTTAGCTGAAGCAGAAAAGGTATTTGTTAAAAAGGCTTTCGTTTTGGTAACTCACAGAATCAAAGAGTGTTGGGGACATGGGTTTGGAGGCTATACCATGAAATAAATAAATCATGCCAAGGTTTCAGCAACAACATCCCAGACTGTACTGTTGGACAGACACACCCAGGCTTGGACTGTCTACCACTCTGTCTGGAACCGGATAGCAGACCAGTTCCATTATAACGATGGTCTTGCCATTTCTGGAAATGAATTTAACCACTGATGCTGCCATCACTCTCACCAATAACTATTCTAAGAGGTCCCTCCTTCATCACTTCACTACCTTCTAAGTCAGAGTGTGGGGCAAGTGATCTGAATGGCACAGTCTAGGTCATGTGTCCAAGGTGCAAAGAACTCTGAAAAAGTGAATATCTGCCATTTTCAACTTCTATACTGGAGGTAGGCTTAGATTCATAGGTGGGAGTGTGTGTCTCCAAATACATGAAGGGAATTTAGATCCTGGGCACCCAAAACTAATGTCAAGTGGCCATCCATCAGTTAATCAATCCAGTAAAATAATTGGAAGTTGCACAAAGTTCTATGAAAGAAACAAAAATGAGGGTTAATAAAGAATGCAAGAGGAGGGATCTACTTGACATACAGTGAGGGACTTAAGCTGAGACTTAAAGATAAAAAGGATCTGGCTATGAAAAGACTGGTTACAGCAGGGGAGAGAACAGATGCAAAGATGCCTAGCGAGGGAAGGAGCTTGGTGTGATCCTGGAGCTAGTTATAGCCAGAGCATAAATGAGGGGTGGGGAGGGAGTTGGAGATGAGGATAAGAGTCAGATCACAAAGGGCCTTATAGGCTGGGGTTAGAGGTTTGTATCTGGAAAAGTCATTGTAAACTTGTAGGCAGGGGAATAAAATTATATAATTTCCATTATTTAAGAAAATCACTTTTGCTGCTATCTGAAGGAGTTGGTATGGGGTGAGTCAGATCAGAGAAGCAAAATGGGAGTCTGTGGAGATATACTAGGGGAGAGAAAATGACTCCAAATAAGGTAGTGACAGCAGACCTGGAGATAAAATTCTGGATCTCATGTGTGTATTTGGAGACAGAATCAATGACTTGAATATGAGAAGTTAGGAAAAAAGAGGAAATCTGGATAACTGCTAGGTTTCTGGGTGGACTAATAGAATTTATGGTAACTTTTGCTAAAAGGGAGAAGTGGAAACCAGATATGGTGGTAAAAGTTCAAGAGTTCTATGGGGACACATTGTTTGCAACGTCAGTATGTCATCAAAGAGGCAGGACTTCGGCTCAAGCTGTTAAAATACCTCAAGAATTGCAACAAACTAATTTTCAAACATTTCAAGTAAAACTGGTATTAAACATTCCAGGACACTTGGAGTCCAGAACTATCATGCTGGCTTTTATCTTTGTTTTTTCCCCTTTATTTCTTAAAAATAATCAAGTGTTTCAAACATAAAGAAAAATACAGGAATAAAAATTTAGGAGACACCTGTGTATCTGCCATCCAGATCTAACAAATGTTAACGTTTTACTATATTTGCTTCAGATCTTTTTTTTTTAAATAAACAACACAGTACACACAGCTCGACTCCCTCGTCCCATTCCTCTTAACATATGATACCATTTATATAAAATTCTAAAACATTCAGAACAATTCTATGTATTTTTATGGATGGCTGCATATGCAGTAAAACTATAAAAACGAGCATGTGAGGACACGCCAACAGAAGAATATATTTTTTTGTTTTTCTAATTTACATTAAAAGTAGCTCAATCCCCACACATTAGGGGTTCCAAGAAATCACATCTCTGTTATTTTGGAGAGTGGTTTTCCCCCTCAGTTGAAATCTTACAAGAAACTTGCTATGGCAACTTAGGGACATTGGTGGGAACCTCTAGATTTCAGGTTATAAGGGTCACATGTAAGATGCTCATTGTCTGAATCTACCTAGACATCTTGAAAGCAGAAAGGCTGAATCTTTGCAGCGCCCACTCCCTTAAGCCAAATGTGCCTCTAGAATCTGTATCCCAGCTCCCAGTATCACCAACACTTCGTGTTCAGGCCCCCTCATCCGAGGTTCCAGAACCTTGGCACAATTGCATGGGCTCAAAGCAAAAGGCCTTCCCTACCCCTCAACCTCCCAGTTTCAGGAAATTTAATTCTTCCCATAGTTAGCCCTCACCTCGGCTCCTTCAGCGTTCTAAACCTCCAGCTTTGGAGCAACAGAATTCTCAGCCTCTCGCTTAACATAGGAAAGGCCTCATAACGTTCCCCCATGTTAAAGGAAGCTGGCATTCAGGACAATAAGCTCTATGACCCTTCAAAGAAAACAAAAATATCTGTCCTTCTTCCCCAGTGAGCTTATAGCCATGTTAGTAAGACACGGTTCATTTCTCAGACAGGTTATCTTGCTCCCCCTTGCGCTTGCCGATCATCCCCTCCTAAGGCTCTGGCCTGGGCTGTGCCTGGCGGCCACTTCCGGTGGGTTTTCTTCTGTGCCGCCATGTTTTTGCACTCTGAAGGCATGGTGTCCAAATGCTGAGCCGCTGACATCTCATGGCTCACTTTTCACCACTCACTCCTCTAACTCCCACCACAGTCTCCCTTGAATGTCTGATCTCTTAAAACTCCAGTCAAGATCTCCCTTCTGTTCTTCATTCTCCTGCCATTCATTTCATTGATGAACCCCACAAATTAGCTGATTAATAAAAGGGGAGTTCTTCCAGTATACCAGGATTAGGAAAAGGAAAATAAAATACGTTTGGAAGTACTATACCTCTTACCCACTCATTCCTCCCCAAAAGAAACAGGAAACAAACAAATGCTCTAATTTATTCATGCCAGTGACAGAATCGAAAAATCCATCTCCAAATGTCTGCCAAAGCTATCTACACCTATATCCTCATGCCCTTCTTAATTAAACCTGCTTTTTTCAATAAAAGCCAAGCAAAAGAACATGGCTTCTTATTTAATTTCACTATGAAAATATTTCCATTTTACAAAAAAAAAAGTGTCCTCTTAATTCATTGAAAATCTGTATTGCAGGACTTCATGGAATAAATAGGGGACCTATCCACCACTTACAGCATTATTTCTCTGACACAATGAGTTTCCAGTTTCCACTTAGAAAGAAACTTTAACAATGTAACCCACTGGTGACTCCCTACACACGAAGTCAGGTGATAAAACAAAAATTCATACAATTCAGAAATATTTAAGGTTTCTGAAAATATTTTATTTATTTCAGCATAACTGTTTTATTTCCATTGTTAGAGAATTATGTAAGTGGCTTTCTTCCCATAACTCTTTTACTTACGGGGCAAACATTTATTGAGTACATATTTAAGGCTCCCAGAACTAAATAAACAAGATAGGCAAAACTCCAGTGTTTTAGAGACTACTTTCCCCCCTTTCTTTCTTGTTTTTATTTCCAAAGTTGCTAAATAATAAAAGTAGAATATTTAGTTCCTCTTAGACTGAGTTCATAAAAAGTTCATAACTACTAATATTACCACTTTTTAAAGCTTTTGAAAATAATATAAATTTATTTTCATATCTCTCATGCCTAGAATATGCACAACACACAATAGGCATGCAATAAATATTTGAGAATGGAAAATCATCTGTCTAGAATCCTTTTAGATCTAGCCCTACCTAAGGGAGAAAAAAGATAATTCACAATCTCTTCCAATCCTTAGATTGTATTTTCTCAGCAGCGTGGTGGTATTCCACGTTCCCTTTTTCCCACACTCTCCCAACCCCAAATCCCTAAAAGGCTGAATTCAGGAAGGCAGGACTGGACAAATCAAATTCCTCATTAAGAATGCCTGAAGAAATATGCCTAAAGATGAAATTATAGCTCTTAGGCCAGCATTCAAAACCCCGGAATAAAAGAAAAGAGAGAAGGAGGGAGCGAGGGCCAAATTATGCGATTTGACCATAGTTACTTATCCAGCAAATGTTTCTGAAAGCTACTAACTACTAATTGTGGTAAAGGTTTTTAAGCCGGGACCCGGTGAGTTGCTCTCTCTTCCCCTGATGCTCTGTAATTCATGTGCAGTTTGGGGATGGCACTCTGTCTTAAATACAGTAATATTTTAGAGAAATTTGAACACTTTAAGTTAACAGGTATGCCATTTTGGAGCCATAAAAGAGATGCAACTCCAGAGATTTCAAATAATTTAATAAGGTGTAACCATTTTTCTAAAGTTCTGTGGTATTTTTTTCATCAGCCTAAAAGGCTCTACCATGTGGCCTAATTCAAGGCTGCAGGCAGGAGAAATTACTGACTTCATTATGCCTGCCTGGTGCTCTCCAGTAAAAGCGTTCTGCACCAGGCATTCTCATACTAGGAGGCTCTGTGGAAAGCTTTTGCCCTGACAGATCTCCTTTGGCTTCTTGTGAAAAGCAGCAGAAGGAAGGAGGTTATGTTCTATTGTGCACCAGGCCCAGAGGTTTGTGTCCCCCTCTTTCCTTTAGAAAAGGCCCACAGTGGGTCCTAGTCACACCTGAGTCATAATGGCCCTTGGGCCACTGAACACCATTCAGGGTTTGCTGAAGAGAGATTAATGTTTATTATTATTGCCATTAATGGTATTACTGTTATTGTTGTTATTATCCATTGCTTATTGGAAATGAGCATTCTGTGGTCTTTTGAAACATTCCACTGCTTTCCCTGCAGTGTGTAGAATAGCTAATGGCTTATCTACAAGAGAACAAAGAGTAAAAGTGAAGCCATCGCTTTTCCTTGACTTCTTTTGGTACAACTGGGCTTGTGTTTTTATTTACTAAGATGGATATGAAAGCAGGAAAGAATGGTGTATTAGCTAGAGTGAACCTGGCTTCTCTGAAAGAGTAAACTGCCAAATCTCAGTGGCTCAATGCAATGCAAGTTTGTTTGTCACTCATATATAGCCTAAGCTAGGTGTTACCCATGCGCAGAGAACAACCTTCTAAGCACTAAGAAAGGGACACAGGTGTCTTTCATTCTGAGGCCACCAAGTTCAGAGTGGAGGTTCCAAGCAGGTGAATGGGGGAAAGACCACACATGGGAGGTCTCAAAGCAGCACACACAACTTATGCTCACGTTCCATTGGTGGTCCTTAACAGCAAGGGAGTCTAGGAAATGCAATAGTGAGTAGTGAAGACAGGATTGGAACCAGAGCAAACTTACTTCAGAAATTTGTTCATCAAACATTGAGATGCTGTGTCAAAGTGTAGCAAGGCTCACTTACATATGGAATCTAAAAACAACTCATAGAAACTTCAGTAGAAAATTCTACTCATAGAGAGTAGACAAGTGGTTGTCAGAAGCTGGGGGTGGGGGAAATGGGGAGATATTGTCAAAGGGAACAAACTCTCAATTATAAGATGAAAAAGTTCTGGGATCTGAAGGTACAGCATGGGGACTATAGTTAACAACACTGTATTGCATATGTGAAAGTTGCTATGACAGTAGAGCTTTAATGTTCTCACCATAACACCAACAAAAAGAAAAAAAAATGTAATTATGTAAGGGAAAGGATGTGTTCACTAAACTTAATGTGGTAAACATTTTATGATATATTCATGCATCAAATCATCACATTGTACATCTTAAGTTTACACAGTGTTATATGTCAATAATATCTCAATAAAGTTGAGGGGGAAAGTACATGGAAAGTTCTAGGTAACCTTCTCTGAGAACGTGACATTTGTGTGGATAGATACCACAATGGAAGCAAATCTAAGAGCTCTTTGCAAGTTGGACATACCTATAGTTTTTTAGTTTGTTATTGTTTCTGGAAGGTCTATATGAGTTCTACTAAAGGTAAGTTCCTCTTGAAGCAACTTTTACATTTCTAGAAGTGAATGGTACAGTGCTAGACCCAGAGAAGTCATTCAAATGCCATGTCTTCTATCTGGGGTATTGAATTTCTGAAGAGAGAAATTTCCAATATCTTATCTGAGGTAAACATCTGGCTGCTTGGGTTCTGTTTGCTGTACTGGGAGGTAAGGAGGTCAGCTCTCCAAATACAGACTTTCATCCAATTTCCTTCTGTTTTTATCACCACGGTGCACACCTGTGTGTCGCTTAATTGATGCATCTGAACTTGTAGTGCACATCATCTTTCCCATTATTCCCATGTATTTCTCTTTGCAAAAACCCTAACCTTGCCTTCCTCCACTCTACTTTATCAATTCCCACACTTCCATATACTTTCCATCTCCAGAATTTTTATTAAAACCTCTTACCTGAAAATGTCTCTCTCTCCCTCTTTGTTCTTGTGGGGATTTTTTTAACATTTTTATTGGAGTATAATTGCTTTACAATGGTGTGTTAATTTCTACTTTATAACAAAGTGAATCAGTTATATATATACATATATCCGCATATCTCTTCCCTCTTGCGTCTCCCTGCTTCCCACCCTCCCTATCCCACCCTTCTAAGTGGTCACAAAGCACTGAGCTGATCTTCCTGTGCTATGCGACTGCTTATGACTAGCTATCTATTTTACATTTGGTAGTATATATATGTCCATATATACACTACCACTCTCACTTCATCTCAGCTTACCCTTCCCCCTACCCGTGTCCTCAAGTCAATTCTCTAGTAGGTCTGCATCTTTATTGCTGTCTTGCCCCTAGGTTCTTCATGACATTTTTTTCTTTTTTTTTTTTTTAGATTCCATATATATGTGTTAGCATACGGTATTTGTTCTTCTCTTTCTGACTTACTTCACTCTGTATGACAGACTCTAGATCCAGCCACCTCACTACAAATAACTCAGTTTCATTTCTTTTTAGGGCTGAGTAATAGTCCATTGTATATATGTGCCACATCTTCTTTATCCATTCATCTGTCGATGGACACTTAGGTTGCTTCCATGTCCTGGCTACTGTAAATAGAGCTGCAATGAACATTGTGGTACATGACTCTTTTTGAATTATGGTTTTCTCAGGGTATATGCCCAGTAGTGGGAGTGCTGGGTCGTATGGCAGTTCTATTTTTAGTTTTTTAAGGAACCTCCATACTTTTCTCCATAGTGGCTGTATCAATTTACATTCCCACCAACAGTGTATAAGGGTTCCCTTTTCTCCACACCCACTCCAGCATTTATTGTTTGTAGATTTTTTGAGGATTGCCATTATGACTGGTGTGAGATGATATTGCATTGTAGCTTTGATTTGCATTTCTCAATGATTAATGATGTTGAGCATTCTTTCATGTGTTTGTTGCCAATCTATATATCTTCTTTGGAGAAATGTCTATTTAGGTATTCTGCCCATTTTTGGATTGGGGTTTTTTTTTTTTTTTTTTAATATTGAGCTGCATGAGCTGCTTGTAAATTCTGGAGATTAATCCTTTGTCAGTTGCTTCATTTGCAAATATTTTCTCCCATTCTGAGGGTTGACTTTTCGTCTTGTTTATGGATTCTATTGCTGTGCAAAAGCTTTGAAGTTTCATTAGGTCCCATTTGTTTATTTTTGTTTTTATTTCCATTTCTCTAGGAGGTGGGTCAAAAAGGATGTAGCTGTGATTTATGTCATAGAGTGTTCTGCCTATGTTTTCCTCTAAGAGTTTGATAGTGTCTGGCCTTACATTCAGGTCTACAATTCATTTTGAGTTTACTTTTGTGTATGGTGTTAGGGAGTGTTCTAATTTCATTCTTTTACATGTAGCTGTCCAGTTTTCCCAGCACCACTTATTGAAGAGGCTGTCTTTTCTCCATTGTATATTCTTTCCTCCTTTATCAAACATAAGTGACCATATGTGTGTCATAGATAGAAAGCCCATATCTCTGGGCTTTCTATCCTGTTCCATTGATCTATACTTCTGTTTTAGTGCCAGTACCATACTGTCTTAATTACTGTGGCTTTGTAGTATAGTCTGACGTCTGGGGGCCTGATTCCTTCAGCTCCGTTTTTCGTTCTCAAGATTGTTTTGGCTATTCAGGGTCTTTTGTGTTTCCATACAAATTGTGAAATTTTTTGTTCTAGTTCTGTGAAAAATGCCATTGGTAATTTCATAGCGATTGCATTGAATCTGTAGATTGCTTCAGGTAGTATAGTCATTTTCACAATGTTGATGCTTCCAATCCAAGAACATGGTATATCTCTCCATCTATTTGTATCATCTTTAATTGCTTTCATCAGTGTCTTATAGTTTTATGCATACAAGTCTTTTGTCTCCTTAGGTAGGTTTATTCCTAGGTATTTTCATCTTTTTGTTGCAGTGGTAAATGGGAGTGTTTTCTTAATTTCACTTTCAGATTTTTTGTCATTAGTGTATAGGAAGGCAAGAGATTTCTGTGCGTTTATTTTGTATCCTGCTAGTTCACCAAATTAATTGATTAGCTCTAGTAGTTTTCTGTTAGCATCTTTAGGATTCTCTGTGTATACTATCAGGTCATCTGCAAACAGTGACAGCTTTACTTCTTCTCTTCTGATTTGGATTCCTTTTATTTCTTTTTCTTCTCTGATTGCTGTGGCTAAAAGTTCCAAAACTATGTTGAATAATAGTGGTGAGAGTGGGCAACTTTGTTTTGTTCCTGATCTTAGTGGAAATGGTTTCAATTTTTCACCATTGAGGACGATGTTGGCTGTGGGTTTGTCATATATAGCCTTTATTATGTTGAGGAAAGTTCCCTCTATGCCTACTTTATGCAGGGTTTTTATCAGAAATGGGTGTTGAATTTTGTTGAAAGCTTTCTCTACATCTATTGAGATGATCATATGGTTTTTCTCCTTCAATTTGTTTAAATTGTGTATCACATTGATTGATTTGCATATATTGAAGAATCCTTGTATTCCTTGGATAAACCCAACTTGATCATGGTGTATGATCCTTTTAATGTGCTGTTGGATTCTGTTTGCTAGTATTTTGTTGAGGATTTTTGCATCTATGTTCATCAGTGATATGGTCTGTAGTCTTCTTTTTTTGTGACATCTTTGTTTGTTTTTGGGATCAGGGTGATGATGGCCTTGTAGAATGAGTTTAGGAGTGTTCCTTCCCTTGCTATATTTTGGAATAGTTTGAGAAGGATAGATTTTAGCTATTCTCTAAATGTTTGATAGAATTCACCTGTGAAGCCATCTGGTCCTGGGTTTTGTTTGTTGGAAGATTTTAAATCACAGTTTCAATATCAGTGCTTGTGATTGGTCTGTTCATATTTTCTATTTCTTCCTGGTTCAGTCTCAAATGCAGTTGTGCATTTCTAAGAATCTGTCCATTTCTTTCAGGTTGTCCATTTTATTGGCATATAGTTGCTTGTAGTAAACTCTCATGATCCTTTGTATTTCTGCAGTGTCAGTTGTTACTCCCCCCTTTTCATTTCTAATTCTACTGATTTGAGTCTTCTTCCTTTTTTTCTTGATGAGTCTGGCTAATGGTTTTTCAATTTTGTTTATCTGCTCAAAGAAAAAGGTGTCAGTTTTATTGACATTTGCTCTTGTTTCCTTCATTTCTTTTTCATTTATTTCTGATCCGTTCTTTATGATTTCTTTCCTTCTGCTAACTTTGGGGTATTTTTGTTCTTCTTTCTATAATTGCTTTAGGTGTAATGTTAGGTTGATTATTTGAGATGTTTCTTGTTTCTTAAGGTAGATTTTGTTGCTATAAACTTCCCTCTTAGAACTACTTTTGCTGCATCCTATAGGATTTGGGTCATCATGATTTCATTGTCATTTGTTTCTAGGTATTTTTTGATTTACTCTTGGATTTCTTGAGTGATCTCTTGGTTATTAAGCAATGTGTTGTTTAGCCTCCATGTGTTTGTATTTTTTACAGATTTTTCCTTTAATTGATATCTAGTCTTACAGCGTTGTGGTAGGAAAAGATACTTGACACAATTTCAATTTTCTTAAATTTACCAAGGCTTGATTTGTGACCCAAGATATTATCTATCTTGGAGAATGTTCCATGAGCACTTGTGGAGAATGTGTATTCTGTTGTTTTTGGATGCAATGTCCTATAAATATCAATTAAGTCCATTTTGTTTAATGTATCATTTAAAGCCTGTGTTTCCTTATTTATTTTTATTTTGGATGATATGTCCATTGGTGATAGTGGGGTGTTAACGTCCCCTACTATGATTCTGTTACTGTCAATTTCCCCTTTTATGGCTGTTAGTATTTGCCTTATGTATTGAGGTGCTCCTATGTTGGGTGCATAAATATTTACAATTGTTATATCTTCTTCTTGGATTGATCCCTTGATCATTATGTAGTGTCCTTCTTTTGTCTCTTCTAACAGTCTTTATTTTAAAGTGTATTTTGTCTGATATGAGAATTGCTATTCCAGGTTTCTTTTGATTTCCATTTGCATGGAATATCTTTTTCTATCCCCTCATATTCTGTCTGTATGTGTCCCTAGGTCTGAAGTGGGTCTCTTGTAGACAGCATGTATAAAGATCTTGTTTTTGTATCCATTCAGCCAGTCTATGTCTTTTGGTTGGAGCCTTTAATCCATTTACTTTTAAGGTAATTATCAATATGTATGTACCTATTACCATTTTCTGAATTGTTTTTGGTTTATTATTGTAAGTCTTTTTCTCCTCTTGTGTTTCCTGCCTAGAGAAGTTCCTTTACCTTTTGTTGTAAAGCTGGTTTGATGTTGCTGAATTCTCTTAGCTTTTGCTTGTCTGTAAAGGTTTTAATTTACCCATCAAATATGAATGAGATCCTTGCTGGATAGAGGAATCTTGGTTGTAGTTTTTTCCCTTTCATCACTTTGAATATGTCCTGCCACTCTCTTCTAGCTTGCAGAGTTTCTGCTGAAAGTTCAGCTATTAACCTTATGGGGATTCCCTTGTATGTTATTTGTTGTTGTTCTCTTGCTGCTTTTAATATTTTTTCTTTGTATTTAATTTTGATAGTTTCATTAATATATGTCTTGGCATGTTTTTCCTTAGATTTTTCCTGTATGGGACTCTCTGTGCCTCCTGGACTTGATTGACTCTTTCCTTTTCCATAATAGGGAAGTTTTCAAGTATAACTTCTTCAAATATTTTCTTAGTCCCTTTCTTTTTCTCTTCTTCTTCTGGGACCCCTATAATTTGAATGTTGGTGCATTTAATGTTGTCCCAGAAGTCTCTGAGACTGTCCTCAATTCTTTTCATTCTGTTTTCTTTATTCTTCTCTGAAGTAGTTATTTCCACTATTTTATCTTCCAGGTCACTTATCTGTTCTTCTGCCTCAGTTATTCTGCTATAGGTACCTTCTAGAGAATTTTTAATTTCATTTTTTGTGGTTTTCATTGTTGTTTGTTTGCTCTTTAGTTATTCTAGGTCCATGTTAAACGTTTCCTGTATATTTTCCATTCTATTTCCAAGATTTGGGATCATCTTAGCTATCATTACTCTGAAGTCTCTTTCAGGTAGACTGCCTATTTCCTCTTCCTTTGTTAAGTCTGGTGGGTGTTTACCTTGCTCCTTCATCTGCTGTGTGCTTCTTTGTCTTCTCATTTTGCTTAACTTACTGTGTTTGGGGTCTCCTTTTTGTAGGCTGCAGGTTCATAGTTCCCGTTGTTTTTGGTTTCTGCCCCCATTGGCTAAGGTTGGTTCAGTGGGTTGTGTAGGCTTCCTGGTGGAGGGGACTAGTGCCTGTGTTCTGGTGGATGAGGCTGGATGTTGTCTTTCTGGTGGGCAGGTCCACGTCTGGTGGTGTGTTTTGGGGTGTCTGTGACCTTATTATGATTTTAGGCAGCCTCTCTGCTAATGGGTGGGGTTGTGTTCCTGTCTTGCTAGTTGTTTGGCATAGTGTCCAGCACTGTAGCTTGCTATTCATTGAGTAGAGCTGGGTCTTGGCATTGAGATGGAGATCTCTGGGAGATTTTCCCCATTTGATGTTACGTGGAACTGGGAGGTCTCTGGTGGACCAGTGTCCTGAAGTTGTCTCTCCTACCTCAGAGGCACAGCCCTGTTGCCTGGCTGGAGCACCAAAAAGCCTGTCATCCAGATGGCTCAGAATAAAAGTAAGGAAAAAAGAAAGAAGAAGATAAAATAAAATAAATAAAAATTTATTAAAATAAAAAAATTATTTTAAAAAATTAAGTAATTTTAAAAAAAGATAGAATAGAACGCCAAAACCAAAATACAAATCCACCAATGATAACAATTGCTGAAAGCTATACTGAAATAAAGAAAACCGAAAAAGTGGACAGAGAGAACCCTAGGACAAATGGTAAATACAAAGCTATACAGACAAAATCATACACTGAAGCATACACATACACACTCATGAAAAGAGAAAAAGGAAAAAATATATATAAATATCATTGCCCCCAATGCCCACCTCCTCAATTTGGGATGATTTGTTGTCTATTCAGGTATTCCACAGATGCAGGGTACATCAAGTTGACTGTGGAGATTTAATCCACTGCTCCTGTGGCTGCTGGGAGAGATTTCCCTTTCTCTTCTTTGTTTGCAGAGCTCCTGGGATTCAGCTTTGGATTTGACCCCGCCTCTGTGTGTAGGTCACCTGAGGGCATCTGTTCTTTGCTCAGACAGGATGGGGTTAAAGGAGCAGCTGCTTCAGTGGCTCTGGCTCACTCAGGCCGGGGGAGGGAGGGGTACAGAGTGTGGGGTGAACCTGCGGTGGCAGAGGTCAGTGTGACGTTGCACCAGCCTGAGGCACATCGTGTGTTCTCCTGGGGAAGTTGTCCCTGGATCACGGGACCCTGGCAGTGGCGGGTTGCTCAGGCTCCCGGGAGGGGAGGTGTGGATAGTGATGTGTGCTTGCACACAGGCCTCTTGGTGGCTGCAGTAGCAGCATTAGCATCTCATGCCCATCTCTGGGGTCCGCCCTGTTAGCCATGGCTCAAGCCCATCTCTGGAGCTCCTTTAAGTGGCACTCTTAATCCTCTCTCCTCATGCAACAGGAAACAGAGAGGCAAGAAAAAGTCTCTTGCCTCTTCAGCAGCTCCAGACCTTTTCCTGGACTCCCTCCTGGCTAGCTCTGGCACACTAGCCCCTTTCAGGCTGTGTTCATGCAGCGAACCCCAGTCCTCTCCCTGGGATCCGACTGAAGTCAGAGCCTCAGCGCCCCCCCTCACCCCCATCCTGGCGGGTGAGCAGACATGCCTCTCTGGCTGGTGAGTGCTGGTCGGCACCGATCCTCTGTGTGGAATCGCTCCACTTTGTCCTCTTCACTCCTGTTGCTGCACTCTCCTCCGCAGCTCCAAAGCTTCCCCCCTCCATCACCCGCAGTCTCCATCCGCGAAGGGACTTCCTAGTGTGTGAAAACCTTTCCTCCTTCATGGCTCCCTCCCACTGGTGCAGGTCCCATCCCTATTTTTTGTCTCTGTTTTTTCTTTTTTCTTTTGCCCTAACCAGGTATGTGGGGAATTTCTTGCCTTTTGGGATGTCTGAGGTCTTCTGCCAGAGTTCAGTAGGTGTTCTGTAGTAGTTGTTCCACATGTAGATGTATTTGTGATGTATTTGTGGGGAGGAAGGTGATCTCCACGTCTTACTCTTCTGCCATCTTGAAGCTCCTCTCTTCTTGTGGGTTTAAACAATATTCTTGAAAGGTTTTTAAAAATATATAGATTCCTTGACTTAATACTTGAAAATTCAAATAAATCTGAGTTAGAACTTATGTCTATCTTATATTATTAAAAACATTTAAATACACAGAAAATAGAAAGAATACAACAAACTGCATGTAGCCATCACCCAGATTTAATAATGATCAAGATTTCAGATATTTTTCCCCATGCTGAAGTATTTTAAGGCAATCCCAGACATTGTGTCACTTTGTCTCTAATAGCACAATATGTATCATTTACAATTAAAATATTTTCTTATATAGCCACAATCTCATGAAATTAACCATAGCTCTCTGGAGTCATCTAATGTTCAAGTCCATAATCTAATTTTCATGATTATTTCAAAACGTATTCATAACTTTTCAAAACATGAAAAAGGAAAGAAAATTTTCTATTTTTTTTACAGAGCAAGTATAACATTGATACCAAAGATGATGAGAGTTGCCCAATAAAAGAAAATTCATAGATCAATCTCGCTTATGAATATCAACTGACAAAGATGTCATGCAAACAGGAGCCATAAGAAAACTGAAGTGGTTATACTAATAATCAGATGAAACAGACTTTAATACAAATGTTGTTATAAAGAAGGACATTTTATAATAATAAAAGAGTCAATCATTAGGAATATATAACAATTTTAAACATATAGGCACTTAAAAATAGAGCCCCGAAAATGCATTAAGCAAAAACTGACAGAATTGAAAGGAGAAACAGACAATTTAACAATAATAGCTGGAGACTTTAATACCCACTTTCAATAATAGATAGATCAACTAGTCAATAAAACAACAAGAAAGCAGAAAACTTGAACTACTATAAATCAAATATCTAACAAACATTTATAGATCGCTTCACCCAATAACAGCAAAAATTACATTCTTCTCACACATGGAACATTGTCCAAGATAGAGAATATTCTAGGTCATAAGGCAAATTTCAATAAATTTAAAATGGTGTAAATCATATAAGTATGTTCCCCAAGCACAATGAAATAAATAACAGAAATAAATCAATAACAGAAAATTTGGGAAATTCACAAATATGTGGAAATGGAAACACAAACTCCTAAAAAAATGGGTCAGGAAAGAAATCACAAAGAAAATTTAAAAAATATTTTGAATGAAGAAAATTAAGATAAAACATAAGAAAACTTATGGAATGCAACTATGCAGTACCTATAGTCAATTGATAGCTGAAAATACCATATTAAAAAAGAAGAGAGATGTAAATAAATAAGATAATCTTTTACTTTAAAACATTAGAAAGAAGAAAAGAAAGCTAAACCTAAAGCAAGCAGAAGAAAGGAAATAAAGATTAGAGTAGAAATTAATGAAATAAAGAATAGAAAAACAATTGAGAAAAATCAATGAAACCAAAAATTTGTTTTTTGAAAAGATCAACATAGGGCTTCCCTGGTGGCACAGTGGTTGAGAGTCTGCCTGCCGATGTACGGGACACAGGTTTATGCCCCAGTCCAGGAAGATCCCACATGCTGTAGAGCGGCTGGGCCCGTGAGCCATGGCAGCTGAGCCTGCACATCCGGAGCCTGTGCTCTGCAACAGGAGAGGCCACATCAGTGAGAGGCCCGCGTATCGCAAAAAAAAAAAAAAAAAAAAAAGAAAGAAAAAGGAAAAAGAAAAAGCAAAGATCAACATAATTAACAAATCTTTAGCTAAACTTTCCAAGAGAAAAAGAATGATGGTTAAAATCGCTAAAAACAGGAGTGGAAGAGGGGCATAACTACTGACCATAAAAACTACTGAAATTGATTCAAGAAGAAATAGATAACCTGAACAGAACAATAACAAGTGAGGAGATGTTATTAGTAGTCTAAAACTTTCCCACAAAGGAAAGCACAGACCCAGATTCCTTCACTGATGAATTGTACCAAATATTTGAAGAAAAATGTTACACTAGTTATGAACACTATGAATGTTATTTTTCCTGAATTTAATAACAGCAGTAAGATGACGTAAGAGAATGTTTTTGTTCTTGAGAAATATGCACACTGAAACTGTATTGATACTGAAAGAGAATTTTATAATTTGGGCATAGGGAAATTCTTCCTAACTATGACTTAAAATCTAAAAGCAACTAAAGATAGATAAATGTTATTATATACAAAAAAACTAGAGGCAAAACCAGCAAATATTAAAAAAAAATCCACTAGAAAATTTATGAAGTATTTTAAGCAATCCCAGACATTGTGGTTCTCTACTATACAAAGAACTCCTAAAATCTGAGGGGCAGAAGGAATATCCTAGTAGATAAATGAGGAAAAAACATGAACAGGCAGCTCACAGAATAAAACATAAAATACTCCCTTTAACATATGAAACGATACTCAACATTACACCAAATCAGGGAAATAAAAATAATGCTACTTGAGGTTCTTCTTACCTACCAGGTTGGCAAAAGTCACAGTTCAACAAATACTCTGCTGACAAAACTGTGTGGATATAGGCAGTTTCTTACCTTATTGATGGAAATGTAAAAGACCAATGGAGAAAATTTTATTAATAACTAGAAAACTTATATATGCATTATCTTTCCAACCATGTACTCCACTTCTAAAAATCTATTCCTAAGTTAAGCTGGTAAAAATATATATATATCACAAAAAACAAAAAACCCTATTTATGTACAAAAGTCATTCCTTGCAGAAATTTTTTAAATATTGAAAGGTTATAAACAACCCAAATGTCCATTTTTGGGAGACATCCACACAATGTAATACTATACTAGGTAGTCATAAAAAGAAAGAAAAATCACTATATGCTGAATGCTGAGATGGAGTGATCTTCAGGACATATTTTTAGGTTAAAGAAGGTAAGAACCATTAAATATGCCACCTTTTATGTAAGAAAAATTATCTGTGAATACATGCAAATGTGAAAAATTGAAGGAGAATTGACATTTTTATCATGCTAAAGGAAGGTAAAGTGTGATTTCCAGTTAAACCTGGAGACATGGGAACATATGTGATTGTATTAGGGTTCTCTAGAGGAACAGAACCAAAAGGCTATAGATATAGATCTATCAAGAGAGAGATTTATTTTTAAGGAATTGACTCATGTAATTGTGGAGGTTGTCAAGTCTAAAATCTGCAGGGTAGGCTGGCAGACTAGAGACCCAGAGAAACATTGATGTTGCAATGCGAGTCCAAACGCAGTTTGTTGGCAGAGTTCCTGGTCTGTTTTCTTAAGACCTTCAGCTGACTGGATGAGGCCTACACACATTATGGAAGGTAATCTTCTTTACGCAACTTCTGCTGAGTTAAATATTAATCCCACCTAAAAATACCTTCACAGAAACATCCAGACACGTTGGACAAAATATCTTGGTACCATGGCCTAGCCAAGTTAACACATCAAACCAACTCAGTGTCTGTCTCTGCTCCTTCCAGACACCAGACAAAATAATAGTAAAGGAGGAAATAATGATTACACGTGCTCAGGAGCGGGAGATGCTAAGAGTATGTGTTACAAGGTAGTGGCTTCTTTGGGAATCAAGGAAAAGAGCCAAAAATGAAGAGTTTGTAGAGAGAGATAAGGATGAGCAGGACTTCATTAGCAAATGGAAAGAGAAAGAGAGAATGAGCCAAAGGGCAACTTCTGCTCTCTCCTCAGCATATGGAACCAGGACAGGGCATTACTCTAGGGAAATGACAACGATATAACACAGTTTTCTTTTCTTTTTTTTTTTTTTTTAAGAACAATGATGAAGAATTTATCTTACTCAGTTCCCATGATAACCTAAAAGCCTCTGCTGAGTCTACGTGCAAGAATTAGTCCTCTGGTCTTCAAGGAGACCAGGAGAAAACAAACATGGACACTCAGTGTCTTTCCCAATGACTGCTTTCTTGCCAGCCCATGTGTATCCTTGGTGTGACCCCCCACCTCTACGCACTTGAGACACTCCTTTGAGTTTCTGCTTCTCTATCATTCTTCCCATCTACGAGTGTCACTGACATCTACTTCCCACGAGCAACACCTTCATCATTATTTCAAGGTTCACTTTTCATCAGGCTCAATGACTTGACCTATGAGATCTCCATGTTGAACTTGAGACTCTCGGTAGTATCCCAAACTCATGCTCACCCTGCTTTTCCTTTAAACAGGCCTGGATGTTTCTAGAAATGGACACAAGTGTGTACTCTTTGCAAATGACAAACTTTAACATCTTACAGAAACTCAAATGACTCTTCAGAAAATTCTTCAGTATAACCTGAAAGATAAGAGGTGTAACATTTTAGTTCTTACTAACTATAAGATCATTTGAGGCATTACCACAGCATTGTCCTAATCATCTCTGTATTAGTGACTGTTCTGAACTGGGTCCTCTAGTACATGTTTTACTTGATAAAAGACATAAATTTCTCATTGATTTAGGGATATGTGACTTCTACCTTCAGCAGGAAACTCACCTGGGTATCTAGGAGTAAATATTAATGTGAACCAAGAAAGCCAATAATTTAAATTTTATTTAATTGTCACGAATGAAAAGTAACTGTTACTATAAACATTTGGCGAAACTATCAGAAGTACTCTAATATTTGGAGGAGAGTATTCTTAGTAGCCATTACATCACTATTTTCATTTCCCACCTTAATGATTGTATTCCATGTATCATAGTTATTATATTTGTTCGTTAGATTTTAGTCTAGCATAAAAAATCCATTACCGATAATATAGCTTGTACGTTTTATATTTCATCTTTGAGTTTTACTATCAGAGCTGTAAAAACTATTCAGTAACATTATAGCACTTTTTAAATATTAACTTGTTAGTTTTGTTTGTGTTTTTAAGGCACACAAGTAAAACTGACTCAACAGTGCTGTACACTGTTTTATTTAAAATTTGATATAATAAATAATCAATATAAAACAGAATACAGAATACTGGTGAATATAGAAATGTTCTGGGCATAAACAGCAGCCATTGGGGGGGAGGGTCTTTGTCATCATACAATCCAGCACCTATAGCAGGGAAATATATGGAATAGGTAATTCTAAAATTTGTGGACCCCTCTCCTACATAGCATGCCTGCCTACCTGGCACTATCCTTAGCCTGGGTAAATCTTACCTGAAAAGGAGTCACTGAAGGCTTTAGAAGTTAAATGATCCTGTCCTCTCAATTACTAAAGTCCACTGCCTTGCCATAGCTTAAAACTTAGAAGATCTGAGTTGTCCAAGCACTCTGCCTGCATTGGAACTCACCACCTCCTTCAGAGCATTCTTGAGCTGCTCTGGACATACCATCTTTGCCCCTCAGGTCCATAGATCCTGGTCTGTGTCCCAGGAGGCTGAACTGTACAGGCTGTATCAACTGATTCCCTTGTCCTGACTTTCAGTTGAGTTTGACCAATAGGCATACCACGGGGAGATTGGAGTCCCTTGGCTCCATCCTTGTTGGGGCACCACAATTTTGTTTCATCCCTTTAACAAGCCACAGTTCTTCTCATGTAGACATTTTCTACCACCACACAAGCTGTCTCTGGGATCCCCTAACCATTTCCTCTATTTGTCCCTTAAGATCTAAGGGTAGCCGTGGCTTGCCAGCACTGCTAGTTCTTGGGTAGTCAACCCCTCACTGGTTTTCTTTAAACCTGCCCATACTGCCATAAAGAGTTCCTTTACTAAATGCTTCTCAGTTACCTTACTTGAGTGTACTCTATCTTGCTCAGATCCTGACTGAAACAGCACTGTTCCTGTCCCTCAGAGATTGAGGACTTAGGCTTGGGTCCAATCCTGGGAAGCCAGGAGGTCCAATGTAGGTGTTCACTGTCACAATACATTACACAGTGTCTTCCTCCTACCAGCATCTTGGGTTTCATAGTACAAATTATTGACTTTTCATGTTAGCATTTTTAAAATGTATATTTCTCGAAGTGCTGAAACCATGGCTAGTTAGGGACCATGATGTGAACAGATCATGACAGCATCCTGAGTTTCCTTTATGAACCTCTATTTCATGCTTGCAACTTTCTCTTATGTTGTTGACCCAAACAAACATCTTTCTCACCAATCCGCATTTTCTCTGCTCTTATATTTCACCACATTGTCAGCCCCTCACTAAAAGGAAAGACATGCTTGTCAAGGTAACACTGGCATCCAAAAATGAAGAGATTTTAAGCAGCTAATTAATATTCACTGCCCATGCTCTGCTCTATTTCTCATAATAATTTAGCACCACATATGGTAGTTATGAATAAGCATCGATAAGAGGTTTCCTAATCTTTTCCACATGAGCCAGAAAAGAAAGATATTTAAAACTTGAGGGAGTCAATTAAGTTGAATGAGTCAATAAATACTAACAGTTCCAAACATGGGTCCAAAACTCTAACCAATAGAAATTTGGAGTTGAGGATTTGCTTTGCTGCAAAGTTATAGAGAAGTAATTATTGGTATTATTATATTACTGTCATTGTCAGCCTTTGGACATCCAAAGGATTCTTAGTGCTGAATGAACTGTCCAGAAAGGCAAGATAGATGATTACAAAGAGCTTTCATTCTGAAACGTCACAAACCAAATAAGAAGGGGAAAAGAAGAAAAAATTCTCCTTCACTGTTATTTTCTCATTTCCTCTTATCCCTTCTTATTACAGAGAACAGAGGCGGTAGGCAGAGAGCA
Source organism: Tursiops truncatus (assembly GCF_011762595.2). Taxonomy (NCBI): domain Eukaryota; kingdom Metazoa; phylum Chordata; class Mammalia; order Artiodactyla; family Delphinidae; genus Tursiops; species Tursiops truncatus. Next base: position 8,081,374 of record NC_047037.1, read on the forward strand.
AATAACTGGCATGTGTGCACAAATCCAGGGTGTCTGCAGTTCCTAAGCATTGACTAAGACGTGCCTCGTCTAAAACAATATTCCCAAACATGATGAAAACAGATACTAACCTGCTCAAAAATGCAATTAAACAGGTAACTTGAAATCCCAACAGAGGAGTTCATTTGAGAAATTTTGCTACAGCAAAAATCTCCAGAGGTCAGAAAGATTCCTCCAGATCTTTGGCTAAATGGTGCCCAAAAGGTAGCAAGAAAAACGCAGTACTATCGTTTTTCTCATTTCAATCTTCAAATTTTCTTCTTTAAAATTCTCAAGCATTCAGAACTTATTTTAGCTGTAAATTTACTAAAGAGGGAACTCTTTAAAATACAGCCTACAAATGTATGTGCTATAGGGTTAAATACCTGAGGATTCAATGTTCACGTGAGGATGGATTTTAGTTTTACTAAGAAATGCAGGCACAAGAAAAAGAATAAAGCATCATGGTATGAAACAATTTATAGTGTTGGGAATGATACATTTATCTATAAACTATAATGCCAAATTATGTACCAGTTAAAGAAGAATGACTAATAATGTTTAGTAAACAATAAGAAAGACCCATCATATGGTGAAGGGAAACAGCTCCTACTTTTTCTTATTTTTTAAAATAAGCCACAGAGAAGGAATATTGTGTCACAAGGATTATTAATGTAACAGCATAAGAAATGGATTTTGGTCCTATATTTACCATGAACTAGTGGAAGGACCCTCCCCGAGCCCTCATTTTTGTCAACCTTAGAATCTGGAGGAAGAGCGTGAGGGGGTAGACCAGATGATCTTTAAGAGTGCTTACGGTGCTAGAATCAAATGTATTCTAAATCTATTGTAAGTTCCATTTCACACATACACACACACAAAAGAGATAAAAATGTCAGTTGTTACCTTCTTCCTACGGCTTTGGTTTTGTTTCAGACCTTATTTTGGAAAGGGAAAAATAAAATCACAGATGAATCACTGCAAATTATGATACCATTCATGGATCTTATCAAAATCGGCGACTCATCCATTTTCAGCAGTGTTGCTAGCCATGGGGAAAATGTAATTTCTCTTCTTCTTCCAAAGGCCAAAGAAGCATGATCTCATCTTTTCTCAATCTATTAAAAAAAAAAAGTTATGACCATTCTTTTTTTTTCAACAAGAGTTTATGTGTTGAGCTGATAATTATTTTAAAAATTTTAAATGGATCTTTAAATTTTCAGAATCTTAAATGTAATTTTAACTCACAAAACTCAGAAAATGCAAACACCTTGTCATCTGCTGACATTACTAGTGTATTACTTAAAGAAAGAGTCAGAATCCCTCACAAGAAGGTCATAAAGCACAGTTGATATTCTTGATAGTCCTTGTTATTTTTCCAAAAAATTATCTTTTTGAGTTTTATTTTATTTATTTATTTTTTGTATAGCAGGTTCTTATTAGTTATCTATTTTATACATATTAGTGTATGCATGTCAATCCCAATCTTCCAATTCATTCCACCACCACCCCCGCCCCCACTCTCCCCCCTTGGTTGCTATGACCATTCTTTATTGGTTTGTATACTTTCATGCTTAGTCTATAAGAATAAAACTTCATGTCCATTTGAAGTCAGTCTTTCCAAAAGATTAATGTTCATGTCTGGATTTTCTAGCCTTGGAGAAGTAATATTTATTATAAAAATTATTATTTATTCTAATTTGTTATTACTATTATTTATTTAATGCCCAGTTTTATTTTGGTTCATAAAAATGTCAATTTTATGTAGCAGTAAGATGATCGAATTTTAAGTTAAGAACAGATATATTTGTGTCCATCTTTGCTACTTACAGCTGTGTGACCTTAGGCTTGCCATTTACATCATTTATCCTTAATTTATCACTGGTAAAATGAGGAAACTAATAAAATCTGTCAAATATACTTCCCAAGGTTATTGTAAAAATTAAGTAAAATAATTATGTAAAACCATTTAAAAATTGCTGAGCATAGTGTAACTAATATTTATAATAATTATTATTTTCCTAATTGTTTTGTTCTAAATGATTCTGTACTCCAAGGAGCACTGAAATTCTATACATATTTCAAGGTGAGATTAACTATTAATTTTAGAAATTTTGTGTATTTTTGGTTGTTCAGTTCTGCTTACACAGTCAAATTTTAAAGACTCAAAACATGTCTAGCTAAACGAGAACCAGTATTAATATAAAATGTGAAGAAATAGTCACACTGGCTCAGGTAACATGCTGATAGCTACAACACACCTTAATGTCCATGACTTATGGTTTGTTTAAATGTACAATATAGAAATGTTCTCACAGAACTGAAATTTCAGTCAGAACTACTATAACTTAGTAGTAATTTAAAAAGAGAGTAAATTTAAAAAGAGAGTAAATTTTGGCAGTAATTTAAAAAGAGAGTAAATTTTCAAATCTAACCCTTAACCCAATTCTGTCCAAAACATCAATATTTTCCATTCAGCAAAGTGACTATTTTTTAAGTTTCCCTGGGCCTCCACAATGAAGGGAGTTTTTGGTTATCAGGTTCACTGCCAGGAAATAAACTGAGAATAGTGATTGCCATAGATCTATGGAGAGATTAAGAGTTTGCAAAAATGGTGGAAGATGCTATTGAAGTGCCAGTTCCATGTGCAGAAACACAGTGAGAAAGTTTCTTTTAGCTTTCTCAAAGAAAATCATTATAGTAATTTGGAAATTTAATAAAGTTCCTTGAATATAAACAGCCTGGGGAATTATTGGTTTTGAATTACTGGCAGCACTGAAGAGGGTTAAATACAGTTTCAGAATGAAAATCAGTTTTATTTTGTCAGGAAGTGAGTGAGCAAAGAGGTGCAAAGGCAAGAAAGAGAAAGAAAGAAGATCACTGGGGCTGATACCAAAAAGTACAACCTAAATTCAGAGATGACAGAGCAGGTGAAGATGTGCAGTGTGGCTACCACAATGTCACCTAGAGCTGAGAATCAGAGAGAGAGAGAGGGAAAGCCACAAAGCAAATGTGAAACAAATTCATGGCCATCCATCCACCTTACTACTTGAGTTCTGAATGAGATCTGATCTTTTCTCTCTCCCACCTCCTTTAATGCCCTCATCAGAAATAGTAGAAAAAGATAAAATCTTCAAAATTCATAGTTCCTTCCTTCCTCCCTGCAGAAAACTTTGTTGCAGTATAGTTTTAAAGAAAATTAGTTGTGAAAGTGTGGATCTAAGTTGAATGAAAACCTATAAGATTTCCTGATGAATTGAACATTAAGCGTGAAACATAGGCATAGAGGGAGATCTCCAGATTCTGGGCTGGGTAACTGAGAAATTAGAATTGCCATTGGCTGAGATGGGGAAGGCTATGAGTTGAGCAAGTTTCAGGGCAGAGAGATCAGGAATTCAATTTAGGCATGACAATCCTCAGATGTCTATTATACGTAAAGGAAAGATGTCCAGTGGGTGGTTGGATCTATGAATATAAAGCTCAAAAAGGGGGTCTGGGTTGGGTGTTTCAACTCAGGAGTCATCAGCACTTAGAGATATCTAAAGCTGTGAGACTGGATGAGATCAACAGGCAAGTGAATGAAACTAAAAAGGGTCAGAAAACTAAAGACTAGGAAAACAGACCAGTTACCAGTGAGATGAGGGAAAGCCCAGGGAGCACACCTGGAAGCCAAGTCAAGAAAGAGTATCTAAAAGAAAGGAGTGATCAATGGTTACAAATGTTGCCAATACGTCATGTAAGCAGAAGACTGAGAACTGATTTGACAACATGAAGATCATGGCTAATTTGACAAGAGCAGTTTTGATGGAGTGGTGACAATGATGGAGGAAGCCTAACTATGCTGAGTTCAAGAGATAAGAGGAGAAATTTCTGATAGAGAATAGATGCTTCTGTTCAGGAGTTTTGTGGTAAAGAGGAGAAAAGAAATAAAGTGGTAGCTGCTGCGAGAAGTGGGATTAATTGAAGGCTTTTTGTTATGGAAAAAATTGTAGCATGATTGAATATTGATGTTATGTGTGGCAAGCTCCTGGAACCAGGCTGTCACTTGGTAGCTGGTATTATCTGTATTTCCTATGAGCCGTTTTTTACACTAGGTAATCTTGGCTGTCAATATTTATCTATTGATACTTCCCAACTTCTAAGTACCTGTTAATATACGTGACAAGTTTAGCCTCTGCCCAAAAGACTACAAAGAAAACTCTTTCTCCGTTTGGGGGATCTCCTTTTTACTACATTCCAGGCAGCCAAACTATTTCAAGGAAAAACACCAAGTAGAGTTACCATGCTTGCCTCTAACCACTTTGGGTACATTGCACCTGCACCAAGAGACCCATACTCTCCCAGAAATGCCACATTCCCTTCTCGATACAATGCCAACACCTTCTTCCCAGAGAAACAGTCATGGTGATGCTTATATGCTTAGCTTAAGACTTCCCACACACCTCAAATCTATGAAATTCTCATTACAGTTGAAATACAATGGAAAGGAGAAGAGAAAGACTGGAAGAAATGCTGTGACTAGAGGAATAGGAATGTGACTAAGTAAGTGAGAAGAAGAGTCCTAAATGTGTGACAGTAGGTGATTTACCTGAGTGGGAAGGAATCCGTTAACTCCATTGCAACTACTGAAGCTTACACAGGATTCAGTGATACAAAAAACATCTGTTGGTTTTGTCTACCCAGTGCCCAATCTCCATTTTCTCATAGTAGCCCCTTGGGTTTCACCTGGAAACTGTCACTCCATTGTCACCTACAGACTTGGTGGAATATAGATCTAGTTGTTTTGTCCTGCTCTTGGCATGCTGTAAGCAAAAATCCAAGGACGATTAATCAACTCTTCCTCTTGAAGGAAGCAACACCAGGAGGGGAAAGGGCTGTTTGCCATGGGAATTCCCTTAAGAGACCATCTAATGGATCCTGCCTCCCAGATTTCAGACCCATCTTCTCAGTATGCTCTACTATGACTGTACCTGTGCTTCACACATTCAGCCATTCCATTTCATCTGTATCCACGTTGTACCTGTTGCTAAGTACTTTGAGTACAACTTCCAGGTTGCCCTGGTCCCTGTCCATTCCAAGACTTGGATTTTTCAGCTCTTTCTTTATATCTAGAGTTATAACATGGCTTGAAAATTGATTCCTTTTCCCTCCTTTTATTCCTTTGGATTAAATTAAGCACAGCTACTGGCTATATATATATATATATATATATATATATATAATTGCAGCCAAAGAATGCTAGAGAGGGTGGATTAGACTGGATACCTGATTACTACTGTTGACTTTCAAAACAATTTCTTTGAACATACCTCTTAGTAGTGTGGGATCTGCTCTTGTATACAACTCTAGGTCTCTCCATTACTTGTACTCACTGACTTGATATAATCTCTCTCTCTTGGATAACAATTGGAATCACCTGTGAATCAGGGACTGCTTGCCAAGCTCTCAATGACATGTCAGCAGATTAATGTTTTATACTCTGTTCCCTTATTTGCTCTTGGAACCAGTAATAGTTATAGAATAAACAGCACTGAAATACCTAATATAAGCATAGAAGGACTCTTGAAATCTATTATATATTCTAGACTGCCCTTTTGGGGTGGGGAGAGGTCCTTTGTCTATTAAAAATCCTTTTGAATATATAAAATAGAAATTAGTTATCTACATGCCACTCTTAAGAGCCTTTTGCTCTTGGCTATGAAACCTTCATTTGAAAACCCTTTCCTTTGAATTCTTTGCCACAGTTTTATGGGATGCTCATTGTAAACAGATGCCTCATATAAATTTCATTTTTATAGGTAGCTAATATACTAATATCCTGCAGGGGTAATTTAAGCTCCCAGGTGTCCAGGTTTTAACTAGGCTACAAAGAAAATTTAGCCAAGGACAACAGAATGAAACACCTAAGCTAGAAATCTCATGGCTCTTTCATGAGGCACAAGGATTTCAACAAACTTCAAAATAATGGCACACAGAGAACAATCTGGCTAGGAAAGAGACTCCATTAACTGAGGTGAATCAAATTTATAGATTATGTTGGGGCAATTTAGAAGTAGGAAATCTTTGTGTCTATTATTTATAAACAGAGTTCCACATTGAAGCTTGGAGCAGTAAAATGTCCCATAATGAGATGGCGTCAAAACACCAACTCTTCCTACAAGGCTTACTATATTCTGAGACTATAGAAGAGGATTCATGATGTTAGAAAGTATATAATACAAAAATAGATTAACAATACTTATTATATGCACACACTAATTATATTTCTGCACATTCCTATTGAGATGAAATTTAAGCCTTTGCAGAAGAAGCCACCAGCCAAGCTTTATACCCATAAATTAGCTGGAAGAAGATCTTTGAGTCTTCTCTAAATACAAAAGTGGTCTTTGTTCAACCATATTCAAACATAAGGCTGGGAGTCCCCCCTTGTCCTGGTGCAGCAGATACTTTTACAGCTGCCTTCCCAACATACATAGGATACTGAGCTCAGAATTGGGAAGGAGGTTGGTATAGTGGCTTAAAGGGCAAGAAGCTTTCTGGAAGAAAATAGTCCCTTCTCTCTGGAAATTGGGTATTGTAAGAACCTCTGCAAATGATTAGCTTAGCAACTGAGGTCTGTGAAAATGAAGGTGATAAAAATGAGATGTTAGACTAAGTGCTGAAATAATGTCTGGAATTAGGTGTCTTATGTGAAAATGCAGCATCTTTCTGCAGCTGGAGAATCCTTAGGCATAAAAGTGATGCTTTGGGGCAATGATCCAGCAGGTAAGTGTAAACTAAAAGAGCTGTAACCCCAATATGCAAGCATGGGATAGCACTGCACTGAAGTGGGAAGCAAGTGAAGGAGTTTTCAACTAGCAGACTGTGTGGCTGCAACAGAAGAAACATATCTGTTAAAAGAGAGACCAGGTAGAGGTCCAGAAGTCCTTCCCAGTGCTCTTCAAGGTGTGGTTTGGAAGCAAGATGAACTCCTTTGAGAGTGTAAGTCGCAGGAAGCTCTGACAATTTGGGGGAGCAGTTGGCCTGAAGAGCAATTGCTGGATTTTCTCCTAACCTGGTGTGATAGTGAATGTTATGTATCGACTGCTTTAGGCTATAGTGCCCAGCTGTTTGGTCAAACACCAGTCTAAGATGTCACTAGGAAGGTATTTTGTACATGCAATTAACATTTACAATCAGTTGACTTTAAGTAAACGAGATTACTCTCGAGAATCTGGGTGGGCCCATATCCCGTCTAATTAGTTGAAGGGCTTAAGAGCAAAACCTGACATTTCTTGGAGAATAAAGAATTCTGGTGCAAAACTCTAATATAGAAATCCTGCCTGAGTCTCCAGCATGCTAGCCTGCCCTACCTATGGATTTCTGACCTGCCAACCCACAATCATGGGAGCCATTTCCTTAAAATCAATCTCTCTCTATTTCTCTCTGTCTTTCTCTGTCTTTCTATTTCATGTTTTTTTTTTTAAATGACTAGCCCTCTGTCTTCTCTTTTTGCATTCTAGAGTTCTCAGTTTCTGTACTATATATATATATATATATATATATATATATATATATACACACACATCTATATATATAGTATGTAATTAGTTCTGTTTCTTTGGCGAATCCTGATATACCTGGGCAGGTGAGTTCTTGAATGATTTTTTGGAAAAATGCAAAATATATGACTATGTGTGTACCCCCAGCTGCTGAGACAGTCCATTTTGATTACAGATATACATAGCAGAGAAATATAGACTTATATTGTTCTATCCCTAGATCACTTAAACTTTAAGAACTCACAAGGAGTTAAAATAATTTACAAAGAGTAGTACATTTTTTTGCTATAAGCATCACTCCTCTTTCATAACATGCCTCATCTCTCTCTTTTTAAGTACATTTTCTGTAAATTATCTTTGTAGCACTATTTTCTCCTCGAAATGAAACTACGAGAACGGGGAATCCCAATCAGGCTCTTCTTGTACCATATATTCAAGTAGCCCCAGGGTTTTGGCAGAATTCCTAAATTCCCTTCACGTTTCAGAGACAGGTAGACAGGTATCCAACAAAGTCTGGGGTTGAGTGAGTCTAGTGCACAACTGAGAACTCCAAGGCCCAAAGAGAAAAGAAAGAGGGCCCTTCCCCCGAAGAGACAGAAGAGCAGAAGTTCAAAACAAAGCGACCAGAGACCTTAAATCAAATTCATGCATTCATTCAAAACTTACGAAGCGCTTACTACACACAAGAGCCTCTCCTTGGTGTCACTAGGGGAAGGAGGAGAGATGGCACAAAGCCTATGCCCTCAAGGGCACGAAGTAAAGAAAAACTGTAAAGCAAACTATAAAGTATGTATTCTGATCTCACTTTATACAGAAGAAAACTGAATATGAGAAAGACAAGGAATTCAACACTTCTAGAATGTACCTGTAAAGTGAGACAAGTATAAAAATAACTGTACACAAGATAGAAGCTATGAGGTCTCCTTCACCCCTGTGGAAGGGGGCAATGATGAAAGAGCCCACAGAGCAGCAGGAATCAACTGCTCCGGAATCCCAAGATGCAGTGAGGCCTGCAAACAGAAGATGGGCGTCCCCACACCAGAGCTACGTGAAGATCGTTAGAGGCCCTCAGGCCCAAGGAGGTCACGGCAGTGACACCCAACTCCCTCCATCAGTACCACATATAATCAAAACAAAATCGTACTTAAATTTTTTAATTAAAGAAATCCAGCTAAGTTCTGATTGTTTCCTCCAAAAAATCATTTTATTGCTTTTCTTAAATTAACACATCCTTCCTTTCAAAAACAATTTTGGGGTTGTGCTTCTGTTTTACTGGTTCTTTAAATGCACTCTTAGTTTACACGTACCAGGATGCATAAAGTTTGATTGGCACACAGCCACTTTTACATCATCTGTGGCTGCTTTCTCACCCCCATGGCAGAGTTGAGGAGTTGCCCCAGAGACCAATGGCCCACAAACCCTAAAATATTCACCATCTGATCATTTATAGAAAAAGTTTGCCAACTCTTTCTCAATAGAATAATTCAGCACAGGTAGAAATGCAAAAAAAAGGTGTGCAAGTGGTGAGTGCTTACCAGGGAAATAGGCTGACAATGTCCTAGGAAGCCTCACAGAGGGACCATTAGTCAGTTGGGTAGTTAGTTAAGTTAGTTAGTTTACCTTTATGGACACAACTTCAAATTCAGTCCACCCCCTGGGAGCAGATCACTCAAGGCTGGACTAAAGGTGATGAAATTGATGTGTATGCAAAGTATGTCCCATTTACCAGACCTCTGATCACATGATTATCCTGTCCCCACATCCACCCTATAGAGGCAATCATGGTCAAACTCACAGTCGGAACATTGCTTGATGACCACAGAATCAGAGGAAGGGCTGAAGTGAGCTGTAATGGCAGCAGGTGGAGAGAGCCTAATACAGGGATAGCCCTGTTGATGGAGCCAGAATTCCAGAGCTCTTGGGCTCCTCCACGGTGCATGCACAAATGGGCACTGCTAGCATTTACCTCTGTAATCGTCCTTTTACTGAGTTGCCAGCTTCTCTCCTTATGACACATCCTTTCTTTGGAAATCTGAACTTATTCAATGAGGTTGCAGTCAAGTTTTGAAGCCCAGTGTCTGGTCTATCCCATTTCTTTAGGTCAAGATTTGTTCTCATCAATTGCTTTTCTTTCTTAATGTTCAAGGGCATCTCTCTGTAGTCTTCAAGTTCAACTCAGAGGAGTTGATGGCATTTTTTGGCTTTTCATTCACACAAGTTGATAGTGGATTCAGCTTTCTTCATTGTCATGCACCTCACCATGCGAGTAATTACTTCCTCAGGAACTCATTTGGTGCCACAAGCATGTGCTCACCTATTCAGGAATGTAGACAAAGAGCTCATTTAGAGACCCTAAAACCTTATCAAATCCTGACTTATACAGGTAACCACATCAATAAACACATCAAAATCCTGCTGGGTAGTGACAGTCGGTAAATAAAACTGAATGTGTCTTTCCTGTCTGATTCTGACTTGGAATATACAACCCTCTTCCTTATACCTTTTACATTGTAGCACTTCTGCACCAGTGGCAAAGCCGTCAGCCCTGCTGACCACATCTATTCCACTTGGTAAGGCATATTACACCAGGATTATTGGGAGTTTTCAGCCATTTCCTCGTCCATGTGGTCAATAACTTAGCGTAACACAGACTATAACATTTATCAATTGCCTACTTCTTTTTGTTATGTTGGCATGAGGCATTTTAGGCTAATGCTTGCTTTTTGAAGAAATATTTACAAGGCAGAAAGGTTAGTCATTTAAACACCTTGAAAGATGGAAGAAAGAGAAAGAGAAATAACATTTTCAAATCTAATCATTGGGTTACATGTTTTCCACATAAAATATTTATTTTAAACCTCGAAGCACATACCTATTTCATAGATGAAAGTTGAGGATCAGATAAGTAACTTGTTCAAGTTCTCACAGTCAGTAAGTGCTGAATCCAGGAACACAAACTCAAATCCTCCTTCTTCCAAGGTCTGATCTCATTCTATCACACTGTGTTACCCTTTTTCAACATGTTAGCTAGTAGAATTGTCTGCTCTAGAAGCCATGGATGCATTATCATGAAAAGCATCTGGTTTAGACCCTGGTTTTGGTTTTAGATTTCATAAATTCACCATCACATGCACAGCTGTGTCAAATACTTACCGGAATAAGGCAAAGATCAACAACATAAATAAATGGACATTTCCATTATTTTCCCACAACCCTAACTCTCTAATACATACCAAGGACCACCAACTACAGTCCATATTCATTCAAGTAATACAGCAAATATTTGTTGAGTACCTACTATGGGCCAACCATTTGTGCTGAGCTTCAGAAAAGATTCTTGCCATAGATTGACCCAAATGGCTAAACACTCTAACTACATAATGGCCAAGAAGCCCAATATAGGGAAGAACAAAATAAGAGTCTTGAAGATTTTGAAAAAAATATATTTTTTTAAATCACTGAGTTTTTTTTAATGTGTAGAAATAGCAGAAAGACACCAGAGTGTGATTAAAACTCTTTTAACCAGCTGCAGCTGACACAAACCTGTCCCACCAAGAAATGCCGTTTGGGAGTGAATGCTCACACTTACCAAATCACAGACACTCAACTATTTCCAGCCAAAAGATTCAATCAGACCCTGGTGGTGACATCAGCACTTGTTGACATCTCTGCTGCCCTTCTTGGAAGCTTTCTTTCTGTCTACTGACACGTGTCATGGGTATGGCAGCTAGTACCAACTACAGCATACCAGAATATAAAACAATTCAGATACCAAGTGGCAGTGTTGAATAGGAAGGGATTGGGAAGTTATTTGATCTCTGAACCTCAGTATCTTCTTCTAAAAAATGAGAATGGTACCCCTGTCTCAGAAGAGCATTAGAACATAAATGAAATAAGTTTGGTATGATGTTCATTCACTTAATAAAAAAATGATCAGACACTATAAACCAAGTACTGTGTCAGGCACTGGAGATACAAGAGTAAGCAAAACAGGCACTGCCTATGCTCTAATAGGTCTTTCTGTGTAGTGGGGCAAACAGACATTAAATGAATAGTCACAGAATGAGCTAAGCCATTGACATTTGTCAAATGTCATAAAGGATGCTATAAAGTGCAGAGTGCTTATAGGAAATATATAACAAAAGCTCCCTGTGGTAGGTTGAATAATACTGCCCCCCCCCCCCCAAAAAAAAGGTGTCCATGTCTTAATCCTCTGAACCTGTGAATATGTTCATGGCCAGAGGGACTTTGCAGATGTGATTAAGTTAAAGATCTAGAGATGAAGAAATTATTGTGGCTTATTTAGGTGGGCTCAAATGTAATCACAAAGGTCTTTAAAAATGTAAGAAGAAGGCAGAGGGATATTTGACTATAGAAGAGGAGGTTGGAGTGATATGATGAGAGGAGGATTCCATCTGCCATCACTGGCCCTGAGGATGGGGGAGAAGACCAGAACCTAAGAAATGCATGTGGCTTCTAGAAGCTGAAAGAGGTAAGTAAATGTGCCCCTAGAATCTGCAGAAATGAAAAATTGCTAAAATCTTGGCTTTAACCCAGTGAGGTCTGTGTCAGACTCTGGACTTACAGGGCAGTAATATGATAAGTTTCTATTATTTCTAGACACTAGATTTGTGGTAATATTTTGCAGCAGCCATTAGAGAACTAATAAAGTCCTAAACTTCATGGCAGGGAGAAGGGTCCCTGCCCTTCATGGCAAAGAGAAAGCCTCTTTGAGGAATTTAAATGAGACTTGACAGGTGAGTTGGAGTGCCTGGGCCACTCCCTCCTGCCCCTTCCTCCTCATGTCATATCCCTCAGCCTGGCACTGATGCCTAGGGTTTCCTCTGGTGGCTGTTGTGTTTTCCTGGGACAGCTGGTCTAGGAGGTCATATTCCTGACAGGCTCCATGAGACCAGGGGGCTCTGACTAGGACCTCTTCCCACCCTGCATCCCCAGTTCATCCTTTCATTCTTTCAATAAGAATTTATTGAGCACCGATGATGTGGCAGGTTCCATTCTAGGTGCTGGGTGTACAGTAGCAAACAAAAGACAGAGTCACACCCCAGTGTTCACAGCACCACTATTCACAATAGCCAAGACATGGAAGCAATCTAAGTGTCCATCACAGATGAATGGATAAAGAAGATGTGGTATATATACACAATGGAATACTCTTCAGCCATAAAAAAAAAATGAAATAATGCCATTTGCAGCAACATGGATGGACCTAGAGATTATCATACTAAGTGAATCAAGTCAGACAGAGAAAGGCAAATATCATATGATATCACTTATATATGGAATCCAAAATAATGATACAAATGAACTTATTTACAAAACAGAAATAGACTCACAGACATAGAGAAGAAACCTATGGTTACCAAAGTGGAAAGCGGGGGAGAGATAAATTGAGAATTTGGGATTAACAGATACAGACTACTGTATATAAAACAGATAAACAACAAAGACCTATACTATATAGCACAAGGAACTGTATTCAATATCTTGTAATAACCTATAATGGAAAAGAATCTGAAAAAGTATATACACACACACCTATACATATATACATACATATATGTATATGACTGAATCACTTTGCTGGATACTTGAAACACTGTAACTCAACTATACTTCAATTTAAAATTTTTAAAACTTAAGAAATAAAAAAGAGAGAGTCAGGGTTCTCAGTGGTGGAGTATAACTGGGGCTCATCTTTTTGCAAACTATTAACTCTACTTGACCATAATCATTTTTTAAAAGCAGATTCACACATGAAATAAGTTGATGTAACCTTAAAAAGTGCTTTAGTCTAATAACCAACAAGGACCTACTGTAGAGCACAGGGAACTATACTCAATACTTGTAGTAACCTATAAAGGAAGAGAATGTTAAAAAAAAGAATATATATATTTATATATATATAACTGAATCACTTTACTGTACAATTGAAACTAACACCACATTGTAAATCAACTACATTTCCATAAAAATTTTTTAAAAGTACTTTAGTCTTGAAAAATTCCAAGAAACAAGTAGTTGGGTCCAACTGAGGGCCCCATGAGAAATTTTCAAGCTTTAGTCTAGATGGCCAGAAGAGTCAATTGACCTGGCTGTATCCTGCTCCTGGCCACAATGTTTGCATGATGTTAAGAGAGAGAGTCACAACTCTGGCTCTAGGAATTGCCAATGCTAGACACACAATGAGCCCCTGGATTTAAGGATGGAGGAGGTCCTCCTCAAATCCTAGTGGTAAGGCATAAAAATACACTTTATTTTCAGTCTCAAAAGTGAGAAACTCATAGATGGTTGAAGAGATAACAAGCACAAGTGGCACCACCCCAAACAGTTGCACATAAACACAGTTCATGTACTGCACAAAGTGCAAATTAACAGGTGTTAATTTCCAACCCCTCATGCTTTTGGAGGGAGGAGTTGTTTTGATTTTTATTTATTTATTTTACTTTCAAATCATAAATAAATCAATCATGAACATAATACTAGCCCAGCCCAGCATAGGCATGTGTTTTACTAAATGGACCCTCCAAATGCCCACCCACATTTTAGGAAAGCATCCCACCCCACTCCAGAAAGCCGAGGACAACGGAGATCTTGGTGGAGCATGTCCTCATCAGACCTTTCCAAGCACGTGACAATCATGCCTAAGAAGGAGAATTCTGAAGTAGCTTCAACTGCCTCTTGGTTTGAAAAGGTGACCTGCCAGTCCCTGGATATTTGGGTGGGAGACATTAATCAAGCGTTCCTTTGTCAGTGTTAGTTAAATATAGTTAAATGATCCTACCTACCGGGTCTGTTTAGACCTGTCAAAAGTAATCTGCCCCTTCCTGAGAATTGCCAAACAGGTTTGCATCCCAAGTGACTCAGTCATTTATTCCTGTTTAAATACAAAGCTTACTTACCTCTGTAAGTCCTGGCTCATCCTTAAAACTCCACATGTGTTTAACATGCCACACTGTATAAAGTGGTGAGAACTGTTACGGATTCTTCTCATTTCTCTGAAGACTACAAAGAATGTGGCTAAATCTTCCTCCAGAGAGTTAGGGAAAGTAGAAAGTAAATTGAGGGCAAACCACAGAGACAGCAGATAGGGGTTCTCAAGATTTACTTGGAAGCATAAACTTGAATGACATTTTACCCTTGTTCACCCAGAACCAACACCAGGAAAGCAGACATTATCCACGAATGTGCAAACGAAAGGTCAAAAGGCATAATTTTAAAATGTCTGGTTTGTACCCCATGATGAAGATCTACAATAGACAAGATAAAAAAGAAATCCCCTGGGTGAGCTGTGGCAAAATTGGAAGATTGAGATTGACATATACTCATTACTATATATAAAATAGATAACTAATAAGGACCTAGCGTATAGCACATGGACGTCAATACTCTGTAATTGCCTATATGGGAAAGGAATCTGGAAAAGAATGGATATATATATTTGTATGGCAGAGCCACTTTGCTGTACACCTGAAACTGGCACAACATTGTAAATCAATTATACCGCAATAAAAAATTTAAAAAAGGAAAAAAGAAATCCCTTTTCACAGGGACAAGTATTTTTAAAATTGGAACAAAGAGCTATTCCCTTCCTTGTCACATGGGCACTGTTTGCTTTTTTTCAAACCACCAAATTGTTTTGACTATGTTTCCTCCTCTTTGGTGCCAGGATCTTTGCACAATGGGACTGCAGTGAGAGCCATCATCCCAGTTCCAGCAGCAGGAATTAACAACTTTCTACCAGAATTGCCTTCTAGATGTAAAAGTGTTAGAAAAGTTCACTCTTTAATCCACAATTTCTCTTGTAGGAATCTCTCCTAATAGACTGGCAATACAAAGAAAGATTTAGGTGCAAAGATGTTCATCCTTGTTTTGTTTATAATTGAAAGAAAAAATGAAATATAAAATAAAAGAACATGCCCACCTATTCAACAAAAAGTTGTTGGTTAAATTAATTACACTGCAGCCACAGAAAAAGAATATTCTGTAGCCATAAACAATTGTTTAGAGAAATGCAAATCAAAACTACAATGAGATATCACCTCACACCAGTCAGAATGGCCATCATCAAAAAATCTACAAGCAATAAATATTGGAGAGGGTATGGAGAAAAGAGAACCCTCCTACACTGTGGTGGGAATGTAAGTTGGTACAGCCACTATGGAGAACAGCATGGAGGTTACTCAACAAGCTAAAAGTAGAATACATATGATCCAGCAATCCCATTCCTGGGACTATAGCTAGAGAAAAACATGGTTTGAAAGGATACATGCACCCCAATGTTCATTGCAATGCTGTCTACAATAGTCAAGACACGGAAGCAACTTAAAGGTCCATCGACAGAGGACCAGATAAAGAAGATGTGATATATTTATACAATACGATATTACTCGGCCATTAAAAAGAATGAAATAATGCCATTTTCAGCAACATGGATGGACCTAGAGATGATCATACTAAGTGAAGTAAGTCAGACAGATCAATAAAAATATCATATGATGTCGCTTATATGCAGAGTCTTTAAAAAATGATACAAATGAACTTATTTACAAAACAGAAACAGACTTACAGATTTAGCGAGTGAATTTATGGGTACCAGAGGGGAAGGGGGGAGGGATCAATTGGGAGTTTGGGATTGACATGTCCACACTGCTATATTTAAAACAGATAACCAACGAAGACCTACTGTACAGCAAGGAAACTGCTCAATATTCTGTAATAACCTAAATGGGAAAATAAGTTGAAAAACAATAGATACATGTACATGTATAACTGAATCACTTTGCTGTACACCTGAAACTAACACAACATTGTTAATTAACTATACTCCAATATAAAATAAAAATTTTAAAAGAACCCACAAGGAAATTCACACCTGTTAGGATTATTATTAAATAAATAAATAAATATTGGCAATGGTGTGGAAAAAATTGTTTATAAGAAGTTTTTAAGAACAAAACAAATTAGTTTTTACTCATTCCCACTTTTCTGTACTTCTTTCTAATTTTTTCACAATGATCATGATTTGTCTTGGTTATGAGGAGACAGAAAAATATCTGAAGCTGACCATGATAGTTTTGATACATAACACAATAGACAGCACTGAACAGGATTCTTTAAAAACAGTTACACCCAAGACTCAGTATTTCTTATTACCCAACCAATTCTTCATCATTCAATCAAATCTTTTATATCTGGTCACTTTTAAGAACTACCAAGTAGTATTGCCTCTCATTCTTTTACTTGTTCTCTGTTGGAAAAAGCTGATTGCCAATTTGTGTTATCCTCTTGGGGAAAAAATGATATTCTATAATTATTTTGTTAAACAAGTCCTTTACTTCCTTACTTTGACTTTGCACTGGAAGAGACCCTCTCATGAGTTGGTGCTCATATAAAAGGAAAAGTTGCATTTATAAATTCACTAAAATGCCTTTAAGCTGAGAATCTCCCCCAAAGCACCAGGTACAGACTGGGTTTCAGGCTTGTTCCAAATTCCTCAGGGATTGAGATTGTAATCATATAAGACTTGCATCCGAGACTTGGAATTTAGGAATATTTCCATTCCCCAAATTGAGGTAAGATGATGCCTTGTTTCAGCAGGAAGTAGCCAGAGTGGCCATTGCCCATTCCCTGAAAGATTTGGGAAAGATTGCAAGAAAAGTGGGGAGGTTGAAACCAAGTCCCCTTAAAACTGAGTTCCTCTGCTAAGTGTATGATTAACTTCTCTATCCAAAATATTATTCCCTTTTTTGTCCAACACCTGTTCTCCTCAAGATTGAGGAGTATCAAAGAAAAAGGGGGATTGAAACTGAGAAGGAGTCTGTGGCGCCCTCCTGGGTACAAACTCTTTCTGTGTCCCCTGTTTCTTATTTGCAGGAAAAAGGTTTCAGCCTCCTAGACATTCCTGAATACCAAAGAGCAGATTCAAATAGTTGCTAATCAGGTAAGTAAGGGAATGCAGAAACAAAGGAGGAACAATCAAGAAATTATTTAAACAGTTGTTTTTTTTTTTTTTACTGTAGTGGTTGTCATGCCTTTCCTAATAGATTATAAGCTCATACTGTCTAGAACAATATTTTAGAGTTGGTATGTTTCAATAAAGCCTGATGAACATATAAATTAAGATCTTATATCAGTGAGTTTTCATCTTTTCTTGCCTCAAAAAGCATTGCTTAAATTAAATATTATGCTGCACCCAAATATTTTAAATAAGTCAAAGAGGAGCTTGTCCGATTAAAGTGGAGGTGAGGAAGGACCAGGCTGACAATGACCATATAATTTATCACTCAAACTAGGACATTCTTGGGAGTGAGAGGAGACACTCTTAATAATTGCACTGAGGCAAAATATTTTACAAATCATTCCTTTCTGCTTTAGGAAAATTATAAGTTCAAACTTCCCAGAAGCAGTAAAGGAAATAATTGGAAATTGGCTACATAAAGTGGAAACTCCAATATGAGCGGGGTGGGGGCGGGGTGCAGGTACCTAACTGAAGTCCAGAGCCAAAGCATAAATTGGACAAAAAATATATTTGCAAAACACAGACAATGGGCTAATTTGGTCAATTTAGAAAGTACTTGAACAAACAATGATGAAAGGATGAACCTTCCCAAAATGTGAAAAGATAGCTGCATAGCCAGCTTATAGGGGAAAATATGCAAATGGCAATAATCAATAAAAATATCCCAAAAATCCTTATCATGCTCATAATGAAAGAAATGTTAATCAAAACAAAAAAGTTCAATCTAACAATAAGCTAATGTTAAAGTGTAAGAATGGCTGATATTAATTAGCCTACAGGGAAGCAGCATCATTCTTAACACTGACCATAAATGTATTAACAGGTTAAAACTTTTTAGATGGCCATTAGGCAATAGCTATTCAAATGAAACTATGTGTTGTTTTTGACCTGACAATTACAGAGCTAGAAATCATCTTGATTTTGCAAAAGCAGACCTATATACAAGTACCATGAACCACAGCCTGTCATAGCAAAACAGTAACCTGGAAACAACCTGTCTATCAATTACAGAAGGATTAAATATTTTATGGAATGGTATATCCATATGGTGGAATTCTGTGCAGCCTATAAAATAAAAACTGTGGTAGTTTTGTATGTTCTGATATGGAAAACCTCAAAGACATATCATTAAGGCCAAAAAATAAAAGCAGGGTTAGAACACTGTGTACATTATGGTTTTTATTTTATTCTATACATTGCTAAGAGGCAACTTGTAGATACTATGTAAGTATGGGTTTTTAAGCTCACATCAGAAACCATGACCAGTGTTTGTTTTTGTTAGAGGGATTGGGTAGAGGAGTGGGGGCGGGGTGTGTGTGTGTATTTACTCTCTGTTTTGTACCTTTTTGCCTTGTTTGAATTTTCTAAATATGTTCATGTGCTCCTATTATAAATGTTTAAAGTGTCAACAGAGGTTATCTGTGTGGTTGGATTACCATGATAAATATTATAAAAGGTGGAGAAAGCTATGTTTGCAGAAAACAAAATGGGAAGCCCAAGTCAAGAGGTATTCCAAGCTTACAAAATCATGCCACCGCCATTAACAATGAAAGAGTTTGAAACATAAATCCCTTCCTTTGCAAAATGTTTAGCATTTGAGCCATCCATTCACCTAAATGTTTGTTACAATATTGAAATTGCAGATGATGCCATCCCTTACCCTCTAGCAAGAGAATGAGAGACATACATATAAGGGGCTGTAGGAGCAGAGAACGCATCCATGATGGATGTCAACATATTCAAAGAAGAACCTAGAATATCCATCCCACACCCATCTGTATTCCTTGTCCTCAGTAAATGGGAGAGACCACTGCTTCTATGGAGCCTTTCCTGATCTCATTCTCTCAAAGCAGAAAAGCTACAATTTTGCATGAGACCAAAATATCAGTGCTTTGACCTGCCACATCCTTCAGAGAAGGTACATGGAGAGACTTTCTCCACTTACACAGTGAGGATCTTCTAGAAAGCTACCCTCACGGAAGCCAGTGTAGACTACCAGCAGCCCTCAATATACTCTGTTCCCAGTCAGGTAAAATATTTAATGTGGGAGGGAGGGAAGGACACATCCAAAACACTAGAGAGTAAAACTAAATGGACCACTCCTCTTTCCATATAAGTCCAGTTTCCTCTAGCCAGTAGATATATGATGTATTATATATACAGAATTTTTGTCATCCTTCTGTTTAATTTTCCAACTGAACATTTTTTTCAGAAGCAAATTACTTGTATTTATGGTATCTTCTACAAAGTCTCATTCTCGCCCAATATTTTTTAACAAATAAAAATTCCTCAGCAGTCCGATGATGGACTTTGTTATTTCACAGAAAGAATGTTCACTAATATTAGGAATTAGGCAGCTACTATTGTCCAGCAGCATGCCAGATGCTTTACATAAACCATCATGCAGAATAGGTAATATTACACCCACTTTACAGATGAGGAGACTGGGGCTCAGAAGGGCTGAACAATTTGCACATGATCATCCAGCTGGTAAGTGGCTGAGTAATCTAACTGAATGTGTTATGGTTGCTATAAATATCAGCAAAGTTAAACTGAATAAAGATGAACGTTCCATAAGAGTTTGACTTCTCTTATCATCATGCATAAGTAAAAGACTGTATTCTACACAGTCGAGTGAATGTAAGAGTCAAAGAAAAGAACTCAGTTGCAGGTCCTTGCACATACAACTTTCTGCAGTGATGGAAATGTTTTATGCTGTGCTGTCTGATCGGGTAGCCATCAGCCACCTCTGGCTACTGATCACTTCTACGTGGCTTAGAATGAATGAGGAACTGCAATTTTTAAAAATTTGTTTTATTGAAGTATAGTTGATTTACAATGTGTTAATTTCTGCTGCACAGCGAAGTGATTCAGTTATACATATATAAACATTCTTTTTTATTTTCTTTCCCATTATGGTTTATCACGGGATATTGAATAGAGTTCTCTGTGCTATACAGTAGGACCTTGTTGTTTATCCATTCTATATATAATAGTTTCAATCTGCTAATCTTACACTCCATTCCTCCCCTCCCCTCTCCCCCTAGGAACAGCATTTTTCATTCTATCTATTTTAGTTAACTTAAATTTAAATAGACACATGGCTACCATATTGGACAGCACAGTTCTAGCCAAACCATATTGGACAGCACAGTTCTAGCCAAAGTCATTCAAGAAATATTTATTGGTAAATGGAATCAAAAAGAGAGGAGGCAGAAGGACAAGTAATGATATAAAATCACAAAATATTTAGATCTGGGAAGAACCTTTATGAGACCATCTCATCCAACCCAATCATTTTACACAGATGAGTAAATTGTGACCCAGATAGATGAAGCAATTCACTGAGGTCACACGAGCTAGCAAGGGGCCAGAGAGAAATCCC
This sequence comes from Tursiops truncatus, assembly GCF_011762595.2. Taxonomy (NCBI): domain Eukaryota; kingdom Metazoa; phylum Chordata; class Mammalia; order Artiodactyla; family Delphinidae; genus Tursiops; species Tursiops truncatus. The sequence continues at coordinate 8,102,357 of NC_047037.1, forward strand.
AACTTCTAATGAACGTGAAGCTTAGCCAATAGTGTTAAAACAATTGCACAGAATTGAGTTAAATGAAGGAATACAATAAAAGGATTTTCTTTGCACTCTTACCAAAGCTCTCCATATCAGTAAGAAATAATTTAAGGCAAAATTTCTACAAGACAGGGATGTAAGTAAGTATAAAGGTGACCTGCAAGTTAAATCCATGACTTCCTTATAGGGAAACACTGAGCACCTTGGAACTGTGTTTTGATGTTCCAATTCTGTTATAAAAAAAAAATATATGACTTCAAATTACAATTATTCCCTAAACTATGCCTTCCTTCCCAACCTGTGCCCCCGAATGGGGAGAGTCCTGTATGTATACCTTCCTCACAGAGAAGCTCTTCTATTTAATTAGGTTAATAGGTTACAGATAGGTTAATTGGGTTAAATCCTGGGCAGAACGAAAGTGCTTTCTAATTGCTGCTGCCATTGCGTTACCTGAAGCTGAAATGGATCTTTCATTTACACCGGTGTGTAACACGCTCACCAGAGATCTGCTTACACATGGAACAGGGGAGAAACTCACACACATGGCACTATCACCCCTAAACTATTCAGCAAAAGCATTTTGAAAAATATACTTTCTGCCTTATAAATGATCTCTTCCAGGTTTCCAGTGAAACAAGTCATTTAAAAAAAATTTTTTTTTGACAAATGATAGGGGGAAAAGTGCCTTTTCAAATCCAGGGCACTTGAAAGTTTCATTTTCCTGTTTTAATTTGTTTCAGCGTTTCAAGGGAATAATAATAGTTTTTTAATGCCAAAGGTGGCTTTCATCATTCAAAGCCCTCTAATTTCCTCCCATACTGCAAGTAATGTGTTAATAGTCCCCAAATGAAATATTACCTAAAACACAACTTGGTAATTTTCCTCAGAGTTCAAAGTTATTTGAAAAAGAAGCATCACCTTTTATAAATATTTACTTTGCAACAATGGAAGAAGCTGCAAATGATCTGCAATAGCTTCCATTCTGTTCTTCTTTGTGCCATCTTTGAATATTCTGTTGGGAAAAAAATAAAATAAATGGGAAAAAGAAAAAACCTGTCCCCTTTCCCCCCTTTCAGTTTCTAATACCAGGTTCCATTTAAGGACCTGAATTCTCCCTTTAAAATTAGATTATATTTATATGTGTGTGTGTGTGTGTGTGTGTGTGTGTGTGTGTGTGTGTGTGTGTATATAGAGACAGAGAGACAGAGAGAGACAGAGAGAGAGACAGAGAGAAAATCTTGGTATCTGTGGTCTCATTACAGAATACACACACCAAAGAAAAGATGTGCACAGAGGCCATAGAGAATTTAAAAGATTTATTTATGATGTATTACTGTAATTTTTAATTTAGACATGCAAATTTTTTAATTTGCACCGACTGCTTTGCCTTAATGGTTTTGATTAATACTTGGAGGTAGTGTTTGTGAAAGAGATTTATACTGTGATTCATCTGCAAAATAATCAAATCATTACCAGCTAATGACAAAGCTGTGAAAAATGATACAGATATTGTGTAACTTCCAGCTATGGCTGAGCACGTGGAGGTACCCAATCCTTCCAGCAAATGTGAACTTGTGTTAATAACTGCTGGGAAGTTCGCTCTAGGTCCACTCTAATTTGGCAACAAAAAACATTGATCTTAATAAAGCTGTCTGATAAAAAGAACAGTGATTAACATCCTGAACCCTCTATTCTGCTCATGCCAAGGTCCCTTTTTTTTTTCCAGGAATAAAATTCCCCTGCACTTCCTGCTTATCGCTCTATCTCACCTCAGCCCTCTGTGGGTCTCCAGATAAGGCTACAGATGCCTAAGGAAGGGGAAGCAGTGCTGGTGGCAGCAGGTGGCAGTTGCCCAGGGAAGAAAGCACAGCACACGGGAGCCCCAGAGTCTACACCCCTGGCAGAGCCAACACCCACTCCTTCTAAAACTCAGAGGCAAGTCCTCTTCTAGTGGGTCCTTCCTGCCTGGATCCAGCCATTCAGGCCTGAGTGACTCTTGCAGTCTTGCTAATCCTGACAGAGTCAGCAAAGGTGGAGCAGAAAGCTCCAGAGCATGTCCAGAGTCAGCAGAACAAACTCTCAAAAGGTATCAGGAAACCAGAAGAGGGCAGGAAGCAGAAACCCACAGATAATCCCCATATCTCATTACTGCCGCTCCTTGTGACAAGTGTCTCCACCATATCACTTGCCCAAGAGGCTCATTTGAGCAAATTTGGATTTTACCTCTGTTCTGGCTGCTCCCCTCCAACCAAATAATAAAAATTAATGTTTCTCACAGTCTGTACTCTTTCCCGAAAACTCTTTCATTAATCCTCACCACAGACTTATGATGTAGGCATTATTAGTATTATTAGTCCCATTTTACAGATAAGTACATTTTACAGATAAGTAGTGCTACCAAAGTTAATGAAAGAAAACTGGCATGGGATGGAGGCAAGACTTATTTCTGGTTTATTCTAGAACCCCACAAACCCCAGCTGTCAAAATGATGCCCTTATTTTCTACCGAAGAATGAAAATACCAAAAATGGGGGCAGGGCAGTCAGAAGAGAGATGGGATGAAGTGGAGCAAGAAGGTTAAAAGAAAGAAAAGAAAAGCTTGGATCAGCCCGAGTTAACACTGAAGCAATCATATTTTAACTCATTATCAAGAAATTCAGCTCCTTTCTTCATTTCGGTCCTCATAAAGGAAAAGCCCAGTGAGTTGATAACCATTAATATTTCATTGAAAACCGATCCATATTTTCTGTGATAGTGACATGGACATTCCACTTCATCAGGAAGCCATTGTACAAAATTTAAAAAAGCAAGGCACCATTCTGTAAAGCACAAGCCGAGACTATTTATCATTATTATTTATTACTTTTTGGGTGCCAACTGGGCCCCCATAGCAGAGAGGGAGTAACAGAAACATCATGCAGAAGCAGACGGTCCCTGTTCCCTGGGTCCACACTCCAATTTTGACCACATGGCTACAACGGATACTGAGTCTTTCATTACCGGTAACTGCAACTGCCGTGGAACCACAAAAGGAAGATCAGAACTTTCGATCACTTTTCTAGACATGAAGACAAATGAGAAGGGAGGCAATAAGTGTAATTAATTTCGATGAAAGCTGGAAGAGGAAAACTTTCAGCTGTGGTACCATACACAGCATTCATCAGGAGAGCTTTCCTCCCAGTAAAGCCAGAGCCACTGCTTCACAGATGGGAAATAGGCTGCCATTATGAAAAGAACCAGGAGAGGAAAATAAATGTCACGTGGCTTTCATAGCATTATTTTGGTTCAGAGTATCTATGAGAGAATTAGGCTTGCGATTTAATTGTGCATGTGGTCCAGGAAAAGCAGGAGGAGATAAGCCAATAAGTTCAAAGTAAAGTTAAAATTCAAGCCATTCAGAGCGAGCCAACAGAATAAGCCTTTGGACAGATGGGCATCTTGTGTGATTCAACACAAGATACAGTACAAGTAATGAGGCTGAAGTGCTGAAGGAAAGGGAAATGCACTCTCAGAGGTAAACTTGCTCTCAAGTCATCAGGACTTAGCTGAATAATTCCCTTAATGCTTAGACAAATAATGCTGCTGAATTCTTGGGAATCAAACCACGTCTCCACCCCTCAGCTTCCGGGTGCTTCTAAAGACTGGACTGAGCAAGTTGTAGGGAAAATTAAATCCAAAATATATTCATCATGATCGTTTTAGAGAAGGGAGATGCTCCCCTTCTATCTATAATGTGAGAACAGGAATGAAACTTGACTCTAAGCAACCTCAGATATTTTTGAGGAAGGCCGGAACCAGAGGATTATTGCATACAGATTTTAGAAGCGATGCTTCTACTGCCAACTGATGACAAATATCCTGGGATCCCGTCCCTATCCAGTTCCCACAGGCTCCCTCTTCTAACACCTTCCATGTTAGAGCTTTGGTCATCTCAAAGAATATCAGCTGTTTTTTTATGCAGTCTGTTTTCTGCTTCTGCAACTCTTCTGCAACATTCTGCAACTGTTCATGTTTATCTACAGTTGCACAGCAAAACTTTCTGAGATAAGAGAAATGCTCTATATCTGTACTGTCCAATATGGTAGCCACAAGCCACATGAGGCTAGTGCTACTGAGGAAATGGATTTTTAATTCTATTTAATTTTAATCAATCTGTATTTATAGAGCCACATACGGCTATTGACTGCCATACTGGGCAGTGCAGCTCTAAAGAGAGCAATGAGGCTTTTATTGAAGGTGCATTAACACAGATGGAGTTTCCATTGCACTTGCCACAAAACTCTCTTTCCCAGACTCCCTTGCAGGTAGGGGTGGCCATGTGACACAATTCTAGCCAATAAGAGGAGAGCTGAGGGACAATTCTTTTCCTTTTTGATATAGAATCCAATTTCTTATTTGTCCCTTTTTATGGCTGAGTAATATTCCATTGTATATATGTACCACATCTTTTTTTTTTTTTTTCCTTTGAATCTTCAGAACAAGATCTTTATTTCAGGGACATTTAATTTTTAAATATACTGTTTAATTATAAAAAATCATGTTGACTTTTTATCTAGTACTATATATACATATTCTTTTTTGTTTATTAATTATTCTTTTTTAAAAATTTTTATTGGAGTATAGTTGATTTTCAATGTTTTGTTAGTTTCTCCTGTACAGCAAAGTGAATCGGTTATACATATACATATATCCACTTTTCTTTAGATTCTTTTCCCATATAGGTCATTACAGAGTATTGAGAAGAGTTCTCTGTGCTCTACAGTAGGTCCTTATTAGTTATCTATTATATATATAGTAGTGTGTATATGTCGAACATTTGTGCTTTTAATTCCAAACTTTCTCATCTCCTCTGGAACTATGCTCCACTAAGTATCACTTCTTTTGCCTCTATTGAGCTTTCTTACATTTTCAATCACTCGTTTAATTTCACCATCACTTGCAAATATGATTCACTTCTGTCTAAGAAACACAATCCCTCTATTTCTTTTTTGTTTTTTAACATCTTTATTGGAGTGTAATTGCTTTACAATGGTGTGTCAGTTTCTACTTTATAACAAAGTGAATCAGCTATGCATATACATATATCCCCATATCCCCTCCCTCTTTCTTCTCCCTCCCACCCTTTCTATCCCATCCCTCTAGGAGGTCACAAAGCACAGAGCTGATTTCCCTGTGCTATGTGGCTGCTTCCCACTAACTATCTATTTTACATTTGGTAGTGTATATATTTCCATGCCACTCTCTCACTTCGTCACAGCTTACCCTTCCTCCTCTCCATGTCCTGAAGTCCATTCTCTACATCTGCACCTTTGTTCCTGTCCTGCACCTAGGTTCTTCAGAATCATTTTTTTTTTTAGATTCCATATATATGTATTAGCATACGGTATTTGTTTTTCTCTTTCTGACTTAACTTCACTCTCTATGACAGCCTCTATGTCCATCCACCTCACTACAAATAACTCAATTTCATTTCTTTTTATGGCTGAGTAATTAATATTCCATTGTATATATGTGCCACATCTTCTTCATCCATTCATCTGTCGATGGACACTTAGGTTGCTTCCATGTCCTGGCTATTGTAAATAGTGCTGCAATGAACATTGTGGTACATGACTCTTTTTGAATTATGGTTTTCTCAGGGTGTATGCACAGTAGTGGGATTGCTGGGTCGTTTTACCATTTCTTCTTTATCCATTCATCTGTTGATGAACATTTAGGTTGTTTCCATGTCTTGACTATTGTAAATAGTGCTGCTGTGAACATAGGGGAGCATGTATCTTTTCAAATTATAGTTTTGTCCAGATATAGTAGCAACCATCTTAAATGTAAATGGCCCAACATCAAGGTTGGCATGGCAGAAAGTTGGAAAGGGGGTGGGACCTTGAAAACTTCCTAGAACCATCACACTAGTCCTGGAGCACCAACCTGTGGATTTCTGTGACATGGGACAAATAAAGCCGTTACTCATTTAAACTACTCTTTCCTTGTTTTTCTATGCTTGGAGCCAAACTCATTAATGCTAACACATTTAACTAGATCTCATTAAAGAGGTTTGCCACATAATGAATATCTTGATATCTACAGAACTGATGTAAAGTCCAACTGTGATAGCCCTGCTTATCCACTGCCCCTGTCCATCCTCACTCCTCTGTGGGGCCAGCCCAAGGCAGTACTGTGAGAAGTGGATAGATTTCATCAGATGTCCCACCCTGTCTGTCCACTTCCCTTCTCTGTGTTCTGTTTCTCTGTGTTCCTGTCCTTATCTAATCCTTTGTATCTTTCCTCTCTCCCCTCAGCAGTGCTTCTGCTATCATTCATTACTCCTGGGATACCTCCTTAAAATTGGGAAGTGGAAGGAGGCCATAGGATAAAAGGATTTTCATCACAGGGAAGAAAAGGCGAAGAAGGTATCTGAACATAAGGATGTTCCCTTTCAATAAAAATATTTTTGGTAAGTAATTTTCTCTACATGTCTAGAAAAAGGCTTTCTTGGTCTTAATTCTGAGATCTTTTTCACCCTTCTTTTTTCTTTTCGATGACTCTTAGTTGGGCATCTAGCATGCCCTAAGCCTCTGCTTGACCCTTACATGTATGTTGTTTCTTTTAATCCTCAGAACAACCCAAGAAGTAAACCTTGGGAAGACTCTTGGGGACAAGGGTGGGCTTTTGAAAGTTTTTCAGATCCACACACTGTATCTCTAGCTAGCCCTTCACTAAATTTGTTGAAAAGTCTTCCTCTTGTGTGTATCCCAGCAGCATCTACGATTTCCACTTTACAGATGAGGAACATGAGGCTCAGAGAGCATGAGTACTTGGTCATAATAAGTGACAGTGGCAGGACCACTTGTTGCAAGTTAGGTCTTTTTTCCAGTGGAAAAGAGAGAAGGTTTGAGGTTTCCTCTACCATGTGATCCTGTCTAGTTCCAACCACTGGACACAAGGGGCCAATTTCCTTCCTCAAAGGAGCTCCGTTGGAGGAGAAATGAAGAAAGGGCAAACTAGTGAGGGTCCCCCAATGATGAAAGAATCAGGAAGCCCATGCTTTGCCCTTGCCAGGATGCCTGGAAGAAAGGCATCCCTCTGCAGACATCTCCCAGGATGTCAAATGTAGTAATAAGCTTCCTCACCTCGTGGGCAAGTTGTGAGGATTAATTCTTGTTTAAAAGTAGTTTCTGATCTGGTGATGAAACATTCTCTTGTGTTCTTTTGTTCCCTCTGGTTCCTCTTTCCACAGAGATGACTCATGAAAAGAAGATGGAGCAAGAAGGATGGTGTAGTGGAACGTGGAGACAGCAGCTGAGAGCAAGTGGAAAGCAGAATAGAGTAGTATGAGAAGGGCAGCATCAGTGGTTCTAGAATTCATAGACTGTGACCAGGAACCACTGCAAGAAGATGTTCGGCTAATCTCCCTTTCCCTGGACAGTCAAAAATGCAACAGGGCTTTCTCTCACCCTGACAGGATCCCATCCCAAAGAGGAAAGTCAAGTGTTAACATTTGGTAAGTGCTCTCCAGAGGTTAAGTTTAGGTGAAGTCCTGCCTCTTACTTGTCTAAGCCTCTGCCCCTTGGTCCATCTCCCTCCAGGAAGATGAAGGGAAAGTCATTCAGTCCCTGGACATTTGGACATTTGGGCTTACATGAGTCCCTAAAGCTGAAATACTTTTTACAAAAACTTTCAGAAAGTTGCAGGTTTCCCTACACTTTTTTCCCTCCTTTTCTTTGTCTACCATGTTATCTAATTTCCCCTTTTCCTCTTTTTCTAATTTAAAAGAATGAGTGTGGAAACATAAGGGCAAACACTTTTCGGGGTCAACTCAGCGTCAGAGAAGCCCGAAGTCACTTCTAATGAAGGAATTTAAGGAAATGAGAGACCCTGAGGGAAAAAGGGCTTTGAGGGATTTTCAAATCCACACCGTGTAACTATTAATAGTCCTTCGCTGACGTTGCACAGAATTCATCCTCCTGTGTGTATACCAACTGCATCTCTATCTGCAACAGAGAATTGGTACCCTGCAGTCATAGACGGTGAAATAAATAATCTACCCTCCCAGACACTGGTGAAATGTACAAAGGATGGGGAAAAGGGAACACAACTGATTCAGAGGCTAAGCCTTTAAGACAGCAAGAACAGGAAGCCCAAAGCAGAGGCAACTTTCTCATCTGGGTGAGGAGAGTACACCCCAGGCTTTCCTTAGGGTCAGTGTGTACAGTTGCTCATTCCATGCACTGCACAAAAGGACTGGCCCAGCATGAGTGGGGGCCAGAATTTAGCTCCCTCTGCTTGCCAAACTGAGAGCCAGAGAGCCACGTCTGCCTAGGTGTGATGCCTTTTACTAATTCACACAAAGACAGGGTCTTTTGAGGCGGCCTTGTTTTCCTAGTTGAGAAAAAATGTCCCTGCTTCAGATTCACTGTTCATATGCAGTCATGATGATCAGGTGTGGCCCAGAAGAAAAGGGAATCACTTCAATACAGCTCTTTATCTAACTGGTGGATTAAATAAAATGTTGTGTCATTGATTTCTGAGCACTAAACTATCCAGAGATGTTGCCGGTGTCTATTTAATAGAACTGCCAAAAAACATTTAATTTTTTTATATAAAACACACCCTGAAAATTCAACAAATTTCATCAAAATGTTTAAGAGCCAGAAACGACTCCAATCTAATAAAACATTAAGGCCTTGCCTCGTCTGTATTGCACATGTGACAGACCTCCATTAATGACAGAGTTGGAACCTAGTTTTTAATTCTTTTGCACAAAATCACCAATTTAGCTTCTGCTGGGAAAGCTTTGGGAAGGGTCTCTTTGTAAATAAAACAACCAATTTCTTAAAATAACGTTGGCCAGGAGTGGCAGCTCCTCCATGGTCTGAGAGGCATCTTCACTGATCAAACGCTGAGGCAGTCCTGCACCATCAAGCTGTTGTAACAGAATCTGTTGGTGTCTGCTGGCGCGCTGAGTGACAGCAGTGTGTAATCAAAGAGACGCACAGATACACATCAGACGGCAGGAACACAGAAATAAGCAGCGAAATGGGAATATTTTGGAACCTAAATGGACCTTGGCACAAAACACTTTGAAACTGTCATTTTGCAGAGCCTGATCATTTTTGCTTGTTGCATTCGGAATCTGGAAAGAGAAGAGGAAGGAAGAGCAGAGTAGGAAGGTTAGTTTGTATGGGGTGCACCCTACGCTCCAGGCACAAAGGACTTTACATACATCATGGGATCTGACTGTCATACTCACAGTACGACATAGGATTATTACACTGATTACCAATAGGAAAACCACATCTTCAGAAGTACAATAACCTGCTCAAGGCTACACAGCTTATGAGTGACAGAGCCAGAACTGAAATCCAGGTCTCTAAAGCCCATAGCCTCCCCACGTCCTTTATTTCCAAGCTGTGGTGGAAATCAGGGGCCAACACTTCCTACCAGCCCAGCCTCAGATGCTCTCCTCATCTGGTTGTTTCTGAGTACACAAGAGGAGCTGCCCTAAGCAAGTGCCCTTCACCTGTCTGCACCATCTCTCAAGAAGAAGAATGCATCTTATTCAAAAAGTAAACTCCTGTGAAAAGCTAGACTGGGTTCATTTGGCAGATGATCCAGAAGCTTATTTTGCTAATCAAGTTTTGTGGACTGTGGGGTCAGAATACTGGGCTATGAAGTTCAAGAGCCTTGCTAGCCTCCCAGATAGGTGCCCTGGGAGTGGTCTGAGCAGAACCTTCTCCATATCCACGTTCAATGGGGGACCAGATTACATGGGAGCTCGTACGTCTGCCATCCCCAAAAGTATTCATCAGTGATGAAAGCCAGGCTCCCCCTCTGAGCAAGGGAGAAGATTTACAAGAAAGCAAGTGATGTTCCCTGAGGGGAGTAAACCCACTTTATGTAAACCTGAAAGATCAGTTAGAGTTCCCAGAATTCACCCCCAGCATGTGCCCCTCAACTCACAGAGAGAGGGACTGTGGGAAACACTGTGAATGGACTCAAAACAAAACAAGGCTCACCTGATTACGAGTTTCATTATGAACCTCGGGTTTTTTAGAGCTGGTGACATCATGTTGCTTTGAAATGTTGGGATGGGAGGAGGGGCTGGCATCTCAGCTTAATGCAAACGTGAACTTGGGGCACTGGCAGGCCTCTCCATTGACATCACACAGAACCTTGGCCCCACTTGGGCCCCATTCACTCTATGGGCCACCCCTATCCTTCTCCCTCTCCCAAGGTGGTTAGCTACCAAGGTGGATTTTTGTTGTCTTCAAAGGCAGCCTCAGATACCACCTGATAGTGCAGTCATTGTCAGAGAAGGTCAGCTGGAAGCTGTTGGCAGTCGGAAGAAAGCTCTGAGGTTGGTCTCAGCCTCCACCTACAATATGCCCTTTGAATTCGGGATCCATGCGAGCTTGGCTGCTCAAAGTATGGTCCACGGATGAGCAGAACAGGCCTCAACTGGGAGCTCGCAGAAACTACAGAATCCCCAGTCCCGTTCCAGACTGAGTGGATCAGACTCTGCAATTTTTACAGGATCCTGAGATGATTTGTACATGCATTGAAGTGTGAAAGTGCCGAAATAGAACAGTGGTTCTCCAAGGGTGTCTCCAGGACCAGCAAGATCAGCATCACCGGCAACTTATAAATGCAGAATCTCAGGTCTGCTGAATCTGAATTTCCATCTTAGTGAAACCACAGGTGATCTGCACCCACAGGAAAAGTGGGAAAGTACTGTTTCAGGGTCAGGAAGACCTGGGTTTCAGTCTCGGCATCACCAGTTACAAGGTGTTTGATTTTGGACAAAGTTACATAACTCTTGGAGTTTCAGTTTCTTCAACAGTAGAATAAAGCTAATAGATCCTTCTCTCAGGAAATTCACAGGGATTAAATGAGGTCATTGTAGGGAAAGCTCTTCTCACAAGGCTAATGCATATTAAGCACTTACTAAATAGTTGTTTTTAGCTTTCGCTGTTTGTTCCTCTTCCTCTTGTCTGTCATTCTCTACCCTAAAGATATTTCCATGAGGACTTTCTGGGTCTCTTCCAGCTTTAACATGCTCTGATTTGACAATCAGTTCATTTTTCTTAAAACTGCTGAGTAGCCACTAAACCAAACCCTGTAACTGTAATAGAAACAAAACCGGATTAAGAGTTAGTTCCTCATCTATGTCCAATGTTTTCTTGCCAAGTTGAGTTTTGTCTCTAATGTGGGACGAAAGCAGCAGGAGGGCAGAGACCACAGCATGTCCACTAAGTAATTTCCATGGGAAAAGTTCAGATACTAATAGGAAGGGAAACAAAGCAATCACGGCCCCTATCCTCAGGTAGTTTGCTTATTGAACCAGGGAAAGCAACAAATAGATATATCATTGCAATAGAAGCTGTAAAAGTATTGTGAGGTGTTGTGAATAGAGCCATATGAGCAAGAATAGAAGGATAATCAAATCCTTTGGATGATGAAAGTGCAGTTAGGGATGTGAAGCTGCAGAAATGGCCTCTTGGAGAGAATGACATGCAAGCAGAGACGTGAAAAGGAAGAATAGGAGTTGATCAAGGGAAAGAGAACCCAGGCACAAGCATCGACAAATGCAATGGGCCTGAGGCAGAAAGGACTTTGAGAAATCAAAGAACCAAAGAGAAGGTAGATGTGACCAGAGCCCAGTCGATAAGGGGGCTGGTTCCTGCCGAGGCTGTGGAGGTGGGTGGAGCCAGATCTGGGCTCCCAGGCAATTGGTTATTCTATAATTTCGGGACGGCAAGGCAAGACACCACTGTAGTAAGCTCGTGGACATAGGTGGCTACAACACGTCTCGTTACTAACAATCCACGCATGAGCTCCAGGCACCGAGGAGGAGCTCAATAATATTTGTGATAAGCACAAGTGCCTAAATGGATGATACATGCAAAGGAGAGGAACTGATGATATAATAGAGGTAAAAGTTACAGCCCAGGAAAAGAACCTTGCGAAAGAATGCAGGATATCGCTCCTCCAAGTGCCCCTTCTCTCTCCTGAATTTAAAATTTTTTCTTGAACTGCTAAATTTTCTTATCTATATACAAGTTTGCTATAATACCTCATGTCATTACTGCCTATGTCTCTAGTACCCTTTACAGCAAAACAAAGTTGTCAGTTCTTGTTATATCCACTTCCTGTGTTCTCATTTGCCTCTACTTGAAAAAAAAATCAAAAATACTCTTGACACACTAAAGAATATATGTCATGTACACATAGATCATAAAGCTTAATGATAAAAATGGATACCCCATGAGTGTTCCACCCAACTCAAATATTATTAGAACTACTAGAACCTTACCAATTCCATTGAAGTGATGATTTGTGTTATTGTTTTTCATTCCACCCACCGCCTCCACTAACCCAGGCAATAATAACCCTGAAATTTTATCTATCATTTCCTTTCTTTTGTACATGGTTTTGTCACAAATGCTTATACCCCTAAACAGCATATATTTAATTTTACCTGACTTTTTGTCCTTTATAAAAATGGAAAATCAATCATGCAAAATCAAATCCAAATGGAATAGCTGGTGGCAAAATATCCAAACTTTTAGAAGAAAAAACTGAGCAATATCTTTATGATTTCCAGTTAGAGAAAGATGTTTTACATAAGACCTGAAAAGCACTCATGTTTAAAAGAGAAAAAGACTCCTTCCCTCTATATGTAAAAACCACCTTTCTTTCACTCCCTTCCAGATGTCACACTGCCAAGCAATTGAAGCATCAGTGATTCTTCCTTTTGAGTTAAACATACCCGAACGCTATGGAATTCCCTTAAAACACAGGTATCCTTCATGGACTGGTAATATATAAGCCTGGGACTCAGACTCTAAGACAAAAGTTAGCATGCAGAAATTATTAATATATTAAGGAGGGTTCTTAATGTCAACAACTGTGGGGGAAGAGAAGGAAGCAGGATTGAGACAGGGGGAAGTTGAGCTGGGATGCGGTCTCAAGGGAGATCTCAGCCAAGGTCACAGGGCTCTGAAGCTGGGATGGCCCTTCATAGTTATTCTAAGTTGCAGCACAGAGGCTTTTATCCCCTCATCCACCAGTGTTGAATGCAGTTGACTTTGGGCAAGACAATTCTTCAGCCAAGGCAATTCCTTTAGAATGTTGACATTTGGGAGATCTCTGCTGGCAGTCCTTCCAGCATCTGGCAGCGTACATTCTCATTCCTGAATGGAAATCTGGGTGGCACACTACAATATGCACCAAAGTCCCTCACACCTTAGACTGACTGAGAATATTTAATGTCTTCTTGAGCCTGGGGAGACCTAATGGCAAAAGAACATTAGCTATGGGTGTGCTGATAAAGGAATATGAGAAGCAAATCAGCCCTGAAAGCAGCTTGGTATGGAGAGAGCTGGGAAGAGAAACTTTACTGAGTCATGGGTATTAAGTTAGGATTATGTAATGCGCCAAGTTCCTCTATAGCTTCAAAATGTTTTCCAGAACCCACCTTGATCCTTGCTTCTAATGAGGACTGAATCACCCAACTAGCAAACCAAAGTGTGTTCTTAGAAAACCAGCCCCACAGGAGAAACCATCCACCTACCCACCAAAAAAAGTTCACTTTGGCAAACTTACCCAGAATTTTGTAATCAGAAAATCTACAAATAAACTATTTTCATTGTAATGTGAACAAAAGCGTTGAATCATTTCAAAGAATAGAATTTTATACTTTGTATTACCAGGTGGGAGAGTGGCACTGAGCCAGGGAAGGTAACTTGACCTTTCTAGGACTTTGGCTCCTTAATCTCTTAATTAGAGCCATGCTCGGCCATGCCTAAGCTTTAGGTAATAGGCAGCAAGAGCAGCTCAATAAGGTAGAAGCAGGCTTACAGTGGCCATAAAGGAACCCAGAGTCATCTGAACAAATAACACTGCAATTACCAAAATTCCCAGAGTTCTGCTTTGCAATTTTTCAGAAGGTGAGAAGATTTTCAGTATTTTTTTTTAATGACCAAAAAGAAAGATAAAGCCATTAAGACATAGCCAGTCCTCCCTTTATTCTGACTTGGTATTGCTTCACTTGGGCTGAGCAAGTAGAAACAATTGCAGTGGAACCTGAACATGAAGAAGATGAAATGACTCATCTTAATTATTCTTGAAAATGACAGTGTTCAATAAGCAGCATTTCTGCAAGATATTTATAGGTTTCTCACTTAAAAGGGGGGCTGGGGAGCTCTTTCAAATGTTTTTGGGAAACGCTGCATATTGTATCTCTCTCCCTCATAGTTGCAGTTGCTTTTGAGAGATCTGAGAAGTTCTGCAGCCAAGAAACCTTCTCAAGCTTGTTGAAGTATGCAGTCCTTAAGAGTGAACCCCAGAACGCATGTTTCCTGGAATACCCATTCATATCTTGCCAAACTAGTATATGAAAAGCACGGTTTGGAAAATGTTGGCCTAACCCTAACTATTCTATTTACAGATAAGCATCTTGAGAATCATAAAGGAAAGGGGGCCTTCACAAGGTCACAGCACTTATCAGAGGCAGACACAGGGCAAGAACCCTAGCTCTAAAAACTTGCAACCAGTGTTCTCCTTCCAATCCACTGACTCATGGAAGAAAATTAAATTTGCTGTTTAATAAATGGTCTATTGATTGAGGGTTGATCTAAGAGATGGCTGTTGGATCCAACTTAAATAGAAAATTTTTCCATTTTTTTTCTTATTTGTAGGGTTATTATAAGATTTCTTATTTATAGAAAATAAGGGTTTTCTTATTCATAGGATACTTCTAACCCTGCTCTGGAACAGGGAGATGGAGACAAAGATAGTGTCCTTTCATGAAGGGCAGAGATACGAACCAGCCTTGGAGCAGCCTGCCTTGGTTTGGAGGGTAGAGCACAACAAAGAAGGCTGGAATTCCTTAAGGAAGTGGTGCTGGGAAGCCAGAGGAGCCAAAGGGGAATCTGGGTTAAGAGTTGGGAGTAAGAGAGCAGAAAGCAACTCCCTCTGTAAGCATCTTCCCCCACCCAAGAGTCCTCAGATATATTGGAGGAAGGACTGAACTTCTCTATCCAATGCAAGGTAGAGACTCAAATTAATTTATTTGGATATTTAGATGAAAGGTGAACCAGAAGGCCAAATGGGGCATTTAAGGTACACAATGAGATGGCACAAGGAATATCATGTGAGAAAATCACTCAACATGGCTCCTAATTTCTTCCAATTGGATTGATCACCACTGGCTTCCCATCACCTCCTAGTCACATAGTTTCAGCCTCCCTTGTTTTGCTTTGTGTGGTCCAGTGTGGACCCAGGCCCCCTTCATCCACTGAAGCAGTGTGTTGCAAGGCAGTACACACCACACACTGAGCCTGTCCTTCCTGCTCTCTGATGAAATACCCTTAGGATTGAATCGCAAGACCAGTGAGGAACAGGCCTAGAGAAGACTAAGAAAACGTGCACATTCCATTTTCAAGATTAAAACGCTAAGGAGAAGTCAGAATTAAAAGTTTTTAAAATGCTAAGGCATCTAAAACAATCTCACACATACATATATATATATACTAATATATAAAAACTTCATGGCAACCACAAACCAAAAATCTATAGTAGATACACAACAAAAAAAGAAAAAGGAATCCAAACATAACACAGAAGATAGTCATCAAATCATAAGAGAACAAAAGAAGAAGAAAAAAAAGACCTACAAAAACAACCCGCAAACAATTAACAAAATGGCAATAAGACTATTCATATCAATAACTACCTTAAATGTAAATGGACTAAATGCTCCAACCAAAGGTCAAAGAGTGGCTGAATAGTTACAAAAACAAGACCTGTATATACACTGTCTAGAAGAGACTCTCTTCAGATCTAGAGACACACACAGACAGAAAGTGAGGAGATGGAAAAAGGTAATTCATGCAAATGAAAATCAAAAGAAAGTCAAGGTAGAAACACTTGTATCAGACAAAATAGACTTTAAAATAAAGACTGTTACAAGAAACAAAGAAGGACACTGTATAATGATCAAGGAATGAACCCAAGAAGGACGTATAACAATTTTAAATACATATGCACCCAACATAGGAGCACCTAAATATATAAAGCAAATATTAACAGACATAAAGGAAGAAATTGACAATAACACAATAATAGTAGGGGACTTTAATACCCATTTACATCAATGAACAGATCATCCAAATGGAAAATCAATAAAGAAACACTAGCTTTAAATAACACATTAGACCAGACAGGTTTAATTGATATATATAGGACATTCCATTGAAAATCAGCAGAATACAAATTCTTTTCAAGTTGCACATGGAACATTCTCCAGGATAGATCACATGCTAGGCCACAAAACAAGCCCATACATGACAAACCACAGTTAACATCATATTCAACTATGAAAACCTGAAAGCATTTCCTCTAAGATCAGGAACAAGACAAGGATGCCCCCTCTCACCATTTTTATTCAACATAGTATGGGAATTCCTACCCACAACAATCAGACAAGAAAAAGAGATAAATTGAATCCAAATTGGAAAGGAAGAAGTAAAATCATCACTGTTTGCAGATGACATCATACTATATATAGAAAATTCTAAAAACACCACCAGAAAATTACTAGAGCTCATCAATACATTCAGTAAAGTTGCAGGATACAAAATTAATATACAGAAATCTGTGTGTTTCTATACACTAACAATGAACATTCAGGAAGAGAAATTAAGGAAACAATCCCATTTACCATCACATCACAAAGAATAAAATACCTAGGAATAAACCTACCTAAAGGGGTAAAAGAACTGTACTCGGAAAACTACAAGATACTGATGAAGTAAACTGAAGAAGACACAAGCAGATGGAAATATATACCATGTTCTTGGATTAGAAGAATCAATATTTTTAAAATGATCACACTACCCAAGGCAATCAACAGATTCAATGCAATCCATATCAAAATACCAATGGCGTTTTTCACAGAACTAGAACAAGTATTTTAAAATTTGTATGGAAGTACAAAAGACCCTGAATAACCTAAACAATCTGAAGAAAGAAGAACAGAGCTGGAGGAACAAAGCTACAGTAATCAAAACAGTATGGTACTGGCACAAAAACAGACATATAGATCAATGAAACAGAATACAGAGCAGAGAAATAAATAAATAGTTATGTTCAACTAATTTACATCAAAGGAGGCAAAAATACACAATGGAGAAAAGACAGTCTCTTCACTAAGTGGTGCTGGGAAAACAGGACAGCTACATGTAAAAGAATGAAATTAGAACATTCTCTAACACCATACACAAAAATACTCTCAAAATGGATTAAAGACCTACATGTAAGATTGGAAACCATAAAACTCCTAGAAAAAACAAAGGCAGAACACTCTTTGACATAAATTATAGCAATTTTCTTTTATTTATTTATTTTTTTAAGAATAGAAGAGTTTTATTTGAGTCAGACTGAGGACAAACCCCGAAGCCCACATCCCAGATGACTGAGAAACTGCTTTGGAGAAGCAGGGTTTTCAGTACAGTTTTATATCTTGTCAGGACAAAGAACATTAAACAAGTGATGGATCCATTGCTACAATGTTCAGACAAACAAACAAACAAACAAAAGGGCTTCCCTGGTGGCGCAGCTGTTGAGAGTCCGCCTGCCGATGATGCAGGGGATGTGGGTTCGTGCCCTGGTCCGGGAAGATCCCACATGCCACGGAGAGGCTAGGCCCATGAGCCACGGCCGCTGAGCCTGCGCGTCTGGAGCCTGTGCTCTGCAATGGGAGAGGCCACAACAGTGAGAGGCCCACGTACCGCAAAAAAAAAAAAAAAAAAAGAGCAGACCAGCACTTACACAGCAAGCAGGATGGCTTTGGCACCTGGGAAGGCAGCCTTATCATTAAAAGAGGACCAACATTGGTGTCCCAAGAAGAGGGGCATTTAATCTTCACTTTTAACATGGACATTCTTTACTTCTGGTCCATGAGCCCTTTTCTTTAATAATTAAAGCAGATGTTCAATGTATATTTGATAGACCACAAACAGGACATTTTAGTTAGCATCAAATTCAAATGAGCTCATGTATAAGACACAAAGACTTTCCTATATTTCAATATGTGAACATTTCTTATATCAGAACCCATGGTTGGCAATTTTTACTTTCATTTCTTCTTTAGCCCGAAAGTTATATTTGAGTGTTTTTTTTTTAACATCTTTATTGAAGTATAATTGCTTTACATTGTTGTGTTAGTTTCTGCTGTACAACAAAATGAATCAGCTATATGTAAACATATATCCCCATATCACCTCCCTCTTTCATCTCCCTCCCACACTCCCTATCCCATCCTTCTACGTGGTCACAAAACACTGAGCATATCTCCCTGTGCTATGTGGCTGCTTCCCACTAGCTATCTTTTTCACATTTGGTAATGTATATATATCCATGCCACTCTCTCACTTCATCTCAGCTTACCCTTCCCCCTCCCCGTGTTCTCGAGTCCATTCTCTACTTCTGCATCTTTATTCCTGTCCTGCCGCTAGGTTCTTCAGAACCATTTTTTAAATTATTTTTTAGATTCCATATATATGTGTTAGCATATGGTATTTGTTTTTCTCTTTCTGACTTATTTCATTCTGTATGACAGACTCTAGGTCCATCCACCTCATTACAAATAACTCAATTTCATTTCTTTTTATGACTGAGTAATATTCCATTGTATATATGTGTCACATCTTCTTTTTCTATTCATCTGTCAATGGACACTTACATTGCTTTCATGTCCTGGCTATTGTAAACAGAGCTGCAATGAACATTGTGGTACACGACTCTTTTTGAATTATGGTTTCCTCAGTGTATATGCCCAGTAGTGGGATTGCTGGGTCACATGGTAGTTTTATTTTTAGATTTTTAAGGAACCTCCATACTGTTCTCCATAGTGGCTGTATCAATTTACATTCCTACCAACAGTGTATGAGGGCTCTCTTTTCTCCACACCCGCTCCAGCATTTATTGTTTGTAGATTTTTTGATGATGGCCATTCTGACAGGTGTGAGGTGGTACCTCATTGTAGTTTTGATTTGTATTTCTCTCATGATTAGTGATGTTGAGCATCCTTTCATGTGATGGTTGGCAATCTGTATATCTTCTTTGGAGAAATGTCTATTTAGGTCTTCTGCCCATTTTTGGATTGGGTTGTTTGTTTTTCTGATATTGAGCTGCATAAGCTATTTGTAAATTTTGGAGATTAATCCCTCATCCTTTGCTTCATTTGCAAATATTTTCTCCCATTCTGAGGGTTGACTTTTCATCTTATTTATGGTTTCCTTTGCTGTGTGAAAGATTTCAAGTTTCATTAGGTCCTGTTTTATTTTTTTGTTTTTATTTCCATTTCTCTAGGAGGTGGGTCAAAAAGGATCTTGCTATGATTTATGCCATAGTGTTCTGTCTATGTTTTCCTCTAAGAGTTTTATAGTATCTGGCCTTACATTTAGGTCTTTAATCCATTTTGAGCTTATTTTTGTGTATGGTGTTAGGGAGTGTTCTAATTTCATTCTTTTACACATAGCTGTCCAGCTTTTCCAGCACCACTTATTGAAGAGGCTGTCTTTTCTCCATTGTATATTCTTGTCTCCTTTATTAAAGATAAGGTGACCATATGTGTGTGGGTTTATTTCTGGGCTTTCTATCCTGTTCCATTGATCTACATTTCTGTTTTTGTGCCAGTATCATACTGTCTTGATTACTGTAGCTTTGTAGTATAGTCTGAAGTCAGGGAGCCTGATTTCTCCAGCTCCGTTTTTTGTTCTCAAGATTGCTTTGGCTATTTGGGGTCTTTTGTGTTTCCATACGAACAGCAAAATTTTTTCTTCTAGTTCTGTGAAAAATGCCACTGTTAGTTTGAGAGGTATTGTATTGAATTTGTAGATTGCTTTGGGTAGTAGAGTCATTTTCACAATGTTGATTCTTCCAATCCAAGAACATGGTATATCTCTCTATCTGTTTGAATCATCTTTAATTTCTTTCATCAATGTCTTATAGTTTTTTGCATACAGATCTTTTGTCTCCTTAGGTAGGTTTATTCCTAGGTATTTTATTCTTTTTGTTGCAATAGTAAATGAGAGTGTTTCCTTAATTTCTCTTTCAGATTTTTCATCATTAGTGTATAGAAATGTGAGATTTCTGTGCATTAATTTTGTATCCTGCTACTTTACCAAATTCATTGATTAGCTCTAGTAGTTTTCTGGTAGCACCTTTAGGATTCTCTATGTATAGTATTGTGTCATCTGCAAACAGTGACAGCTTTACTTCTGCTCTTCTGATTTGGATTCCTTTTGTTTCTTTTTCTTCTCTGATGGCTGTGGCTAAAACTTCCAAAACTATGTTGAATAATAGTGGTGTGAGTGGGCAACTTTGTCTTGTTCCTGATCTTAGTGGAAATAGTTTCAGTTTTTGACCACTGAGAACCATGTTGGCTGTGGGTTTGTCATATATGACCTTTATTATGTTGAGGTAAGTTCTCTGTGTGCCTAGTTTCTGGAGGGTTTTTTTTTCATAAATGCGTGTTGAATTTTGTCAAAAGCTTTTTCTGTATCGATTGAGATTATCATATGGTTTTTATCCTTCAATTTGTTAATATGGTGTATCACATTGATTGATTTGCATATATTGAAGAATTTTTGTATTCCTGGGATAAACCCCACTTGATCATGATGTATGATCCTTTTCATGTGCTGTTGGATTCTGTTTGCTAGTATTTTATTGAGGATTTTTTGCATCTGTGTTCATCAGTGATATTGGCCTGTAGTTTTCTTTCTTTGTGACATCTTTGTCTGGTTTTGGTATCAGGGTGATGGTGGCCTCATAGAATGACTTTGAGGGTGTCCCTCCCCCTGCTATATTTTGGAAGAGTTTGAGAAGGATTGGTGTTAGCTCTTTTCTAAATGTTTGGTAGAATTCGGCTGTGAAGCCATCTGGTCCTGGGCTTTTGTTTGTTGGAAGATTTTTAATTACAGTTTCAATTTCAGTGCTTGTGATTGGTCTGTGTATATTTTCTATTTCTTCCTTGTTCAGTCTTGGAAGTTTGTGCTATTCTAAGAACTTGTCCATTTCTTCCAGGTTGTCCATTTTATTGGCATAGAGTTGCTTGTAGTAATCTCTCACGATCCTTTGTATTTCTGCAGTGTCAGTTGTTACTTCTCCTTTTTCATTTCTAATTCTGTTCATTTGAGTCTTCTCTCTTTTTTTCTTGATGAATCTGCCAAATGGTTTATCAATTCTGTATATCTTCTCAAAGAACAAGCTTTTAATTTTATTGATCTTTGCTATCATTTCCTTCATTTCTTTTTCATTTATTTCTGATCTGATCTTTATGATTTCTTTCCTTCTGCTCAGTTTGGGGTTTTTTGTTATTGTTGTTGTTCTTCTTTCTCTATTTGCTTTAGGTTAGGTTATTTAGTTGAGATATTTCTTGTTTCTTGAGGTAGGATTGTGTTGCTATAAACTTCCCTCTTAGAACTCCTTTTGCTGCATCCCATAGGTTTTGGGCTGTCATATTTTCATTGTCATTTGTTTATAGGTATTTTTAAATTTCCTGTTTGATTTATTTCTCTTTTTTTAATTTTTATTTTATTTATTTTTTTATACAGCAGGTTCTTATTAGTTTTCCATCTTTTGCATATTAGTGTATATATGTCAATCCCATTTGTTTCTATTTCTTACAGATTTTTCCTGTAATTGATATCTAGTCTCATATCATTGTGGTCAGAAAAGATATTTGATATTACTTCAATTTTCTTAAATTTACCAAGGCTTGATTTGTGACCCAAGATATGATCTATCCTGGAGAATGTTCCATGAGCACTTGAGAAGAAAGTGTATTCTGTTGTTTTTGGATGGAATGTCCTGTAAATATCAATTAAGTCCATCTTGTTTAATGTATCATTTAAAGCTTGTGTTTCCTTATTTATTTTCATTTTGGATGATCTGTCCATTGGTAAAAGTTGGGTGTTAAAGTTCCCTACTATTACTGTGTTACTGTCAATTTCCCCTTTATGGTTGTTAACATTTGCCTTATGTATTGAGGTGCTCCTATGTTGGGTGAATAAATATTGTCAATTGTTATATGTTCTTCTTAAATTGATCACTTGATCATTATGTAGTGTCCTTCTTTGTCTCTTGTAATAGTCTTTAATTTAAAGTCTATTTTGTCTGATATGAGAATTGCTACTCCAGCTTTCTTTTCATTTCCATTTGCATATATCTTTTCCCATCCCCTCATTTTCAGTCTGTATGTATCCCTAGGTCTGAGATGGGTGTCTTGTAGACAGCATATATATGCGTTTTGTTTTTCTATCCATTCAGCCAGTCTATGTCTTTGGTTGGAGCATTTAATGCATTTACATTTAAGGTGATTTTTGATATGTATGTTCTATTACCATTTTCGTAATTGTTCTGGGTTTTTTATTGTAAGTGTTTTCCTTCTCTTGTGTTTCCTGCCTATAGAAGTTCCTTTAGCATTTGTTGTAAAGCTCATTTGGTGGTGCTGAATTTTCTTAGTTTTTGCTTGTCTGTAAAGGTTTTAATTTCTCTGTGAAATCTGAATGAGATCCTTGCTGGGTAGAATAATCTTGGTTGTAGGTTTTTCCCTTTTATCATTTTAAATGTGTCCTGCCACTCCCTTCTCGCTTGCAGAGTTTCTGCTGAAGGAAGAGCTGTTAACCTTATGGGCATTCCCATGTATGTTATTTGTTGTTTTCCCCTTGCTGCTTTTAATATGCTTTCTTTATATTTAATTTTTGACAGTTTGATTAATATGTGTCTTGGCATATTTCTCCTTGGATTTATCCTTTATGTGACTCTCTGTGCTTCCTGAACTTATTTCCTTTCCCATATTAGGGAAGTTTTCAACTATAATCTCTTCCAATATTTTCTCAGTCCTTTTCTTTTTCTTTTCTTCTCCTGGGACCCCTATAATTTGAATGCTGGTACATTTAATGTTGTCCCAGAAGTCTCTGAGACTGTCCTCAGTTCTTTTCATTCTTTTTTCTTTATTTTTCTCTGCAGTAGTTATTTCCATTATTTTATCTTCTTGGCCACTTATGCATTCTTCTGCCTCAGTTAGTCTGTTATTGATTCCTTCTGGAGAATTTTTCATTTCATTTATTGTGTTGTTCACCATTGTTTCTTTGCTCTTTAGTTCTTCTAGGTCCTTGTTAAACATTTCTTCTATTTTCTCCAATCTATTTCCAAGATTTTGGATCATTTTTACTATCATCATTCTGAATACTTTTTCAGGTAGACTGTCTATTTCCTCTTCATTTGTTTGGTCTGCTGGGTTTCTACCTTGCTCCTTCATCTGCTGAATACTTCTCTGTCTTTCCATTTTGCTTAACTTACTGTATTTGGGGTCTCGTTTGCACAGGCTGCAGGTTCATACTTCCCGTTGTTTTTGGTGTCTGCCCCAAGTGGGTGAAGTTGGTTCAGTGGCTTGTGTAGGCTTCCTGGTGGAGGGGACTGGTGTCTGTGTTCTGGTGGGTGAGGTTGGTGGGCAGGATGGAGTCTAGTGGTGTGTTTTGGAGTGTCTTTGAACTTATTATGATTTTAGGCAGCCTCTCTGCTAATGGGTGGGGTTGTGTTCCTGTCTTGCTAGTTGTTTGGCATGGGGTGTTCAGCACTGAAACCTGCTGGTTGTTGAGTGGAGCTGGGTCTTAGTGTTGAGATGGAGATATCTGGGAGAGCTTTTGCCATTTGATATTACGTGGAGCTGGGAGGTCTCTGGTGGTCCAATGCCTTGAACTCAGCTCTCCCACCTCTAAGGCACAGGCCTGACACCCGGCCAGAGCACCAAGACCCTGTCAGCCACAAGGCTCAGAAGAAAAGGGAGAAGAAAAAAGACAGAAAGGAAAAATAAATAAAATAAAGTTATTAAAATAAAAAGTTTAAAGAAATATTATTAAAATTAAAAAATAGTAATAAATAAAAAGAGAGCAACCAATCCAATAATCCACCAGTGATAACAAGCACTAAAAACTAAACTAAGGTAAACATATAAATCAGAAACTAGTCAGTCACAGACAGCAAACCCCTAGTCTACAGTTGTTCCCAAAGTCCACTGCCTCAATTTTGGGATGATTCATTGTCTATTCAGGTATTCCAGAGATGCAGCGTACATCAAGTTGATTGTGGAGATTTAATCCACTGCTCCTGAGGCTGCTGGGAGAGATTTCCCTTTCTCTTCTTTGTTCTCACAGCTCCTGTGGTTCAACTTTGGATTTGGCCCAGCCTCTGCTTGTAGGTCTCCTGAAGGCATCTGTTCTTCTCTCAGAGAGGACGAGGTTAAAGTAGCAGCTGATTAGGGGGCTCTGGCTCACTCAGGCTGGGGGGAGGAAGGGGTACAGAATGTGGGGTGAGCCTGCGGTGGCAGAGGCTGGTGTGATGTTGCAACAGCCTGAGGTGCACCGTGTGTTCTCCCGGGGAAGTTGTCCCTGGATCACAGGACCCTGGCAGTGGCAGTCTTCACAGGCTCCCGGGAGGGAAGGTGTGGAGAGTGACCTGTGCTTGCACACAGGCTTCTTGGTGGTGGCAGCAGCAGCCTTAGCGTTTCATACCTGTCTCTGCTGTCCGCGCTGATAGCTGTGGCTTGCGCCCGTCTCTGGAGCTGGTTTAGGTGGTGTACTGAATCCCCTCTCCTTGCGCACCCCGAAACAATGGTCTCTTGCCTCTTAGGCAGGTCCAGGCTTTCTCCAGGACTCCCTCCCGGCTAGCTGTGGTGCACTAGCCCCCTTCAGGCTGTGTTCACGCAGCCAACCCCATTCCTCTCCCTGGGGTCTGACCTCCAAAGCCCGAGCCTCAGCTCCCAGCCTCTGCTCCCAGCCTCCATCTGCCTCAGCAGGGGAGCAGACAAGCTTCTCGGGCTGGTGAGTGCTGTTTGGCACCTATCCTCTGTGAGGGAATCCCTCTGCTTTGACCTCTGCACCACTGTTGCTGTGCTCTCCTCTGTGACTCTGAAGCTTCCCCCTCCCACCTCCCCCTGTCCCCCCCAGTGAAGGGGCTTCCTAGTGTGTTAAAACTTTTCCTCCTTCACAGCTCCCTCCCAGAGGTGCAGGTCCCATTTCTATTCTTTTGTCTCTGTTTATTCTTTTCTCTTTTGCCCTACCCAGGTATGTGGGAAGTTTCTTGTCTTTTGGGAAGTCTGAGGTCTTCTGCCAGCCATTCAGTAGGTGTCCTGTAGGAGTTGTTCCACATGTAGATGTATTTTTGATGTATTTGTGGGGAAGATCTCCACGTCTTACTCCTCCGCCATCTTGAAAATCTATTTCTATAGCAATAGTTTTTGGATTTGTCTCCTAGAGTAATGGAAATAAAAGCAAAAATAAACAAATGGTACCTAATTAAACATAAAAGCTTTTACACAGCAAAGGAAGCTATTGACAAAACAAAAACACAACCTACTAAATGGGAGAAAATATTTCCAAATGATATGACTGATAAAGTGTTAATATCCAAAATATATGAACAGCTCATACAAATCAACATCAGAAAAACAAACAACCCAACCAAAAAGTGAGCAGAAGACCTGAACAGAGATTTTTTCCAAAGAAGACATGCAGATGGACAACAGGCACTTGAAAAGATGCTCAACATCACTAATCATCAATGAAATGTAAATCAAAACCACAATGATATATCATCTCACACCTATTAGAATGACTATCATCAAAAAGAACACAAACACAAATAAATGTTCACAAGGATATAGATAAAAGGGAACCCTTGTACACTGTTGGTGTAGCCACTGTGGAAACCAGGTTTCTCAAAAAATTAAAATAGAACTACCATATGATGTAGCAATTCCACTCCTGGGTATATGTCCAAAAAACACAAAAACACTAATGTGAAAAGATACATTCACCCTAATGTTCATAGCAGCATTGCTTACAATTGCCAAGATATAGAAACCACCTAAGTGTCCATCAACAGATGAATGGTTAAAGAATATGTGGTGCATATATACCCACACACATAATGATATACTACTCAGCCATTAAAAAGAGTGAAAATTTGCCATCTGCAACAACATGTATGGACTTGGAGGGTATTGCACCAAGTGAAATAAGTCAGACAGAGACAGACAAATACTGTATGATATCACTTATATGTGCAACATAAAAAATAAAAGAAACTAGTGAATATAACAACAACAACAGAAAAAACACTGGACTCACAGATGTAGAAAGCAAACTAATGCTTATCAGTGGGGAGAGAGAAAGGGGGAGGGGTAATATAGGGGTAGGGAATTAAGAGGTACAAACTATTATGTATAAAATAAGCTACAAGGGTATATTTTACAACACATATATGTATATCCTGGAATATAGCCAGGATTTTACAATAACTACAAATTGAGTATAACCTTTAAAAATTGTGAATCACTACATTGTGCACCTATAACTTATACAATATTGTACATCAATTATAATTCAATTTAAAAGAAATAATATGTAACAATCTTCTAATTGGCCTGACACCCCACAATGCAGCATGCCAGTTCTGATAGAAATTTTAATTCCAAGTAGCCCTAGAATTGCTTAAACCACTACCTTTCTCTACTTTCAGCATTTTTTAAACAAACTTAGTCAAATCAGGATGGCAGTTTAAATTGGTTGCTTCCTGGTAATGGCTCACACAACTAGGAACATTTAAACCCCTTTGTCTGCTGACAAGATGGGCTTGGTTCTCCTGTAATGGGTACAGCCAAGTTCCTCCTCCTTGTCAATACTCAATATCCTTGAATACAACTTTGCAGCTGCCTGATGTTCAGATTCATTCTTTCCTGAGAATTTGTTTTCTCAATTATCACTCTTATTGTTTCAAATGGTGTCTGCCTTCTCCCCCAAGTGAGCCAGTCAGCTGGAACCCAGCATGGATGAGGTTCCCATGGCATGGGCTGTGCCCTTCCCAGACTGCAGAAGTTCTTGCTGGGGGTAATTTTGGTGGTTATTCCCGCCTGGCCCTTTCTAAGCAGCCAGGCTTAGAACTATTCTAAACAGCATTTACCCAAGAAAACTGCTCATCAAGGAAATAAATCCAAATGATATCTTCAAACTCAGGTGCCACTACCCCATGCATTCCAACAAGACAGCCCATCTGCGATGGTTACTGCACTGCATTCCCTGTATAAGCAAAGCTGTTCCAGAGTGCATGTCACAGAGTTTACTCAGGAAACCAGATGCCTGGATCTGTATCTTGTGCTTCAAGGGCCACTTACTTTCTCCCACCAGCAAGGCTAGGAGGACTTCATCTGAAAAATGACATTGCTGTACTCAACCGTCCTTTGTGGAAGAGTCTCTAGCTCTTGTAGAAACAATTCTGCCACATCTCTCATCATGTGCATTTTAGATGAGAAAGGTTAAAGCAGCTAACCAGATTTTGTTAAAATATGTGGACAAACATGCTCAAAATCCTGATACTGGACAGAGGAAATGATTTAATTGTTTAATATTATAAGTGAACATGTGTGATTAATTTTATTATTATTAAGGAGTTGATTCAGGGAGCAGTTTCTAGGCTGCATTGCTAAAGGGTGTGTCTGTCAAGAAGTTTTGCAATTTAGCCAAATTAGATAACATAACACATTGTTTCTTCTCTAGTTAGAAAAGCAAGGACAATATACTAAGCTATAGGTCTGAAGGATGATTAAACATTGAGAAAAATGAGGAGGAAATGTGGATCCATCAGAAGCCATTTTCCAACTTCCCACAGTTGCAAAAAGAGAATCTTTCTCTTAGAAAGTGGTGAAAAAAAATTGTATTGGGTACGATAGAGGCTGTAAAGACTAAAACTTGTTCACATTCTGAGGATTTTTTTTTCTTGTTTTAATTAGTCTTTTACAATTAAAGAAAACATTTCTAGACCAACACATCATAAATCCACTAGACCAGGATTTGACAAACTTTTTCTCCAAAGAATCAGATAGTAAGTAGTTTAGACTTTTGGGCTGGACCCAAAAGTCTAAACTCTGCTCAACTCTCCCACTGCAGCAGGTAAGAACCACAGACACTATGCTTAACAAAGGCACAGGGCTGCCTTCCAGCAAAACTTTATTTATAAAAGCAAAGAGCTGGATTTATCCGACACATGGTAGTTAGCTAACCCCTGCCCCAGACTCTAAGTTTGTTGATGGCAAGGACCTGTATTCCCAAGGCCTGGTACTCAATAAATATTTGTGAATGATATTTTTAAAAATTGGAACTTTGGACCTCATTCTACCATTGTGTGACCTTGACCAAGTCATTTCGTCTTCTAGAGCCTCAGTTTTTGGAACTATAAAATGGAAAAAGTAATGTTGCTTCTACCTGTTTATAACAACAAAAATCACCAACATTCTCTATAAAAGTACCATATGAAGTTGTGTTTTACATGTGTGTCCTCATTTAATCCTCCCAACAACTCTACATTATCTCCATTTTGTCAGGTAAAGAAACAAAGAACACAGAGAGTTTAAATTGTTTCAGGTCACATAGTAAATGATAGAACTGAGACTCAAACTCTGGAGTCTGCTCAGTTAATCACTTCCCACTGCTTTATTTTCCCTAAGCTTAGAAACGAAAATGAGCTATTACAAAGAGTTGTTTGTTTTTCTGTATTTTGTAAATCGTGGAACTGTCTTGATCTGTAGGACCAACAACTTTTTATACTTAGCTGTCTAATCCTCTTGAGCTCATATGATTGTTCAGCCACCGTCACCGGGGAAGAGAAGGGAATAGGGGATAAATCATGTAAGGTCTTTTGGTGGCAAGCAAATGCTGCTGAACTAATGCAAAAGGTCGGAGATGGGAGCAAGATTTATTAGAAAAATATTACGTAGCTCATGGACTGAGGAAGAGCTGAACAAGGCCTTGTGTGGAAGACTGTACAACAGGAACTTGGGGACATTGACCATGAAACAATAGGTTGAAAACACCTCCTGCCTCTAAGAATCTCAGCTCATGTTTCAAATTCCTGGGAAAGAGAATCTCTCCTGTCCAGCTACATCAGGCATTTCTACCCTTGCGTTAATCGACTCTGGCCAAGGAACAAAACTGGCGGCAATGTTACAACCATAGATGGAACCAGAAAACCCTCCATCAGTAATTCTACCATAAGTGGAAAGCCAAACTTCCACACCATGTTCTGTTTCCACCTGACTCTACCTGCTTCACATTGCTCTGTTGTGACATTTTGGCTTGAAAATAAGAGCATTAGACACTTAACGTTTCCTCTAATCCTCTGTTAAAGGCCCCCAAACCCACAAAGGTGTTGTTAAAGTTCCAAATGCTTCCACTCTCCCATATTTGACCTTCTACTGCTTCCACCTATATCCTCCATACACTGCTTCTTGCCACCATCATTAACCTTTTGATCAGATGATCTGTTGATGCCAGTAGTCTTTGATCAGCCCTGTTCACCTCTCCCATTATCACATATAAACATGTTGATAGCAACACTATCATGCTTGCTTGTTTCTAGGTTACCCACAGCAATGAAATTAATTCCCAAGACTCCAGTTTTGTATAAATCTCTGTGTTTTACAATTTCTATGGTTAAAAATGTAGCCTTAGTGTCATGACTATATTTTAGCACAAAATGGGATCATTCTTCTTATTTGTTTTTGTTTTACAAATGAATTCTTTCTTTTTTATCCTGTGTCAATATCTTTTTTTTTAACATCTTTATTGGAGTATAACTGCTTTACAATGTTGTGTTAGTTTCTGCTGTATAACAAAGTGACTCAGCTATATGCATACATATATCCCCATATCTCCTCCCTCTTGCATCTCCCTCCCACCCTCCTTACCCCACCCCTCTAGGTGGTCACAAAGCACGGAGCTGATCTCCCCTGCGATGCAGCTGCTTCCCACTAGCTATCTATTTTACATTACAAATGAATTCTTAACTTAATTATTTCGACAATAATTGTTAGCACTCGAGCACTAATTTCCGATCCGCACAATAACAGAATGCCTGTTGGACAGATGACTGCCCTTCTTGGGTCAAGCGTGGTTTTGTTTCCATCACACTGGGAGTCTGAGTCTTTGGGAAAGTATTTAGATACATGTGAACTATGGAAGGTTGGAAAATCTGTTTTAACTGCCGCTTCTCCCTTTTCCTGAATTTGTAGTTGCATTTCTGCCCCTCTGTACTTCACTCCTCAGCCCAGAACAACCTGTTCCTTTCTACAAGCCAACAGCTTCCGCATTCCACCAGGAAACAGGGCCTGGAATCCAGGGGGAGCATAGAGCCTTGTGCCACAGAATATCTGGAAGGATTTTAAAGAGTCTGGGGACATTTCAATCCTTGGTGTTCTGTACAGTTCAGCTGTCGGTATTTTTTCCTTCAGACCTTTAAATTATTATGCCAAAAATGAAGATATTTCTAACTAATAATAATCACTTCAGTGTATGATCTTAAACTAGGCACTTTGCTGAGGACTTGACAAGCATTATCTCATTTGATTCTTACTAAAACCCTAGGTTCACATTATAGATGAGGAAACCAAGGTTTACAGAGGTTAGTAACTTGCTACATCACACAGCTAATAAGAGGGCGGTATGAGATTTGAATCCAGATTTGATGCCAATGCCTGAATTCCAAATCCTCTGCAGTTTCTTCATTCTTCCTTTGTGACTTGCTTTGACAATTACCATTATAAAATGTCATTTTAAAAAATGGCTTACAGGGAATTCCCCAATGGTCCAGTGGTTAGGACTCCGTGCTTTCACTGCCATGGTGCGGGGTTCAATCCCTGGTCGGGGAACTAAGATCCCGCAAGCCCCATGATGCCACCAAAAAAATAAATAATAAATAAATAAAATTAAAAATGACATCATAATTTTCTATCTTTTCCCCCAGAAGATTATTACGCTTAATTCTATAGCTACCTTCCTACATCCAGACAAAAATCATATCTCTAATTTCACCAATGGAAATCAATGAATAAGTAGAATTAATTCTTTTATTCAATTTGTATTTATTGATTTCTTGTTATGTGCCAGGTCCTGTGCTAGGCTCTCTGACAAAGATAGGAATAAATGATCTCTTTCTTCAATTTGGAGGGCAAGGCACTAGAAAAGAGAGAGAAGACGAGAGAGAAAAAAATGAAAGAGACTAAGAATTGATTAAAAAAAATTGTTAGCGTTACTATTCAAAAAAATTTAATCAAATTTTACTCTGCAGACCACTTTTCAAGGTTGATTTTAGTCTTTAAACGTTATCCTGTAAGTATAGAAATACCTTGCATTCTTAGTGTACAGGCCTTTCTGAGATACTGGTTTCTGCAAAGAAATGTAGATTCTTTTCAACAAAATGTCATAGCGTACCCTCTGTAATTCATTCATCACTATTAACCAATTGAAAACTGCCCCATTGTTATAAATTCTTACAAATTTTGATGGACAAAGGAATGGAATTGACTTATAGACAAGGCAAGTGTACAGACTATTAAAAGCTAAAGAAAATGAATTTTGAAAAAAAATAAAATGCATGATAAAAAGCACATGAAATGAATGAAAAAGAAAAAAAATGAATTTTGTCTTCAAGACTGGGGTTAGTGTGGGAAATTACAGCGGTATTAACCTAAGAAATATCAACACCATATCCTCAGAAACCTAGACTTGCTTAATACTAACAGAGGGTCAAAGTTCATTACAGCCAATATCACAGTAAAATTTTCAGAATGACACCAAGAATTTGACTGCTTTTCTTTTTTCAATAATAGGGACACATTAAATTCTGCAGACAGAATCTAGGGTAGAAGTTAGTCCTCTGTATTTTAACATGAGTAACAGAGGAACAAAGTACCTAAGGACATTTTTAAATCTTCCTTTTTTCCCTTATGTTTATAATTGCTCAATGTTTATAATTGAGCAAAATAATTATGCAAAATAACAAAGTCTAAGCCAGCTAGGATTTTTAGGCTCTCTCCTAGAGTTAATTTTAGTTAAAATTATTTTTTTAGCTTCTAGATGGGGTTTTTCCCCCCCTTGTTTGTTTGACTTTTGTTTTCTTTTCTTTAAATTTATGTTCCCTTTGCACATTCCACTTATGCCAGGTTTGGGAGGGGAAAACACCTCCCAATAATTCTGCAAGATGGTTGATTGCTGTCTTTGGTTGACCAGGATGAGTTTCCAGTAAAGCATCCAAAGATGTTGGATGCCTCTCAGTAAAACCTTCAAATCCTCAGAGGTGTTCCTCATCGCTAAAACAACAGACCATAAAGTTTGCTTTATGCAAGTAGATTTATGTCTTTCTTTGTACTCAAACACAACCATAAAGGTTTATCTTCTGATCAGAGGGGAAAAAAATAAACAAAGCAACAAAGTTCTCCCCAAACGAGAGTGTATGAGCCAAACTAACAAGGCTTTTGTTCTTTCCAGGTTAACAAGAAATAGGAAGAAAGAAAAAAAGTAGGTCTAGGACGCAAGGAGCCTCCACACTTTTTTATGTGACTTTGATTCCTGATCAGAAAACTTCAGTGTGTGTTATAAATCTTGAGGATTTATATTATTAACCCAACAAGAATTTTTACAATCAGGGAACGTTTGTCTGGCTTCCCCCTCACCTCCTCCCTCCCCACCCATCCCCCCAACCAGCACACACAATTTTTGTAGAATATTTTGTTGGCTATAATTAAACTATGTGTGTTAATTAGGATTAGATTTTAAATGCACTGCTTGGGAAGTTGAAAAATACAGGATCTGAATGAGCCCAAATTGAGATGACACTTGAATTTTTGCAGATGTTTCCATAATCCTAATTTCAAATTGATTGTACTTCCTGAACAGTGAGAAGCCATTTTCAGTTATTTATTCAGACGTGTGCACTACTTTTCCCTCTGCCAGTGGGTAGAAAATATCTAGCACTTTCATTAACTCCTTCAAATAAACTGATTTCTGAGGCAGGTTTTAATGGGAGTGATGCCAAATCAGACCCACCTGCTCCTAGGGTCACCCCAGAGCCCACGTAAGGGGCCCAAGCAGAAATCTGGAGCCCAGCAATTTCCCTCCTGCTTTCCCCCTCATGATGGGTTCAGCTGGCTTCTGACTGTCGTGGCCCACTAGGCCAGGGAAAAAGCAGAGAGAGGAAAAAAGCACTTCCCAAATTATTGGCTACCAGCAGCCCATAATACGTGACACTTGATTCAGCCGCAAAGATGTGCAGCATACTATGCTACATAAGCCCAGGGTTTGGACCCAGAAACAGGGCCACCTGTAAAACACATTCCCAAATAAATGGCCCATAAAAAAGATAAGCCCCCGCCAAATCTGAATGTGTCGGTACCAAGTGGCATTTCAGCGAAAGCTGAAAACCCACCACCAGACTTGCAATATACCTGAAAGAAAGCATTGTCTTCTCTGTCTATGTGGGTTTGTTGCAGTTTCTCTCTACCTTTTATTTTTTGTTCAACCCAGAATCCAGAAAGGCTTCAGAAATCCTGCCTTGGAAGCAACTCCATTCCCCTGACAAGTCTACTATTTGATTATAATTCCTCGCAGATTTCCTGTTAGGGGGGCCTCTGCTGAATTAGAAGCATCTTGCCTTCTTCCACCTGTAACGATTTCCCACTCAACTGTAAGACAATGGCCATGATTGATCTAATGAGGGACTGGAAAATCCAGCTGATTGCTATAAATAGTTGAAAGCAAAAACTTGTGCTTGGCTTCCCAAAGAATTTCTCATCAACTCTGGTACCCTAACCTAAATAGGTAAGCAGCCTCCTGGCAAATTAGGTGAGACACTTAAGCTTTATCTTGGTGGGAGTTTATCCAGAGGGCAAGGCAGAATTCAAGCCGAGAGAGATGACTGACAGAACATTCACGTTTTAAAGCAACAATCATATGTCATCCTATATGTCTCATGAAGGCAAAATTCATTTTTTTAAACAGAAAACAGTTTGAATAAATGCAAGTGTGCATGAGACCAAACTGAGTTTTTTTAATGGCTGTTGTTTTTTAAATATTTGAAGTCCAGTGGAAAGTCTTTGTGCATTCATTTGTTAAAGAAAATAGCATGCGGTAAAGGTACGTTAAAGTAATTCACATAAAGTCCCCTGGAAATCATATAATTTTTTCCCTCCTTCCGTCTTTTAGGACTGTGTTTCTCTTTTTTTTGTTTGTTTTAAGGAGTTGATTTCTTTTTTATTTATTTATTTATTTTTGGCTGCATTGGGTCTTTGTTGCGGTGTGCAGGCTTCTCATTGTAGTGGCTTCTCTTGTTGCGGAACACGGGCTGTAGGCACGCGGACTTCAGTAGTTGTGGTACGTGGGCTCAGTGGTTGTGGCTTGCAGGCTCAGTAGTTGTGGTGCACGGGCTTAGTTGCTCCGCAGCATGTGGGATCTTCCCGGAGCAGGGCTCCAACCCATGTCCCCTGCATTGGCAGGCGGATTCTTAACCACTGAGCCACCAGGGAAGCCCGAGACTGTGTTTCTTAATCGAAGTTGCATGTTAGAATCATCTGATGCCAAGCCATTCCCCAGATCAATTACATCAAAGTACAGGGCTTGGAATCCAGGAATCACTTTTTTAACTTCCAGGTGATTCTAATGGGCATCCAAGTTTGAGAACCAGTTATTGTACTAGAGAGTCTACAATAATAGCATGGAGAAATGTTTTCCTCCTGGCCGATGTGCAGTAGAAAAAGGGTCAAGTAAAACTGTCCCTACCTCCCTACCTCTTGCCCGGGAGTTAACTGGGGATTAAGAGTTCATCATATGCATGCCTGGCCTCACTCTTGGTCGCTGCTAGAGCCTCTGGGGGTCACTTCCACCCCTTGGATATGGCCCCAGAGTGTTTAGGTAACTTGCCTTAAGACCACTAGCCAGTAAGTGGCACAACCAGATTTCAGATCAGGCCAGTGCTGGCCCCAGAGTCCATGCTTTTTATCATTCCCAAAACAAAGGTGGAATGCTGGGAGTCCATGAGCCATACCTAGCCCAAGACATGCTTTATTTCGCTCACACAGAAGTCTAAAAGTGTTTAAATGTGTGTGCCTATATGGTGAATGTGTGATCTTCAGTTTGTTTTAATCCCATCTACTCCCGACTTTCTTCCCCTTGAGCATATTTTAATCATTTAACAGCTTGGCCTCTGTTGGCATTTGATATCACATTCCTGGGCTAAGACAAGAGGGGCATTTAAAACTATAGTGAAGTCACGAAAACGTGAATGCTGCCACATACTTCCCTCCATTACACGTTGATTGATAAAGACTAAAGTCACCCATTCCTATCTGGAACTGATGCTCCTTACCAGTGCATTCAGTTGTTCACCTGTTCATTCGCTTATTCGCTTCCCGCTAGGTAGAAGACACTTTGTAAGGAGTAGTAATCTAAAAGGACAGGAATGAACATGTATGTTCCATTAAGTTCCAGGCATTTAGCTGGGCATTTTGCAGACATTTTTTCAGCTAACATTTGATCCATTCAGCAACCCATCTGATACTACTAGTATGAATATTTTACTGATACAGCGAACTGAGAGTATGAGAAGCTGAGGCATTTTCATTCCTTTATTTAATAAATATGAACGAGCAACCGCCTCATGTCACTGTTCTAGATGATGGTGACCCGAGTTTGAACAAAACCGTTCATTGCTGATTCTCCATCAGCTGGAGCCATCTCGTATCAGCTTGCAAGAGCTGATTATTAGAATTTCAAGAATTTTGCAAGCCAGTTGTTAAGTTACAGGTAACTTAAAATCAGTCACATCAGAAGTATCTACATCATGGAAAGCAAGTAAAACTATAAATCAGGACTTTTATTTTTTTGAGAGCCAGTCTACAATAATTTATGAACTCTCAGAGTTTGAAATCAGAATCTAGACCTGAGTGCCTCTGAAACCAGGGCCATTTCTATTCTGTAGCTGAATAAGGAAATCTCCACGTTCAAGAAGGCTACAACAGGGAGAGGGAAACACATCAACCTCACGAACCCACACTCTGGTGTAGATGCCTGGATTTGAATCCCACCAGCTACTTACCAGCTGTGTGACCTTGAGGATGTAAGTTAATATCTCTTTGCCTGTTTCCTTCTCTACTAAGCAGGATAATAACAGTTACTTCACTGGGTTGTGTGAAGATTAGTCTTTATACTAATATATGCACTTTAGTGTATATATTACACTTTATATATAGTGTATATTTACACTTTATATATATAATTATAAATATAGTGTATATTTATAATATATATTTATAAATATAACATAAATTTATACTTTATATATCCCCTACATATAATATAAAGGGGATAAAACATTGCCTATCACTTGGTAAGAATTGTGTAAATGTTAGTTATTATTATTTAAAACAATAAAAACAGCAAATGAACATTTGTATTTGTACAAGTGTTTGTACCTGAGAGAGGAAAAGAGAAGATTTTGAGTGTATGTGGGAGAGAATGCTTTCTCTCATTCCCTTCCACTTTGTTAAATTGTATTAAAAGTTCTTACAACTTTTGAAAAATTGCAGGAACCAACTGATTTGACTATGACTTTTCCATTGAAGTGGTCAAAGAGAAAACTGCCTTGTCCGGCTGGAGACTCATTCAAATCCAATTTACACTGTATTCAATTTACATTGCTACATGCTAGCACAGGCTCACCAAGACTCCCAGAGAGTTGGAGAAACACAGAAGCTGGTGCCTTCTCTCTATCCACTGGCCTGACCATGCAAATCGGTCCATTTTTCATTCCACTTTTCTCTCATTCTTTGAAAGCAGGTATTTTGAGTATTTAAAAATGTTAAAAACTTATAATCAACAGTAGTGTGTCATTTTTTTTCTTTTCTTTTTTTTTATGTGATTTTTGTTTGTTGATTATACCAGCACTTTTTTTTTTTTTAAAAAAAGAACCATGTTGTTACAGGCCACTGAAATATATAAATATTGCTATTCAAAGCCATTCATCTGATGGGAACAATTCTTATATAAAGAGAGTTGAGAAGGGGAGAGAGGATCCAAGGAAAGGAGAGACATTTAGTCATCTATCAAGATGTGAGTCCCTGAACACAACTGATAACAGGCATGTTTGTTTCAATGAAAATTCAACAAGAAATAAGCTTTTATTTTAAAAATCAGAGTTATGATAGGTTAATAATAAGAAAGACTTGAGCAATCTTTCCAGAAGTGGCCACATAATTTGGCAACTGAAGATTGAAAGTCTTGCTGTTGCTAA
Source organism: Tursiops truncatus (assembly GCF_011762595.2). Classification (NCBI taxonomy): domain Eukaryota; kingdom Metazoa; phylum Chordata; class Mammalia; order Artiodactyla; family Delphinidae; genus Tursiops; species Tursiops truncatus. The sequence continues at coordinate 8,139,562 of NC_047037.1, forward strand.
TAAAGTAACTCAATCTTATATCCACAAAGATCAGCAAAAATGGCAACTTGGACTGTCCCAGAATTTAAGTCCATAAAGGGTGAGTGTGTCATATTTAGTGTTGTTTATTTTCTTAGATTTCAGATTAAGCAGTCATTAATTCAATCAAAATACTTAATATTATTACTTCATATAAAATGCTCCATAGCCTCTGTACACATCAAAGTGTATAATTTACACAAAAATCATTACTTGCCAATATTTGGGAAACTTGATAGTAAATCAAGATGCTATCTAGTCTAGCCAGCTAGAATGAAATTTCTTTTCTTCCTTCTCTGGGAACTGCTTTCCCTCAACCTTTGTCAAAGACTTTGTCAAAATTTTAGGCGAGGTAGATGCACAGTATATACTAATGATGTAGAATAACTTATTCTGAATGCTGTAATATCCCAATGTCGAACTGTTCTGAAACTTTCTGCCTAGAATCTTAATGATATGATTCAACTCAGAGTCCAAACGAAGGGAAATTATTGAAAAATGTACAAAAAAGATTTAAACTAAAAGTTGGAGAAAGTTACATAGAACGAAATAAATTCTTGAACTGATAAGAGAATTAATGGTAACTTCTAAAGGAAGCAGGTTGAAAGTTTCTCTCTCTTCTTTCTCATAATCTCTTATTCTTTCTTTTGAAACTTTGAGCCATTTGGAGGGTTTTTTGAAGACTAAAATTTTAAGGATTTGTTTTAGTTATTTTTTTAATCTTAAGAGTGACAAAATTTTGTGTGGTTCACCTCTACCCGAACCATCAACTGAATTTGTTGTTGTTGTTTACTGCAGTACTTTTATTTCCCTCACAATGACCAAATGTTGCTGGGACCAAATGTTCTCACGTGACAGTAGAAAACCAACATTTGTTGTCATCTCTTAAAGAATTGGGAATTGCATACAAAAACCTTACATAAATTCAAAGGATGAACACATTTATAGGTGTAAATGCAAACCATTTTCCATCTCAAGGGAAGTAACAACCACCAGGTATTCTGGCAGGAAATTGTGAGGTAAGAAAGGAAAGTGGGTTCTAAGGTTGGGACCTTCCCAACCCTGTCAGACACCAAAGACAAATGCCAGCTGGCTCAGGACTCTTGCCAGCCTCTAAAGAAATCCTGGAATAAGCAGCTCTTACACACGAGTACCCTGCACAGGTCAAGAAACTCATGGGCTCGCAAATTCTCATCAGGACCATGGGTCTTTCTTCCACAAACATGTTCTCACCTCAGCCAGATAGTGACGGAGCTGCATGTATTGGGGGTTTAAATCAAAGATATGTACAGGATATTAAACATAGACCAAAGGAACAGTTAACGTAAACAGAAGGTCAAAATCAGCAAGTTGTACAATCCAGGGCTGATAGCAGATACAAACTTCAAGGGCAAATTTCTTTTCAAAGGCTTATTCCAGCTTCATGAGGCTAGCATGAGGTGTGCACAGTTGCCAGGGCAAATTTATACTCTTGAACGAACTTATGCAGCAGTGGACGATGGAGGGGGCGGGCCTTGTCATACTCCTGCTTGCGGATCCACATCAACTGGAAAGCCAGGATGGAGCCCCCGATCTGCACCTAGTACTTGTGTTCAGGAGGAGGGTTGCTCTTTTTTTTTTTTTTTTTGCGGTACGCGGGCCTCTCACTGTTGTGGCCTCTCTCGTTGTGGAGCACAGGCTCTGGACGCGCAGGCTCAGCGGCCATGGATCATGGGCCCAGCCGCTCCGCGGCATGTGGGATCTTTCCGGACCGGGGCACGAAACCGTGTCCCCTCCATCGGCGGGCGGACTCTCAACCACTGCGCCACCAGGAAAGCCCAGGAGGGTTGATCTTGATCTTGATCTTGATCCTGCTGGGAGGCAGTGCCAATGATCTCCCTCTGCATCCTGCGGGCATTGTGGGGTACATGATGGTCTCCCCAGACGTCACCCTTCAGGATGCGGTTGAAGGTGATCTCCCGGATGCCACAGGACTCCGTACCCAGGAGGAGGGCTGGAAGAGCACCTCTGGACTCCAGAACTGTTTACTGTGGATGCTGATCACCTGACGGTCGGGCAACTCGCAGCTGTTCACCAGGGAGGAGGAGGAAACAGCCGTGGCCATCTCCTGCTCCAACTCCAGGGCAACGTGGCAGAGCTGCCCCTTGATGTCACGCATGATTTCCCACTGGGCGGTGATGGTGAAACAGCGGTCACACTTCGGGAGCATCTTCACGAGGTAGTCGTTCAGGTCCCGGCCACCGTAGTCCAGACGCAGGATGGCATGGGGCGGGGGGGAGGCACGTACTCCTAGCAGATGGGCACAGTGTGGGTGACCCCGTCTCCAGAGTCCAGGACAGTACCAGTGGTGCGGCCAGAGGCTACAGGGACAGCACAGCCTGTACGGTCATGCACACGGCCGGAGTGTTGAAGGTCTCGAAGGAGATCTGAGTCATCTTCTCAGGATGGGCCTCAGGGTTCAGGGGGACCTCGGTCAGCAGCAGGAGGTGCTCCTTGGGGACCACACGCAGCTCATTGTAGAAGCTGTGTTTGGTGCCTATCTTCTCCATACCACGTCGTCCCAGTTGGTGATGATGCCGTGCTCCATGGGGCACTTGAGGGTCAGGATGCTGAGCTTCGCTCTGGGCTCATCGCCCACGTGACTGTCCCAAGCCTACCGTGACACCCTGTTGTCAGGGGTGGCCGATGATGGACGGAAACTCACTCCCCCGAGAGGCGTCATCCCCAGTAAAGCCAGCTTTGCACGTGCCAGAGCGATCGCGGATGAGGGGCATAGAGATTTCTTCTTTGCTAGTGATGGGCCGAGGCAGCAGCAGCGTGGAGCAGCCAGAGGACCAGCAGAGGCTGTCTGGTGCGGCGAGTCTTCAACTAAATCTAACTGAGCTGGAATGCCTAGGCTGTGTGGGATGTTTATGAGCCAGGGTCATACCTTCCAGAAGATTAGATGCTGACAGACACAGATACAGGCATCTTCTACTTAGGAATGAAGGACACTGAGAATAACCGAATTAACATCTCTGAAGAACAGATTCTGTTGTTTCTATGTTCATTTTTTTTCTGGTGATAAATGATTATAGAAAACCTGGAAAATTCGGAAAAGTCCTCCAAACACTAGAAACCCTCACCTACCCGCTGCCCCCCCGCCAGATAATCACCCCAGATGTTTTTGTTTGTTTGTTTGTTTTCCCAGATGTAAATATAGTCTGCTAACCTGAAAGAGATATGAACAAGGAAAGTTAAGCATGAAAACTGTGTTAAAGGCAGAGCTGATAACATTTGACAACTGATTGAATGTGCTGAGAAGGGAGTCATCAAGAATAACCATAATTTTTGGGCTTCCCTGGTGGCGCAGTGGTTGAGAGTCCGCCTGCCGATGCGCGGGACGTGGGTTTGTGCCCCGGTCCGGGAAGATCCCACATGCCGCGGAGTGGCTGGGCCCGTGAGCCATGGCCGCTGAGCCTGCGCGTCCGGAGCCTGTGCTCGGCAACAGGAGAGGCCGCAACCGTGAGAGGCCCACATACCGCAATAAAATAAAATAAAATAAGATAAATAAAAAGAATAACCATAATTTTCAAAACTAAGCAACTTGGTGCACAGTGATGGAATAAACCACATAAGTAACTTGAGAAGAGCAGAAGGCTTCCAGGAAAGGAGAGGTGTCAGTTGAACTATTTGAAGTGGATGTAACAGCAGTAGAGTCACATGGAAATCCTAATAGATGGTTGGTTAGGTAGAATAAATACTACCAGTAATATTCTTAAGGTATTCATATTTAAGTTGGCCATTGAAATCTATTTTTAAAGATCACTCTAAACTATACATCACAAACTCTGAATTGTGCTGAGAATTAAAGACACTGAAATTATATTTTGAGCCTGATCATCAGCTCAGATGAATACATTTTATATATATATACATATATATATATAGTGACCCTACCATTATCTTTGGTATAAAGTTATAAGAGATATGCAATGAATATTCCTCATTCATAAATAATTCTCACTAATGTTTACCAATAATTTCCAATCTCAAGCACCTATGAAAATATCAATTTATTAAAACTCCAAGCTCATGGGCCTTGTTCTGTTCTACAAATGAGACAACAATGTCACCAAGAACTGAAAGGTCTTAACAGTGAAAACAAGTCATATCGCTAGAACTGACACTTCGAAGCCTGGAGCCTAAACCACCCAAAAAATGCTTACTGAGCCACTGTGGCTACCAGTCTAAACAGGAAAGTTTGATAAGTATCCAGTCACACTCTTTTTCTTTTTTCAGACCCTTAAGGACTTTCTTTCTGCAGACTCAGTCGACTAGGATCCTATGCAAATAAATAAGTACTAGATACCATTGGTTATCTACTCAATTTTCATTTTCCCTTGTTCCTTGCTATCAGTTTCCTGTTTTGTTCCTGTAGACCAGGACTTCAGACCTGGTGGATAACTTTTGATTGGCCTAAACCAATGAAGATAATTCACTTCATTTTGCTAATCATTGGTCTAGGTGAAGGCATGTGATACAATTCTGGTCAATGAGATGTAAGAGGAGTTATGTTTCTGGGTTCTGGAAGTGTTTGCCTCCTCAATAAAAAAGCATTGAGAGTAGAAATACCATTTGCCCCCCACCTCTCTCCATCCTTCTGGGGACACGATTATTTTGATCTTCAGCAGCCATTTTCAACCATATGAAAAAAAAAATCAGAAATATGATGAGGATAGCAGTACAACAAAAATCAGAAAGTCATAGATCTTTTACGACATCTCTAGAATGAGCTACCAACCCTGGAATTTATACCGCCAAACTTTCTGTTATGCTTAACCATTAATTGACTTTATACTTGAAGCTATTGTCAGCTATAGCTTGCAGTGAAGAGCAATCCTAATACTGTTTGTAAAGCACCTTGCATAGCGGAGGCACTCAACAGATTTTAATTTAAATAAAATTAATAGGCAATACAAAGATCACTAGGCTCAGAGGCACATTGTAGAGCTCAGACTTAGTCTAGCTGAAGAGTATGTCTGGGATAGGGACCCAAGTCCCAAAGTCCAGCATCCTTCGCGTAACACCAGCTTGCTCATTATCTATATCAGGGTGTTGGCTTTTGTTTTTAGATTTGTTCTTCAAGTGGTTGGATGCATGCCTTGAAACAGCCCAGGTTGCTGAGTTCCTGCAAGCTCTGCCCCCCCCTTCTACATGACTGGACACTCTTCATCAGACTAATTTTCACTCCTCTGAGCATCATTATGTACCATCATTCACCACTACATCTTCTCTTCCTGCTTCTTTCTATGGCCTTAAGAACAACCATGTTGGAGTGGAATAAACCGGAGCCTAGCAGGGTAAGAGAAATGGAAAAGGAACAGAGGCCTGAATAGTCCATCAGCTGACTAATCCATCTGTGAATAGTTCATAAACTGACTAATCTGACCCTACCATCCTGCCTATATATCTAGTAAAAAAGAAAGGAGCCTTCAGGCAGCTAGCCTTTTCACTTCTTCCAACGAGTTCCAATATCTCAGGGCAAAGCCAAGAACTGTTCCCACCACCACCACATCCACGGGGCATGGAAGAGACAGACATTCAGTTATATGGTCTTCTCTGTGGTTTCACTGGTGACAGTAAAATACTTCAGGCAGAGGAAACAAAACATCAAAGGATTCAAAGGAAATGAGGTCATCAGAATCAAGTCCCCAGTGTTCCCAGGAAGAGAATATTCATGGTTGAGAAAAAAGACACAAAAACAAAACATTTATTTAAAAATCTGATTCTAGATCTTCCTTCCTTCTCAAGGACAAAAGTATGCATTTCTCAGTCCCCTCTGTGGGCTCACAGAATAGAGATCCCAAGTCATAGAAAAGGAAAACAAGACTGCAACTTTTTGTTAACCTGGTTTGGAAAGATAGGTAAACACCAGTGTTATCTGTTATTGATGTGCTATCTGTCTTTGATATGGGAAGTCTATATTCTAGGGAGAAAAAGGTTTGATCCATAGAATGTCCCCAGGTAGCTGATAATGGGACAGTGACATAAGTGAGATTTTTTTTAAATTTGGTGAGATTGGGAATCAGGTAACCAGCATCCACATCAAAACTTTGAAGAGGAAGATCTCTGTCACTCCATGTCATTATCTGTTGAGTGTTTTTAACCTGAGATGTTTTCCCCCTTGAATGAGAAAGAAAACTCTAATGGAATAAAAGCAGGTATGTGCTAAATGCTTTTAGCATTTATTCTTTCATTCTCCACACCTTCAATCTTTTGCTAAAGTTTCACCTCTCTGCTGGGCACAGGGGCTCATAGAAGAATCGGGCAAAGCCTCTGCCCACAAGAGTTTGCAGATTTGGGGACAAAATTATTCATCTAGAAGCCTTGAATTAATTATATCTGGGCACTACTACTTGCCTTAATAAAGCACATAGAATTCCATAGAACGTGGCAGCCAGAAGAAAGCTTAGGGAGCTGTCCGTGAAGGGGAGAAAGAAGGTAAGGAAAAGTTTGAGTGGCCCATCGTCTGCTTTAACCTTCTCTGAATAATTAAAAGCCCGGCTACTCCTAACTGGCCCCTCCAAACGAGAGCCCACCACTTAGTAGAGGTGCTCAATAATATTTATTAAAGGGATAAATGAGCCCTTTCTGTATTCAAATACATAAAAAGGCAACTCCATCTCTGAGAGGTGACAGTTCAGACGGTGAAGTCTCCCAATCTCTAGTTCATAGCTTTGTCAGACACAATGCCATACAAGGGAAAATAAACCTTTTATCATTGATCTAGACCTCTCTTTGTCATTCACGCTGGCGGCTCATCATTCTTTGACCCGCTTCATAAATTTTCATAGAGTTTTTTAAGTAAATATTTTACTGACACGTAACACGCAAACAGAAAAGTGCACAAATGGTAATGGTACAGCACAAAGGATTTTTGCCACGTGATCATACCTGGTTAACCAGCATCTGGATTAAGAAGCAGAGATTACTAGCACACAGATTCTTCCCTCATGACTCTGCCTTTACCTGCTCCTCTTCTTCACTCCCACCAACGCACACATACACACACAAAAGTAGCAGCTCTTCTGATTTTTATCACTATAGATTATTTCTGATTGTTTTTAGTTTTATAGAAATAAATTATTAATGGGGTATCTTTTTGAAACTAGTTTCTTTCACTCAATATTTGTGGGACTCTTTCCTGTGGTAGTGTGTATTTATTACTGCCTCATATTCCACCTGGTGTATACACATACATTCATGTGCCCACCTAAATAACAATTTATTCATGCTTCTACCACTGAAGGACAGTTAGGTTACTCTCATTTTGAGCTCTTAAGAATGTAGCTGAAAAACCATTCTAATTCATATTTTTTGGTGCATATATGTACCTATTTCTCCTCAATATATACCAAGAAGTGAAATTGCTGGTTTAATTATAAGTATATGTTAAACTTTATTAGAAACTGCCAGTTTTCCAAAGTGGTTTCACTAATTTACATTTCTATTAGCAGAGAATGAGCATGCCAGTTTGTGCTTGCCAACACTTAGGATTGTCAGTTTTTGTTTTGTTTTGTTGTTTTTAGCCATTCTGGTGGATACATGGTATCCCACCATGGTTTTAATTTGCTTTTCCTGATGACAAATTGTATTGAACACTTTTTCATATGTATGTTGGGCCATTTCGATAGATAATTTCTTCTATAAAGTGTCTTCAAATCTTTTGCTATTTTTAAAATTGGGTTATTGCTCTTTTTTGTTGATGAATACAATTTCTTTATGTATTTGGGATATGAGTCCTTTGTCATACTTTTGCACTGCAACTTTGCATTACCTTTTGACTTTCTTAATGATGTCTTCTAGTGAGCATAAATTCTTCATTTTAATGAAGTTCAGTGTATCAGTCTTCCTCCTTTACATTAGTCCTCATGTCCTGTTTAAGAAATCTTTGCCTACCCCAGACTCATGAAGATCTTGTTGTGTGTTATCTTCTAGACCTGTGCCATCCATTAGGGTTGCCACTAGCCAGATGTGACTATTTAAAATTAGATGAATGAAAACTAAATAAAATTCAAAGCTAATTTCCTCAGTTGAACAAGCTGTATTTCAAGTGGTCAATAGCATTATGTGGCTAGTGGACAAGGACTTTTCCATCTTCATGGAAAGTTCTATTGGACAGCACTTGTCTAGAAGTTCTGTTGTTTTAACTTTCACATGGTTATCCACAATCCACCTGGAACTAATTTTTTTGTATAATGTGAGGTAGGGACATTTAATCTTTTATTGGACCCACTGATGGGATATTTGGCAATCAGGATTGTTTGCCTGAGAATAGAAATACACTTTCATTGTGTTACACCACTGAGATTTTCGTGTTTGTTTTAGCAGCTAGTGTTGCTTACATTAATAAATAGAATCTACAATGTCACTGATCTCCATCTTCCACCTCTTTTTTTTTTTTTTGATGAGGACCATTTTTAAAGTCTTTATTGAATTTGTTACAATATTGCTCCTGTTCTTTGTTTTGGCCTTTTGGCCATGAGACATATGGGATCCTAGCCCCCCAACCAGGGATCAAACTCGCACCCTCTGCATTGGAAGGCAAAGTCTTAGCCACAGGACCACCAGGGAAGTCCCTTCCACCCTTTCTTAACCTTAGGTTTCAGTGCATGCTTTCTTTTGGGTTAGGACTTCTAATTCCTATCCTACTTTTTCTTCCTTCTCACCAATTCAATTTAGATGTCTTGGGACCCAATTTGTAGAACTCCCTCCCTTCTTTCGATCATTGAAATGAGGGGCACATATATTGATACACACACAGGATAAGATATTCTTTATTGAGCATCTGCCATGTTTGAATTGCTCTTCACCAATGTCTAACTCTTCCTCACCAGATTTCATAAGAATACTATCCCACACCTCCCTAATCTGATTGGTTCCACCAGAATATAACCTGATCATTGTGGACATGTTCATGCTTCCCACAGACTTTACAGGTTGGAGAACAAGTCCAAGACCTGCCTCTCATAGATACCTCTTTAATCAAAAGCTGCCATGAACTAAAGGCTTACCGTGCAGTATATAAAATGGAGAACCCTATGGAAAGAGAAGTCCCATATCCCTTGAGGGGGCTGGATCAGACGCCTCAGGAGGGTAGAGGCTGGTCACTTGGGCCAATGTTAGAGCAGAGCTCTGGGGGCTCTTTGGAGCCCAATAATTACATGAAGTTGACACCAGCAGTTGGATCACAAATGCAAGGCAAAGGAGAGGTGTTGTCAGTCAAATATGGAAAGCTAAATTTATCTTCCGTTGTCCTAGGTTGAGTTCTCCAGAAGTAGTAATTCAGAAACAGCCCATGAAGGAGCCAAAGAGTCCAGCCTTTGTTGTTACTGGGTGATCCTGAGCATGACTGAGTTTGTCTGGGCTACAGGTACAGAATCAGAACAGACTAATTGGATGATTTGATCTGTGTGACTACATTATGTAAATTCCCAAGTAATTGTGCTTCTGCATGAGAGTTCTACAATCTAACAACCACATCCTTCCTTCATTCTCAAATGTTTTTGCATATCACCATGGGTCAGACACTGCCTGAAGAATGAAATGAACGAGACTGACATTGTCTCCACCTTCATGGACTTACAATTTAGTAGGAAGAAATGAAAGTTCAGAGAGGTAAAGGAACTTGCCTTAAGCTACATAGCTAGAGAGAGAGGCAGAGCTAGCATCTCAACCCAGGTAACCAGATCCCACACCAGGTACTTTTAACCTAGTTGTCTCCCTGAAGATGTCAACAATCAAGTCATGCATGGCAATATAGAAGCAATGGCCACATTTTTCTCCCTCCCTAAAAAGCCTTCTTGGGAAGGTGGGAGAGAAAAGTCAAATGAATTTAATTATTTTTTTAGCAATTTTGAGAGAGGTGTTACTTTTCCATTAAAACACAATTATAAAAACTGAGCAAAAATTTTAAATCAAATCCAACCTTTGTGTAGAGAGCACCAGACCAAAAGACCATCCTTTCCCTTTTATAAACAACTTTTGCAGGATGTGAAAAGACTTGGTGATAAGTGTATAATTTTACTGATCCTTTAGAAGCAGTTGAAATGTAGAAAAAACAGAGAGCTGGCTTAGAACAGATCCCCTGCCTTGGCTTCAGCTGCCTAAATGTGGTCATTTCAAGAGAGATTCCCAAAATTAATTATGTTTTCCTGTAAAATGTAGCATTAATTGTAAGTGTAGAGTATTAAAATGGAATGTATAATACACTACTCAGATGGTTTGTTGTTGTTTTATTCCAAATAAGTGTACTGCACATGATGTCCCTGTAATCGTATTAATTATTTATCACTCTATGTGGAGAAAATATCAGTTATAATAAAGTGTAAAAGGGTTATTAGCATTTCTGAACAATAAATAAAGTGGAAGTTTTTAGATCAATATGATGAATATATTAAGTTAAAATTCTTTTTTGCCATAACAGTTGATAGGATTTTATGGACCAATCTCGTGAAAGTGTTACGAAGATTTAAAAAGAAATATATTAAATAAAAATAAAGTCTATTAAAGAAGGTAATTTTAAATATTTGATAATATAATTAAGTCTTATTAATGTAACATTCTTTATTTTTCAGCTTAAAAATGCACAGGATTGTCACGTCTTTTATTTTAATCAGACATCATGCCTGTTGTAATTATTTGTTATGTATTTTCATTAACGTTTGATGAATATTAACTGTTCGAGATAAAAAATATTTTTTTTTTAGCTATGATGACTAACGGGGGCCACTTCACAGCTAGCAGATAGAGAGCTTGAAAGGAAATGGGGGAGCTGTACCCCAAGCTCTCCTGGGCCAAGGGCAGGACACCATCAAAAAGGCCTTAAAGTTTCACCTTCTGCTTCCAAATGTACAGGACCATGGCTTTGCCATGCCTGGGAAAGCCAGTCTTACCATCATCTGAGAAGCACAGGGTTCAGAGCAGAATAGCACTGGATTCAAACTCAGCTTCTGATCCTTACCCTCTTTTATTTTGGGGCAAGTTGCTAATACCCGGAGCCTCAGTTTCTTGATCTATAAAATGAGAATCATAACACCTTTTTTTGCAGGTTAGCTGTGAGAATAAGAAAGAGTAAATATATAGCTCCTGACTCAGAGGAGATGCTGAATAAGGAAAAAAGATAATAATTTGATGCTCGAGTACTTAAAATAATGGGAAAGAAGGCATTAGTGTGGGTTCTGATTCAGTTCAGCTGGAGAAAGAAGAAAGTAATATTGTATATCCGATGACACAGTTCTTTTTCAAAGAGCATGCATTAAAAATGAGTGAGAACCCGTATGCTATACCATTAGGAAAATTAAAAGACAAGCCACAGACTGGAAGAAAATATTTGCAAATCATATTTCTGATAAATGACTGTATTCAGAATATATCAAGAACTCTTACAACTCAATAAAGAGACAAAACCTTCATTAAAAAGTAGGCAAAATGTTTGAATAGACGTTTCAACTAAGAAGACACACGAATGGCCAAAATGCATGTGAAAACATGCACAGCAGCATCATTAAGAAAATGCTAATTAAAACCACATTGAGTCTTTTATACCCACACTGCACACTAAAACAACTAGCAAAAAGAATGACAATACCCAGTGTCGGTGAGGATGTGGAGAAATTGGAAACCTCATGTATTTCTGGAGGGAATGTTAAATGGTGCAGCCACTTTGGAAAACAGTTTGGCAATTTGTTGAAACTCACCATATGACCCAGCAATTCCACTCCTAGGAATCTACCCAAGAGAATTCTACCTGTCCTCCTCCAATTGCAGCATCTGTCATCGTACCTTTAGTGTTTTTTCACATCTATTCACTCCAAATTCCCTAGAGCCCCAGAGAAAGAGGTTTAAAAAAATGGGTGGATTTACATACTAATGACAAATAAGAAGACTTCAATGAAGAGCTAAGACAGTTTTAACCCATCAGCTAAATTATTTCCAATTTACTGTCCCTTCATATGTCAAATCTGTTTAAGGATTAAATTACAGAATTTTCCCCTTTTACAGGCACAATGAATGTTCCACACCCAAGAGAATACACAGGAAACTTAACATCTATTGATCATGATACAATACAGAGATAAGTGAGGTCGTGACCTTGACACTAGTCTAAAGGGATGAACTGTCTTTCTGGCTAACTGCATGTTGAACTTTTGGTAAACTCCATATTTAAATGACAGCGAGCTTAGTGCTTTAAACTTCATAAGTGCCTTAACTTTCATAATTTATTTCTCAAAAAAATTGTACAAATAAAGTTACTTAACTGAGCTTTAGGTTACTCATTAAGAAAAAAGCACATGCCAGAAAGTTCAGTGTTAAGCCTTGGTTGTTTGTGTTTGTCATTAGAAATTGTGTAGGTTTCATTAAGTGAATTGATACGTGTAAGAAAAATGTGTATGCATTGTATACAAGGGGGGAGGGAGTGGAAGGAGGTAAGTGTTGTCTTATCATTGACACCTTTGTACAACGCGTATCACAGCTTTCCAAGAACCTTCACACTGAATCAAATTTACAATACAGTCCCCAAATGCAACTTTGGTTCAAGGGACTTACCAGAGAATGAGAGAATGAGTTAGCAGCTAATACTTTCTGAGACCAATAAAGATGGTGTACCAAGGGAGTACAGAAGGTGATAAATGCTACCCAGATAAAAGAGAGAGACATATTAA